>NC_080436.1:11132872-11769479 GCF_028018845.1 Melospiza georgiana
ATTCTGACTAGATTGGATTAAACCAGAACTGGATGAAATCCCCCTCTGTCCTCCAACTTCAGAAACCTCATTGCAGTATTAGGCTCTCAGTTTTTCTGTGGAGGAAGGAGAAAAAGCATGATTTGGTGTCTTTAAGTATGTAGTGCAGGCAGAGTTAATAAATACATCAAGCAGTAAAATACATTTTGACAGGGGCTGTTGAGAAACTTAAATTCAGTATATTAGAAAAGATGAATGGGTACTAAGCTGATTAACTCATAACTCAGTCTATCAACAGAGAATACTTCCTCTGTGCTTGACGCTGATTTCATTTTCCAGTGTGAAACTACTGCCAAGAAAATAGTTTCAAAAGTGAAAAACTAGTTGATGGCCAAGATTGTTTGAAGGACAAGAGGCACAGAATGAGCCATGCAGTCTGTAAATTTGAAAAGCGTCTCAGAGTCTTATCTTCTTGCTGAAAGACAGTTTCCCTCAAGTCAAACCTGTGGAAATCACAGCAGTATTGTTAAAGTTTGTCTCATGTGGCCCATGAATGCTCAGGGAAGTTTATTTCTTTCATCTGCATCCTGTTGCTTTTAATTTTTTTTTTTTTTTTTTTTTGCAAAAAGGGAGGCAATCTGTGCTGGAATAAGCTTTTCTGAGTGCTGTGTACTTTTCAAATTGCAAGTATATCTGCAGCAACATTCAACAAATATTATTAATTTCCCAAATATGTCCTGTAACAGAGTCTGGTAAAGTGTTACTGCTACTGTAGTTTGGATTCCAAACAGTGAAATGGGTGCCAGAAATTGTGTCATGGCCTCTCAGCAGCGGCAGCAGAATATTTTATATTTTTCTTGCTAGCTCTCCAGCATGTTGGCCACATCACAACGTGACTTTGTTGTAATGCTAAAACCATTACAGCCTGCTACTCTCTTGTAAACACATTTTCACCTCCAGCTGAACTACTGAGTTCAAATGCTTCAGTCAGCACAGCAGCATTAAGGTTTGGGCACAGATTTCAGCCCTGCTCGGGTTGGATGGGATGTGCATCAAAAGGAGTCAATGACCTTTGATCACGGGCGTTAAGGGGATGGTCCAGCCATCTGTGCAGAGAAGAGAATTGTCATTTAGTGCCTTGGACAAAACGGGCTGGGGAAAAGCAGGGAGAGAGGTGGAGCCCTGGGTGAGTTACTGAGCTGGGCAGGCAGATTGCTGCAGGAGAGGAGATGGGAGGGACACAAAAAGTGGGAAACCATGGCCTGAGCATCCTTGTCAGGCCCTGGAGAGGGAGGGGAGGGTGCCAGTGCTCAGGAGCAAAGGAGCTGGGAGCTGTTTCAGTTCCCCATTTTCCAAATCTTCCAGAATGCCCTCACTTGGTTGCCTGGGTCTCTTGCAGCGGGTGGCTGGGCTGGTAACATGATGTGACCATAAAGCCAAACAGGCAAACAAAACCCAAATAAGCAAATGTGAGGTGAGTCTAATACAGGTGAGGGATGAGGAAGTAGAAAAAATGGTGTTGCACATGCACCTGATGGTAAATTGGAGATAACTTGTCATGCTCTTCATAAACTTTTTGGGAAGGGAAGCCTGAAGCTAAGGGACAGTGGTGGCAATAAGTATTTTATATTTACATTTATATTTATATATAATTTTATATAATATTTATGTAATTATTTATATAAATATCAATTATAAATTATATATTAATCTATCATGGTTATATAATTACTATAATATATAATTATTATAATGGAAATTTTATTTTATATAATTTATATATAATTATATTTTATATATTTGTCTTTTTAATATTTATATATGATTAATATATATTTATCTATAAAATATATTCAATTAATATATATTTATTATTAATTATTTATATATATTTATACTTATAAATATATAAATATAAATATAGTTATAAATATATAAATGAATATATTTATACTTATAAATAAGATTTTTTTATGACTGATTTTAGTAGATGTAGGTTTAATATTCGAAGCTTTCAAACTGCAGCAGTAGGAGCCTCTAGACAAGGCCCTGAGTGGCTCTCACTGCCTGCATTGTGTTGTTCCTGCTTCCCATCACTGGTGTCATGACAAAGAGCTTGCTCTTCTATAAAGGAGCCTGTGAAAAAAAGCGCCCTATAGCTGTGCTGTCCAAAACAAACACTTGATCTGTTTGCTGTTATCAGCTGAATGTGAAACTCCTAAACTGTTGTAGAATAAAGAATCAGGTTTCTAAAAAGTGCACTGAACCTGGAATGATTCTGCATCTTATGTTGACCTGAGAGTTCATTTCTGTTTTTCATACATGGTTTGTTTGCTGTAAACAATATCTACTTTTGGAGATATATAAACACTAAATATTTTACTAGATGCAGTAATCTAACAAAGGTCTTGGTCTGTTGAACAGCTGTTTATTTCATGTAAAAATATGCTGTGTTTGGATATAATTTTTTTAATTGGATTTTGCATTTGTGCCTTTTTATTTGGATTTTGCTTTTATGTCCTTTCTCAGATACTATTTGTTTAAGTTTTTCTGAGGGGAAAATGCTTAGTTTCCAGAGTACTTCATTCCATTAATTGAAAAATGCAGTTGAAAGAAAAAACTTTGTTCTGCCTCAAAATTACTACTAAAGAGAACTAAATATAAGTAAACCATCTGCACTTCTCCAAAGTATATGTTGCTGCATGGCAGCAGAGCACATCTGGATTCAAATTGCAGCCCAGGAGTTTCAGGGTCATGATATTCTGAGCCTCCAGGAAAAGGCATTTTTGGTACAGGAAATCTGTTGGTTCTTGTTATATTCTTTAGGCTCCCTACATGGTATCACACTTACTGGGATAAGAACAGAGTTAGTGGGAAATAATTCTGCATATTCATGCACAAGTCCAGCTCTACCCAAAGGCCTAAAATGCTCAGTGTTTTATAAAGTGAGATTTCTTCTTACTGAGTAGGAATTGTGGCTTATGGTGTAATTATTACTCAGGGTTCTCCTCTTTCCTTTATCTTAGAGTCATCTTCAAACAAACCATGCCCTGATGTTGTATTGACATTTTGTCAGTGGAGAATATGACATTTTGTTCAATGAAGAAAGATAGCTGCACTTCCCTAAAACTCTGTTATTTTGTTTTGACTTTGCTCTCTTTAGGAGAACTTCAAGATTATCTTTGCCTATTCCTGAAGGTGGTCTAAGTAATTCTCTGAGAAAAAGTATCCATTTTACTTCTGTGGGTCCTTAAATTCTGAAAAGCGAATGTTTCACTACTTGTGGAACATTAGCACTTGGAGAGTTTTGGGTTTTTGTTTTTGTTTTTCTTCCTGGATGTGTGAAGGACAGCTTGTAATTATTATCAGTATTTGGTGGGTTTTTTTCCCAGTTCTCACTTGGCTCTTTCTTTCTTTGCAGCTTTGCTCTGTCTGATGAAGCCTACAGGTCTTTAAGGGACCAGGACAAAGACCAATGCATCCTTATCACAGGAGAGAGTGGAGCTGGGAAAACAGGTAAGGGGCAGTTAGGATCTGATTAAAAACCATTCAGGGCTGCTAGAGCCTTGCAGAGGGAAGCTGGAGTCAGTGACCGAGTTGAGACATGTCAGTAATTCTCCGTGTCTGGCCACTGCAGAAAGTGAGTGCTGCCACACTTGTGGCTGCAGCTGTGAATTCACATAAAATAATGTTTTTTCACACTGTCACCACATTGAAATCCCATGTCCTGTTAGAACAGTGTCCTCATCAGTATCCAGAGTTGTACCAAAGTCATGCTGACTTGTCACAGAGTATTGCAAGGGCCAGAAAATGTTTAGGCTGTCCTGGTGGGAAACCTGAAGACATGGAAAACTGAATTCTCTGAGTTTTCTAGACTTAATGCTTCCACTTGTCTCTCAATAAACACATGCCTTTAAAAACTGGATTATACTATTTATCTAAGGAAAAGAAATAACTGTAGCTGATTACTTTGGAAATTTTATCAGCCCTTTGCACACTGTGCTCAGCTGCAGTGCTAAGATTGGCTTGTGTGCCAGAACACTGAGTTTCTTAGGCAAAGCTGAAATTTCCTTGAAAATGACTGCTGGTTATAAACTGGAAGATTAGAAACCAAGAGAGGATTGCATAACTGCAGTACATTTTAGGTAGACCTTAAAAAAGAAAGAAGCCAGTTATTTTCAAAGATAGCAATTTAAAACAGAGGTGACTTGCAAAAGAGACAGTGGGTAGGAAGGCATGCATCTGTTTCCAAGTAATTTGAGAGATTTTTCCTTTGCATCTGAGAATATGTGGGGCTTTGAGTGCCTATTCTGAGCAAGATTCAAAGCAGGTAACAAGAAGTTGCTTTCCAAGACTTTGGAAGCATATAAAAGTATATCAAGTGTAGGCATCATCTTTAGTGCTCTTAGATTAGTGGCCCCCAATTAACAAGTCTTGAAGTCTTGTAATATAATCCTTATTTACAGTTCAATGACAGGAAAACCTGTTCAGTAGAAGTGTAGTTTAAAAACCCCAATTTCTTATTAATAGGACTCTGAAGTTCTGTCTAGAAGCTCAGACTTTAGCAAAGAATCCTGGATTTGTGGTGTTACATGTCTTGGTTTCCTCAAAAATTGTGAATTATAAAGCACCTCATACAACTGAGGCACACATATTATTGATTTATTCATTTGAAAGGTGAATCAGAGGTTGAGTAGTTGAACTTCTCTATATGTAAATAGTAGATTTAGATTTGTATAAAGATTTGGAGGGTTCTGTAAATTTTATAGCCATATGGGAAGCAATATTAATTATTCCTTTTTTATAAAGTTAAGTACAAGATAGGGAGTGGAGAGGGTAGGAAGCTACTGGAGTTAAGGAAACAAACTTCTTACTACAGATACACTACATGACTGTGTTTTAAATTTTTGGTAGCCGGAATATTTGACATTTTTGCCCTGGAAGAACTGAAACTGAGCTGTCATCAGTTGAATCTTTTTATTTGCTTCCAATTTTGTCCTTGTTTCTCTGCATGTTTTTAATGTTAACTGAGAGTTACATCGGGCAGGAAAACATGGTGCATCACCAGAATAAGGGGTGTATTTAAATGTTTTGAAATGTTAGGGTGATAACTCCCTTCCTGATGTCTTTTTTGGGGCAAACAGAGTTGCTAATAAGAGAAAAGGCTTTTATTTTCTTTTGCTGATACTCAAAGGCTGTATTGAAGTCATTGTGTGTAAACTATTATAATAGCTTTTTTGCTGCTTCATGCATGTTTCTCTCAGTGATTGAGTGCCTGTGCTTAAAGATGTTGACTGTTTTAGGAAATATTTCAAATTAAATAATTGGGTAATTCCAAGCTCTGAAGGGAACAGGGTAAAAAATGAGAGCTGGGATTGAGGCACAAATAAAGGAGATGGGAGCCTCCTGAGCTTACCTAAAGTTTGTGCTCCCTGATTGCTTCCTCTGTGGCAGGTTTGCTCATTTTCCTCTACACATGGCATAGTAATATAATGCTAACAAACAAATTTGGTTAAACAGGAAAGATCAAAATCCAAGGGATAACGTCTCATCTGTCAGTTTTTTCCTGAAATGAGACACTTAAATTTGTAACAGATCTCTGAAGATCTGTTACAAATATAATGATTTTTTTTTTTTATGACCACATAAATTGGAATTGATAGGGTTTCCAGCTGTTAGTAATTACATTATATATCAGCCTATATTGCTTGAAATTTCACTATCTTGCATTGTAGTAACCATCACGGACTCTCTGTATAAACCAAATCATTTTCCAGCTGCTTTTCCTGACCAGCAACAACAGAAGGGTTGGATGGATTATCTAATCTTTGTTTCTGTCATGGGTGATTGACACCCATATGAACCCAGCTTTGAAAATCCAAAAATTGTTCCTAACTTTCTTAAAAGCAACTGCAAACTAGTTTTATTGTTTAAATGAATGCTTCACTTTTCTGTTGCTTTTACTTTCAGACTGCAGCGCATTAGGTGATGTTGCAGTTACTCAGCTGCTTGTAGAGCAGAGCTGTAATTACATGTGTATAAGTGTTGTATTTTGCACTTATTGTGTATTACTGATATAAACTGATTGAATTTTGTGTCTTTAAACTGCCTGGGCCTGTTTATTTTCAGGCTAGATTAAGACATGTCCAATGTGTCAGCAGGGGATAATATTCTTCCCTTGAAGAATGCCTCTTACTGAGGCTAAAAAGGAGCAGGTAATGTGCTGCATCCAGTGGTGACTTTTTTTAAGCTTGGGTAGAGGCTCTAGGTGTTTAAATCAAGAGAATTGCTGATGTAATGGCATGGGTCTCAGAGCAGGGTGTGCTCCTTCTGCATTTCCAGATGGTACAACAGTGCAGGAGAAAACTGAAGTGAATGTGCTCACAGTTCCTGTCTGGCATTGAGAAAATGTGATGGGGATTTAGTCTGTAAAGTCACATCACAGCCTTTTTGCCAATGCTTATCGCTGTTTTATTTGGCTCTCCCCCACAGAGGCAAGCAAACTTGTCATGTCATATGTAGCTGCTGTGTGTGGAAAAGGGGCAGAGGTTAATCAAGTAAAAGAGCAACTTTTGCAGTCAAATCCAGTCCTTGAAGGTAAGAATCTCACTGACTATGTGCCAGCATATTACTTGTGTGTGCATTGGTGTTCCAGCTGAGCTGGTTTGGAAAACTGTGTCTGGTGATGTTTCATTGTTGTTTGGTGTCCAAAACCATAGGAGATGCTTTATGTGAATACATCTGTAGGACTTTATTCAGAAGAAAATGGTTTCCCTCACTTAGGAAGAGCTCAGGAAGTTAGGTCATGCTTCCCAACCTCCTCCTGCTGCTCTCAGAGGGGCTTACCCTTTCTCAACCCTGCCTTGATGATGCTTGTCTGTATCAAAAGACTTGACTTCACTTCAGTCCCTCTGATTCATTTCCTTCCAAATCATATTTTTATAGTCTCTAGTAAACAAACAAGCTCTGTAAGGCATTAGTTCTCTTTTAGTAAAAAAAAAAGGGTGAAGGAATGGATGTTAGGAAAAAACTAAGGCAATCCATATGCATGCCTGTTGTTCCCTGAGACATATTGTTTCTTGGGTCTGGTGATTGTTGGCTTGCTCTTCCTGACAACTGCCATTCCTGCTCTCCCATGAAGGCTTTTCTTTTTTTAATTAGTGATTTTAATTTAAAGATGTTGGCTGCCAGAAACAGAATTAATTTTTTTTTTTTAAATCCCGGAGATAGGATATATGATCCTCAAAGCTTGCAGTTCTCTCTCATTGTCTAATAATTGCCTTCAGAAGTTCCTCAGTTGGCACTGACTTATTAAGATCTATTGTGTCCGTTCCTGGCTCAGTCTTACCCAGAATTTTCAAAGCTGTTGTGGTGCTGAGACAAAGTCACTTGTCAGAAGATAATTTTGCTTCATGACCAGATCATATGTGGTGTTTGTAAAGACTGTTGAGTGTCAACATTATGTTTATTGCCTTGCTTATAGGTGATGAATTGGAACCTATAGGGGGCAAGGACTCTGCAAGTGAAAACAGAGGGAAAAGTATAAAAAAAAAAAAAAAAGGAAAGGGAATGCATGAAATTGGGCAGAGAGCAGTGGGGAAGTGGATGGTTAAAGCATGGTCTTTGTACACAAACCAGAAATTGTAAGCAAAGACTTATAAAGAAGGGATGAAATGTTGACATTTAAGAATAATAGAAGTGCTGGATAAGCCTTTCTTTGATGATCAGCTGTGTTCCCCTTCAAGCTGAATGGGGGGATTGCAGCCCTGCATTGTTTTGGGTTCACAGAGAAGAGCTGTGTTGTTTTATCACTGTTCTGGAAGCAGATTTCAGATCCAGACAGAAATGGCATGGTGGGTACTGAGGCTTTTCTTGCCAAAGCTAGATTGTTCCCCAGGGACTGCCAAATGAGTTTGATTTCTTGTTGGTTTGTGAAGCTTTGTTTTAATGCAAGAGGAATCAGCTGAGCTTACTGAAGATTGCCTTATCGTTTTATGATGATAAATGATGATTGCCTTATCATTTCAAGGTACTATTTGTTCTACTTGATGGGCTGGTAATGCCTGTTGAGCTTTTTTGGAAGGTTGGACACAGGGTTATTCTGTAAGGAATAAAAACTGAACAAGCCTGGCTGCTTATGTATGTTTTAGAAAGAAATTAAGCATTTGTGGTGAGATTTATTTTTCTTTGGTTATGTAGTTCTGTTTCAGTCAAACTGCAGTGCAAGAAAATGACATAAATGTTACATATGCATAATTTATCTTATGGGATTATTTTTATTAAACTACAGTTGCTACTGTAAATTAACTTTTAGAAACAATGAACTTTAGGGAAAACCAAGGAATGTGCCTCATGCTTTATAATGGAACATTTGTGCTTGGCTCCATGCAGTTATAAATGACTTCACTGTTCAGCACAGTGTTTAAGAAAATGCAGCTCAGAGATTTGGTTGTTGAAAAGATGATTTATTGCAGGGCATAAAGATTTAAAAACAATTCTTTCACTTATCCTGGCCTTTAGGATCAACAAACTTTTCATTTTGGCTCTAGTTCTTTGGTCAAGAATAAGTCTACTCATGCAAGTGTGTGGAAGCCTTAAGGCATGTCTTTATTTCTGTCCAAAAAACGTTGACTTGACTTGATCTTCGAGTGTATATATATGCTATGTAAATAAATACTGGGATAAATAAAGTCTCTTGTTGGAAGCAGGAGTGCTGTACCTAATGATGGAGGGGACACTCTTGCTTGGCTCCATGTGCTTGGACAATGTGGGAGTTTGAGAGCTTGAATTGTCCTCCTGCCTGAGTTCTTGTCCTGCCCATGCTCTGAGATGGTGGCTGTCCATCTGAATGCCATCCTGGGCAGTCCTTTCTCAGAGAATTTCCATTGTCATTAAACTTGAGCTAAAGAAATTTAAACTAAACTAATCAGAAAGCTAGTTTAGGTCAGGCTGAAGACAAATTTCCATTGTGAACTGATTTCAGCTGAATAGTATTCAGCTTGAAGGTAGGATTAATGAGTTGATATGGTGTAAATAAATCCATTTCAAAGCATTGATTAAACTGTCCTATGCAAACAATTTTTAAGTGTCATTCTGTAATTTCCTGACTTCTGGCCTCCAGCTTTTAATGTGTTCTGGGACCTAGGATTCATTTTTCTCTGAAATGAAGAAGTATTTCGTCTATTTAAAGTTATTTGGATAATAAAGTTATAAATTTGTTGATTCAAACCCCAAAGAAATATGCTTAATATGGGTACAGTTTTGTTTTGGAACCATTTCCTCTTGTATATTTTTCTTTAGCTTTTTTAAACAAGGAAGGTGTTGAGACAAAACCTCTTTGGACTTCTGTAGATTTTTGGTATTTGTGATCATGTCTGGCACACTCTGTCCCCAGGGACTGATGCCCATACAATGAGCAGGACATTGTTTCTCAGAAGTCTGTAATTCCTTTAAATATACAAGCAGGCCTAGATATTTTAGCATTTAAATATTTCTTTTTACTGATAGATTTGGTTGTTGTATTTGTTTTCTCTCTTTCTCCAGCTTTTGGAAATGCCAAAACTATGCGGAATGACAATTCCTCTAGATTTGTAAGTATTTCTTTCAGTCCTTTTGAAGGAGTGTGCTTTGCTTTTGGGTATTTCTGTTTTACCATGTATCAACCACCAAGGCATCCATAAAGAGGGAAGGAATAATTTTGGGGACTTTCTTGTAGCTGTCTGGAGACTGTTTGAAGAAGGTGAACACCTACAGCAACAGTCAGTATTTAATTTGTACACAGGAGCATGTTCTCCTTCCCCAGTGTGTTAGTAGGGCACTGTTAGTGATGCCTCTTCAAAGATGTTTCACCTCCTTGCCAGAAATCTTGTTGGTTTCTGATATGGGCATAGAGCTCAATTGAATATCAAGGCAGAGGCTAAAAAAGAAAAACAAAATTAGGATGTGGCAGCCTGTGACCGGATGAAAACATAATTACAGAGCAGCTGGGTTCTTTAATTTTCTGGCGCTGGTGGCTTTAGTGTCAGAGACCATGTGTCCTGCAACTGGTCTGCTTAGCAAGTAGATATTTCCATGTGATCTTGTTTTCCATTCTTATGTATATTTTTGGGGGTTAAAATGACTAGTTTAAGTTCCCATTTGTTTTCTATAACATTTCAAAATGTGTTTGCAACTTTAGTTTTTAATATTTAACATTTGTAATGTTGTTTTTTTGCTTAAATTCTTTGTAACCAACTGGTTGAATTCAACCTTTTTTGGGCACGGAATGGAATGAGAAATTACCAAAACTGACAGTTGAAAAACCAGAAAAGTTGATGCTAGAGTTGCGAGGTTCAGAAGTGTGAGTACTTATCAGAGTTTCTCCTGCTAAAATCAGAAAGCTGAATACAACTCTGTCACTTGCTCGCTTGTGTCCAGAAAAGCAATATTGTGAGATGTGCGAAGCTGACACGAGAAGGAAAATCGATACACTGGGAGAATGCTGTGTTGTGAATTAAAGAAAATGGATGGAAGTTCTGGACATTGTGAGATTGGAGAGCGGCTTTTTCTTTCCGCTTGGGAGATTTTCTCCCCTTCCTTTCTAATTCTCAAGAGCTGATGATGTTCCACATGGCTGTGAAGGCTCCTTCTGCAGCTCATTGCCTCTGATTGTGAACAGAGCAAGGAGTCTTCATCACAAGGGCAGTGCCAAAATTTGGAGAACCCATAGGGATTTTTAATTTTTTTTTAAATAGAAAAGCTAGGAAGACTGCAATTATCAGACATGACACTGCAGAAATAATGAGCAGACAGCCCATAAGTCTTTCCAGGACAAAGTGGAACTAACAACTATTTTGCCTTTCAAGTCCTCGCTTATAAACACTGAGCTAAAAATACTTTTGGAAACACCCAGCTGTCCCAGTCCTTGGGAAATGAAAATTTAATTATCTGATTTACTTTCTTTCTCTCTGAAATTCGAATCAGCTCAGAATTAACCTTGAACAATACAGTGTGGGAAATAAAATAGAATTTAAGTAGAGTCAAGTCAATCTTGATGAAATACCCAGTAAATTAGTAAGATTCTTGGAGTGGGTCAGTGTAAAGTGCTTGGCTTTTTATGTTCTGTAATAAAAAGTAAAATGAAAAAAACAAAGCCCAATGAATGCAATGAAAAGGAAATATAAATGCAAGGCTTTTCAATGGATTGTTTTTGTCCCAGAATCTTAAGTTTGGGTTGGAAGGGACCTTAAAGACCATCTCATTCCAACCCCCTGCCATGGGCAGGGACACCTTCCACTGGACCAGGCTGCTCAGAGCCCTGTCCAACCTGGCCTGCTTCTCTGGGCAGCCCATTTCAAGTGCCTCACCCTCCTCACAGTGAGCAATGTCCTCTGCTGAGTGTGTGCCAGAGGGTGGAATTTGGCTGAATCACTACCAGCAGCTTTTATCTTTATAAACTCCCTTGCCAAGGCGAGCAGCACTGCTGTTGCCTTTTCTGCACAGTCTGTCCGTTTTGTCACTGTTAAATGTGGCTGTTACTACATTAAGCACTTGTCAAATAAATTAAAACGATCCAAAGACCGCAGCGATCTTCTGTGATGTGGAAAAGTCAGGCAGGAGTCAAGGAAACGCGGCGGGGTTGAAACGGCTCGTGCGGTGACAGCCCGTTAATTGTTGCCTCTGGTCTCCCGAGTTCCAGGGGAAAGCGTTCAGTGGGAAAGATCCATCACTTGTACAAGGCAGGCACACGCTCACTCGGGGACAGGCGCCCCGCGATCGCTGCCAGGCTCGCGGCTCTCCTTCAGCCGCCGCGCTTCGCGCTCACACGGCTCCCAGGGAGAAAAGAAGATCATTTCTTCCTGCAAGATAATTTCTTCCTGCATCGTGATTTCTTCTTGCATCCCTTCAGTAAATAAGCGTGGCCCTGCCTAAATGGCTGCAGGGATTGTTTGGTGTTCTTGGCACTCCGGTGGAAGTTGGTACAATGTGCGTTTTCTTCACAGAACCTTAGGAACCAAACAAGTCACTGGGTTGCTTTACAGACCTGACTAAAGCTGTTTCCAAAGAAGTCCCTGGCTGTGATAATGTCTTAGAAGACTTTGATAATTTTCTCTTTTGCAAAAATCTGGCAGGAGATTGTCAGATCGCTCTTCTAACCTTTGAACCGACTAACTTAATGTCTTGAACTTCTGTTTTTCTTAAACAGAAATTATAATCTTAAAATCTCTTCCTTTCACAGGGAAAATACATGGATATTGAGTTTGATTTCAAGGGTGACCCACTTGGGGGAGTTATAAGCAACTGTGAGTATTACTTTTGGTATTACTTTATTCACAGATTAAATTGTTTTGTATGGAAAGGAAGATGGTTAAATTATTGAAAAGATCACCAGTGTTAGTCTAATAGAATCTCTCTCCATCATGTGATGAATTCTGCTTTTTAATTTTATTGCTGTTGTAAGGTACTGAATAATGTACCTTAGAGGAAGTGAAAACAGACTTGAAGAGGTAAGGATGAATATTGAATTTACTGCATTGTTTCAAAGGTACTGAGTGATGTGTGAGTCTGTATATTGTCTTTGAAGCTAGTGGCAGATGCATATGGATATCTGAGGGTCTTTTTTATTTTTGAATCCCTGGAATCAGATGTGTTACTAGGTTTGGTGGGTCATGTATTTATGGCAGATCCTGTAATTTGCAAGGGTGATAGAGAGTGTGCTGGAGATCACCATGAGACGAGTGTGTTTACTTGGAACCAAAGCTGTCTGTACAAATTTATACACCTCAGAAGTGTAGGAAAAGGTTTGTAATGAGAGAGGATGTACAGCTGTTGAGTTTGGGGAGGCAAAGGTGGCCTTGGAGCTTGTTTTATGACACCTGTAGCAATTCAGAAATTCTGACCAGCTCTCTGTTGGGAAGAAAAAGGCTGAGAACTGAATGGCAGCCCAGAATGCTTTGACTTGCTTTTCTTTTGAGGGTTTAAGTGCAGCTTTTAAAATAAATTCCTCCCCAGTGCTATATAAAGCCATATTTGTTTGGTTTTCTTATTTTGAAAAGGGGAGGAAGAGGGCAGTGAGTGACTATACTAGGTGTCACTGACCCAGCCTTGACCTCTCATTCCACGCAGCCAAATTCATTGCTGCTTCTAAAGATGTGACTTTTAACACCACTGGCATTTTGCTGGTTGTGAAATAATGAGACTCACCCAAGGTGAACTGTACTCTCCATATATAACATAAACATTTTAAAAACACCGTGAGGAATTTTGCACATAAATGTAGGTTTTGGCTTTTTTCAGAGGGCAGACATTTTTTCTCAACCAGATCACCTTTTGGAACTGTGCCTGAAGAGCCTAATTTTTGTGACAGGGTAGATCTTGAAACTCAAATTAGTCACTATATAAGTGTTTATGGCTATCTATTAGCTTTGACATTTGGCAGTTAACAAAATTAGAGGCCAAATATGATATATTCATAATAATTAAATGGGAGCAAGAAGGTTCTAAAAGGCTGTTATTTGTTTCTTTTTATTTCACATTCAAAATATATACATAAAAATGAGCCCTCCTTTGTAAGAGTGGACATTTAACAGCATGTCTTTGAAAGTACTGCACTGAGTCATGTAATTAAAATATTGTGTCATTTCAAAAGGCAATTCAAATAGTTGCTCTGTAGTTTATCAGCCCCATAAATCTCTGCATGGTGTAATTATAATATTACATGTAATTGTAGTGATGTGATGACATATGTATCAAAGGGCAGACATATTTTTGGATCCATCTAAAATATGCCTGTTTTAGGCATTCTTTCTGTCTTGTCACATGTAATAATTATCTAATAGCAAGGAGATTAATTTCAATGTAAGAATAAAGACCTGATGTGTAAGCAAGCCCTGCTGAGGAAAAGATGTTACTTGTTGAACTATTAAATGCCTCATCCTTGGGAGCGTATGTCACAGGCAAGTACTGAGTTCCTGTAGCAGCATGTTAATACAGCTCATCTTTGACTAAGTGTTTGCAAAATTTGCTAGTCCATCCATCTCTCTTTTAAAGATGTTTAAAATTCTCTGCATTTTCAAAGCAAGTTGGTTGTGCTGCCTTAGATCTTTTCCACACATCTGCAGCATCGCATTGCAACACAAACATTTCTTTTTCTGTGAGGCATCATCATTCTGAAGATATTGGGGACCTATATTCTTTTACACCTCTCAGAATTTGCTCTGGTTTAAGTCAAAATCAGGATTTGTCTTCATAATTCATTAGGCTTGAAGTCAAGTAGTGCTGAAGTTTCCTATCCTTAAAAGGGAAAGTATGATTATGAAAATATTCATAAATATTCTTTGATTTCTGACCGTCTGTTGGTTTGGTATTAATATGATGTGAAGATGACATTATAATGCTTTATTTAAATTTTAAGAGTTGTTTCTGGCCAGCCTAATTTCCAAACATCACTTAAGGTAGTGGGCTTTTTGTGGCACAGCCTGAAGATGTATTTCATGGTGTGAGTGGCTCGGAGCAAACACAGCGAACACCTAGGTTGTTTTGGTGGCAAGGATGGTAACCAAGATATGCTACTGATTTTATCAGACTGGTGTGGAAAAGCAGAGACCCATTGGGCTGAAAGGTCTCTCTTGGAATGGCCTGTTCTGGCCTGCTCTGGAATGCTGTGGAGCTCTGTGGAAGGCTGGTCACTGTTTGTGTGAGCCTTCAAGGAGTGGCTGATGCTGCTGTGACCTGGGGCCATTCTCCTTCAATGAGCTCCTGCTCCTTAATGAGAGGGGTTGAACTGGGAGGAACCTTTCTCAGGATGGAGTTAGAGGGTGGAATTATCATGCCAGAGCACACTGCTGGTCTGCCCTGTCCAGTTTGCAGCCAGGGGGAACGTCCAGCTGACAGATCCAAAACATTTAATGTGCCATGAGCAGAAGGGTGAATCTTCTGAGTGAAATCAGAATGGAAATAATGAAATGGAAGGGATTTGTGGCATCTCTAAATTCAGGGCTGGTATGTACCCGAAGTGAAGATAATGCTGTGTTTGAACAGTGTGAAATCTGTGCAGTCTCATTTCATGTATGGCAGCTCAGATCTTCCAACCGTGCTGGTTTCCAAGGAAATTGATTTACTGTTACATCATTGTGAACAGTCATGAAAAGAAATTGGGAATGGAAAACTTGAAATTAATGTGGTTTATGCCAACTTTAGGTATTTTACTTCAGTCAGGAATTGTTTCCCCCTTGGACTACAAGGCAGTAAGTGTTGCATTTGTTTGATCCACCACCAGTGGGTGAGTGGGAGGGTGAAGAAGGCTGACTGAGGTGTGCTGTAAGCCCGAATTGTTAGTCCTGGCTTTTTGTTAGCTCTTTCTGTGAAGATCCCAGCTCGTTTTCCTAATGGGTGGGAGATGCTGGAGCCCGTGGAAGGTGCCCAGTCCTGGTGCCAGCTGCCAGCCAGCCCATCCATCCACAGGTGACCTGTTTCATGTGCATGGGGTTAGGAATTCCAGACTGCTCCTTGGGCATTGCTAAACACAAAACCCTTGCTGTGGTGCCACCTGGGACTGTTGAGCAGCAAACATCAGTCCCTGCTTAAAGGTGTGTTGCTGCTTTAAATGTTTTTTTACATTTACATTTTCTCTCTCTGAGGTGTATCTGCTCTTTCTGCCTTCCTGCTTATTCCTGTTTATAATCACTGCTGTTGCAGTGGACAGTCTTGACAGCACTTATGCACTCAGAGGGCATTTTTTCCAGAGCACTTATCAGTAAAGGCAGTGTTGGAGTGTTGCTTTCAGCTAGGTGTAACATTGTGGAAATAAATTACAGAAAAGGTCAATATTATTCTTAGTTTTTCATTTATTATAACTACTTTGTTAGTGAAGATGAGAGAGAGGAGAATGGTAGTTTCTCTTCCGCCTCTAATTACACAATAAGACATATATAAAAATAGATATGTTTGGTTTTGAAATAATAGGTGCTAATTGCAATATTTTTTTTCAGCTCTGAAGTATGACTGTCTACAGATGCTGCATCTGTTTTGTACTGAAGGAAGTGTTTACGTGCACACTTGGTTCATTAGTTTTGTGACTGGTTTTGTGTACACTAAATTTGATGGCTGAAGGGGTTTTGCACAGTACAGCTCAAAATGTTTCACTTTCACAATAGTTTAGGCCTTTTGAAAAGCATGGATCTTACAATATCTTTCCCGGAGTTTTTGCAAGTCTTAAATTTTCGTGTTTCATGTGGAATTTCCTGCTGAAAAATACCTGGCTTTTAGCATTCAGTGATCTTTCCTAATATGCCCAAGCCCTTCAGTGATATAATGATTAACTAGGAGGCAACATTGGTGCAGATTGTGACGTAAAGGATTTGCACTGCCTGGTCTGGAAATGCCATTTTTAACCAGCAAAATGTCTTTAGAGTCCGGATAACAAGAGATTAAGAAAGGGCCCTGTTTTGTCATCTTTTCCAAGAACAGCATGAAGGAAATCTATGATGTTTGTTTAAGGCAACAACTTTTTTAAAGTTAGCAAAGTGATAACTTTGCAACTTACTATTTTTTACTTGTTTGTTCATTTTAAAAGTCAGAATATTTACCCACTTACTAAGCAATCTAGAACCTAGCTGTTATGTGATTCCTGGTGGAAAGCTCCTTTACTCAGGGAAATATTGCAGAAACTGGACAATTAGACATTTTGGGAAGAGATATCCATTCTTGTTGATTTTCTTTTTGTTTTAAATCTTCACTTGTTGCAACATCTCCCTTGGTCTTCCTCTCAGCACATTTGCCACCATTTAGGCAATGGCTTTGCCTAAACTAGGAAGAGTTTGAGAAAACAAGCTGCAAAGGATGTTAAACATTTTGATTAGCTCATTTTTAACAGCATTCATCACTTGAGCAAAGAGGATTTAACACTTAAAATGATGCAGTCATTGCCAGTGCACATGCTGCCCATTTAGTAGTTTCTGACTGACACAATTATGGATCGGTTTATCCAAGAGAACATTACTATGAACTTGGTGGGAATAATAGGGAAAAGTTCATGAGGAACTTTTTAATCAGTGGCATTTTTGATAAATGCTAGATAATCAAGGTAGGAAAAGAAAAAATAATGTGGCTGTAGAAATAAGCTGCTGTGACTAGAACAAGTTCTGTAACTTCAGCTGAGCAGCTAAAAGGCTCCTTGTCATGGCCAGCTGAAGAGACAATGACTAAAATAAATGTCACCTGGATGATTTAGGATGTACCAAGGTAGTGTCATTTTTTGGTTTTACTGTTTACTTGCTCCTTTTTTGAATGTTGATTTGATTTCTAGTATATTTAGAGAAATACAAATACCCTAAATTTTTCTGCATCACTTGAGTTCATGGGTCAAGTAACCAAAAAGAAGTGTATGAAGTTGTGCATTAGAGTTTGCAGAAGTATTCAGAATATTTTTTCTTTCTTTCTTTTAAGTAAAAATGTTTAGCAGGGTGCTTACACAGATCTCTTGCATTTAAACAGTGATATCTAGGAATAACAAAAAATTCTTCAGAACCTGAGGCCTGTAGCTGGATTTTGAGTCATCTGAATTGATGGGTATTCATACAAATATGTTTCCAAAGTTAAACTTTTCCAAGGCAAATTAATATTTAAATTTTAATTTTATTTTTTTTTTGCTTTGGTGCATGCAACAAGTTAAACATTCCTGTTGAAGCAGAAGCACTGTTAGATAATGCAGAAATAACCCATAAACACACCATATGTGTGTGTGTATATGCAAATGTGTGAGTTCTGTATGTGCTCTCCTGATAATTCTGCATCGTCCCTACACATAATTCACATAGACCATGTAACAAAATGCAATGTAGAGAGAGTTTTGGGGGTTTTTGCTTCTGTGGATTTTCACGTAGATGAGCACCATCTGTCCGCACATTCCACTGTCAACACCATCACCCAGGGGCCACGTGCAACAGTCTGAGGTGCAGCTTTGTCTTCTCTCTTTGGAGTGTTTGATCCACAGAGCTGGCAATTGGGTGGGAGTTAACACAAAAGTTACTGGCAGTGCAGGGGTTGCATCAAGGAAAATATGTGTGGTTGATTTATTAAAATGCTAATTAGGGCAAACAGAGGGAAGAAGTTTTCTGAAGAAGTTGGCAGATGGTCTGGATCTGTCCTACAAGTCTGATTTCAGTCTGCATGTGAACAGAAAGAAAAGGGAAAAAAACCCAATGAAAAAAAGATTTGAAAAAGAATTGGCAGCAGCTGCTTTGTTAAGGAAAATACTTGATTTTATGACAGTGACTGCTTTTTTCCTCAATTATGAGGACTGACAGAATATGGAATGTTAGGCCTTTTGAAAACTGATTGTGAATTGGTTAACTTTGGTGCTTCTAAAATACATGAATAAGATAAGCTGGTAAAAAACCAGTTATCCTCCTAAACAAAACTAATTTTACATACATTCAGGAACCTGTTTTTTAAATCTGCTGAAGGCATGCATGTAATTAGGAGGCTTACATACAATATTTTGCCAGGATGTGTTGCTGGGCTTTTATGACAGCATTTGAGAAAATTTATGGGTAGAATATTTTTAAACCCAAATAAGCCAAACCACATTGCTGCAATATCCTTTGAGAATACAGCCATTTCCTGAAGTGTGTGCAGCCACTGTGGGAGCTGAAGTTGTTTATTTTTTTGAGATTAAATTTGGCTGCGATCTGTTCCAACACTTGCCTGGAGAACCTTCACAGCCAGCACAGCTCCGAGCTGCCTGCTGCTCACCTTGCCTTTCCCAGCCCAGTATTAACACTTGGATGGGGGAACAGCCTGTAAATACTTGAAATTTGTCCTAGTATTAGCCAGTCAGACAATTAATAATACTGTCTGAATTTTGTCGTTGTTGCCACTGGCCAATTATGGGGTGCAGAACAGTGACAGTGACAGTTCCCTTTGGGGGTTTTCTGCTTGCCCAGGCTTAGAGAGAACTTAGCCCCCAGTCCCAGGAGGTGTGGGGGTGTGTCATTATAGGTGCAGGGGAAACTCCTTTGCTGTGTGCTTGGAATGAGGCACTGAATGTCTCTGTCTCCATGTCACCGAATATATCTAACTTAACAGAAACACATGGGAATTGTATGTTTGCTATCTGGAAAAATGTAGTTGTGCTAGTGAGAAAAGAAGGAAAACCCATATGTTTTGTACAGAACCAGCAGGACACACTGGTTCCTGTCCAGATGTTCTCTTGCTGCATTCCTCTTCCTCCTCCTGTGCTGTGAACCACAGCCCTCCAGTGCAGTGTGAACACCCTTTGAGTTGTCACCTCTGTGGCACATAGGATGTTGAGCTGCAGTGCTTGCAAGGTGTTACAAGTCAGTCTGCTCATGCTGCCTGCCCTGATTCCTGCCCTGGTGTGAAATGTGTCTGTCACTGAGAGCAGCCTTCCTGTCCAGCTGCTCCATCAGTGCAGTGATGCTTCCCAAAGTGCTGCTTTTCCATTTCACTTTGAGTATATCAGGATGGAGCTTCTGTCAGCCCCACTGGGAATTATTTCATAGTCTGATACACCTGAGGATCACAAAGTGCTGCATGATTATTCCGTTTAACTGCTTTCTTTATTTGGTCTCTCCTTTTCATTTACCCATCTTTCATGCACTGGTAACATTTTGCCACTTCAAACTTTCACCCACAGAGTCATCCTCACCAAATCCTAATTTTGTGGTGGTACTGTAAATCAGTTAACATCTTTTGCCCATTGCCTCCCTGACCTGAATTCTCTCTGCAGCTCACAGACTGAGCCTTTACCAGAGCACTGGGCTTGCCCCTAGCTCAAAGAAATATTTGATATCCATGATATGCTATGATAAGGTTCATACTGACATTCTTCTGGTTTGCTGATGGTTGATATAAAGCAATGAAGTAGAAAATGATGGAGGGTTATATTAATTTTAAAGGGTTTTCTCCAGCATCTGTTCCTGACCTGTGAGATTTTTGTTGGTTTGTTTGTTTAGATCTGCTAGAGAAGTCTCGTGTCGTGAAGCAGCCAAGGGGTGAAAGAAATTTCCACATTTTCTACCAGATCCTGTCTGGTGCATCAGAAGAGTTTCTCTGTAAGTGTTGCCCTTGTGCCTTGTTCACATGTGAGTTTTCTTTATATTTAACGTGCTATTCCATGCACATCATCTTTTGTGGGAAATGTGATATTGATTTGTTTTTCAAATAATTGGTGGTAGTATCATTGGTAATATGTGAAGTCCACATATGCTTTGATATTATCCAGATACCTGAGTCAGAATTACTGAATTAGTCAGAATTGCTGGCTTAGCAATGTGTTATAAACAAATTTGAAAACATGTTCTTATTCAGAAGGCTAATAATTAAAAGATCCTTGAAGAAAATCCAATAATAACAACCTATTCCTGACAGCGCTGATTCTGTGATTAAATTGCTACTAACAAGAATGCTATTACTAATGATGCTTTTATTTGATTTATTAGGCAAACTCAAGCTGGAGAGGGACTTCAGCAGATACAACTACCTGGGCCTTGATTCAGCCAGAGTGAACGGGGTGGATGATGCTGCAAACTTCAGAACAGTCAGGGTGAGAAGGAGCAGGGGCTGGCTGTGCAGGGCTCCTAGAGCCCTTGATCTCTCTGTCCCTGCAGGGCTGGGCTGGGAGGGACACCTTCTCTGAGTGCTGGCACTCTTCATGCTGGGATAGAGCGTGTTTGCACAGAGAAACATGGATACAGCTGGGAAATGGGATCAAGCTTCTTAGGGGAATACAAAAAGGAAAAAAAAAAAAACATAAAAAGAATTTAAAAAATTAAAAAATCAAACAAAACTCCCCCCAAACTAAAAAGAAACAAACAAAAAGAAAACAAAAGAAAGGGGGGGGGGGGGGAAGGGAAACTCAGATGCCTTGGTCAGATCCTGGGAAAAGTTATATTTTGTAGAGGCTTAGGACAGCAGTGCCTGAGCCTCAGGGACTGGGTGATGCTGACCAGGTTGAAAGAAAAGAGGCCTGGGATGATTCTCCAGATGATTTGCTGTCCTGTTTTTGCTTGGTTGTACTCAGGGGCAAGATGAATACAGGACCTTGTTACCCGGTGTGTGCAGATATGGATTCTAAAAGTGACAGGTCTGAGAAGACAGGTGGACCTGTTCATCTGACTGGGAAAAATTGGGTTGGGTCACAAACTAAATTAAGTGGCTAAAAAAAGTACAGTGCTTCAGAAACCCAAATTTTGAATGAGTCCTAGAAGTGGACTGGACTGAATGCCAGCTCCATTTTCATGCTTCTTGTGTATTAAAAAACTTACTCATCTTAGCATTGAAATTATACCAGGCACTTTTAGTAGCAGAAGTGTTCATAAACCATTTGTAATTTTGCAGATAAATGGTGAATTTTTCAAGTATGATCTGTTTAAATGTAAATGCTTTTATCTCATAATTTTATTTATCCCCTTTCCAGAATGCAATGCAGATTGTTGGGTTTATGGATCATGAAACACAGTCGGTTTTTGAAGTGGTGGCAGCCGTTCTGAAATTGGGAAATATCGAATTTAAGCCTGAATCTCGTGCAAATGGGCTAGATGAAAGTAAAATCAAAGATAAAAATGGTAAGATGAGATTAGTGATGGGAAGAAAGCCACTAATTTGTCTGAAGTCATTATTAATTTTGTTGTTTCTGCAGACATACAATATCCTTACATGTGAATTAGATTGTTTCCAGAGCTCACCCTCAGGCAGCTATGGGCTGCATTCTGTGCAATTTCAATCATTCTGTTTGAAATTCCAAAAATGATTTTCTCCTTTTTCCCCACTTTATTAGCACTTTATTCTGAAATGTTAAATGGTTCCGTGCCTTTATGTAGCTGCTTGTTTTTTCTGCAGTGAAGGATTTTTGTTCTTTTGCAGTATCTCTGCCTTTGGTGTCAGATTCATTTGGTGATATTTTTGCAGCTGATGTATTTTGAAAGTTCATTTTCATCTGAAAGTTTTGCATTATGAAAAGTAGTCTGCTATAAATGGAGAGAAAGTTTTTTTTTCTCAAAAATAAATGGATAAGAAAGTGCTTTTAAAACCAGTTGCTCTGTTTCCTTGCACTGTGAATATTTTTAAAACCTTTGCTTGGCAGGACGATGGGGAGGGAGTGTGAATGGGGAACAATTCTGTTGAAGAGCATTTTGGGAAAATACCACACTTCTTAAAAGCTGGTCGTTTTGGGGAAGGGAAAGCAGTAATAGGAAGGATTGATTGTATTTACACTTTGCTTTTTCTTGCTAGAACTGAAGGAAATCTGTGAGCTGACAGGTATAGACCAGTCTGTATTGGAGAGAGCTTTCAGCTTCCGGACTGTTGAGGCCAAACAGGAGAAAGTTTCAACAACACTAAACGTGGCTCAGGTAAAAAGAGCTCCTGGTTTAAAAAGATCAAAAGATCTTTTTAAATGGCAATTTTATTCTGCATGATTAAATCATAGCTACCCCAATAAAAACTACAGCTGAAAGGCTGCACTGAATAAATCGCAGGCATAATTATGTGTGTTTTTTGCTCAGTGGTTTCTAAATGTTAAGAGATGCTCCCTGTGCTGGCTTTACTCATTAATAGCACCTTTAGGGACCCCTCAGCAGCAGGAGGATGTTTGGTTAAGCCCAGCATTTATAACATTTTTCTTATTTCTTCTCTTTAGGCTTATTATGCCCGGGATGCTCTGGCTAAGAATTTGTACAGTCGCCTGTTCTCCTGGCTTGTTACCAGGATCAATGAGAGCATTAAGGTATTGTTGCTTTGTGCTTGTAAAAAGAAAAAGAAATCAATAGGAATCCTTCAAATTAAAGTGGACAGTAAAACTGTATTTTCCAATTTCATTTCTCCTGGCTGTACACTGTTACACACAAATAACCTTATCACAGCTTGACGAATTGCTCTCTGCTCTGTTCTTAAGCTTGTAAAAATATTCACATTAAGTGTATTTTGGGAAACCATATGTAACATTTTAGTTTTACAGTATTTGACAGCCTGCTTATGAGATGCATTCATTTTCTTGAATCCCAAGTATGCAATGTACAGATGACTGACTCAGTGTTTGTTTTTCTTTAAGGCACAAACAAAAGTGAGAAAGAAGGTAATGGGGGTGCTGGACATTTATGGCTTCGAAATTTTTGAGGTAAGACCTTTATAATGGTAACCATTTAGTGAAAAATCTGTTATTAAAGCTTAACAGAGTTGCTCATGAATTCAAATATGAATATATGTAATTTGACTCATTTGTTTCATGCCTGACCAAAAAAACCCACTAGAAACATAAGCCAAAGAGAGATGTCTTAGCGTGTCTGGCAATTGAAACTAAAAATTATGAAAGTTATACTTGTGTTTTTACACCATAGATAAATAAATATTTATGATGGATAAACTAAATATATTTTGTTGCGACATACATTCTGAGCATAGGAGAAATTCTGGCACTGTCATTTCTGCCCTGAGGCATTTTGTGGATGTCTTTGAACAAGCTGTGTATCCTGAGAGGGATAAAAAAAAACCAAAAACCAACCACCCAACAAAAACTATACATTTTTTTTCCTGTCAAAATTAAACAAGGATTTATATTGCATTTCATCTCAATTCACTTAGGTAAATACTCTGTACCTAATCCAAGCTAAAGATCTGTGGCTCACTGCTGTTTGTTTACAATAGTATTTTTAGACTGGTGGTATTTTGAAACAAAACAATCAATGAGGAGTTTTTAATTGGGTTAGAGAGCACAAGGGACAGGGCATTTTCCATAAATCTTGTTCTGACAGTTTTTGTTAGGAGATTTATAGATCTTGCTTGAAATCTATGTGTGTTTAAACTAGAAACTCATCTGAGGAGAAAAAAAATCAGTAGAAAAATCCCGACCCACTTCCCTACATCCCTCTTAGAAATCTGGGGAGGGTGTTGAAGCTGTGTGGAAAATGGGAATAATTCCTCATGTGAGGGTGGTGTGAGTTTCATTTCAGAAGCAAAACATCCAACTATGTGCAAATCAGAGTTCCTCTGAAGAGGAAGAGGAAAGCTGAGAGCTGCCTCAAGGGCTTGCTGAGCGGGGCTGTGTTGTTTGCATTAGACACAAGAACACACCTGTGAAAGTGCAGTGCCCCAGGTCAGGGGGCTGAACGGGGATCCTGGTGCCAGATCTCTTGGGAGCTGCTCCCAGAGGAGCTTTTGGGAGGCTGGCACTGGGGTGGTGCTGCTGGCATCCTCAGGCAGGGCTGTTTCCTCTGGCTGCCCTGTGCGTGGTCAGGCTGGGCAGGCACAGGGAGGTGGGACGCAGGAGGGTGCACCAGCACACGAGCCAGCTGGGGGATTGTGTTTGTGGCATGGTGCTCCAGACATGAGGCTGTTTCTCGCCCTGAATTTTCATCTTTTCTGCATTCAGCATCTTAGAAGGTCATAAGTAAGTGGCTGAGTGCGGGAGAAAAATTAAAAAAAAACAAAACTGAGTCTTTGCGCTTACCTGTCACGCTGAATTACAGTGTGGCTTTCTAAAATGCTGCAAACTCAAAAGCTGTAAAATAATGTGGGTAGTTATTGTTCACTCCTTTAAATGCCAAGGATTGGTTTTCCTGGAAAAGCTGGGGAAGGTTTTCCCTTGTGACTTAAGGACCAAATTCATGAGTACATTCGCACAAGGTGTGACTCATGAGTTTAGACCTATGGTGAGAAGAGCAGCCAAGCAACTTGGTTCAGCATCACAGAAATACCTGAATTATTGTTTAAATTTAATTATGTTAAAGCAACTAATCAAGAAATAAAATTTTTGACACTGTGCAGCCACATAAGCCAAGGAAAATTTATTAAGGTATTAAGATTTATAGCATTGGAATTAGGAGCATTTTGCTGTGTGGTATATTTGTAAACCCTACAGCCAAACATTCAAAATATGAGCTGAGGTGTTGTTAATGGCAGTAACATACCCATCTAATTATAAATCAGTTAAAACCTATGAGTAAAAATGTGCAGTCACCTCTTGAACCTAACTCTTAAGTCATATTTTGATTTTCACATCTGTTCCTGAAACTTAGAGCTAATGTCAGCTCTACAAAGAATGTTTGTTGGCAAAAGTGCACTTGAAAGGCTTCACCTCTAGATTTGTGCCTTTTAAATGTGGAAGCAGTTTGATGTGCTGAGGGTAGGAAGGCCTTCATTAATCATGTTTCTACTCAGGAATCAGGTAAGTTTATCATTAGGGCATAGTCTTTGACCTGAAGTGGCCTTTACCCTGGAGACAGAGTGCATCAAAACCCACAGGAGGTGTAGCAGGAGTGTTTTATATACATGCAAAATATTTACACAGGAAGCTCAGTACCACTGGAATAAGCAGCAAGGAATGTGTTTAGTGAAGGGTGGTTTTTACATTTAATTTTTTTCTTTGGTTTTTGATGGTTTTGTTTTGTTTCCTAATAGGCAGGACACAATATTTCTTCGGCCTTTTTTCTGTTCAGGATGATTCTTTGGATCATCTTAGAGTTCCTTGTGTAAGAATAGTGAATAAAGAAATTCTGATTTAGCATTCTGAAAGATCCTACACTTCACCTTCTTGATAACAATAGCAGTCTTGTTCTATTATATGCAAACTGAAGCTTTTAATGAGATTTTTTCATCTATTTTTGAAATATTGATTTTTTTTACTGTTCATTGGGGTTTCTGCAATTTTCTGTAATTTAAGCTGAAGTTAATTTACAAGAGTAACTTGTGGTTTCTTGGAAATTAACAGGGAAAAGATATTTGGAGTATCAATACTGCTGGCATATTCTCTTTGGGATTTGGGTTTTGCTAGTATATTTATCACACACAAACCCCACTTTTCAGACAAACACAAAAGCTGTCCAAGAAAGTAGATATAAGGACTTGGCTGTCTAAAAATTCAGCTTAGGGAATTTAAATCTATCAATAATCCTCAGCCTCTGTGGGCTTGGCAGATGTCAGCAGCAAGCTTGGCTAGGCAGCCCACAAAATAGGTGCTGTAAAGCTGTGTTTATTTTCGAACCCTGCCCTGCCTTTTGTGGGAAGCCAAATGCTGGGACTGAACGTTAGCAGAGCGAAACGCTGAAATTTTGGGTGGCTCTGTGTGAATTGTCTGTGGGCAAGGATTTAGGGACTAGGATTAGCCTGGAAATGCAGGCTTGGAGGGCTGGGCAGGTTGTGTAACTGGGCAGTGCCTGAAGCCTGACACCAATGGCTCCAAGGGTGTTTATGCACATTTCTGAGCAGCTGCCTGCGTAGCCAGTGTGCAGTCTAGACTGAGATTTGGGATGGGCTCAGGATGGTGGCTGGTTGGCACTGGCAGCTCTAGAATCAGCCTCATTCTAGGCCTCCTGGGGTAGTTTGGGGCTGTTCCCATTTTATCTCATCTTTGATTGGGTGTTTTTAGGCAGAAAGTGGTTTCTGCATCTCTGCAGAAGGGATGGGTGTGGTGGTGTTCACAGGGGTCTTAGGATGAGGGAAGAAATGAGAATGTTGACTCCGTGTTTCAGAAGGCTTGATTTATTATTTTATGATATATATTATATTAAAACTATACTGAAAGAATAGAAGAAAGGATTTCATCAGAAGGCTAGCTCAGAATAGAAAAGGAATGAAATGATAACAAAAGCTTGTGGCGTGGACAGAGTCTGAGCCAGCTGACTGTGATTGGCCATTAATTAGAAACAACCACATGAGACCAATCCCAGATGCCCCTGTTGCATTCCACAGCAGCAGATAACCATTGCTTACATTTTGTTCCCGAGGCCTCTCGGCTTCTCAGGAGAAGAAAATCCAAAGGAAAGGAATTTTCAGAAAAATACCATGGCTACAGGGTGGGGTGGTGGAAGGGTGGGGTTTGTGATGGAGAAGCGAAGGCTGCAGGAGGCAGATGGTGGGGCCTGGCAGGGCTCAGCAGAGATGAGCAGAAGGCTCTCTCTCCATGTGCTTTGGGTGTTGAGTTTCCTGTTGTGTACATTGCCTGTGGAGACAAGGAGTAGTAAAAATGAATGTCATGAAGTGAGTGTGAGTATTTCATCCTGCCCAGCCCTTTAGAGACACAAATGTCTGTCTGTGCTGCTTGCCTTGAAGGCTTTGTTCTGAGTATTCAGGCACCAGTCTGCAGCTGGGCCACATGATGAAGTTAATGATTTGGAGTGCAGTTTTATGGAAGGTAATGCTGCCAAACAAGACTTATTGTTGAAATTTGCCAGGCCTTGAGAAGACAGTTTGAGAGTGTGAATTCCTTCTGCTCAGTCCCTTGGTGGAGCAGTTTGTTCCAGGTATTTTAGCCTGACAAGAAACTGGGATGCACTGGTGATAGAATTGCAGAGAGGGCCTGGTTCCATTTGGTTCACCAGAGGTGATGTGGCTGCCTTGTCTTTGGGGACAGCATCTGAACAACTCCTTTTGCTCCAGGTGGGCAAGAACATGCAAAGACATGGCAAAAAACCCACCAGTAAATAAAAGTATCACAAGTAAACCAGCCAAACAAGCCACCCAGCAGTAAAACCGTGTCTATTTCTCACAGTCTGTGATGCATTTTGATATCACTTGTTTTTATTTAAGGCAATTTGCTTGTTTCTTGTGCATGGAAGTCCCTTGAGATAACAGAAAGAAGCTTGGGCCTGCTGCATGTACTGTGTAAGCTGTCATCTAGACAATGATAAAATGATAGTATCTCTGTTGAGGGAATGTGTTAGAAATGTGAAGAATGCATTTTCTTCCTTTTAACAAGCTCATAGCTGTGTTAATTGTCTGTTTTTAGAGGGAGGTAACCAAATAAGGAGCAATAATCATTGAAAATGTCTTTCTGAGGTGTTTAAGAAAAAATAGGGGAGCTATTTCCACCTTCACCATAAACCTGTACAACAACTTGGTCCAGTTGCTGCCTGGTTGCTTTGCTTTTTTCTGTCCTGTTGATTGCAAGAAGGATGTTATAGTTTCAGAGCATCCTGAGCTCCAAGAGATTGCTCCTGGATCAGGGTTTTCCCCCCACACCCCAAAGGATTATTTTACAGAAGGGTCTAATTATTTGCTAAGCAGGATGACATATTTAAAAAAAATCTAAGGCGGAAGTTGACTTACCAGGATCTTGTTTTGTCTTGTCTTTTTTTTGTTTTTTAAGAATCTGGGAACACTTTCTTCATGTCTTCACTTTGGCTTTAACTCATCCATAGATATCTGTTTTGTTAATTGACCTAATCTCCATAATTTCCAGCTGCTTATTCTAGGCTGTCTAGCTTGCCACAGATTTCCTTTTTGAAATTGTTCAACCCTTTGCTGATGCCCAGAAGTTTATCACACACTGGCAAGCAGCAGTGCCAAAATGTGTGTGCCCAGCCCCACTGCTTCTGCTGGCAAACCCCAGTCTAGTGGGAAAGAGGAGAACTGAATTTTTGATCTATAATTGATCAACTTCCTCTGCTGGTGTTATGTGAGAGAGGAGCTTTACAAAGAGGGACTCTTGATTGGACTCTGAGGTGCCAGGGAGTTTTTAAAATACTGTTAAATTTTCCTTGAGGGATGGGATGCTGAAAGCAGAGGTGCATCCCAGGAAGTTAACCACCATTTAATTAATTGTATTACAATGTAAGTATTAGAGAGGCTTATTTTGCAACATGCAGTTTTATGAAGTAAATCCCACTGGCTGGCTTGCAGCAGAGGAAATACTTGAAATGCTGGAGCAAAAATACACAAATGTTGTGCTTCAGGTTGTGAGAACAATGTTTTGCCCTACAGCAGCTATTTCTGTCTGAGCAGGGGATCTTTCCTGCTTCCATGAGGTACACTAAGACATGGCTTGATTGCGTTTAGTGGAATATTCATAATTAAAAGGTGTGTCTCTCTGGTTCTTTGCATATACGGATATTTACACAAAAGCCCAGTGCAGTCTGGTTTACAAGAAATAACTTTGATTGCTCACATGTTTGTACATGTAAACAGAAAAGAAAGGGATAAATATTGATAACTTGCCTTTACTAAATTTGCAAAAAATTTTGAAAAATTGTTAAAACTGAGTCACGTTATAACTGGTCATTGCTTTCTGAGATTAAAATAGTATCTTTTTTCATTTTCTTTAAATGCAATTTTCCCATTTTGCTGATTTTAACTTCCTAGCATTTATATTCCTTAGTTTCATCTCATAAACTCGTATGCTTGTGTGGTCATACATAAAACCCCCTATCCCCAGACACCACAGTAGCATATAAATTGAATTTGCTGGTTGGTTTCACTCTTCATTCCACCATTCATCTCAGGGAAGTGAGTATGTTGGTCTTTTATCATCATTACTTTTGCCATCTGGCTTTTTCTCTGGGGGCCTGATGGAATTACGTGGGGTCACCTGCTTATGTTGGGAGGCAGACAGAGACTTCTGATGCCTGGAGCTGTGTTGATATTTTAAAAAAAACTTACTTTCTGGGGCTATTTGTGATAGAGCAGAAGTATCAATCTCTGTATGTCTTTATCCCTTCTCACATTGATGTGAAAGTTCATTTTAATGACATCAGTCCTGTTGATTTCAACAGTCTCATGACTTGAAAAGTTTCGGGTTTTCCTTTAAAAGATGCTTTTCCTTTAAATACATCTCATTTGTTTGAGATTATTTGAGCTGTATGTGCTCACATAATGTATTTCAAAAAATGTTGCTGGGCACCTTTTTGTCAGTGTGGTTGGAGACTGAGCAATGTGTAGATTTTTGAGTTGCCTCTGAACAAGAATGGTGTGATGAAAGATTAAGGGGGAAGAGGAGATCTTGAGAAACACCTACAAAGGTGTGACACTGAGCTGTGAGGTACCCGAGTCTGTAGGTTTGCATCCACATCATCTGCTTAATTTGGGGGAGACAAAAACCACAACTCTTAAAGTTAGACTTTATTGGTCAGGTGGAAGTTAAGAATTGATTCCTGCCTAATGGAAAGGTACCCAGTTTTCAGTTTTAAGCAGGTTTCAGTTACCTTATCATCCTTGGAAATTGTTGGAAACTGGGTGCTCAAAAGTGAATTTGAATTCTGTGTGGGGAGAGAAGGTTAGAAAGTATCTAATGTTGGTAGGAAAATGCCCTGTTTTAGATATTTTCTATTCATAAATCTAGTGGAGATCTCTCTGTTTAATGCCAGTAAGAGTTATGCCTTTTTTTTTGTCAGAAATATTTTTTGTCTGTTTCACGTTGGCATTTTACTGGTATAAAAATGTATAAAGTCAGCAACAAACTATATATGTTTTTTTCAGATGATTCCACAATACACATGTGGAATCTTTCAAAGAAGAGGTTAGGTAAAATATTAAGGACGAAAGAATATTTTCTGTAGGGCTTTCAAGCACCTGTATGTAATAGCTGTGGCTCACAGATAGAACTTTAGAGCTAGTTTATATAATCATTTTATTTTTTGCATGGTGAAGAATTTTTTTTAGGCTTCAAAACTTGCTATTCATGAAGTACCAACCATGAAGGTTGATAAAGAATGAAGCTGTATGACACCATTATTTATGAAGTGAGAACCATGGTGAAGCAGGCTTTGATTTTTGTCAGTGAATTTTTCTAGTCCCCTAAATTTAGTGTTGCATCTGATAAAAGATTCAAAGGATAAGCTGAGGGTGGTTGGTTGAGCTGTATCTATAAATTCAACATGACTTTAAGCCTATCTCAGGTGACATCCTGTTTTCCCAGCACCTTTATTTAATTTGAGAGACTGTGTGGTTTTACATTCCCTGAAGGTTTTACTTTGTATTCCACAGTGCTTTCAAAGGCATAGTTAGAAAGCTGCTATTAAAATGCAGGGATTGAAGAGATGCCCTTGATATTAAAAATATCAGAATTACTGCCTGGAAGAGAAGCTGACACCTTGAGAAGATATGGTCTTAAATTTTGGGGTGTTTTTTTTTTCCCCTTTAAAATTTCCTAAGAATATTTGATAGCTCTTCCTCAAATTTTGGGTCTGACTGCTCTGCTTCTGTGTTGGTCAAACCCCTTTGTGTCACTTAATACAAGGGGCCAGCATAAGGAGCAAGTGGTCTCTGATGGCTGTCCCTCCATCCCCTGTCTCCTGAGTGGGTTTAGTGATGGGCTGTCACTGATGTGGGTTATTCTTTGCTGCCTTCTAAAAAAAATTGCCAGAAATCCTTTAAATCCCTTCTAATTCTGTTGTATTCGTTTCTGTAACACCTTCATTAAAATATTCACTAATTTGTGAATGTTTTTGTATATGCTTTGTGGAGCCCTCACATAAATTAAATCAGATATTCATTAAGGGAGAATAAATGCTCAGCCTCTGTTGCCTTCATTAGAATTGCTTAGAGATAAGCACTAATTGGGTTTTTTTGGGCATGGTTTTTTAAAACCTTTTCTGAAGTGTATTTCATTTACCAAATGTCTTCTGGTCTGCTCAGAGTTAAGTGTATTGAGAGTTTCAGTAATTTCAAATGTTTCCCCCCATTTTCTTTGCCATAATTAACTGTTTTAGCCTTTTGCTCTGCATTATTCATAAAGAACAACATTGCTTCTGCTCTTCAATAACTTTTTTCCTGGAATAGCAATTTTCAGTGGCTTGGCAATGTCAAATAGAATTTCAAAGCTCACTTTGAGCGATTTGTGGAGAACTCTGTGGATTTTGGTTTGCCTTTTTTTTTTTTTTTTTTTTTTTCTGGCAAGCCATAAATATCACAGATACACAGCAAATCAGGAAAACATCTAGCAATTACTTTAATGTATTGTTAATGACCTTTCAGTTAGATGGTTTAGCTGGATTTTCTGTTCAGTTTCCATCCTCTGCTGATGACCAAGCCTGTATAATTTGTGAGTGAATAGTCCTGCAGCCCTTTTAATCAGAATGACCTGGTCTTTTGGAGCAGCAGTCTCTCTGAGTTGGGTGGCATGTGCCTGGCAGGAGGATGCAGAGTGTGTTTTACCCTTTCTCTTTGCCTGGATGATGTGGCAGTTGGGCTCCTTTTACATCACACTCAATATATCTGAAGTGATGGCCTTATCTGAATGTGTCAAGTAAACTAATACTCACTCTTCCTCTCTATTTCCTTCCACATTCTCCTCTTCTGTTGCACAGGTTTGTCTGCCCAAGGTTATAAATATGGCTTTTAGAGGCAAACATTACCTGGGGATTTGGAGACAGGGCAATGCAAGAATGCTGTTCTGTGTTAGGTTGTCTCAACCTCTTGGTTTATTTGGAAATGTTTAGACAGTGCCTAAAGATAGACTCACCTACAAAGATGTAATGCATAACAGTTATGTAGTACTTTGCATTTTCACTGATACAAAGATTGTTCTACTTATTATGCTAAATAAATGCTAATAGCTATATTCTGTGTTGTTATGGAAGTAGAAGAAGTACTGACTGCAGTTTATGTAATTTCTTTTTCAACAGAATGCAGTAAGTATGGTTTGTTTGCAGTGCTGATTTTGCCGCATGCCAACTTTTAACTCTCTCATCTAGAGCTATGCAAGTTTTGCAATCTCTGAGTGATAATTGCAGTTGGTGAGAGGGGCAGCATTTGTGGCTGAGGAGTTTTTGGTGATCAGCTATGATTTTGCTTCATTTAAAACTAAAATGATACAAGTAATCTGTGCTACCTCCATATTTTCTAATCTGCTTGTGTGTTCTTAATCTCATTTAGCAACCAGATCCTTAATTCAAACATTCAATATGATTGCACTTGCACTTCAGTGATAAAAATTCTATCAGCATAATTTAAGCTTCCCAGGTGTTGTGCAGCAGGTTATTTGGGAGTTTCAAAAGGCAGAGAGGCACGTCCCAGCCTGTGACTCTGCCTCCTTCCCGTGCCCACCCCTCCTGCTGGGCTCTGCCCCACTCCCTGGTCCCTTCTGCAAAGGGTCACACATCTGCTTGCTCCCTAACCCGGTTTTAGATGAATTGGCCTGCTAGAGGAGTTTTAGTCAATGAAGCTCTTTTGTTTCCCACCATTTCAAGGGGCAGTTTGTTGGCAGGGGGGAGGTGGGTTGACCTCTGGAGCCAATAATCTCTCCACCCAGGCTCAGCTGCAGCTGGAGCCTTGTTCTGTAGGGAAATGGGATGCTTTATTGGCTGCTGAGTGGAAAAGAGCTAAAGCTACTGTCACGATTTTATTTGTCAGACCCTGCAGGAGCCTACATTTTACATATGGGGACAGATGAGTGCAGGCAAAACTTTGGTTGTTTATTTCCTGACACCACAAGTGTCCTTATGACTCGTTGAAAGGAATCAGTGTGGAGGCATCAGGAATAAAACCTACAGAGGTTTTTGTCCCTCCCAACAGACAAAGCCTCAGGGAAGGATTTGGTCTAAAATTTCTGAACTAATCATGATCTCAATCAAGTATTACTCCAGCCATCACCTCACAAAACTGGAGGGGGTAGTTAATAGAGTGGCTTGTTGACCTGCAGCCGCTGCAGTAACTCGCTCCAGCTGGGTTCCAGGCTGTTTACACAAAGCAAACTCAAACATGTTTCATCTGACAGGACAACAGCTTTGAGCAATTCATTATCAACTACTGTAATGAGAAGTTGCAGCAGATCTTCATTGAACTTACCCTCAAAGAAGAGCAGGAGGAATACATCCGAGAGGTAATACTGGAATGGATCTTCCCTTCCCCTCCTCCCCTTGTCCCTGTAAAGACACACAGGCAGGAAGGCTGGAACCATTTTTCAGGCAGCAGAGGCATTTTTTGACCACAGGGCTGACATGGAGCATGTTTGTGTGGGGCTGTGTGGTAGTCACATTAAGCAAAAAATGCTGGTTTGGCATTTGCTTCACATTATGAGTTCTCCAGGTAAAAACCAGACCCAGCTCTGATTCATTCGTTGGCAACCATGACTGGCAGTTCTGAGCAAGGGCTAATTGATTTATTTAGAACACTAATATCACTTTCTGGTATTAGTACCATTACCCTGCAGCCTGTGTATTAAATTATACAGCAATGTCTGGGATGCACCCCAAAACAGCCACAGCTAAAATAATAGCATACAACATGAAAGAAACTGCAAATAGAGTTTGGTTCTAGTGTTCTTTCAGGTTTGTATTGGAGGGAGCTGTGTGAGCTTTATGGATAAGTTTGAGATGTTCTGTGGAGCCCAGCCTCTGGTGTTTGATGTTATTCTTTGAGTGAACATCAAGCTGAAGTTGTAATAGGTTTTAGCAGTGCTCCACATGATGCACAGAGCTCAGACAAAATACCAGCTCCCAGCTGTAAAAACTGGCACACACCGCCTGTACTCCAACTGGATGATGCCATTTCGCTGTATAAGCATTTCTAAAAATTACATAAAGTTCCTACCTTACAACCCCGAGGATAACATGAAATTTTGGCATCTCTTTTTAATTTTGCATTCAGTGGTGAACCATTATTACTGCAATTTGGTTCTTGAATGATATTTCAAATGCTCTGAGAAAAGTAAACTGTAAGACGTAGCACAGAGTGCAAATTAAGAATGAAATTAATATTTTCCTTCTTTCAGTCCTTTGCCCTACCAGTGCTACCTCGTGATGCATTGGCATCTCATCCTGAAATTTTTTTCACTGATGTTCAAAAAGAATTGAGATACTAAGAACATCTGAACAATCATACTCTGGATTTTTTCAAATGGTCTTATCTAAATTTAGCCCTCTTTCTTCCTCCCATTAAAAAAAAAAAAATTAAAAAAATCCCAACAAGGAAGAAGTTAGAAATGTTGATCTCAGGAGCTGCAGGGCCATGGGCTGATCTCCTTCTGGCCAGTGGGAGCGTGGGCAGCACGGGAGGAGCCTGGCCTGGAGCCAGGGAGTGCATGGGAAGCTGACATGGGTGGGGGAAAGGAATGGAGAGTGACTTTGGCAGCCACTCAAGGACACTCATTTTGTGCAGATAATGTTAGTAGTAGATGATTGCATTTTTTTCCCCCTAATAAATGAATTGTTGTTAAGCATGAGGAATTAAATTTGAATGCAGTACCATGGTTAACCGGAATATCATTTTAATTGCTTAGAGGAAAAGCTCCCTCCATTGTTTTCCTGTTCATCCATTTATTTATATTTTCTTGTAGGGGATTGAATGGACCCATATCGAATATTTCAACAATGCTATCATTTGTGACCTAATAGAAAATGTAAGTTGTATTCAGGGACTTCTCTGGATTATTTTTAATGCATGGATTTAATTTAGCTGTAATATCTGTATGCGTCCTCATGCACTAAACTTTGTGAACATGCCATTTGTTGTATTATTCATCTTACTTTGTGTAGCAGAAGGTTATTTTACTAAAAAGGGGTTTTCTTTTGTAGAAATATTCAGCAGTACCTACACTAAAACCAAAACAAATCAAACTTCTCTTAAATGTTTACATTTAGGGCTGTTTTCAATAGCAGATATCACATGCTGCATTGTAATTAACATTTCATATGGAAACTAGAAAACTCAATTACATGTTACTGAATGTCTGAGGTATTCAAAGTACTTGTACATACTGAGAAGACTTCCAATGCGATAAAGATAAAATTCCTTAACAATCAGGAAAGAGCAGTTTTTAACCATTAACATAAAATACATGGGGATTTTACATAAATTGGATACTTTCAGTTGAGTTGGAGTTGCTACAGTCTGAGTAAATGACATGAAGTTTCAATGTGAATTTTGGAATTCGGATCTCACTGAAAGTCTTTCAAAAATGCAGGTGCTAAAAATCAGTTGGAAATGGTCATGATGTAAAAAGAGCCAAACTTTGTGATGGCTCAAAGAATGTTTTCCTGGGTAGCAGAAATAAAAAAAAAGTGAATTATCTCCTTTTTGTGCTGTGGTGGAAACAAGTACTAAAGCTCTTGCTTTGAAACTTCAGAACCAAACTGGAATCCTGGCCATGCTGGATGAAGAGTGCCTGAGACCAGGAACAGTTACTGATGACACCTTTTTGGAAAAGCTGAACCAGGTCTGTGCCACTCACCAGCACTTCGAGAGCAGGATGAGCAAGTGCTCCCGGTTCCTGAACGACACCTCCCTGCCCCACAGCTGCTTCAGGATCCAGCACTATGCTGGCAAGGTACCCGCTGGAGGGAGCACGTTGGGGGATTGGTGTAGCTGACTGAAAAATCCACACCTGTCTTCATCTATTCTGTCCTAAACCTAGAATCTGTCATTTGGGTTGGGAGGCTTTAAGAGATCTTGGAATGGTTTTGGTTGAAATGACCTTAAATATCACCTAGTTCCAAACCCCTGCTATGGGCAGGGACACTTTTCACTAGAGCCCCATCCAGCCTGGTCTTGGGCACTTCCAGGGATGGGGCAGCCTGTGCCAGGGCCTCACTCCTCACAGGAAAGGATTTCTTCCTGCTGTTGAACCTGAACCTGCCCTCTGTCAGTCTGAAGCCCCCAGCCCTTGTCCTGCCACTGCATGCCCTTGCTGCTCTGGCTGAAATCAAAGCAGCTCTCCTTTCACCAAAGGAGAAAGGTGCTCCATTAGCTCCCTGGAAATAAATCATTGCTCACAGTGACAAAAATTCACACACATTTGTTGGTAACATATTTTGGAAAACATGCTCTTTGTCACTGAGCTAGCTGCAGTTCTTAGTCACATTGTTGAGAAAATGCAGTTTTCGTACATTTGAAGGAACTGAGTTTGATACTCTGTGTTTAAACAGATGGAAGAGAAAGTTATACAGAGGGCTTGCAAACATTTGCATTTTACAAATGTTTGTATTTGCATTTTTCAACATAAGCAGTTTGAATTAATTCAAGTCTGACAGCTTTCAGTGCGTAATCCACTATGACATTTTATTAATGAAAATCAAAATAATTACATTTGTAGACTGAAGACAATCTATTTTTTAAAAATTGAAAGTAAATGTAGGGTCCTCTTGTCTGAATCTGCTGAAGTGATAATGTCACAGAGTAAAGAATATTTGGAAAGTGTTTCATTTCCCTAGGACTGCTTGATGCTTTTGGAAATTTTCTCAGTCTTACAATTTTGAATGGCTCAATAGTTTTTTCATTCAAAATAGTCCTGGAAATATCAGCCTTTTAGCCTTTCAGGTTTTCATTCACATTCGTTGCCAAGAAGAGTTTGTTACTGCATATAATCTAATGGGGATTAATACCTAGGTATTTCTTTGGTTGTCAAAAATCTAAGTGAATTGAAAATACCCCAGTGCTGTGAGAAGGACTGTGCACAGATTGTGTCCTAGCAGGCAGTGAGGGTCTTTGATTGTTGCAGGCATTCACTTACCCAGCAGCGTGAATTCCTCCTATTTTGGGAGGAATGTTGTTTTTCCATCCTCAGCTGAGAACATTTTGATCTTGTCACTGGTCAACAAAAGTTTGATCCCCCTTTTAGGAAATATAAGTAATTTCATGTGAACAGTTGTTTTGGGTTTTTTGGTTTTTTTCAGTAGTGGCACTTACTGCACGTGTCAGAACCAGAAACATGTTCCCCAAGGTAAAATGCTGCCTTACTGAGTTCCCAGTAACTTGCTGCTGTGTAAAATATGTGTCAGTACTATTTTCATTCAGTATTCTGTGTACTTAGCACAAATCCATGCAGAACTGAGAAATCATGGATCTGAAGAAGGATCTGTATTACCAGCCAGATGACTTGTCACAATTAATCAAATACCTTTCCTACCCTCAAAAATTAAAGGAGCCAGTAGCAATCTGAAGTCTGCATGAAGTTCCTCTGGCTGCCTCCTGGGTACCCAGCTGCAGGTCAGAGCTTTGTACTCGTGCTTGTTGTTATTGGACTGCTTTCCTGGTAAAAGTCCTTTAAAATAACACTCCCCTGGGGGCTGCGCAGCTTGCTGCTTGCACTCTGATAGCAAGAGGTGATGTTCCATATCTTGCTTTAGTTAGGCAAATAATTTAAGTATTAGTATTTTGAAAGGAAAGTATTTTTGTTGTTTTGGCTCAAAAGAGAAGGAGAAAAACCTTGTCAGACAGAAAAAGAGATTGTTTTAGAGTCTTGGCAGGTGGTGGTGTGTCAGAGTTATCACTGAAAAAGGGTTTCTTCCACTTGAGAAACCAGAATTGATTGACACAGGGAACTGTTGGCAGCATGAGAAAATGCATCTTTCCCAGGTAGCACGTTCACAGACATTTTATCCAACAAAAAGCCATCCAAATGTCAGATTTAAAATGAAAGCTGAAATATCCTTCGGTTCTTTTGGACAGTGTGTAAGAAGGAGAAATCAATTTCTTGGGTCAGTTTTGAACTGGTCTGTGTTGTAGTTCAAAACCTGTGCTGATGAGACTCTTGTCTGTTGTTCAGGTGATGTACCAGGTGGAAGGATTTGTTGACAAAAATAATGATCTCCTGTACCGTGACCTCTCCCAGGCCATGTGGAAGGCCAACCACTCCCTTATCAAAGCATTGTTCCCAGAAGGAAACCCTGCTAAGATCAACCTGAAGAGACCACCAACAGCAGGTTCACAGTTCAAGGCTTCAGTTGCTACCCTGATGAAAAATCTCCAGACAAAAAATCCAAACTACATCAGGTACATTCCCCAGTGCCAAAGATTTGGTCAATTTGTTTAATGAGGTTTGTGGTCTTTGAGGGGTCCCCAGGATGAAGGAGGAATTGAGAATCTGGCTCCATGATCTTAGAAGGCTAATTTACTATTTTATGTACTTATATTATATTAAAGGATGCTGTACTAAAACTATAGTAAAGAATAGAGAAAGAATACTTACAGAAGGCTACAAAGACTGATAATGAATCTTGTGACTCTCACTCCAGAGTCTGACACAGCCTGACTGTGACTGGTCATTAAGTTAAAACAATTCACATGAAACCAATCAAACAACCACCTGTTGGATAAACAGTCTCCAAACCACATTCCAAAGCAGCAAAACGCAGGAGAAGCAAATGACATAATATTGTTTTCCTTTTTCTCTGAGGCCTCTCAGCTTCCCAGGAGAAGAATCGTGGGCAAATAAACAATTGAAATGTATGGTTTAAACTCACCATCATAGCTGTTGGCATGTGCAAAGAGACGTCCCTTTTGGTTTTCCTGCGCAGGTGCATCAAGCCCAATGACAAGAAGGCTGCCCACATTTTCAACGAGGCGCTGGTGTGCCACCAGATCCGCTACCTGGGGCTGCTGGAGAACGTGCGGGTGCGCAGGGCGGGCTACGCCTTCCGGCAGCCCTACGAGCCCTGCCTGGAGAGGTACAAGATGCTCTGCAAGCAGACCTGGCCCCACTGGAGAGGGCCGGCCAGGTAGGCAAACAGCAGTATTCCCACCTGTCCCAGCTGAAATCCCCATCTTCCGCACGTCCTGAGCTTTTAGTTGTTGTGCGTACGTTGCAAAAGGAATATAGTGCAGGCCTTACTGATTTGGGTCTGAGAGAATGGGTGTAAGAGAGAGATACTGCAGTGGATTCAAAATAACTGGGAGGGCTGCAGTGGTCAGGAGGGCACTTATCTTTAATGACCAACTTTCAAAGTGTAAGGACACTCATTTTGTTGAAGGCAGCCATACAATCTTCCTCTGCCCTTTCAGGAATAACTTTACATAATGATTGGGGAACAATTATGAGATAATGCCTCTTGTAAATCAGTTATATTAAATAGATACTTTTAAATTGCATAGTATTCACATTTTATCCACATTTTATTTTATACAAATAATACCTGGGATGGGCAAATAAGCTTCTATTATTTCTTTTTACATATGGCCACCAAAAGCAAGATTTAAATATCTTTCATAATTGATTAACATAGCTACAATATAAGTCTTTAGGTTATCAAGAGAATGGTGGCAGTGCAGTATTGGTAACAATAGCATTGCAGTAATCATCACAAAGGTCTGCACAGTTCCACTTCCCTTTTTTCTGTTGGTGTTCATAAAATGCATTTGATGAGAATGGAACACTGCCATTTGTCAAACTTGTCAGTCTTTGTTTCACATTCTGACATTAGTGTGAAGCCTTCCTTTTTCCTTTCTTCTGTTTTTAAGCAAAATAATTATAGATGTAAGAGGAAAAAATAGGCTGTTGCTGATGCTGTAAAATAAAATTTGCTCTTTTTTTCATCAAATTATTCTGAGTCTTTACAGTGATTATTCTTGCCTATAGTGGAATAAACTACTGAGTAAATGAGTTAGGCTTTCAATCTTCTTATGTCAAGCACTATTTAAAAGTTTAAAATATGCTTTCATATACCTTCCATAAATTAAGCTGTGAATATGTAAACTAAGGTGTTTTAGAGCTGGGGGTCATGTATGTTAAGCTCATTTGCTCCTTCTTAGGGCTGGAGTGGAGGTGCTGTTTAATGAATTGAGAATCCCTGAAGAGGAATTTTCATTCGGTAGATCAAAGATATTCATCCGCAACCCAAGAACAGTAAGTGAAAAATGCCTTCTGCAAAATCAAGCCCTCTCTCATGAGGACAGCATCATTCACTACCTGCTTCCCACAGATTTTTCTCCATGCAGTGCTTTGATGTATTGCTATGACCGTAGCATAAAAAAAAGGGATTTTTAATGTTAGGCCCATTAAAATCAATGTGAATCAAGATTCTACAATAGCTGTCAGCCTTAATTTGATAGAATTTTTGAGCAGTGACTTGTGACATTGTATTTGCTACAAATCTTGTTGGTGTACCTGCCTGTAGCTCTGGAGATGAATAAAACAACGTGTGACTGAGGGGGGACTTGAGTAAAGAGGAGATTTCTCTTACAAGAGCTGTGCTTATGGGTTTTTTTCCTTGTCTCTTCTCTCCTGCTGTTTTTCTTCCAATGTCAAACAAAACCCTGCAAACCCCCACACCCAGCTCTTCAAGCTGGAAGACCTGAGAAAGCAGCGTCTGGAGGACTTGGCCACTCTGATTGGGAAGATTTACAGAGGCTGGAAGTGCCGGACTCACTTCTTGCTAATGAAGAAATGTCAGGTCGTGATCGCGTCCTGGTACAGGAGATACTCAGTAAGATACCATCCTTACTACATGGGGAGGGGTTCTCTTCATTGTTTAATGCATATAACCTTCATGGGATATTTTTCCTCATTATGCACAGGGAGCTGTTGAAAGAATTCAATTTTAATAGTTATGTACCAATAGCGGGAAAAAAGAAAATTTAGTTTAACTGCTTGCACTGTGCTTGTTTTTAAAAAAATTTAAAAGCTCGCCAGAATCCTTTCACTCTGGGAGAGCAGGATTCTCTGGCTCAACTGGGAAGTGTCTTTTTCATTCAGCTAAAATGCTGTGCTTCCCAGCACTTACAGCACTCTCAAAACATATGGTTAATGTGTAAAAAATGTTCAGTAATATACATGTGCAGTTCTGTGGAATTCAGTCATTCCTAAGCCTTTTTGTGGTTTTGCCTTATTTGGAACACTTGCCTTAGACTCAAAAATGCTGCCTGTAGGGGTTTATTTTAATTGTAACTCCTAAAACTCATAATTTGCTATCATTATTGATACAGTTCATCCCAAAGCAATTTCAGTTCTATGTGTGGACTGGGTGTTCTGTGCCACAAACTGAGCAGCACTAATACGCGACTCTTTCATGTTTTCTTGGCAGTTAGTAAATAATACTGACTTACTGACTGATAAAAAAGATTTATTTGTTTTTAAAGCTACTCTTTAACTTCTCAGCTGCATTTTGTTGTTGCTAGAGAACAGCACAAGCATATCAGAAACCTTGATGAAACACAGAAAGTCTTAAACTGCAAGTGGCAAAGTTGACAAATCCCAGTTTTTCAGTTGACAAGCACTTCTGTTTGTCCTTTTGAAAGCCATCAGTGTTTGGTTCACTTCTCTTGGATACTTACAGGGAAGTATAGATCATTTGGAAAAAGTGTTACTGAAGCATTCTTCTTGATTTTAAAAACCCTCTGACTTTGTGTGAATGAAAGCCCCGTTCCTACCAACAGCATCATTACAGAATTGCATTGTGCCCATATGGCTTCATTATGATCTCACACAATCTTAATGAATTTTAAATGGACTTACTGCAGCTGGACTGGCACAGCTTTAAATATAAAGAAATAAAAACAAATAAATGACCAAGAACTGCTGATTTCTTAACTGTAATTGGGCCACTGGTGAAACATGGCAGCAGTTGTTTTTTTGGTGATGACAGAGATGCTCAGCCTCTTCACATGGATGGAAGGCACCATTCTCCTAACCCAACATGACTGGTAGGCACTGTGCTTTGGAAGGTTTCATGGGAAATCCCTGGAATGAATAAAGCTTTTTTGAGTAACTCCTTGTGCTGGAGGCTTGACTGGAGGATTGCAGGCACTTGTCTGTCTGTTGCCTTGCAGGGCATGACAGAGAGCAGCTGTGGCATGAGGGTGGCCCAGAGGGGACTCCCTCAGCTTGCTCACAGAGATTTTCACTGTCACTGAGTGGGCTGAATGTCAAGTCTAAAAGCCATGCTGCAAAATCTGTCAATTTAGAATTATACTAAACACTGGGCTACTGGAGAACTGAGCTTTTTAGAAGGAAAATGCTCAGCTATCCAGGAAATTTATTGCTCAACCTGGCATACCTAAATAGTACTCCAGCATCTTGGCTGGGAATCCATGGTTTTCGGTTTTTTCCTCTTCCTAAGTTATCATCAGCCATAGTAAAGGCACTGTGGGTAATAGGAAGAGCACATGTCTTATGAAAAGGTGGTAAAAAGCTTAGCCTACAAACCTGAGTATGTGTGACAGTTTGTGTGCTACTCTGGTGGTGGGAAAGACAAATAAAGCTCTTACTGTTAGCATTTAATGTGCAATTGTGCTGCTGACCATGAACTTAGTGTTTCTGTAAACAGAGTGACATTGTCCATGCAGCATTGTTGATGTGCTTTGTTTCCCCTCGAGTTGAACACAGAATCTACACTCTGATCTGCTCACTCAGAAATTGTTCACTTTTTACATTTAGTGCTTGTCTCCTCAAGCATATTGTCAAATGTTAGTGATGAAAGGTTTATTATGCAGTGTTTAACAGACATAATATTCTGTTCTAAACATCACATGCTTATTTCCAACACAGCAACAAAAGAAATACCAGAAGATAAAGAGTTCAACTATCACAGTACAGTCGTACATCAGAGGGTGGAAGGTGAGTTTCCTGTTACTGCAGCTGTCTCAGTTTGGAGAGGTAAGGAGCAGGTCAGAAAACACTTTCCAAGTGCACTGAGCCTCCTGCCTGTCACACCTTCTCTCCTTGGAGCTGTGGCTGTGCCATTGTTAAACACTCATGTTTGCTGCAGAAGAGGTGAGTTCAGGATACCTGGATGTGCTGCCTGGGCTATAAATCCCTGCAAACAGTGCAAGGGGGGACCACACTAAATCACTGGGTTATCCTTGAGGCATTTTCTGCCAAGGAATTGAGAAGGCCAGCAGCTCCAGAGAAGGATGCTCTGGGGCTCTGCCACTGGCCTTAGGAGAACTGTAGTGCTGGACTGACTTGGAAGAAACAAGTTGTGGTTGGCAGTTATTTTATGCTTAATAGGATTCTCAAAGAATGAATCATATTGAAAGCAGGATTTAAATAAAGAGTTTGGGTTGCCTGGGCAATTTGTTACTTGGGTTAAATCTTTAATTCTCATCTGTCTGCTTAGTGGAGGAGTGAAAGTGTACTTGTGTTGAGAAAGTAGTTTATTGCTGTGGGCTTGTACTCTGCCTCAGTTTGCCACAACTTCTTCCCTGAGAGGTTTGTGTTTTGTGAAGGGATAATCATGCATCCTAGTAGATATTTAAGGAGGAATGATGCTTTAATAGGAGGTAAAAATGACATTAACAGCTCACATGAAAGCAGCCATGATGCTCAAAGCAACTACTGCTGTCCATCTTCAGAAAAAAGTAATCCTGGGCTTCTCTATTTTCTTAGTAGCCTTTCTTCACCCTGCTAAAGGTGGCTTTCCCCTCTAGTTAGAGAAGAGAGAACTGCCTTTAGTTCTGGAGTCAGTCCCTTTCTGTCAGACAGGGAAGGAAGGGGCTGCAGTTAGTAGCTATTGGTGTAAATAGTGTCTCCTGTCCAGAAGGCTTTAAAGTTTGCCAGCAATAAGGTAACGTGATTTGATTTTGCTGTTTTTTGGATTTTTACTTTGTCCTTATGATTTTGTTTCAATGAGTTAAAAATATCCTTTCAATGTAACTATTGATGTGCTGTCTTTTCCCATGAGCATTATTTGAAGAAAACTGGGTTAAAAGCATCATCTCGAGTTATGGTTTTCTGTTTGCCATTGGAGAACAAGCTCTTTTGCAGGAGCATTGTGCATGAAAGCATGGTATGACAGCAGCCTTTAGTGTGACCTAAAGCCAGGCAATTTACTTAGGATTTATTCTTTATTGCACTCTAAATGGATCAGACATTTACTGTATGGAGAAAAAAATATTGTTGCCATTGTGCAAACAGACAAATAGATATCCCAGGTAATGCAGCAAATTGGGAGAAAACTGAGCAGTGAACCAAGATCCCCCAACCTGCCACTCCCAGCCTCGCAGCACAGAATCCTCCTTGGAGCAGCAAATTTTAGGCTGGGCAGCATTTATGAATGTATTTGCTTGGGGATTTGGAGGCAATGTTTGTTTGGTTTTGCCTAGATTTACAAGTTGCAGTGCCCTACTTCAAAAATATTAAGAGCTAGTTAGTCAAAAAGAACATTTTAAATTGTTTGCAGGCTCGGAAACAACTTCGGGAGCTGAAGCATCTGAAGCGTTGTAATGAGGCTGCCACAGTAATTGCTGCTTACTGGCATGGTACCCAGGTAAGAAAATGGCAAGAAACTCTGCAGCTGTGTGTCCCCACGTGGAATGAAGAAGGATATCCCTCAGGATAGTGATCTGGGAATACTGTCGGTGCCCTAAACTGCTTTGACTGCTTAAACTGTTTTTTTTTTTTTTGTTTCTCTTTGCTGCTAACATGTCATAGCTGGTGCAGTCTGGGAAGCTGGGACGCGCTTTAATTTTTGCTGTTTGTAGTGACTGGTTACTTGCTTTCTTTCTTGCACCAATGGGAACTTGCAGTAACCTTTTCTTTCCTAAGCTTTTCTATATCCCCTTTCCAAATGCATCACAGGCACGAAGGGAACTGAGACGACTGAAAGACGAGGCTAGAAATAAACATGCTATTGCTGTTATTTGGGCTTTCTGGCTTGGATATAAGGTACTTCATGCACATATCACATGTCCCCCCTTCATTGCTCAGCAACATCAGCATTTCATCACTATTTCATAGTGAGAATTAATGACTAATACAATTCACTCTTAAATAATAGAGCATGATCATCGATTCCTTCCATCTCCATTCATGCCACACCTAATCAATCTGATAGCATTGTGTATGCCAGTTTTTTGTAGAGTAGGAAATACTTTGCATGGCAACCAGGTACAGGTTTGCACTAACAAGCCATTAGACTAGATTAAAAATGACTGGACTGCAGTAATCTGAAATTAGGAAATGCATTTAACTACATGTCAATATGCAAAGTGTGGTTTGTGGGGGAGAGAAGGTTGGGGTTTTTTGCTGTGTTCCTCCCCATGCCCCCAACAAGTGCTTTCAGTGACACTTAGTGATCCAGTTGAGATTTTCACCACTTATTATAATCTGTACCCTGGGCAGTCTTCATCTACAAGTTCAACATTATTAAGTTTCATTAAATTCTAATTATGATTGGTTTAATTGATTCTCCGGCTGTGATTTGCACCAGTAAAAAAAAATTCAATGACCACAAGTAAAGCAAAATTTTATGAGCTGATCTTTTAGCAGAAAATGATGTTAGTTTGCAATTCTAAACTTACAGCTCTAGAAAAATCCCAGGAATTTCAGCATCAGCTGTTTGTTTTCAGAAGCAAAGTCCCACTGAAAGATTCTTGCTAATCCCCAGCCTGTAGCTGCGGGTTATGTGAACATTTGAAATGCTGTTCACGAGAGGTCAAAAATATATTGGTTTCAATTAATAAATTCCTAATTTAGTTGAAAACCATAAATGCATTAGATTTCAAACATTTTTCAGTTGTTATTTATGGTTTTGGGTGTGTTGTTAGAACACCTTGCCAACTGGATGGAGAAATGTGCTCAAATTACATCTGGAGTATAATGCTGTGTTTGACCTTTGCTATTTTGGTATAAATCTATTAGATTTCCAGCAAAATGGCAGCCCTGGGAATCCAAACAAACATGTAGAGAACTTTCTTAATACTAGGGAGTCTTTGGAACTTTTCAGCTCTAGCTTGATATTTAGGAAATGGTATAATTTCACAGAAACACAGTTTCCTCTACATTTGATTAAACAGAATACATAGAGAATTTATTTTGTTTTTAACCAGAGTTCCTTTCACCAAAATATTGCTCAGTACTGCAGAAGAGATATTTGTTTTCATAGTTTTAAGATAGTCCTTTGAATTAAAAGATACCTCTAGTGGATGCAATACTGTTAACCACGTTAAAATTCCTTATTTAAATGTTTAGTAGATTTGGATAATTTTTAACATACTTTAATAGTTATTTTTATCAACTGGCTCACAGGAATTTAGTGAATAATTTTCTCCTTTTTCCTTAACTATAAATAATCTAAATATAATAATATATATGAATATAAAGATAATAATCTAAATTGAATTAAGATTAGAAGAATAATTACAGTCTCTGATAAGAAAGACAACTTGTTATTGATGTGATCTTTTATCTTTAACTGGGGGAATATTTAGAACAAAAATTTTTAAAGTTATCATCAGAAGTTTCTTGCTTTACCCAAAAAACCCCCACAAACAAACAAAAATGAAACAAGAGTGAGCCTCGAGTACTCAGTTTCCTTCCTTTTCACAAGGTAGACAAATACTTAGCTTTGCATAGCTCTTGCTTTTACACTGCTGTGCAGTAGGAGCTTTTCTGCCAAGCAGATGAGTGAAAACATAATCTCTGAGTCTACATCTACTGCACATTAACCTTTCCAGCTGCACCAGAAGAGCATTACTGGCACAGGCTGGAACTGCTGCTGCACAGGTCTGATAGCTTACAGCTTGACAAGTGCAGGTACAGGGCTAGAGCTGCTCTGACTGAGCCTGTAATACTGGAACTCTTCCTCGAGTGTTCTCATCAGATAACTGAACAAAAAAGGTGCCGGTGTCTCCTAAAATGCGACATTCTGTTAAGTTGCCCACACATGCCTCAAATTGCTTTCCTAAAATGGAATGATTGGTGAAAGGTAGGAAGGTGCCTATCTCTTTGTACATGAGGAATGCACTAGGTTTGATGGCTTTACCCCTAATTCCACAGACAGACATTTTAACATGGAGATTTTAACATGGCTGGAGATGATTTATTTTTTTTTTAATACATAAAGATCAAAATAAAAAATAACCTGCAGGATAAAAGCCCTTATTACAATGCTGGAAAGTCACCATGACACATAGTTTCAGAGCTGATTCTGTCCTGCCCAGGCACTTGCCAGTGGAAGAAGTGACTAGATAGTGATATTTTAGTAAATCTTGATTTTCACGTGCATCACTTTGATCGTGAAACTGCAGGCCAAGCCCTCCCATCAGAATCAACTCATGGGAGGTGTGCACAGAAGAGCAGAGGCTGGAAGGGCTGACAGTGAATAACAGGGCTGAATAACAAATTCCCACCTGTGCATGCCGCGCCAGCAGCAGCGGAGGCTTTCGGAGCCTCTCCGTGGCTCCGCGCGGCTCCCGTGGCGCGTTGGGCGCCCGAGGCCGAGCTCTGCTCCTCCATCCATCCCTTCCCTGCCGGGTGTGGGAGCGGCGTTGGCGCTGTCTGCTCCGGGCTGTGTCTCTTGTTCACTCTCTGAACCTTTTAGGCTCGGAGGGAGCTGAAGCGCTTGAAGGAGGAGGCTAGGCGTAAGCATGCTGTGGCAGTCATTTGGGCTTACTGGCTTGGACTGAAGGTACTTTCTCCAACACTCCCCTCTGTCAACGTCAACTCAGTGGAGCGTGGCACACCTTACTAACAATTAATAAACGAGCAGTTGTGTGGGCTCACTAGGAGGGATGGTTTTTTTTACACATTGTTTAACTTTGTCATGGACTTGGCTGAAAGTGTCGTAAATGAAATTGCCTCGCAGCAACATTGAGGCATTGGGGGATTTTTGTCAGCAGTCACAGGAAGACAAAAGTCAGATAAAAGGGACTCTATTACAGTTGTTGACTTTAAAAACTGACCTACCTTGGCAAAGGTCCTATCTGGAAAGATTACAAGGATGTATTTTCTTGTTGTGACCTCTGCTTGTTAGAATGGGAAGTGGGGTGGAAGTGTCTGACTCTCACTGCTGCTCACAGTAGACCCCTGATCCCAGCGTTGAGGAGGGCAGGGTGTAAAGCCAGTGGTCATGTCCTGTTGCCTCCAGCAGCCTTTTTGGGGCCTGGAATTGCATTACCTGTGGCTTGTGACAGCCATGGATTCCTAGAAAAATTGAGATGCACAAAAGTGTTTTGTTTTCCGTCCCTTGCTTTCAAGGACTGGTTGGCAAAAGAAAACACATCTGTAATCTGGAAAAATGTAGTTCTGCTCTGTAAATAGACTATGAAAATGGCATCTTCAGATGTTTCAGGTCTGTGCCCAAATGATTTACGTAACACAGTTTTACAGATGCAGTCCTGAAGAACTGCAGAAATCTGAATCTGTTTGGTTTGGCTGGGAATGACTTCTGCTAACAGGGATATTGTAGACTGGAGGGGTATGAAAGGAACAATTCACTCGACAATGCAGAGTTCAGGTCTCATATTCTTGTACTTACCCTGACAGTGATGAAATGGGAAAAATAGTTAGAAAACATATAATTATATATAATACATGTTCATTTATAAATGAAAAAAAAAAAAAAAAATCCATTGCAATGCATACATGGAAACCAGAGCTGGAAAATACAAAGGAGCCATTTTAAGAAGTCATTCTGCAGATCAGAATCACACTTTAGGTACTACTGCCAAAGTAGGTCTGTTTTTATGATTTTAAAACAAGGATATGTCCCTCCTGAGAACTCAGAGGCTGTTTTATATCAAACAGCAGCATTTAAATGCAAGCTGATTACTCCAAAACCTTTAAGGCACATTACAGCAGGAATACATTTCTGCAGTCTCTGGTTTTCAGTGAGTTTGTTAAATAGTGTAAGCTACATTTCCAATTTCCATCTCACCTGAAATACACGGATTTTTCTGAATAAGACTGTAGTCTGTCATTCCAATATATCACTGTTACCACAAGTAGTTTGAAGGCAAAGTGTTTTCACCCATGACATGTGAGGCTGAAGAATTAAAGTTGATAAAACCAAACTTGTGAGGGTTTTTGGTTTTTTTTTAATTGTATGCCAAGTAGATTTTAATAGCATTTGTGGTACTTTCCAGATTTAGGCTTTTCTGGAGCAGCTTGCATTTCTCAGTGCTTGCTTTGCAGCCTCCCTGCAGCACCAATAGTATGCGTGGGTGTCTATTAGTCCCTTTCTTCCAAATTAATTTGCACACCTTGCAGCTCGCAAAGAATAATATAAAGCAAGATCATTAAGGAGAATCTATGGTGAGATTTGGGATGATTGTGGTTGGAGTGGCTTTGAGTGTGTTAATTACCATCCCTGAATAATTAATAAAGGATGTACTCTAATTATAGAGCACTAAGCCTTGCAGAAAAAGAGTGAATAAGAACTCTGATATTTTTTTTCTCATAAAGTGTTGAGGAAAAAAAATATGCACTGAATGGAATTTGCATGGAATGGTGATAGCTGAATGCTGCCGGTTTTGTTGGTGCATCTTAATGTGTAATTAAGCAAAATCTGTTTACCCGTGGGTGTATTTGTCCACAAATGGTGACAGATTCTTGCTTTCCAAATGCTGGTTTATCTTAAAATGCATGAATTTCTGTGAGGCAGAAAGGGGTAATTTTTTTTTTCTGTAAATTGAAGGGGATTTTATGCTATGGGTTTTCCTTTATATTCTGGTTACAGAGAAGCCAGCAACACTTAGTGAGTTAGCTAAAACCACTAAATTTTGCTCTGGGGTAAATTATGCAAAGCCACGATGTTTTCCCTGGGTTTTGCCCAAAACCCATAACAGGTGTGTTGCAGACTGTGCCAGAGTTTGCAAAGAAATTTGAGGGATGTTTCAGCTGACTTGAGGTGAGCCTGGGTGTCACATAAAACTGCAAACCGGTTGGGCTCTCCCTGACTGCCTTTTCTGAGTTTTGGTCTATGCTAATTAGCACTGATAAAATACAAAAGGCAAAACAAGTACTCTAAAATTTGCACTTCCAAGTATGTATTACAAATTAATATCACCTGCAAAAATTGTTATGATGATTACTTTTTTTGGGTTTTTTTTAATTTTATTGGTTTTCAAATAAATTTTGGCAGCAAATATCAAGCTTGCTGACATTAAGCAACCTTTGTGTTGATTCTCTGCTCTTACCAAGCACCAAAATCTTATTTTTCTTTTGGAATGAAGACTACTTGTGTGAAAAGAATTTTCTCATGCACAAGTCTGCTCTGCAAAAAAAAACCCTTTTTACTATAGCAAGCTCTTTATATATGTACAGAAATAATATATATATATATATATATTAATATATAGAGCATATTATATTGTTGCTCTATATTAATATATAGAGCAACTATATATATATATATTAATATATAGAGCATATTATATTGTTGCTCTATATTAATATATAGAGCAACTATATATATATATATATATATATATATATATATATTAAGAATTTTAAAGGAGAAAAATCTGAAAAATTCGCCAGTTAACTCTGTAATTAACATCAAATAAGTGTCACTTCAGGCACAAGAAAATGGTATCATCACTGGTGATGCCTCACTTTTTCCAGTCCAGCTTTATGCAAAAGCCTGTTGAAAATGGATTCGTGCTGTGAATTTGACAATATTTGAATAATTTGCCTTTTTGGAGGAAGCATTTCAAATTCCTTGATAAGTTTGCAAATAATTGCACTCAGGTCAGCCGAGGTATCTTTCAGACATCGTGGCCCATGGTCTGCTTCACATAATTTAAGTGTAAGCAGGTGATGTTCCCATTTCAGGGAACCCTTTGCATGTATGTGTGCTTGTTTTAATGTTTTCTACCATAGAGCTTGTTAAAAAAGTACCTGTGCAAACAAATGCATTCTTTATATTCATTTTGAGGGTTGGTTTAACTTTCCAGGTCCGTAGAGAATACAGGAAATTCTTCAGAGCCAATGCTGGAAGAAAAATTTATGAATTTACCCTTCAGAGAATTGTATGTATATATCTGTAAAAAGTACATGTACATTTCCTGTGTTTTAAGTTTTTATTTTCTATCAAATGTAGCTGTTGTGTTATGATAGTCTTTGTAAAAAAATGTCCAAGCACATGGAAAAGTGACAAATTAATATTCTGGTATTGTAGAGAAAGGATAGTGATAATGTTTGGAGATATAAGAATGGTACTAAGTATTTGCCACTCTTCTGTGATACCTAAATGTGCATTTCTCAATATACCTGCCTTTAAAAATCCATATTGTGGTTTATGAGAGCTGAGAGTTGCAGTTTGGTAACTGTGCTTTTTAATCACAGAGCATCTGCTTTTCCTTGCAAACTTCAATAACTCTGATATTCTAACGTCAATAAAACATCTTGTTTCAATTTTATCACAGATGCAAAAATACTTCTTGGAAATGAAGAATAAGATGCCTTCTTTATCACCAATAGATAAAAACTGGCCAGCGAGGCCTTACCTTTTCTTGGAATCAACTCACAAGGAGCTAAAGAGGATTTTCCATTTGTGGAGGGTAGGACACATTCTGGTCCAGTCTGTGCAGAACTTCTTCCCATGATTTTCAACAGTATTGTTCACAAAGGGTCTATTTTTAGGATGTGTTTCCTTCGATTCCAGCCAGGATAATTTTATTTCTTTGGAAGGAGTAGGTTTTTTGATCATTGCCTTGGCCTGTAAGGGATATAACTATCCTGGCTGCTCCTTTCTGGGGCTAGGCAGAGAAGTTTGCTTCCTGCCATCAGCCTGTTAATTAATAGCTTGTAATACTTGTGTCCATGGCCAGGACTTAGACCAACGTTGGAAGTGCTGGGTGGAATTTTTTACTTATGAGCTGTGGTTAGCTGAAATTTGTTTTGGATCCTTGGACGGAGAGAACGGCGAGAATCTGTACGAGTGCTGATGGGATGTTTTACTGATCTTGTGGGCTGTGTTTTCTGTGAATTGTCAAGGAACAGTTTTTCTTTCTGAGCCTGCAAAACTCACCCTGTCAGCTGTGTCTTTTTCTTCCTCTGCCTACATAAACTTCCAAAATTGTGGAACTGTATGCATATTTTTGTGAACATTTTTAGCACACTCTTCCAATGAATGGGTCTCATAGATTAGGCTCATGTTCATACTTACAGGAGATGTTTTATATATTGTTTCTGATGTAATTCAAAAGTATCTAGAATGGGTGAGGAGATAAACACCTCCCCTGCTTGTTATCAGTGGCACGTAGGATGGAGCTGAATCACTTCAGAAGCATACAAAGAATGTGCATCTTGAGCAATGAGCAAACATTAGTCTGTGGTGCTGTGAGATTGGGAAAGATAATTTTATGGTTTGTTTAATATATCCTGTTTTGTAGTGTAAAAAGTACAGAGATCAGTTCACAGATCAGCAAAAGCTTATATATGAAGAAAAACTGGAAGCAAGTGAACTTTTCAAGGACAAGAAGGCTTTATATCCAGCCAGGTAATGACTGATTCTGCTGCTTTTAGTGTACAAGAAATTCAATATCCTTAAACAGATTTGGGAAACTAAGCAAGATTTCATCTTGAGCAGGAAAGTGCATTTTCCTTGCTTGACAACTTCCCTCCATCATTTGCCTTTACCATCCTGAAAACTGATCTCAGTTAGAAGCAAGCTTAGATGTTGTTACAGCCACCAGTCCTGTGATAGCAAGAACCTCTGCCCAAAATCCATGGTGGTTTGTTGTTCTAACCCTCCTTGACCCACTTGTGCCTTACAAGTTTGGGGAACTTGCAGGTGGGAACAACTTTCACCCTTTCCCCTCATTCCCTTCAGGCTGTTTTCTGCAATAATAAAGGTAGAGTGAGCTGGAAGGCTCTAGGTGACAATGTCACTCACTCCCAGGTGAGCTGTGCTGGGGAGCTCTCCTGTGTTCAAACTTAAAGTAATTTAATAGTTAGATACACTGGTGCATATCTTTTTGCAAAGATACTTAAAAGAAATTTCTGTTTCCATTTTAAAATATGTTTTCTTCGTTGTTTTTTTTCTTTTAATAATGTGAAATCTCTGCAAATAAGTATTTTGGATTCTCAGATTATTGAGTTCTTTAAAACTGACAGATTCTTGTCATTCCTATCTACAGAGCCAGCATTATTCAAAAAAGTGCAGTAGTATCTAATTTTATTTAAGGAATACACTTCTTTTGCTATGCAGTAAAACTAGCAAAGAGAGATATGATGTCCTTTATATAAGTTGGTTTATACTTTTTGAGTGAATACAAGTTTATAAATTGTGTTTTTTCTTGAAAACAACCATCTTCTCCATCTCGAGGGAGTTTTCTCTTAGAAGCTGTAGTTTGAGCTGAGCAGGAACAAATAGAATGAGAAGCAAGGTTCAGCAGAGGGAGGAACAGGAATCTGCAAGAGTTTATGGGAACAGTTCCATGCATGGACAAGCTCTGCTTGTTGTTTGTGTGTTTCCTTGGTTTTGTGTCATTTTTTTATTGAGACATTTCCTGTTTTCCTGTAATGGGCTCAGCGTATATTTCTCTTTTTTTCCCCTTCAGTAGATCACTTATTTAATGGCTATATATGCTAGCTTGTGGTTTATTCCTTATTTGCTTTGGGATGTCTTTTTATGCTGCAGGGAAAAGAGAAAGATGGGGCCTTTGGACTTTCCTATGAGCAAGCAGGTTTTCTTAGGTTTTAGTCAGTATGCATCTGCTCAGCATAGAGCTCCTTGGAAAGGAAGGAATTCTATTTAAGCCCATGGTTTGGTACTTTTTACACCAAGGCTGAACAATGAAATAACCTACAGCAAAATGCATACACAGATATTTTTTAAAAATTTATATCCATATATATATTTTTATATGTATATATATGAGAGTCATTTTTATCCGAGACATTTTTAAGTGGTATATGTGATAAGGGAACTGTTGATTCATTTTAGTTTTAGCTATGACTTGTCATCATTTGGTCAGGGATGAAGTCCACATGAAATCTACTGTTTTGCTGACTATGGTTTCATACTGCTAATTAATAAAAACCAAAAAACCCCAAAGCTCCAACGTGGTGGAAAGCTGGAATGCTTTCCCTGCCCTGCATTCATTTAGAAACATTTCCATCTCTTTTTGTCTGATATTCAGAGCTGATTAGCTCCTACTGTTGTTATGTTGTGTTTTGTTTTTTTTTTAAATCGGCCTAAGGGTAGAGAAAATTACTGTATAAAGTTTCTGATTAATTAGTATGATAATGCTTCATAGGATGCGGCTAATTTTCTGTCTGCAGTATAATTATTTAAGGAGAAAGAGGGACTTGTGGGTACTAAAATTCCAGTATCCTTCCTCCTCTTTCCCATCTCTCTGTGTGCCAGAGATTCAATGGCAAAGGCAGTGGTGTTCCACATAATGCACTGGTTTCTCCTGGGCTCCAGTCTCGGCAAAGCTTTGCATTAATGCTTTGACTGAAGTTAAATCACCATTTTTAAAGTGATTTGCAAACAAAGCAAGCAGTGACAATTAATCAGTTCTTGGTCTGTAGTGAAGCCCTTATTTTAACACCCTGAGGTGTGTAAAGATGGGGGAGTTTGCAAGAGCAGCAGATCAGCAAGGAGCTGCTGCATGTTTCACAAACGCAGCAGATCTTGAAGGCAAGTTCATGTCTGTCACTGAAGGCCTGCCTGTCAGCATCAATAGTGTCTCACTCCTATTGGGGTTTTATTTTCTGCTTTCACAGAGGCTCTCACTGGGTGATTTCAAATTACAGTTGACTGCCCATGTAAGGATGTTCACGTGTCTGATATCCAAAGCAATTGGGGCCCATTTTGGTGATAACTTTCCCTTCATTCACCATCACTGAAAATGATATTTGGTGCATCTCCTCACGAGGCCTGTGCTGGTGTCAGGTTTGCTTCTTGCCTGGGGTTTGAGTTTAACTCGTGTTCCCTTTGCAGTGTGGGGCAGCCGTTCCAAGGGGCTTACCTGGAGATCAGCGAGAACCCCAAGTACAAAAAGCTCAAAGATGCTGTGGATGAAAAGATCATTATTGCAGAAGTTGTCAATAAGATCAATAGAGCCAATGGGAAGGTAATCACACGCATTTGATTTATCCAGAAGGGTAGATCATTTTTGGCACAAATACATTGAAAGCGAGACTCATAATAGTCTGAGGATTTTTTAAATAATGCATATTTTTAAGGGCAAGACTGGAAATGTTGGTTTTATGTAACTTGGTGATTTTAAACACCTCTTTTCAATTTACATAATGATTACTAAAATCTTGTTTTGTGGTTTCCGGTGACTTTTCCAAACAAAAAAGGTATCTCATCAGCTGGTACCAGACTGTATTGTGTCACAACTAAATGTAATCTCTGTACTCGGCTAAGATCTTCTATTTGCCAATTAAAGAAAATAAACATTTGGAGAGTATCTTACTCAAGTGTTTAGAAAACTGAATTTTTCAAAGTCCACGCTGTTAGTCAAGCTCTGATTATCAAATTTTATTATCTTTTAAAATTATGAGTGGCATACTCTGCTAGCTTTACCTGTCTTCCAAAGCTCTTTGGAAGGGAGGCAAGTTTCTTGTATCATTTGAATAAAGCTGTTAAATATGGGGGGTACCTTTTTATTCTGCCAACATAGAACACATTTTGCATTTAAATTATACTTATTAAAACAGGAAGTATTATTCTGCTTTAGTAAACGTAATTGCTTTCACCGTATCTGTCTGAATATTAGAAGCAGTAGATGTCAACTTCTCAGATGTAGATGTCATTTGTGCATTTCCAGGAGTGAAATTAGGTTGCCCATTGTTGATGCCAAGTTAATTTTCTGGTTTAGAAGAAACTAATTAAATGAAGACAATATCTTTCCTGTATTTTCATAGGCTACAGCTCTCAAGATTAAAAAGAAAAAAATGAGCTATGGTTCTATGTGCTTAAGGCAGCTCCTTCTTAATTTTAATAAAGATTTTATTCTTTTAAAGTTTACAGGAGAAAAATGTGTATGTGGATTAAGTTCTCATTTCTCTTTCTTACTATTTTCTAAGACAAATTTAAGAACACGCATTTTATGCTTTAAAAATATTTGTCTTTTTAAAATAGGAATGCTTATCCTCCTAAAGGGTAATTCCAAGAGATAAAGGGAGGAGAACATAACTCTGAAAAGTACTTAGGCGATTTGTGTTGCTCTGCATCATCGTTTGGTGAATAATGCTCAATGTAGAGACTTAGTGTGTGATGATTTTCCTGGAGATTTAAAGAGCATGAGAAATGAGGTTATCCTGATTTGCATAGTTTCAGAGTTTGACTTTCAGAATTTTACAGCTGTAAGCCAGTAATTAAAGGAACTGTTTATACCTAAGCATATGTGCCAAAATGAGCTAAGCTTCTCAGTCTATAATTAGACACATAAATAAATCTGAGCTGATTTTAACTGATGTGCAGCTTTTACTGAACATCAAATGTTCACATTTGCTAATGTAGGCCAAGCTTTTTAACTCTGTGAACTCCTTGGAGTCTTAGTAGGTGCTCAGTGAAAACCATCTCTTCCTCACGTGGACAATGATCTGCATTTTTGCATTTTCACAGGCTGCATCCAGGATTTTCTTATTAACCAAAAACAACGTTCTGCTCGCGGATCAAAAATCTGGGACTATCAAGTCAGAGGTTCCACTGGGAGATGTTACCAAAGTGTCCATGAGCTCGCAAAATGATGGATTCTTTGCAGTGCACCTCAAGGAGGTTGGTTACCACTCCATCACTAAATAATATGTTTGGTGTGCAGTGATGTGAAACCTGTTTGTTAATTATCTTGTAGCATTAAACCAGAGGGGTTTAGCTTGTAGGCTTAGAAATTTATTGAACTTTGCCATAGCTGAAAAAACCTTTGATTTAAAGCTACTGAAGCCAAATGAGAACAGTTTATTACATTAAGAACGATCATTTAACTGTGAAAATCAGACTTCTTGTTTCACTGCAGTCTCTTCAGGATCAGAGTTTTCCACTTGTAATATGGTTCAGGTGCCTTGTGCCAGTGCTTTCCTTACATATACTGGTAGAATATTTCTCTCTTCTTTATGGGATGCCAAGAAGTCTACATTGAGACACAGTTAATTTGTTACTCAGTTCTAAAGAGCTTAGCTCAGTGCTATATTTGCCTCACTGCACTGTAACCATTGCTCTGCTAAAATCATTAAGCTGGCATCTGTATTCTAGCCTAAATGAATTTGAAGACTGTTATATACAGTGTCTTTTCATACTCACTGCCATCATCCTAATCCTGGTGTTGGTAATTTGCTTTTGTTCCTTTCCACAAGTATTGGAAGCTTGCTGTGATGTATCCAGACAAGGGATACAGAAACACTACACTTTTGTAGGAAAATGAAGATGACCCTCCTTTAGGGCCAGAAGGGATTTTTTTTTTCACTTTTCTCACCTGATTTGTAGATTATTTGGGTGCAAATGGTATTTTGATCCTATACGCTGCACTGCAATCCCTATTTAATTTGCAAGAAAAAAAGATTGATGTTTCCTTAAACTGGGAAGAGAAGACTCCTTGTCAACCCTCCTGCTTGGCTGCCATTGAACCACACTCAAGGTTTTGGTAGTCCTAACTGTTTTCCTTCCTGTTTCAGGGTTCAGAAGCTGCCAGCAAAGGAGATTTCCTGCTCAGCAGCGATCACCTTATTGAAATGGCCACTAAACTTTACCGCACTACCCTCAGCCAAACCAAACAGAAGCTCAACATTGAGATATCTGATGAGTATGTTTCTTGTTTGCTTAAGAGTACATTTGCTTCAGTGCAGCATGCTAAAAAGTCAAGTATCTGGTGTCAGAATAACAAAACACTGTTGTGTAGCTAATACTTCTTTTCTCCTGACAGAATACTTGTAAAGAAGGATCCAGTTTTCAGTGCGTGCTCTTTTATAGTATTCATTTTGGCTTTTACGTCCCTGAAAGTCATTACAGAAAATGGGCTTTTGTTAAAGTAGTTTCAAACAGGGCTGTGAAGCACAATTGCTGCTGTAGAAATAATCAAGAGTTACTACATTTGAGAGAACAATTTTGCATATGACTAAAAAGTTCACAGATTACTGTGAGATATTTATAGATGAGAGTGGACACTAGGTGCCAAGTTCTTCTGAAAACAACCCAGAAAGAATACAAAGCCTGTCCCCAATCCAGTGTAGGTTTATGAAGCTCTGTCTCTCTTGTGAATTTGTAACAACCTATTGTTGGAGGGTTTTGGTTGTAAAAAAGCTTTGTTTAATGAAAAGTCTGCATCTCAAAATAATATTTATTTCTGATTGAGACAGTTTCAGATTTTGGTCCTAAATAAGGACTGCCCTTGCAGTGTTTTTTAGCTATGGAATAATGGCATTTTTTGTGAGCTCCTAAAGTTTGCTGAGTAAGAGTCTCCCACTTAGTCCACCATTGCCATGTGCCACTTTTGTTCTGTGAAGTGGCCCCTCTTTTCAGTAATGTTGATTAGGTGGATTTATTCACTTTGAATAAAGAAGAAAAATTGGAGCCCTTTAACAATGGTGAAGTAAATTTCCTGTAGGCAAAAACTGAACCATTTTATCTGGCTACACCATGCTGTGTGTGTTCTAGAGTAATGATAATGGGTACAGTTTGTATCCGTTCAGATTTGAGGATTTATTAAAAGGCTAATTTTGCTCTTTCCTTGAAAATAAAATCTGCCATTTTCCTTTGTTCTGTTACCAGATGTCATTTAATTTCCTCAAGAGTATGTGTTTTTTAGTCTCTAAAAGAGTGTGGCTATCCCCAGTAAGTTTCTAGTTTAAGGGGGGCTACAAAGGCATAAACTACTAAAGCTAAGTTTAAGCATGCATTGCACTAGTCTGGACAGCCTGCTTGCCTTAGGTCTGGAAAACAGCCTGCTTTCAGGGAGTCTTGCTTCTTGGGATGTGGTTTTTGTTTCTTCTCTTGCAGATTAAAAACACTCATGTGTGTATACTGCTATTGAGTTTATCCAGACTAAATAATTTTAAGCTGTTTGCAGTCCCATCTGTGCTGATGATGAAGTAGGAATCTTCTCCCTGCTAGAGTTTAGACACAAGCACAACTAGGGATTGAGGAGAAAATGTGGCCTTATTTTGACTACTCTGCTTTTTGGGAAGAGAGCTGATGTAAGAGTGCTGTTGATGCAGGGCTCTGTTGAGGAGGAGACACACCATTCACAGGCATAATGTCGGAACAGTGACTGTAGGAAATTGCAGCATTGCTGACGAGACAATAGCTGTAGGAGCTGCACACATTTTTGGGGTGCAGCTCTTAGTGCTGCACCCCAGAAATGCAGTGCTGAGCAAGCTCTGAGTGCCTGGGCTGTGCAGCAGGAAAGCAGGACCAAAGGGCAGCTCGGCTCAGCAGAGGCCACTTCCTCCCCTGAGCTCTGCCGTCAGCTTGATTTGTGGTTTCCGGCTGCAGAGCAAATTCTTTGAAGTTTTTGGCCTCTGCTGGAGGACTTTTTAAGGATGCTAAAAGGGAAAATCGGCTGTATTACAAAGGACTTTTTAGGTCAGCAAGCACTGCATGTGAGCCAAGAGGCAGCACTGCCTTGCTTATTGCTTTTAATCTCACTATCCAGATCCGTGAGGGGTTTGAGGCTCCGCAGGAGCACGTTGGGTTTTTGTGGTGGTGTTTTTTTTTTAAAAACAATTCTCCACATTCAGGGAAATTTCCCTTCCAGTAAAAAGTGAAGAGTCAAATCCAGATTAATTTGCCCTGAACTGTAGAAAATGTCTAAATTTGGAGATTGCTGGGCAGGAAGTGACTTTTCCCAGTTGCCGAGCAGGGGGCTATAAAGGCTGACTAAGGATTAGACATACGAGAGCTGCTGAAATACCAGATGTAATAAATTAAGCATAAATCAAGAAGAAGAGAACTCCCAATGTTGCTGCAGAAGTGTTGAGCTTCCATGAAAACAGAGAAGTCCCTTTGGCCAACAGTGAAGTAGTTGGAAATTGTCTTTGCTGCATTTCTGGTACAAGAGAAATTCTGTTTCAAACTGCTTTTTTTTTTAAAGGAATAGCAAACTAACTTGTAAAGTGTCCACAGTTATAGGCCAATAGCAATCATTAAGAGATACAACCTGAAGGAAATTCTAGCCATACCATAACCTATGGCTTTTTTATCTATCCCCCAACTCTTTATTATTAATACAGAGCTGAAAATGATATCTTTTGGAGTGATGCTTAGAACCAACAGGAAAAGGCTTCCGCTCCTTGTGTTTCTTTTTTTTTTTTTTTCTCTCCACACTTAACTGAAGTTTTTACCATTCCCTCTCTTAGGTTCCTGGTCCAGTTCAAACAAGACAAAGTGTGTGTGAAGTTCATACAAGGCAGCCAGAAGAATGGCAACATCCCAACATGCAAGCGAAAAAACAATCGGCTTCTCGAAGTGGCTGTCCCTTAACTGCAGCTGGTGACTCTCCCTTTCATGGACTTGTTTCTTTGTAATAGTGCAATTTTAGTGGTTTGGTTTTGCTATTTTTATCCTTTTCTGGAGCTGTTGATGGCTAATAGCTTTAGAAACCCTTGGCAAAACATTGGATTGATCGACTTTGAAATCTTTTTGTTCATGCCAGAGTTTTAACCCTCAAAACGCAGATTTTTATCCGGTGAGGCATTTTTACCAGCTGGCACATATCTGTCATACAACCAATCATTCTCTTTGTTTAGCAGCCATATTTTAGTGCAGCATATCATAAACCCACATATTAATGGTAACTTACTCGTATTCCTTAGTCTAGAGATCTGTTTAACAGGAATTATACATGGCCTTGATGCTGGGTGGCCATTTGTGCCCAGTGTCCTTTTATCCCAAGCTGTCCAGGTGTCTGTCAGGCTCCTCATGTCCTGCCCCTGTGCAGACCAGCAGAGCAGAGGCTGATAAAACAACTCCTGCAGCTCACACTAGGACCTGTGTAACTCAACCTTCCGGTCAGTGCAGCACAGAGACATCTAATTCTGCAAAATAGAAGGAATAGATGATTGCACAAGCAGCTACATGCATAATTTTATAGTTAAACATGCAGAGATTTTGAAACAGCATTTTTAATTAGGTCAGATGTTTTTAATGACTTTATAAAGTAGAGATCAGCAGAATTAAAGAAGCTTTTTCTTTTTTTCACAAAAGCTATAAAGTTCAAGGCATATTTTCTGTTCTGCTATTCTCCTTTTAAATTATGAGTTAGGATTAGAGCCTGAAGAATGCAATAGTATTCATAACACAAGTAAATGCTAGTTATTTAAACAGTTAGTTATCAAGTGAAAGGTTTGAGCCTTTCTTTTAAATATTGGCATGTACAATGTGCAATAAAACATACGTGACATTTTGTGAGATTATTTATAATACACTTTTGTGTGGAAGAGAGCGGATTGGTGCAGACTGCATAGACAATGTAGGGGTTAAAATAGATCTGTGTTGTTAATTTGCAGTTTATAGAGTGTACACTACAGTTGTCAATTTGGGAAGAATACTTAGAATTAAAAAAAAAGAAAAAAAAATCCTTAATTTGGGGGTCTGTATATAAATTGGTATTATGGTAATAAAACTGTTCTAATTCTGTGCTGTTTGGTACTCCTATGTTATAACCATATTTTTGTACTCCAAACTATTTTATATAACTCGTGTGCCTGATGTAAATGCGTGCACAGAAAATACAATCAAGGGCCGCATTATAAACCTTCAGTGTAACTGATTGCACTTAATCTTTTATAAGCCAGAAGCATTAGCTGAAATCCTTGAGAGGAGAGATGCTTTTCCAGAGGGAAGGAACTGCTCACGTGAAGGGTTTGTGGGATGTGACTCTGTGATTTGTGGAGAAAGCGCCTTGTATTTTTGCAGTCTGATATAGGACAGATTAAGACCCTGGCTATCTGATGTGCAGTGCTGGAAGTCCAAGCATAAATAAAAGAAAGAGAAAGAAAAGTTCAGAGTCTCCTTCCTCTCCCGGTGGGGATGTGATGTAGCACTCATGGTGGTGATGTGACGAAGGCTCCTCTGGATAGTTCAAGGTTAAAACAGTGTTTACTGCAATAGGTGTTCAAGTGCTAATGGTTATTAGTCTGAAAAATACAACTGTTTGGGTTACACCACCCTCTGCTTTGGGATTAAATGGTTTTCCTATGATTTGGGTACAAAGCAGTTGTTTTAACAGGATGCTTCAATGTTGCTGTTAAAAGTCCATACGTGTGACCTTGAAAGGTGGGAATAATCAAAATATGTATTTCCCATACTGACAAAAAGCTGCCTCTTCCTCATAGTTGTAGTTCAAACCCTTCTTCTAGTAAATGAGTCAGGTTAATAGTTTAATAAAATTTAAATAATTTTATATGTATTGCAATTACAGATGCTTGCGAAGGAGATTTTCGAATTGATTTGTGATGCAAAATTATGGTACTTGAAAGGAATTATTCCATTGCCTTAAGAAGGCAGCACATAATGATGACAATGTGGCATTTAAAACTCCTAAATCCTGTATTAGAATTTCTGCTTGGGGAAGATTGGAGATTTGGTTAAACTGTTCACTCTCTTGGAAACCTTACAGTAAGAACCGCATGAAGAAAATTATAAAAATTAATTTTAAAAAATTAAGGAAAACAAACATTTGAAATCGGATGTAATTCTGTAGTTTCTTGCAGGTAAGAAATGGGAGAGTGTGGATTAAGAACATCTGGATGTGTGGCCCATGAAACTAGGGTATTACAGGATAGTATTATGATTTTTGTCCCATCCCAGTATGCATCCCTTCTATTTTATTGACCTTTGCAGCAAGTCATAATAGCCATACCTGCAAAAGACTGGAAGAGGGACAAACTCCTCACCTTGGTTTCTCTTGTTTCATTTCTTTTTCTGGACTCCAACAATTTCTACCTTGCACATTAGCTGGTATTTTGTGACTATTATCTTTTGACTCTTGAATACTTCTCAATGTACAGAGCAAGTTTTGCTGAACACGAGTTATTAGATAATGCTCAGAGAGCCATGGTATCTTGCTGTTTAGATTTAAGTATCTTGGATGTTGAAAATAAAAATGCAAGGTCACTTAACTACCTAGCTTTTATTTTTTTTTGTCCCTTTCTTCTGTTTTCTTTTATCACTGTCTGTCAAATGGAGTTGTAAAGAGAAGAGTATTCCTCCTATGGTGCTAACCTTACTTTTGCATCCTTTTACTTTGTAACTGCTATTCTTTCATCTCAAATCTGGGCAAGGATCATTAAGAAAAAAAATTGATGCATGATGCTTTCTAGAATCAAATAAAATTCTGTTCTTAGACCTATATTTTCTCTATATCCGGATCTTTCTTACTGTGAAAAGAGCAGGTGACTGGGTTTTAGATTAATTGTACACAACACTGGTGTGTGACATGAAGAAAGAAGAAATTTTTATTTTGTATGTGATTCCTTGAGAGGCGGCCTCAGTGATTCACAGTAACATTTTTCAGTCCTTTCCTCATCATAATTTTTGCTGAAAATTCTACAAAATCAACTTTTCTAACACTAGGTTTTAGACCAATTTGCCTGAGAACAATATTATAGCCAGTTAAACCTGGTTTTTAAAAATGGCTTTGTGCCCCAAACCTGTCATATTCCATGTGTTATGTCTTGTGATCTGTTTCCTCTCCTTTTGTGCTTAACAATTCTATCCTGATTGTTTTTTAATATTTTTGTTCACCATACAAATTATGGAAGAAACTAAAATGTAAAATCAAGAAAAGCATATTCAGTTTTGTGTTCCTTTCCTTTGGCAAAATGAAAGCCTTTTCTATGTGTTTCTGGGGGGGGGAAAGGAAGACTGAATTCAAAATTTTTATGTGAAAGGAGAAAATTTTCCCTCAGTCTGTGTAAATGTCACTGTTAATTCTTAAGTTTTTAGATCCTTAATCTTGAAGAACACATCATATTTTCCATATTCTGTAGGAAATGATCATGATTATTTTTAAAGAATTGCCCTGTAGTGTGATGGTGATGGGAGATGGGCACACCTGTGCTGCTTTGGGCATTAGAACTTCCCAACAAATGTTTCAAAGACAGAACTGGACAGGAGTCTGGGGATGCCGAGAACTTACACCAATGTGGAGGGAATCTCTAGTATGACCAACAAATGAGTTGTGACCCTCCTCCTGGCTAACTTCCCTCCTTAGTGTAGTGGTTTTTTGCTTACACAAACAATGACTATAAGTGTGAGGGGAAAATTGTTTGCCAATTGTTGTAAAACTCCTCAAAGTGATCAAAATTTTCTGGATACTGCTTTGTTATGTCACTGTCCCACAGCCTTCCAGATGAAATGCAGCTGAAGGTTGGTGTCATGCAGTGTGATCTTGCAGCCATTCCAGCCCAGGATTTGGGGGTTTGCACTGCAGACCTGTCTGTCTGCGGTTGTGTGATCTGCTCAGGAGTTTCAGGAGACTTAATTGTGGCAGTGACATCCTCCTCATGTGTCAGTCCCACTTACAGTGACACTTTCCATGTTCTGACTCACTGGAGTGTTTCCTCCTTGACTTGAAGGTAAAGGGAGGTTTAGTCCATGGGAAAAAAAAAAATTAATTGGCAGAGGAGAACTTGCTTCTGCTGAAATATTGAGCGGTAGGTGTGAGCAGTGGCTGCTTTAAGCACAGACTGTTCAGACATGGCCAGAACTGCCACGTTCTGTCTCACAGGGTGACTCTGCCCACAGCACTCCCTCAGCAGCACCAGATCTCTCCCTTTCCCTGGGCTTCTGAAGCAGAGTGGAGAGAGGATTGTGGAGAATTTACAGTTGCTGTCAGTAATTGTGGAAATGTGTTTTTATGTAGGTTGGGGCAGATTTGCTTTGGGCAGTCTCAAAAAAATAGCTGGAATGCAGAGGAAAAAAAGTAATCCTAGGAATTTGTTGGTTTTAAGTAAACACATTGCTATTTTATGTTTGGCTGTGTTTGTCTACAGTAAACTAGTGCTATTTAAAGAATTGGGATTCTGATATCTACTTAATCTCATTATCAGCTACAACCAGTTCTGCTCCTGTTCCCTTCCACCCATGGATGGATTGAGTACTCAGACTTTAACTCAAAATGAGAGTGAGGACAGTCTGAGACCATGGAGTTAACTTTGCTTAGAAGCAATTGATGAAACTGAGTCCTAAAACTGTTAAGAAAACAGATTGGCTCTTTCCTTCATTCTAAACCTTTAAACCATTGATATCTGGCTGTGGAGTGATCAGGCAAAATGATGAAGCATGAGGCAAAAAAGGTTTTATATGCGAATGAAAGGAAACCTCAAAGAATCTGGATCTTGTTTCTTAATAATTCAGCTGGTTTCCAAGGTTGCTCCCTACACTCAGCCCAAGGTAATGATATCTTTGCTGTGTCACATTTTGCTGTTTATGGTATCCAATTATTTTAAAGAACACCAAAACCTAAAAAACCCAAAAATAAAAAGAACACCCAAACAGCTAAATATTCTTGTGGCCATGGAATGTTCTTGTCCGGAAACATGGCAAAGTGCTGGGGATCTGCAGGGAGTCATGGAGGATCCTGGGACTTCACTGGCCACTTTCACCTTCACCCTCTGAAACACTGAATGCCTTTAAGCTCTTCTCTGAAAGTGGCACCTGGTGGGTTTTTCCACAGTGAATGGGGAATTTTACTGCCTGGCAATGTCCTCTCTGCACATTATGAATTCTTTCCCCACCAGTATCTTGATACTGGGTGGTCTTTGAGATGCTGGATGATGTTTCCTGCTCTGGCTCACATCACGTTCTGATTTCCTCCCACCCTGTTCCCTCCTGCCTTTGACGTTCCCTGCAGTGATAAAGGGAGGCAAGTATCTCCAGGATACAGCAACAATGTATTCTTTTAGATTATTCCATTATCTACCACTGCATCTTGGCACCTTGGTTGCAGCTGAACATACAGGAAATGTTTTATTTCCCTTCCAAGAGCTGTTTCTAACGAGAGATGCTCAAGTTACCTTGTTAGCTGTGTGGTATCACCAGTATTTCCCGAAACTCTGACAAAAAGCAAACCTGAAGCCTGAAACATGAAAAGCTGCTGTTGCTGTGTGCTCTGTCTCTTCCTGTTAGAGGAGAGATCTCCTCCCAGTGATGCTGTGATGAGTCTCTGCTGGTTTAATTCACTGCACGAAGCCTTCGAGGTTGCTGTGCGTGCTTCTCCTGGCTGAAAAAAATGGATCCATCAGAATATCAAACAGGCAGTTTCAAACTGTGATGCCAAAAGGAGGGAACTCATTTTTAACTGGTGCGAAGGAGCGTTAAATAGCTGTGAATACACTCAGGTATCTCTTTGCTTGCTAGTAGGCTGTATAGCTATGGGAGGGGATCTTGGCATAAGTTTAAACATGGAGACTCAAATTGGAGATGTTAAAAGCAATTCTGTCTGATTGTTTTCCCCATAAGCTATTAATTGTTATTAAAAATAAAGCCCAAAATATGTGGCTGAGCTTGCAGTGGAAGATCCTAAATTTTCATTACATCAAAAACTTCTCAATATCATATGGGGATTGTGGCTTTGTGATGGCAGGTTCCTGGATTTTCATGAACTGCACTGGGGATGATTAAAAAAAAAATAAATTATTTCTGATAAAGAAAAAGGGCATTTGTTCTAAACAAACAGCAAACCTATGGCAACCTAAGTGTAGGAATGTTTTGAGCTCATAGTCAGCTCATTACTGGCACAGAGTTGTTCTCCTTAATCCTTTATTTGAACACTATTTAGAAATGTTGTGTTGATGTGTCACCTGCTGTCCTGCATGTGACTGACTCCAGGGATGTAGAGTTGATCCTACCTGTGTGGTTTTCTTCTGCTGGTGAGGAGGCAGGATTTCTCAGGGTAAAACAAACAAAACAGCAAGAGAACAAACTGGTAAAGGAAAACGGGGACTGTGAACCATTCCATGCTTCAAGTTTCAGTCCTGCAGAATCATGGAACAGTCTGAGTTGGAAGGACCATTAAAGATCTCTAGTCCAATCCCTGCTTTGATGAGCAGGACTTGAACTACATGAGATTGCTCAGAGCCCTGTCCAATGTGACCATCTTCAGGTTTTTCTGTACAAAGAGGGTGAGGAAAATCTTTTCAAAGAGTGGAGAGCATCTTTTCCAGCTGTCAGACCCTGAGATGCTGCATCCAGCCAGGGTGGAGCAAAACTAGATTTGATCTCTTTTTGGTTACTGTGCTAGTCCTGATCCATGGTGTTATTTGGAGGCTTCCCTTGTCTTTGTGGCTTTCTCCTAATGTTTTGCACTCCCAGATATTCCCTTCCCTCACATTGCCCCAGTGTGCCCTGCTCAAGAGGTCTGCCTGTTTCTCCAAGGTCTTGGTCGTACTTGTACAGAATTTTCTACAATCTGATGTAAGGAGGGGCATGAAATTCTCTCAGAAAGAAAAGCAAATCCAAAGCAGGGCATGGGTAAGAGGCACTTGGAAAAGGTGCACGAGATGCCAGGCATCAGGAGCTTTCTGTGACTCCTGAATTGCAGCACCAGGGTTTAGCTGCTTTGGCTCTTCAGTCTTGAGGACCTGGGCTCCAAAACCCACATATCAGGACTGGTGCCTCACAGGGAGCTCGTGAGGTCTGGCAGGATCTTTTGGAGTGTGTCACTGCTCAGTTTAAAGCCAACAGCAACCTGAATGAGTGGGAAATATGTTTGGTGGCAGCGCAGCATTGAGGAAATGCTGTCCCTGCAAAAGCAGTTCCAGGGCAACTGCTTTTGGTGTCCTCACTGGAGTGTGTGAACATACATGCTTCAAAGAAATGAAAATGGGGGGGAATGTGGACATCTTCCACCTGGCACATCCACTGGATGTCACTTCTCACCATCTAAGGGATGTTGTCATGTTGTTCCTTGAAGATTGTGTTCTTGTGGAAACCATACTTCAAGTTTCTTTGTTCTTCATTTCTTGGATTGTTGCATTTGCAATATGGCATAGAGGTCGCTTGGTTTTAAGGATTCATCTTTTTTATCATGAAGAAAAGGTAAGTTTACACATTTTTGTTTCTTTTTTGAGTAAACTGGCTACTAATGGAGTTGAAAACCATTCTCAGTCTTTGGAAAAAAAAAGAAAAAAAAATGGATCCTAGCAACTAGAAGTAAGACTTGTATTTATAGCTATTTCTTGCCTAGAAATGGCTGGAAATGTAAGATGGAGGCTGTGGTTTCACATTTCAGCATGTGCTGAACCAGCACGTTCCCTGCCACTGCAGCACCATGGTCTGGCCCTTCCTGGACCCTTCAGTGAGCCAGGACTGTGGGCTGCAAGGACTGAGAAGTGACCCTGTGACAGGAGCTCCCTGGGGGACACAGGTCCCTGTGCCAGGTGGGACAGGGGAGAGGACATGGGATCTGTGACTTTGGCTGGGCACAGCCAAGTGATGCACAGCCAAGCACTGGGATAGCAGCTGTGCTTTCTGCAGCCATGGCAGGTGTCAGGGACTTCATAAACTCTCTTAGAAGACACTGTGTGTCAAAATCTCAGGTTTTCTGACTTAAGATAGGCACACATCCCAGAATTCTTCCAGCTATTCTTTGAAAACACAGAAAGGAGAGGAAGTGTTGGATACAGATCCCGCTGCAATGTCACCATCTCAAAGCATGGTTCTAAGTCTCTCTGCGCCCTGGTGCTGACTTTGTTACAAACCAGTCCTGGGGTTGCACAGCACTGGCTGGGCAGTGCTGGGAGCAGCAGGGCACACGTGCTAATGAGCCCAGCACTTGGCAGCCACGCAGGGAGGCCAGACGTGCGAGGCAGCAGGCGGGGAGTGCAGCCCACTGTGCCATTGCACCACATCCGCCCGGGTCACTCAGGGAAATTAGGGATGAACATTAAATTAATGGCTGCATGAAACCTTCCCCCTCCCAGACGATGACAAAATTCTCATTGGCTTTGTGGAGGCCAGAACCTCTCCCTGTTCTCATGTAGGTTTGCTGTGCGGACACCGAGCAGCTCATTGCAGAGCTTCCAGCTGGGATCATAATGTCATTTCCTCTGCTATTTCCCTGGATTCCTTTTTCATATGTTCCCATTCCCTCCTCAGGCATGCTGAAGGACTGCTTTGCTAATTTGCAATTTACCTGCCAGACAGCTCTGGTGGAAAGGTTGCTCTGGGTTTCCGAGGAAATCACTGCACTAATCGTTGTGCTGGTGTGTGCAGCTGGCACGGAGCAAAGCACGCGCCTCCTTTTCGGCTCTGTGCATGCAAAATCCAGTGTGCAAGCTTTGGCACGAGCCCTCGGGCTGGCCTGCCTCCAGGCCAAGGATCACATCTCCTGTCCCTAGGGAATGTGGAGTTTAAATCAAAGCAGCTCAGCGATGCGGGGAATGTGCCACCAGCAGTCCCTGACTGTGCCCTTCTTCAAAGCAGGCGGTGCCCGCTCTCCCCACGTGCTCGTGGCAAACACGGGCAGTGCTGCACTGTCAGGCTCCTCATTTGGCTTCTCCAGCCAGCTTTCTATGCACAGTCTGACAATGGTGTGGAGAAGGAAGGAAGGAGAAGAAATGTGGAGCGGCAGCGCAGCCCTGGCACGCTTTGAAAGCTGTCTCCTTAGTTCCAGATGTTCTAAATCACATGTGGAGAAGTGTTTGTGGTCAGATGCTGCTTGAAACTGATTGTTGATAGTCTCCTGAGACAGCCTGTGACAAATTGAATAATAAAAATGCTGAAAATAGCATAGTTATTCCCTGGAAAAGCAAAGTTCCCACAATCCAATAAGCTGGGAAAGTTGTTGAACTTTCTTTGGACACAATGTGCTCTTTTTCTGTGTGTACGTTCTTCAACTTTCCATGGGTCTTTGGGCTTTTTCCTTATGACCCTTCCTCTTCTTTTGAGCTGCAGGCAGCCATGCTTCCAGCCTCCCCAGCAGCAGCTGAACTGATCAGCAGCCTCCACCCTGAAGAGCAGCTTCCTTCACTCATGAACCTCATCATTTGCCCCCTGGTGCCGTGGGTTGTGGCAGGTTTGTCTTTGTAGGACATTTTTCTTTAACTGTTGGGAAATCTGGCTCACCTATTGCTGAAATCCTCACCACAACAGCCCATCCTGGCCAGCAGCAGCGCTCTCCTGGCCTATGCCATTGTTGATTCCTTTCCCATTAGTCCACTTGTGGCACCACAAGGCACAATCCTGACCTTCCATCCCCAGTGCATGGGCAACCAGGGACAGCCACCATGCCAGGGTTTGGTGTTCTGTGTATTCTCCCTGAAGCAGGAGGCCTGAGGTCAGTGAGTGCCCCAGGAGAGCTTGGTGAGGGCAGGTCCCTCTTGAGAATTTGGTATTTTAACGAGTGGAAGTGGGATTTTTGGTGGTGAGAGGAGATTTGCTACAGGCTGCTTGTGCTGCAGTAGTGAATTCCATTTCTGGTGGCAGAGGTGATAAAAGCCATGGGTAGTGACAAGATGTGGAAATGTTTGGAGTGTCCAGAGTGAGACTGTGTGTGCTCTGCCAGCCAACAACAGTCCTTATCATTTGATGGATGCTAAATCCATACAAGTGACTTGAGTCTGTCTACTACTGGAAAAATGTCACCAAAACTACCCTTCTGTGTGCTGATTTATCTATTTCTCTGGTACTGGAATTAGCTATAGATCCTGTCCTGTTCTAGCATGAATTGCAGATCTGCAGGGACATATAGTTAAAATTTTTCATGCCAATAGATTTAGGGGAAGGTCTTGCAAATATGGGCTCATCTAAGTGATGCATTGTGATGATCTTTTTGTGGGTGATGATTTTGACCATAGCTCAACATAGTAATTTGTTTTATCTGACCATTCATTCTGGAGACTGGCAACATTTGGACTTCCAGCAGAGCTCATCACTGAGGTCATCAGCATTTTAACATGTGCTCGGTAAAGTCCTGACCCTACATACCAAAGTCTTCTCTGATGTTTTTTGTTCAATGGAATGTTCCACTCACCCACCAACCTGCTCACCCAGACCTCTGCTGCTCCCCTGCTGCCAGGCAGGTCACCAGCTGATGCCCATTTTTGTGTCCTCCCTGACTGCTGTGGGGCTGTGGAGCTTTGTAAGTGAAGCATCTGCAGTGCAACTATTCCTCCCCCACATAAAAATCTGAGGCGGGCAGAAAATTCAGGGGTAGAGTAAAACCAAAGAAATGGAGCAGGGTGCAATGAAAAACACAAATGTTTTAGGAGTGCTATAGCCAAAACATGAGAGGCTCCAGTTTCGCAATGAAATTAAGTTTGTGCTGAGCTGTTGGTCTGAAGTTTAGTTCCTGCATGATGTGTTGAGAATAGCATTTGCAAAAGATTTAATCTGCTGACAGACTGGTGCTCTGTCCCAAAACCACCAGCACAGTTCTCTCCATGACTGTCTCCTACCAGGCACTGCCTGAAATAGCCTAACAAAGGACAGAAAACTGGCTGTGCTTTTTCTGCCATGAAGATGAAATGCAGAAGATGATGGCCATAGGAAAGGCTACAGTCTCCACTGTAGTTTTCTCCTGGATAGTTTCTCCTGCCATGAGTAATGTCTTACACTCACATCTTCATAGTTAACCATGCTGCTGAGTCAGAAATTATTGTGTGATCAGCTCAAGAAGTACCAAAGTGCCTGTGCTGCTCACCCAGGCTGGCTGAGCCCTGTGCCACCACTGCTGTCCCACAGGCTGTCCATCATCCCCCATCCTCCCTTCTTGGGCTTAGGAGCTCTGTCCTTGCCTGTGTCTAGGCCACCCTGGATGCTTCCTTCACCAGCAGTAGCTTTCTTCCACATGGACACGGTGGTTTGTGGATCTGCTCTTTGTTGGGACTCACTTTTGACATTTCTCCCCCTATTTATCTGAACTTGTGTGTTTATTTGAAGGCTGGTGTGTTTTTATGTGAAGCTTGCTAGTAGGTGCAACCCTCCCATGGGTCCTTCTTCCAGCAATTCCCTGGCTCCATCAACAGTAAGTAAATAGAGCTCTCGATATTGGAAAAGATAATTGGCTGTGTAATGCACAGAAAGCAAAACAAAATTGCTTTCCTCAAGATGTATTCATCAATTACATCTTGCCCCAGATGGTGCAGCTTGAACCATTTTCTGGACAGGGAGAAATATGTCGAATGGAAGGGGAGCTGTTTTTGTAATAAATGACTGAGTGCATATGTGCATGACTACATGGTTTAGCTCTTCCATAATAGGTATCCTATTAACATGCTAATGAACATGCAAACAAGAAGCCAAGGATTATCATTATTTTTGAGACAATAATGTGTATTTTCGGGTTTTTTTCCTTGTAATTAATGAGAATATTGTCTGGTCTGCTGGTGTCCCCTGGGCTGGTTGTTGCTCAGCCAGGAGGAGGTGGCAGCCCATGTGCTGCACAGATCCTGCCTCCCCTCTTGGCAAACTCCAGTTTGCCTCCACTCACCGAATCCTGCCATGTACTTGTGCAGGAGCTCCAGCACCTTACCAACCTTCAGGCTGGCATGCCAAGGTCTGAGGTAGCACCACCAAAGCCAAGCCAGCTGCAGTGAAGGCTCCATATGTATTTTTAATGAGGTTTTTAATGGAAATGCCATGGTTCTCCAGAGAATGTAATGACAGGACAGTGATGTGCAGAGTATTCTGATGAAATGATGCTGCCAGTTACAATTCCAGTGGATTGCTGCAGTTCATGAACAATAAGCAAAGTGACCACGTGGAGGAGGAATGGTCAGGGATTTCTGAAGGGTTTGTCAGGAGGGGCTCAGTTCCCTCAGCTACTATTTATTTTAAAATAGTTTAGTGGGACTTGAGAGCTCTCTTGGTGAGATCCAGCTTCTCTGTAAATATATTCCTGTGAGGGAACAAGGTGTTCTGTGACCCTGCACTGGCCAGGTGACTCTGCTGACACTGTGGCCATTGACCTTGTCACGTTGTTGGTGTTAAATGGGTCTGCTAAGAGGCATTTAATTAGTTTCCATTTGTTTTTTTTCTGTTTTCCCCTCAAGAATCACTTGTATTGTAAAGCACACTGAGCTGTGCTGCTCAGAAATGCTTCTGTGATTCTCGATAATGCATGAGGCAAACATTCCTGTGGTGTCTCACTCTCTGTTCCCAGAGAGGACACCTAGAGATTGCACACTCAAGAGAAGGTTCCCTCCTGTGACCAAGGTGCCTCTCATTTATGAAGTGAGACCTTCTGAGGAACACATGATCAATAGAAATACGACAACTGTACTCAGGATCTGTCCCAATGGGGCCCCTGTGACATTTATAATATAATGAACATCTGCCAGCTGAGAGGAAGAAATAACACCACAAATGTCTTTCAGGGAATCTGCTGGTTGCTGCTGCGGCTGATAATAATGTGAAAAGGAATGACACCCCACCCACCTTTGTGTGGCTCTTTAACTTCACAGAGAGCCCCCTAACAGCCATGCTCAGGCCCCTATGTCATGTTGCCTCCTGTAAGAGCAGAAATATCCAAAATGTAATGAGCAGATGGAGGCGCTGCTTGCTGTCCCACTTTTTAATAGATCTAGAAAATACAGTTATTTATCACCCTTGCAGTCAAACTCATGGAGAAGTGTTTCTCCCTGAAACAAAGAATATTTGTCACTTTGTAGCACAAAAAAATTGTGTGTTTGTGGGATCACAGGGTAGTTCCTGCAGGAGGGCAGGCTGGGGATCTCCAGCCCAACGTGCTGCTCAAGGCAGGGCCAACTCTGAGACCAGACCAGGGACTTTGCCCCGTTCCAGGCCCTTGGAAACCTCCAAGGACTGAGATGCCCCAGCTGAGGGCCACCTGTGCCTGTGTTACATCCTGCAAGTGCCTCCTTGGCTCTTCAAAAGGGCTGTTAAATGCAGTTAGGAAATTTGGATTCCTTATTCAGAATGTGGGGAAGAAGCTCCACCCATCTGTGTTTGTAGTCTATTTCATTCATTTACAATATAAAATGAAGTTGATCTGGAAGCAGTTTTGGAGAGGAAAATCATATGTCTTTCCAGACCATCAAGTATTGTTGAATTTATTATTGCTTGAAGACAGAGTCAAGATCTGGCCAGAGGGAGGTTTTGAAATGTAATGTAAAATGAAATCCCTTTGGCCTGAGGTAAGCCCCTTAGCCTGTGCACTGTAACACAAGGAGAATATTTACCACTTGGTGTAAGAGCAAGGTTTAATGTGTGCTAGGTGCTGTGAAAATGAAATTAATAGAAAGTTTCTTGTTTGCAAGGAGAGCTATGTGTGCAAAGACCTGTTCTTTGGCGAGAACCTCTTGTTAGCTTTTTAAAATTATGCTTGATATAACCAAAAGGCTCAGGACAGGAAATTCTCCCTCCATATCTCTTCTGGCAGACAACTAAATGTAGAGACCTGCAGAGACAATGAAAAGAGAGGATGAGGAGATTTTCAGCTGAAGAAGGGTTGACACAAAGTCATGGAGACCCAAACTTGGTGCAGGGGGCTCTAGAACAGAGCCAGGAGGATTCCAGGTCACTGGAGAAAAGGCTGCTGGCACTGAAGGCTGCAATTCTGGAAAGGTTAATATATTCAGGCAGGGCTGAGCTGGCTCAGTTGCCTGTTGGAAGCTTTTCCTCTGCAGGGAGGCTGGGTCATGCAGGTACAGTGCCTGGATAATTGGAGCAGGTCACTGGGAGCCTGGCTTGGCTGCAGGCACTCATGCAGAGCCCTGGGAGAGGCAGCCCTGAGCTGGGGCAGGAGGACGTGAGGTGTTTGATTACCCGGCAGTGTTTTCCCACAATTCATGAATGCGCTTATCTCCAGAGCTGGGTAATGTGTAGACTTTCAAGTAGCTGAGTCCTGAAGCTTATCAGACACATCAGCCATGGCCTAAAATCTTGAAAGCAAATTTTGCTTAGCTGAAAAGGGAGCTTTAATGTCAGTGTGCAGGGAATTACCTCCCTCCCTTTCATTTGCCTGAAATAAAGGCTGTATTTCAGGCAAAGTGATGCAGAATATGGACAATAGGGCAGTGGGAGGAGAGTTATACTAAAGGTCTGGAACATGTCTTTGAAATTTATAATGGTCTTTTAAGATTAAGTGGGTTAAAATTGCTTCAAGATGATCTCAAGAAAACACTAAACACTCTGATGAATATCCTTTTAAGAGTCCCTCTAACTGATTTCAAGACAGAATCTAAAAATCTGAAAGATCTTCCAGTGAGCCTGTCAGTGACACAGAGCACCATGACAGCCAGCAGGAGGGCTGTGGATGGAGTAATGCTCACACCATGCAAGGAGCCAGGTGCTGGCACAGCACAGAGCTGCCTCATACAGGCCCTGAACATTTCCCTCCTTAACCTTGGAGAAGGATTAAATAGCACATAGTTATTTGTGTGGATTGCTTGGTGGTCAGGTCCCCTATGGAAAGTTATTTATTTGGTGCTGGTATGACACAGGACCTTTCATTTCCAGGTTGCACTGCCCAGTATATTCCACACAGCCTGGGCAGGACAGAGTCACACTGCAGATGAGTCTGGTGGGGCTGATCAGGATATTTGGTAAGCCAGTGTGCTTAGAACATGCTTGTTCTGACTCCAAGGGCTGTACCATTAACACAGGGTCTGTGCTTCGTGGCCAGGATAGTGGGGCTCAACTGCCAGCAGTCAGGGAAGGGGCACTTTCATCAACTGTGCACCTCCCAGGAAGGTTAAAAAGTTAAAGGTTAAAAATTTCTACCCTCCTGAGGAGGAAATCAGCTTAGGGAAGCATCAAGCTTAGCACATGCAGAGGCCTCTGGAGGGGAGGGATGCTGGCAGAGCCATGAGTGCTCAAAGCCTCTGCTCCTGCCCTCCTTCAAAACTGATGTCCCACTGGTGCAAATTAGATAAGAATTGGCCCAGGGTCTTTAATTGTGATTTTTATTTTTAATTTGCATAATTAGACGTGTAATGGACTATTTCTGCAGCCTGGGGGCCGCTCTGAGGTCGTTAGTGCTGGCCCTGGGAGATCACCATCTGTCTGCAGAGGGCCAGGGCCGCGGGCAGCCCGGAGCCTCCTGTGGCTCACTCAAACCTCCCCACTCGAACCCCAGCTGCTTTCCCAAGCCACCCAAGGGGGTGCAGCCTCACAAAACATCAGTCATCTGTCCCAACTGGTGTCCTCAACAGATGCAACCATTTAGGAGAACGTGGTGCTGAGGGGAGATTAATAGGGTCTGGATTTTAGAACGATTCCCACTGTGGTAGCTTTGCCTTTAAGGAAAGAAGATTGAGATGGAGCAAAAGGAGAAGCAGTGCAGCAGAGCCAGGTTTGTGCTTCCCAGGTTGCGGGGAGGTACCTGCAGGCAAGCAAGGCTGGAGGGAGGCAGTAGATGGAGGTGTACAGTTATATGGAGGTCCTGGGGCATGGATTGGGATGAGACTGACAGGGTGGCTGGAAGGAGAGTAGAAAAAGAAGAATTGAACCTTGCTGAAAATTTCACTTCCCTGACGTCCACCTCCTTGCTTCCCACGTCCTTTGGACACCTCCCCTTCTTTTCTATCCCCTTCCTGATCCTTCCCAAGCCTGTTTCCACAGCCCTGGACACCCTTTGTATCCCATTACTCTTGGCTGCTGCAAGTTCTATTTTGCAGCTGTGAGAAGAACAAAATAAATCTTCATTCTGGGGGTGGAAAAATTCCCTGTAGCCTGCATGCTGAAAAGCCTTGGGCTGGGTCTGCTGCCACATCTTGTTCTACTTAAACTGCTGCTTTTAATAGGCCCAAAATGTTTGTTTTGGGAAAGGTGTTTCCACCTCCCCCAGCAGAGCCACATGCACTGGTTTGTCCAGGTCAGACATGGCCTGGCCCCAGGCTGTGCTGCCAGGCCTGTGCTGGGTCAGCTCACGAGCACGAGGCACCATCACCATCAAACCACCCAACTGGACATTTCCTCTTAGACTTCAGTCCAGTGGAAGCTGGAGATTGTTTAGAGTGGGTTGAAATGTCTCATGAAAGCACATTTCAGATGCCAGCTCCTATCTTTAATTAACCCTTTAAAATGGGCCTTGCCCATAAGGATCCATAGAAGATTTAGGGCGTTGCATATAAGAGTAATTGGTAATTTTTCACATTGAAGCTGGACAGCAGGAGTTAACAAAGTGGTTCTCCTTTATGCTTTTATTTGTTTTCCCTTTCAAGTTTTCAATGGCCAGGGGCATTTCTCATCAAGTATCTTTTGGCATACATTTCAAATATTACTAGGAATAAATATCTGAAAGATGTTCCATATACGGTGTGGATCTCAAAGCCACACCAAAACTTTTGGCTGGGTAATACTGTCCAGCTGCCTGCAAAAATCCTAGTGTGATTTTGGGCTGTGTTACTGTGGGCTTGAAATAATGGCTCACAAAAAATGTGACATTTTCTCTGCAGCAGTGATTTGTAGGACTAGTGATTCTCCCCTCCTACCTGCTCAAATACAGTTTGGTGGTGAACAAGGCTGAGAAGAAGCCAAGACCCCTGTGAGAGCAGCTGTCCTCCCATAGTCCCTGTTCATTCAGCAGCAGAGGATGGGGAGGAGCAGATTGGGGTGGCTGTGCCAGAGCTTTGATGTTCTAGGGAGCAGGCACCATGATGGGCTGTGCTGCAGCACCTCACCACCCTGCCCTGGCAGCCCTGCATGGCTGCTGTGTCTCCAAACCCAGACTGCAGCAGGCTGCCACTGCTGCTTTGGGATGTGACCACCTCCTGAGAGCACACAGCCTTGCTTTTCAGAGTTCCATCAGCTCCACACACAGGCACCCCTGGGCTTCAAAACAGTCGACAAACCATAGAAATGCTCTTTCATTTATTGCACCAAAGTGCTCTTCCAGAATCTTCAGGAAGGGCCGTGTCCTTCAGATGTCCCCGTTGAGCCAGCGGTTCTTGGCTATCTGCCCCGCGCCGGGCCGGGACGACGGGCTGTACTGCAGCAGCTGGGTGATGAGGGCTTGGCAGGGCTCCGGCAGCGGGGGCAGCCCCTCCGGGTACATCACCCCCTTCTTCTGCAGCTGGGGCATGCTCTGCACATTGCTATCATCAAAGGGAACGTTGCCCACCACCATCATGTAGAGCATCACCCCCAGGCTCCATATGTCGTATTTCTTGGCGTCGTAGGGGATGCCCATGAGCACCTCTGGGGAGGCGAAGGCCGCCGTCCCGCAGAAGGTGGTGCTGAGGTCCGGGTACCCTTTGAGCTCCTTGCTGAAGCCGAAGTCGCTGATCTTGGCGCGGCGGCCGTCGGCAGAGAGCAGCACGTTCTCGCACTTGAGGTCCCGGTGCACCAGGTTGCGGTCGTGCAGGTAGCGCACGGCCCTCACCACCTGCACGAAGATGTCCCGGGCGTTGGGGGCGCAGGGCAGCTTTCCCAGATTCTCCAACATCTGCAGCAGGGTAGTGTCCATGGCCTCCATCACGATGTAGAGCTTCCTGTTACAGACCTCGATGAGCTCGTAGACGCGCACGATGTTGGGGTGCTGGATCCTGCGCACGATGGAGAGCTCCCGGGGCAGGAACTTGAACACGACGGCTCGGGACGCTCGCTGCCGGTCCACCACCTTGACGGCCAGGGGCCCCTTGTGTTTGCTGGAGGTGGCTGCCTTCACCTTGGAGAAGCTGCCCTCCCCTATGGTCTGACCCAGCCTGTAGCCCAGCTCGTTGAGTATCCTCTCACCTCCATCAGGCTTTGCATTGGTCTCTGGTGCCGGTGGGCTTTCCTGGGGCTCTTGCTCTTGGGGCTGGGGCTGGGGCTCGGGCTGGGGCTCCCCAGCATCGGGAGGCTGTATTGTCTGCTGCATGGTAGCTGCTCACCTTTGCACCTTTGCACCAGCGGGTATGACAACCCTTGCTTCCATGCCCCACCCGGGTATTGTGACGGGTGGAATGTTGTGTGTCACAGGAGCTTTGGGAGGTGACGTGACATCTGGTGGGTCCCCGTTGCTCAGGGGTGCCCCTGGCATGCCTGCACAGGGGACAATACAGCTGGGGCTGGATACTTCGGAGCTTTTACCCTTTCAGCCTCTTCATTTGAGTTCTCAGCACAGGGCGGTGTGGATGAAAGTTCGAATGTCAGCTTTCTGGGGTCAGGGACCCATTTGGGGACCTACACCAGTTTTGCGCAGGGTATTAGTTGCATTAAAATCCAAACTACGCAGAGTGGTACAAAGGAGTGACTTCTACTGGCACTAACTGTGAACCACCTTGTCTAGCTATAAATATTGACTTCTTTGGTGGTGGTGCACAGAGCTGTTACATTACTGGGGGGCTTTCTGATCTTTTTGGGGTGGATGGGGAACTTTAGATGCATCTTTCAGAAAAAAACAGCTTTTCTGTTTCTTGAACTTGGAATTGCTCTTTATCTGTTTTTATCAAAATGGTATTTTGGAGACTTACAGAGAAGTGAGACGTGAGATCCTTCTCAGACGTTCTGTAACTTGGATTTTAAAAGGTTATAGTCAGTTTTAGTTGCCATGATGTGGCAGTCAGATTGAGCAGAGGGCAGCTGGGCTGGGCCAGAACACCCACTCCAGAGCAAGGCATCCCTCCCATCACACTCTGTTTATCAGGGCAGTGCCAGCTCCTTCTTCCAGGTGCTGCATCCTTGGCTGTTTTTTTCTGATTTGTGCTGGGTTTTTTAAGCTGCTCAAGTATCCTGCTCTCTCTGGGGAGCCCACATTTCCTTTCCAGCTGTACAAAGAAGCCTAGGACCACAAAACCCCATCCTCCAAAACACCAACCCAAACACTATTTTTAGGTTTTGAATATATGTTTCATTCTGCAAGTCAGTTATAAAGAGGAATGGTGATCAGCTGAAGATGAAAGAAAATCTTTCTTGTGTGTCCATCTTGCCAGTATTCTGAAGTCACTTTGACGAAATTAAAATGGGTCAAAGCTGCAAACATGGGTCTGGATGTGCTGCAGGGGAGCTTTACTCTGAACTAAGAGCAAGTAAAGCAGTCACCATGTTGAGTTTTACCTGCTTAGAGGTTGTGAGTCCAAACCAAACTGCTTTCCCACTTCAGGTGTTATTTCTACAGGCCAGTTGGAAGTATGGGAATTTAACATGCCATGGAAATGTGGTTGCCAGCCATGTACCACCAGGAATACCATCAGGCTGTACCACAGCAGGCATGTTTGGGCCTTCAAATAAATCCCCCCAGATTTCTTATGTCTGAAATGGATCAGCAAGAAGCCGTTTCCAGAAGTCCCTGTTCAGAAACTGATGTTACTAAACACACAAAAATCCCACCTAGCAATCAGCAGGCAGATGCAGAAACCCATTTTGCTGGTTACGCATGATTTCCTGACAAGTTTAGCCCTTGAGTCATAACCACAGTGACTTCAGCAGAGGTCTGAGCTGGACTTTTCAGAGGAGCTGGGAACTTTGAGATGGCTAAAAAGAACTGAACCAATGTGAGCATTTTTATGAGAGGGAAGTGCTTAGACCAGGCTTTCCTTCCCCACTTAGTTCCAAAGCACCTCTGGAAAACACCACTGCTGCTCCTGGGAATAGAAGGACATGGGCAGACATCTACAGGGGCTTGGCTGATGCTCAGAACGTATTTTAAAATAGGAATGGGCAGTCACATGACAGGCATGCTCCTAAAACCCACAGGTAAATCCTCACTTATGGGAAGCCCCTTTGAAGTCCCTACAGTAGCATACCCAGAAGAGGGAGTGTCCACACCGATGTGGAAAAACCAAAGTGGCAGCTACAAATCAGGTTGCAATGGTAAGGAGCAATGTAGAGGAGTCCTGTGCTGCTGGTAATTCTTCATCTGCTCGAGGGAGCAGGTCACTTTGGGAAAGTTTTCTGCAAACTTGGCTGAAGTGGGCAGTTTCAGTCTCAGTAAGCCCTCCTGGAAGCCCAGAAAAAGCCTTGTGCAGCCAGATGCTGCTGGAGCATCCTGGGGGTGGGAAGACTTGAAGGAGATAGAGAAGCCAGCCCTGGTTTCCCAGGGAGGAAGCAGCTATCGAAGCAAACACTCCCCCTCCTGTAAGCTCCGGGCTGCAGCTCTGTGAGCTGCCGAGGCTGCAGGCATCGCTGCTGTGCATCCCCGAGCTCCTGCCCCACGGCCAGCAGCGGGGCTGGCACTGCTGCAAACAGCTCCCAAGGCAGGCAGCAAGAGGCTGGGATGAGAGGGGCTGGATTGGCAGGGCACTGCCAGGCAGAGGAGGAGGAATGACAGCTGAGCTCAGCTGTCTGTGCCGTCCTTAGATCTCAGAGAAATGGATTTTTTGTTTGGTTGGCTGCTGCCTCAACATTTATTGGTGTCAAAATGCACCCAAAAATCTCTTTTGCTTTTAATTCTTGCGCCTCAAGTACTGCTACCTGGTAAAAATACTTAGGTCACACTGATATACTTTGGTAGTGTACTCATTACCAAGATATATAAAAAAATGCTGAGCTTCTGTGCTTTCTAGATAATTTTTTTTGCATCAAAGCTGTGCTTGTAGAACTCACTTGTTCCATTGCTCTTGTTAATGAGAGCAATCAGAAACCAGGCAGCAATTACTGTGTTGTTAAGTGTGGCATGTGAGCAGGAGGAGCTGGTCTGCAGAGGTACAAATTATTGGAGCTCACTGCCAGGGATTTTGTTATGGGATGGTGTTGTATTCATATTGTTGTATAATTATATTTCCTGAGTCTCATACCTTCTTGGTGGTTTTCTCATGGCAGATCTTCACAGCAGTGGTGTTGTTGCTTCTCAGTCAGGGCTCCTCTCCCTGACCACCCCGCCCCCTTTTATCCCAGCTACCTCCATGGGCTACAGCTGCTGCCCAATCAAGGACATCACAGCTGCAGCCCATTTACAATAACTAGAATCAGGGCAGGGTCACTAATACAATACAAAGATCTTTCACTGCCATACATATATTTACAATACATAAGTTAACTCAGGCCCCTACAGGATGGTGGCACCGTTGTGCATCAGCCTGGCATGCAGTTAGTCCCTCTGGCAAGGGGCTGATGAGCTCCTGAAGGACCACCAGGTAAGCCAGCCTTGCTGGGAAGCTAATGCAGCAGGAGGTCTCTGGCCTTATCCATCGTGTACAGCCGCCTTTGATCGGCTGGACAAGAACACACAAGCCATGACTTTAACAGGGGAGGGAGTTTTTTCTTTCTGCATCACCCATATAGATATTTTTTTCACCGATAACGTGCCTGAGTGGTGCCTTTTGGGGGGGCTGCTCTCTTGCTGACTGTGACTGAGGGGGCACTGCCTCAGAGCGATGGCTGAGATCCCAGCTGAGATGCATGTGGGAAACCAGGCAGCTAAGTAGGGCCATTAGATCGTGCATGCTTTGGGAACTTCCCCCCTTCCTGTGAGCTCATTGCCCCTGAGCCCTGGGGGCAGCCTTGTCAGAGCCTCAGATGCCTGCCATTGATCTGAGGACAGACTGACACCTCCAGGGCAGGGATTCCACTTGAGAGAGGACACTGCTGAGTGTAACATGGGTCCTGCTGGCACAAGTGCAGCAAAATAAACTCCTGTGAATGGAGATGTCCAAAAAGCCATGACATACCACATTTTTATACCTTGTGCCATGGGGCTGTAAGTTACAACGTGTAGCATGACCTCTGCACTTGCACAGAGCCCTTGAGATTTCTTTAAATACCTCTATTTCCATACAATACATACATATTTTGCCCAAGGGCTGCAATGTTCAAGACCTGTCAGGGAATTCCTAGGTGTCCAATTTGTGGCAAGTCCGTGACCAGACATTATTTCTTGGCACCCTGTGAATATGGGAATGGGCAAACTTCTGCACAAGAAGTAAAAACAATATTAATGTTTTTGCTTTACTAAGTCATTATAGATAGCACAAAGGGTAACCACTGTTCTTCACAGCAGATGCTGAAGTTACCAAGATCTTCTTGCTAGCAATGGGCAAACAAAAGTTTTCTGGTTTATCCTGTATTTGATTTTATTACTTCTAAAGGTATGTTTGTTATACTTTCATAGAGCCCACTGGCCTGAAAAGAAGCACACTGCTCACAGCACTGTTTTCCATCTATCTGGGTGCTGCAGGTGCAGAAGGCTGGTGAAAATTCTGCACATAATTCCTCTGTAGTCCTACAGAGCTGTGCTACAGCCTCCAGGTATGAGTACCAAGGGAAACAAGCCAAGCTGAGGTCAACTTATAAGAGGCACAGCCAGTGAAGAAAATGACACTTGGCAAATATTCTCATTTCAATAGTGATGTTATTTGTGCCTTTATTGCCAAGAACCCCTCAGTATGGCAAATGATCACTGGTGTGTGATATCTGAGCAGCTGAAAAGTGGGGCAGATCCCATGGAAAGCATACTGAACCCAAGCTGCCTGGGGAGCTGAATTGCTGTCATTGCCCTAAATCTTTTCCTGCAAAATCAAGGTGTCTGGGTGGTTATTTTAGGCACTGGTGTTGAACCTGGGAAGTCAAAGGTACAGCCTTGTCTCTGAACATTTGATGTTGTGTGTCTGCACAATGGCACCCTAAATTTGGCCATGGCGCTGTGGCTCCTCCCAGCAGCAGTGCAGACAGGGGAGAAAACCAAAGTCACAGGTAGTCAGAAAGCTGTGCTGAGCAATGTGCTGGTTTTGCTGCTTCTGTCTTCCCCTCACATTTCAAGGATTGGTGTCTGTTTCAGATATTCAGGCTATGTTGGGATTTTTATCCCTTTGGCAGATAAGGAATTTTGGGACCTCACATTCCTGGTGTTCAGAAGTGCTGTGACCCTCGCAACTGCTGGCCATCACATCTTACCCTTACCCTCTTTTGAAACAGAATAAACTAGTGAAGCTGGGTGTGGGACTAGTACAAAATCTCCCAGAAATTCAGCAGGATTTCACCTGCAGAATAACACCAAACAGCAAACTCAGTGCATATCCACTTGATTAACCAAGGTTGTTCAGACACTGAAGAGAAACCTGAGGCCAGCACTCACCTGCCAGAAACATCTCTTCATGAAAATTAGAATTTAACCTGTGTGAGGGACATTAAACGGGTTTGTAAGCCATCAGAGTGAACAGATTCATGGCAACAGGCCATACCACCACCTCTTGGAGCAGCTTGTGAGTGCCTCAGTAGGTGCCAAATGAGAAGAACGATAGAAGAACTAATGAGCTGCTCTGCAAAGAGGATTTTGCAGCTGGCATTGTCAGGCCACACCTGCCAGGAGTCTCAAACCTGAAGGCAAAAAACTCGAGTGGAGAGGGAGACAAAAGGGGCTAAGCAGGCAGTGACAAGTGAGTTGCTGGAGGAGCGGGAAGACTCTCCTGGCAGGACTGTCTCTGAGAGGCTTTGTACCAAAATTCTTATGGAAAGAGGAAGCAAAGTGAGATCATATGCCTCCATCCTTGCAGTAAGTGGAAAGTCATGCCTGGCTTGTCAGAGCAAAGGAAAACCAGCTACATGGGGAAGCAAGCTTTCCTCTCCAGCGCTGGAATGCCTGCTGGGAGGGGTAGGCATGGCTGCAGAGAGAGGGGAGCACATGTGCTCCTCAGCCTCAGAGCTCACCACACCCTTTCCTGGCTGGAGGTGTTGATTTCCCTGTGTCTCTGTTGAGAGAGCTCCTTCCTTCCCACCACCTCCCTTCCCAAAGCTGGGCCGCTGCTCCTCTCCTGGCCTGTGCTGCCGACGCTTGGCTCGGCCTTCAAGTGGCCGATTCCTGAGGGAGAGCCTCTAAAGGGAAGGGCTGTGCAGTGCCCACAGCCTGCTGGGCCAAGCGAAGCACTAAGCCTGCTCTTCCTGCCCCTCCTCAAGGCTCCTTAAGGCTGCAGAGAGCCCAGCCCGCTTGCTGAGCTCCCCTTTGCTGTCCTGCTGAGGTCCCCTGTCCTGCTAGGGTGACAAGGCCAGGGGTAGGAACTGGGGCTCCACGCTGCACATACCTGAAAGTGAGGAACATGTCCCTGCTCTTTTTGTTGCCTCAGGATCCACAGAAAACCTCTTTTGTAGCTGAAAGATGAAATGCCTCCCAGAGCTGGTGACTTGCTCACCTGTGTTTGTGTGCCTGCTGTCTGTCCCCAGGCAGGGTTAGCCAGTGCTCCCTCATGGCTGGCAGTCCAACAGGAGGGAAAGGGCTTCAGGTGAGGATTTAAACAAGGCCAGGCTTTCAAAAGCCACAGCAAGGGCCTCTTGGGTTAGTGGAAATGGAGTTGGAAGTAGGTGGTGTTGTAAACGGGACCAGATTCCCGGTACTAAAGTGATTTCAGCATTTATTATAATAAAAAGAAAAGGCCTAAAGCATGGGGGCTTGTGGGCTGAGCAGGAGCGCTCCCGTCGAGGATGCTGAGGCACTGGGTCTTCTTCAGCAGCAATGTCCCTTATGTTCCATGCGGAGCAGCACGGCTTCCCTGGGTCAGAAGCCCCTTTTTATCCTGCTTTTTGTCCCTTTGGATTGGTTTCTTTTTGGATCCTTCATTTGCATGAAGTTTTAAGGCACTTGATTGGCCCACAGTTCTGTCCAGGTTGGCTGGTTTGGCTTGGGGAGTGATGCACTTGTGTGAAATATGGTACCTATTTCCTATAACTACCCATTTAATCCATTTTGCAGTATAACAACTAAACTAACAGTACATGCTTAGCAATTATCAACTGTTTTACAACAGTTTCTAACCTATTTTTAACAATTGGCAACGAGGGTCGAGAGGAAAGCTTCTGAACTCCCAACTTTTTTCACCACATCAAGTTGTGTCTGTTAAATCCAAATATTATCTAGAAAAACAGGCAAGCATTTTGTGTTTAACTATCCCAAGTGAACACCACTTTCCTCTTTACACTGATTTACTTACCTGCCTGTGGAGAGCATGATGTGTTAGAAAGAGATTCAGTTGTCTGGCATCTATTGTAAGTAATTTGTGGCCAGTTAGGGACTGCAGAATTTGGTCCATGATTAGGTTACAACAGCCTATGGTACACAAGGTTGGAAAGTCGATGGCAAAGTTTTGGAGCTCCAAAGCAGATGTTTAAATGCTTTTAAGTGGTATGGATGTTATCAGTGGCTGATTTCATGAGGTGCTGAGGAGTCATGTGGTAAAACCTTTCCAGAAGGTGCTCCACAAAGCCCTGAAGTGGCTTCTCCCACAGGTCTGGTTAGCCCTGGATGAGCTGGTCGGTCGGGGAGGACTGAAGGATGGGACAGGCTAGACATGCAAACCTTCACAAAGAGAGCTGCAAAGCTGTCAAGAGTGATGAGAGAGCTCAGACTGAGATTTAAAGATAACAAAGCCAGATTCTAAAGGCGCATTCTAAGTGGCAGAAGAAGGTGATCTTGGACCAGACAGTTGGTGTGCGCACATCAAAGAGAAAGGGAGACAGGCAGGCACTTTGGGAGCAAGGCTGGAGGCAGCTGAAAGGGTCTGGAGGTCTGTTTGCTGAGCAGGCACCATCTGTTTACTCCATCCAGCACCTCACTGCACAGGCCTTTGTGGTATTTGAAGCTGAAACTGCCTGAGAAGTCAAGCAAGAAACTATTCGTGACCCTGGGAGGAAAACTGACAAGGAAACTGAGGCTTATCACACCCAGCTGCAAAGGGATGGTGCCTTGGGTGGGGAGTGAGAACAGCCAAGCTCACACCACCAGCAGCAGCAGATCCTGCATTACCTTGGCTGATTTGCTTTCATTACCTTTAGCTTTGCTTTCCAGCAAACTGGGCTTTTTCTGCTTTCCTGCTTGTGGATTTCCCTAAAAGGGAAGTGAATCCATTGAAGGAAGAAACCAGGTGCTCCCCTTGCCTGCTGGCAGTGGCTGTGGGGCTGGGCTGGGCTGGAGAGATGGCATTGTGGGGGCCATGGGTGCTCCCATGACATATTATTTATATGTATTAATTATATGTTATATTATATATTTATAATCTCCCAGTGCCCGAGCCAGGAGGAATACACAATATCACAGTGCCCTCTTGGGGGCAGGTGTTCCTTGGAAATAGACCTTTGTGATTCGTGTGCTGAGGAACTCCTTGCTTGCCACCGTTGTTTATTCTAGCAGCTCCTGCTGCTTGGCTAAATCATGGAATTTCCCACTCAACAAAACCCCTCCCGGAGAAGAGCTCAGAGTTTGGCCTTGGGTTTTTATTTTATTGCTATTTCTCCGCTGCTGATCTGCACTTTGAATCTAAAGTGACTGGGGTGAGGAGTTCCTGAGTGAAGATGGCAGTCTGCCCTCAGAAATGAAACCTGTCTTGTTTAAACGCTGTCAGATCACTTGGTCCCAGCACGAAACAAATTGTTTTAACAATAGATTTAATTAGCTGGTGTTTGTATTCCTTCACAGAGTGCTCCAGTCCTGCTGCTAGACCTGTCTGCAAGCTGTGGCATCTCGGGTACAGGAGTGTGAAGAACGACTGGAGCGTTAAATAAGGACGTGGATAAGTGTGGCAATTCCCTGCTGACTGCCAGAACAGCCTGCAGAGCAGAGACTGAGGCCAGCCTCTCTTCCCCTCCAAGTTTTGCAGTGCCATCTTTTGTCAAAGATGAAAAAGAAACAAAATAAAAACACAACTTCCAGCAAATATTTGGGATGATATGGCTCCCAATGCCCTGCTGTTGCCCTTAATGCTCTGAATGTAGGAGTCTCAAGTCCAAATCCTTTGCCTGTGTAGTGGCCACTCTTGACTCACACAAATTGGGCTCTTCTCCCAGGAGCTGGTGGCAGGACAAGGGGAAAGCTTGGCCTCAAACTGCACCAGGGAGGTTCAGGCTGGATATTAGCAAGAATTTCTTCACTGCAAGAGTGGTCAGGCATTGGAACAGGCTCCCCTGGGAAGTGGTGGAGTCACCATCCCTGGGAGGGTTCAAACACTGAGCAGACGTGGCACTTCACAGTGAGGTTTAGTGGCCATGGTGGTATTTGGTCAAAGGTTGGACCTGATGCTCTTGGAGGTCTTTTCCAACTTTAATGATTCCATGGAACAAATGGATTTTTTTTAATTTTTTTTTTTTTTTTTTTTTTTTTTTTTTTTTTGTAATGCAGGCCTATAATTTCCCCGATTCCTTAAGTTTGTATGGTTATGAAAGAACCTCTGTTTTAAGGAAGATATGAAATTACAAGCCTTTGCATTTGTGACAGTTTCTCCTGTGTGAGTGGTTTTGGGGGCTGGTTTTGTTTTCTTTTGTTTGATTTTTTTTTTGAACAAATTTGGCTAAAAGTCTTTCTGTGGAGAGGACTCAGTTGAAAAAGATGTGCCACCTGGCAGATGAGTCCATGACCCTAAAAACTGATATTTCTGCAAAGCCAGACTCCAAGATTGGTGCTGAGAGCTTCCCTAGCTTTTTTTTTTTTTTTCCCCTTTCTAGATCTAGGTTGCTTCACATCAGAAACAAAGTTTTCCTAAAAGCCAGACCTAAAATCTTGTTCTGGGCTCTGCCAGTCAGTCTTTCATGTTTCTGCTTCTCCCCATCCCTTTTCCCATGTCATTATGTCTCTGAAGAGAATGCTTCACAAGGCAGCCCATGGGCATCATCCAGCTACACCAGACAGCATGGTCATTTGGAAAAGATGGAGCATGGGGCAAAAAAATCATGGTGTGAACAATGTTTGTCCCACTGGGTGCAGCTGGGAAATGCTGGGACAGATCTCCGCCTGTTTTCCTGGGTCAGCACCCTTTTTTAGCTGGGATGGGGGAGAAAACCTTGTGTTTCTGAGCACATCTTGCTGTGAGTGCTGAAGCCTTTTTTTAGCTTGCAAAAATAACTGGCCTCCCCAAATCCCTGCTTTCTTTCTAAGCTCTGGCAAGGTAGGAGACAGTGTCTCTCCTGTGCTGCCTTTGTTTCCTTGGCTCTTGCTTGGCCTCAGCCTGCATAAAAGCTTTGCCTGCTTTTGTTTTTCTGCTCAGCAGCTCTGTTTTAAGGGGACAAGTTGTTTGATTGCCACTTACTGGATCCTGCTCTCAGACTGTTGTAAATTCAGCAAGATTGAACTGGGTGGCCTGAGAGGGCTTGTGCCAGGCAGAACTACACCTGAGTATTTTAGAAAAGCATCTGTGTTTTATGAAAGAAGCAGTGCTTTTGTGGACAAGGGAAGAGAATAGAGGAACCTATTTTTTGAGAGGCTGTGATGGTTTTGCAAGGCGAGGTCTTGGCACCTGGAGGAAGGACAGCTGCTGCCAGGGACATACTTAAATCTGCTTGGTTCTGGCCAGCCTGTGAGCCTTGAGAGTGTGTGGGGAGCAAAGCTGAGCCATGCCCTGCAGGCAGTGGGACTGGGGTGAGCATGGCAGGGTGTCCTCCTGCAGCAGCCAGGGCACTTGGAGAGAAAAGCGGTGATGCCTCTGCCTCCAGCATGCAGGCTCTGCCTCAGGAGCAGGCTTTGAATTTTCAGCAGAGAAAAGCCTCCCTTGTGTAACTATCTTCCCACCTCCTAGTTTCTTAATACAGATTTCAGAGAAAACCACTGATTTTTTTCCACTTTTTTTTTGAGAAGGAAATGTATTCAGCACCTCCCTCCTCCCCTGCCCCCCTTTTGCTGTCCTACCAAGCCCATATCAGCAGGTTGCAATGGTAGCAAGCTAAGCAGAAGTGCAAAGATGATACCTCTGGGCTCTTAGGCACTGCTGGAATTCTGGCAGTGGTGGGAATCAGGCACAGCCTGTTTGTCAAGACAGAAAATGCTTTATTTCCCCCAGATATCCGTCTGGCGGGTAGGTGTGATAGAGAGAGGCAGCTGTGTGATCATTAAGGTGGCATTGTCTCCTGTGTGCTCTTCCTTCTCCAAGTCACTCCAGTGTCCTGAATGCACAGCAGGAGTGATGAGGCAGGATTTCATCAGTAACTGTCAGAGGCAGAAATAAATAACTTCCAGTCATATAACCTCACTCAATTTCTCTCAGCTTGTGCTGGCCATACCTTGTGTTTACATGGTACCACCAGAAACTATTTTTAAAAGTTAAAATTTAAATGAGCACATGGTCCTGCAGGCTAAATCTGTTACCAGTGATAACATTTCTACTGCAGTTTGTTTTGTAGTGCCTCAAGAAAAGCAACTGATTGGAGTGATTTATTTCCAATCCTAAGGAAAAAAAATAGCCTTGGAGCCTTTGTCAGCACCAGAGGAAAAGCAACCACAGCACTGGGCAGGCGGTGTCTGCAGTCACAGAAACAACTGATAACAACTTTCTCATCTTATCACTTCACAGGTTTGGGTTTTTTTTTGCTATAGGATGCAGACATGAAAGAGTCTCTAGGGTCCTCCTGCCCTACATGGGAACTGCAGCAACTGTCCTGGCACATTTTGAGAAACTGGTTGTCTTAGTCACTGTGTAGGACGTGGCTGATGGATGAGGCTGTAGAGAGGAACAGGGGTGGAGGGAGAACTGCCTGGGGTCTGGCAGGGGTTCTGTGTGGGGTGACTTACACCCACAGCAGGAAGGGTCCCCAGGCACCTGTAGGCACACACAGTCTGTGGTGGTTGGGAGTGGGGCTGGCCCAGCCTCATCCCCAATTGGCACAGCTGTGACAGCACTGACAGCAATGAGCCATGGAGTGCCCAGGGGCACTGACCAACACCACAGGGAACAGAGGGCACACAGGGGCCATGCATCAACATGAGGGTATAAAAGGTTGGGCTAAAGAACAAAAAGGGTGGACCCTTGAAGCTTTCTGAAGAGGTAAGATGTAACTCTGTGTGGGTTGAAGCCTTCTGAAATTGTCTGGTGATACTCTGTGCATTGTGGCCATCTCAACTGTGACAGGCAGCCCTGTGTTTCATTTCACCCAGGTAACTCAGCAATTAGTTATTACCCTGTGCACATCTGGGCACAGCCTGTCACTTCTGGGACACTTCTGATTCTGAGTGTGCTCCCCCAGGCTGGCTGGTCCCAAAGGAGATATGGCAGCAATCATCCAGAGATGCTTCAGGTCTTTGGCATTTACCAGCTCCTCGAGTGGCTTCCCATGCATGTTGCACAGCAGCAATGACAAGATCAGACCACAGTCAGAGACAGATTACTTTCCTGTGAGAAATTGGTGTGGCATCAGCTGAGAGAGCCCCTGAGGGCCAGTGATTGAGGAAGCTCCACCACTGACTAAAACCTCACCAAATGATGTGGTCAGGCTGGAATTATGTGCAACCATCAGAGAGACAACTGGTGGTGGCTCTCTTTTCTTTTAGCATCCATTTTGGTAGGTTTTTTTGCATTCCTCAGTGAAATGCAGCATCCCTCTGCAGATTTCACAGCCTTGGCTTCTGAGAAGGAGAATTTGAAGGGGAATTTCTGGGTCTGAATTGTTGAGAAAAAAAAAAAAAAGTTTGTTTAGGAGATGAGGACTTTTTGTATTTCTTTTCCTGACTTCTCCCACTAAGAAAATACTCTTTATACTTTTATAATGAGGGGAATTCCCCATCTAGCTGCCTTGTTTTCAGTTTGGATGTTCTTTTGTCTGCTTACTGGCAAACACAGCCTCTGGCAAGGGAGAAACTGCCGTTTCTCCAGCCCCTCTGAAATTCCTCTTCACCTCTCAGAATACCTAACATATCTGATAGCTCAGGCTTGATTGCAAGATGCTGATCAAGTAGTTTGTCCTCAGGCATGGGGAAAGGCCCTGGATTATGAAATCTTCAATTATTCTGCTGCCAGTTTATGGATTCTCCCAGGTGGGAGATGTCCTCCTGGCAGTGGTCAGGAGAGCACAGCAAGTCAGTGCTGGCGCTTTCCAGGCAGGGCATTTGCTCTCTGTAGCCCTTTTCCCCACTGTCATTTAGGAGCATCTGATTTTAGGCACTCTTGGTGCATCTTCCTAACTCCAAAAATAGGTGTCTCTGTTTAATTAATTATGCTTACTTCTTCTGGGTGCATAATTGCAGGAGCCAGGTGAGAGTGCAGTGTTTTGCTTCCTCATCTCTTACCCAGGACTTCATTAACGACAGCTGATTGTCTGTCCCCTCGCATGCATGATTTATACCCTCTTACATCACAAATGAGCTTTTTCCTGCGTCTTTCAAGCCTTCTTGTGTTAACCACGGGCAGATGATGGTGGCTGGGCTGGGGTTCCTGAGGCAGAGAGGGAACGGGAGCAGCTCCCTCTCCTGCATCTGCTAAACCAGGAGATCTGCAAGGCAGGGCCCTGGCTGGGCAGAATTACCCTTGTCCTGGTGCCTGCCTCTCCTGCACAGCTCCCAGAGGCATTTCTCACCACAGGGCCATTTCACAAGCCTCCTTGTAGCTGTGAACCTCAGATTTTCTTCTTGGAGCAGCCTCAAAGGGCATTTCCCTTCCATGCTTCCTGGCACAGGGCTTGTGTGGGCACATTGGCATTTCCAGCCCTCTGCCATAAGTGTTGGAGGGAGGCTTCAGTTCCTCAAACCCTCAGAGAAAGTGTTTTGGGGAAACTTTGCTGTGTGCTTTCCCAGGCTGTGAGACACATGTGATTTTTGGGGTTGTGTGGAGATCCAGGAGTTGGACTTAATGAATCCTGTGGGTCCCTTTCAACTCAGGATATTCTGTGATTCCATGAGGCCAGGGAAGGGCACTGGAAAAATCTCTTGCCAGCCTGTCTTGGATTCATGTTGTGCTGAAAAAAATCAGCGGCTGGGTGTTGTCATGGTGTTGCCTCCTGCTTTGCATTTCACATTGCTCTGCATGGGCAGATGTCACCTGTTTCATTTCTAAGGTGACTGCTGCCAGTGCTGTGATCCCAGCTAACGCCCGAGACCCCAGTGGTGACACCTGATGTAAAAGCAACCCCCAGCAGCGCTGCCCCTGCCTGGGAAACCACACCTTAGGCAGCCTCTGCTGTGCTGCCTCTGTCCATCACAAACCCCAGTATTCAAGGTCAGAGCCTTTGATTGGAGCCTGCCAGGAATATCTGCTGCCTGCCTGAGCCCTCCCTGAGACCTGCACGCAGCATGGATGGAGCTCTGCAGAGGTCAGTGCACCCACTGCCTCCTGGGCAGCATTTCTCCCTGCACAGGCTCTCCTGCTGGGCAATACTGCTGCAGATTTCCATTTGATTGCCTCTCCAGGGGCTCAGGAGCAGCTTTTCTCTAGTTAGCAATGAGCAGCTTTCCAGTGGAGAACGTCCCAGCTGCTGCAGGATGGGCAGAGGGAGGTCTCATTGCCCTTGGCCACAGAGAGAAAAGCTGGCTGGGCTGGGGTGGCAGCCAGGGCAGGGAAGGGGCTGTGGAGAAAGGATGTTTCTGGCCATGCTTCATGCTGGCAGGCTGCATGGAGGATTGTCACTTATCACCTGTCTTTCAGAGCCTGCTCTACACCCTTCCTTTGGGGAATCAGAGCCACTTTGTAATTCACAGGGTTTGGCATTTATAAGCTTTATTTTTCTACCAAACTCTTGTAGGAAGGGGGAATCTGGGATAGGTAGGTAGCTTTAGGGAGCATCGACCTCTTGAACTGAAAACAAGTTCTCTTTATCTCCTGTTCTAAATCTCTGTAACTTCTCCAGTGACTTCTCTGACATATCCTCAGGAAGCAAAATAAACACGGGGTTTGGACTGGTTAATTCTGCAGAACAAGTACTTGCAAAATCAATGGTGGGTTGTTTTTCTTCTCCTTTGCTGGATCCAGAAATAGGTCAAGCAGCAAACCAGCGTTTCTGAGGCAGCCAGGAGTGACTGGTGTACGTAGGTGTTTCAGAGGTGGCCTCTCTCCGGGGTTACTGCTCTGCCTAAAATCCCCCATCTCCCCTGCGCTAGAAGGAGGAGGAAGTGCTTGCAGCAGAGAAACGAAACCACTTAAGATTTCCTCGAACAAAGAGGGTGGGTTTTTCAATAGAAAGTACATCTTGTTCGTCCTCCTCCAAGGCTGCGTGTCCCTGACGCCCAGCTCTGCCCGCTCTCTCCTGCGGCCGCCGCCCTCCGCTCTGCCCCGCTCTCATTAACACCGCACCTTGCCTGCGGTCAGGCTGTGTCAGGCAGGAAATCTTCTTAATGCAAGCGAATAAAAGCGTCTTGCATTGTATGAACCTATTCTGCATCACATATGGGGTTGTCAGGTCTATTCAAAGTCACATTTAAGTTAATATGGTCACAGCAAGACGGCAATATTCGCAGTAATTTAGGGCTGCTCTTCAGTAAGGTTGTCCCACTTAATATCCCTTGGAAAATCCTAGTCCTGGTGATTGGCTTTATTTTCTGCAGATCTTTTGGATGTTTGCTTGTCTCTTTTGGATGTCTGGCAGCATTGTCACTGACAGAGGCTGTAACAAGCTGCTGCATGGGCTTTCACAAGCAGTCAGTCACTGCCTTGGAAAAAAACAGGGGTCTTTGTTTCTTCGTGTGTCCCCCTGAGTGTGAAATCAACCCTTCAGAATACACAGTGGGGGCATGAGGGTGACAGCCCACAGATTGTTTAGCATTGCTCTTTATTGTTGGGGCAGCAGAGGAACAGTAATTACATACATGCAATGTTCTATTTCCTACCTATACTGGTTTTTTTTATATCAAACTGGCTTGTTTGAAAGGCAGAGTTCCTAGATCTGAAACCCAGGAGCCATGGGGCTCTGCCACTGATGTGCATGGGCTGAGAACTGCCAAAAGGTCCTCTTATGGGTGCTCATGTGAAATAGCAGAAGTAGGGCTCTCGCCAGCCAAGGTCATAGGAAAGAATTTCATAAAAGCAAACAAACCATCAGCCTGTTTTGGAAAATGCAAATGAGAAACCTGCTTTATCACAGCATCTGAATGGGAGCTGCTTGCAGAGGAAAGCAAAGAAAGCCAGGGATGGGAAACGACCTTCCAGAGCTTTCACCCTGCTGCCACATGCCTCTATCACCAGGGACTATTTCCTAGCACAGCCACTGTGACAGCCCCTCAGAGTCCTTTCCTTGCCAGCTTCCTCACCAGTTCTTCAGAAGAGATCAGAATAGCCCTGCTCAGGTAACACCCAGCGTGCTTGTGCTTCCTTCCACAGGTCTCTTTTAACATCTTCTGTGTTGGCTGCTGCAGCCTCTTCCACTTGAGTATGCAAATAGCTCCCTCCAGTCTAGGAAATACACAGCAAAATTAGGTTTTCTCCAGTGTGACCTTGTAATTTCTCCCCTTTTTTGAATTTCTGCATGGCCCAGGTCATGATCAAATACAATGTAAGAGAGAAGCTAATTTCTTAGCTCCTTTTTTGGTAGGGTCAGTGTAACATCACTTCCTTTTTATGGAATACATAGGCTGACTACATGTGAAGAAAAGGCTTTTACCCACTCTTGTTGTTAATGATGGTCATTATGAAAGGCAGAAGGAACAGGCAACAAGACTGAGATCCCATTGTGATGCACAGTGCATGAACACCAAGTGTTACACTGGCCCTGCTTTGTATTAGAGTCTAATTGCAGCCTGTCACAGTCAACAAACCATTTTTTCCATAATGGAAACCACACGCACTCTGTATGACACAGTATGCTAAAAGATATTGTGAGAGCTGGAGAAAAGAGCCCCTCACTTTTCACTTATGATGATTTTTTTGTTAGTGTGTATAATTTATCTATTCAATGAGTAGTTATTCCCCTATTGACCTACAGGATTTTAATAAAGAGTAACTGTGTGGCCTGACAACCTTCTTTAAGCACCTACTTAAAAAGTAACAGATGTTAGGCTAGCATGAATAATATTCTGTGAACAGGTTTTTTTTTTTCATTTTGTATACCTCCTTAGCCCACCCCAGCAGCGGAGGAGAGCCTCCACTGACATAATTATTAAAATTTGGATGATGGAAGTCCTTACCCTGCCCAGCCTGTGTCTCGATGCCGTGTGACTGCTTTGCTATTCTCTGCCCTCGATGTATAGCTGAGAGCCAGAGTGCTCAGGGACTGGAAAAACAGGGACTGCTAACAAGCCTGGGGAGCTGTGGGTGGTGAGAAACACATGGTGGTGTTTCGAGCCTGGTCTTTCCCATGAAAACTTCTATATTAAGGGTTCTGCTCCTGTTTGTTGTTGCTAATTTGTTATTTTGTATTGGCACTGCAGTTTGTCCTTTATATCTTGGTATTCTGTAGGGGCAACAAGAAAGGATGCTGCTTGTTTGTGAGCCTAAAGCCTAAGGAAAGAATGTGACAAGAAAGCTTTGATAGCAGTGAAGTGGCTGGGGACAGAGGGAAGGAAATGGGCAAATATTAGCAAGGATACAGATGAGCATGGGGATGCTCCGAAATGCCAAGAATGTGTGAGTTTGGAATTTGTTTGTTAACTGAATTAAGTGACTCTGAAGCACAAACACTTGGGCAAAAGCAGATCAGCAAAGCAGCCTCTGTGTAACAGCAGCTTCCAGCAAAATCCAAACAAAAAAAACCCTGGGAGACTCAGACCTCATGCTCACCTTTCCTGTAGCATCTGCAGCATCAGGGGACACGCTTGTACCTTCATGCACCAAAGAGATTTGTGCTACAGCTCCCTTTCTCAGCCTGTGCTGCACAGCAAGCAGGTCAGTGATCAACCTGCTCTTCCCTTGGGACTTCATCTCCCTGAAGTCAGGGAGAGTCTCTGCACTGCCATCAGCTTCACAGACTTTGGAGCAGGCACTGAAGCTTGTCCTCAGCCAGCTGAACCCTATTCAAGTTCTGAAGCATAACATTTCATGTAGGTTTCTTGTTTCCTGAGGCTGTGGACAGTCTTACATGAAAGAAAGAGCTCAGGGACTTGAGGCTGAGCCTGCTCCCTGGAGAGGGTGGAAGCTCAGAGCAGAGCAGGGCTGCAGGAATGGCAGTGCTGGCTGCAGACATTCCTGCCTGTCCCTCAGCCTGTGCTGCAGCCCTGTGGGGAGCTGGTAAATGAGATCCTGTGAAGCTAAGTGGCTTGGCAGCAGCAGTAGGAGCTGATCATCGCTGTCTCCTCAGGTGTCAGCCCCCAGAACAGGAGTGGGTGAGGGGATGATGCTGTTGGGCTGGAGTGGGCACAGTGCAGAAGGCATGATGAGGGTGTGTAAGTGATGCTCTGCTCCAGCCCCACTACTGCACCTGTCCTCTAGTTCCAGGTGAGCATTCCCTCCTCTCCCTGCTGGGGAATTGGTGTTAGCTTTATACCTGTGCCTGAATTGGCTTTTAATTCATGTCTTGCAGGAGAGAAAAGAGGATGATGATGTATCACTCCCAAGCACTGGCTGCTCCTGCTTTTTGTACAATTTTATTTTTAAGGCAATAATCATTTTATACAGTGCTAAATCCAGCCAATCAATGTTAAAAGGAAGACAGTATTTAATGCCAATGCACAACCTCTGCAGAAAAGGGAGTAGGTTTAGCTTAGTTATCAGAAATTCTTCCCTGTGAGGGTGCTGAGGCTCTGGCACAGGTTGGCCAGAGAAGATGTGGATGCCCCATCCCTGGAAGTGTTCAAGGCCAGGGCTTGGAGCAAGCTGGTCTAGTGGAAGGTGTCCTGCCCGTAACAAGGAGGATGGAACCAGGTGATGTTTAAGGCCCTTTCAACCTAAGCCTTGCTATGGTTCTATCAAAACAAAGAGAGTGCAATGCAAAAGATAGACAAGGGTTGTTCTAGATCAGCTTCTTTCTGCCCTGGCCCTAGTGTCAGTCAGCATGCACAGGCTGTTCCCTGGCAATAGCCATGTGAAGTCCAGCTGATGGAGGATGATGTGTGAACTCAAACATGTAGTGAGAATGATTTCATCTCTTTGGAGAGGCAGTGTGAAATGGAAGCTGAGGAGTGCGTGGCTCTCACCACCACAGCACTGCTCTCAGCGTGCGCGTTGGTGGCTCGGGTGCTAATTAGTCTTCCACCTAGGCAAAGAAAAGGAGATGATTGTTCTGGGTGGCCTTTAAAAGGAATGGCAGGACTGTTAGGAAGTTAATAGTCATCTCTAAGTCACATCTGATTCAGCTTTGCTGTCACTTGGAAGGAATGCTAGAGAAGAGCATTTCCTCTCCAAGGAAAGCTTGAAAGTTTGAGAGAGCCACTTAGGGAGTCTGAAGTATGGAGCACCTCTCCAATGAGGGCAGGGTAAGAGAGCTGGGATTGCTCAGCATGGAGAAGAGAATACTCTGGGAGGACCTTGCTGCAGCCTTCCAGTATGTAAAAGGAGCCTGTAAGAAGAGTGAGAACAGAAATTTTAGCAGGGCCTGTTGTGACAAGATAAGGGGTTATGGCTCTAAATTAAAGAGGGCAGATTGAACCCCCCTCACCCCAGAATCTTGCCCTAGGTTTCGATGGCAGTGAAATCTTTTCCGTTTGCAGCTTTTGCTTTTTTTTCAGGTTGCTCTGGTGCCTGCTCCCCATGACAGACAGGTGAAGACATGCTCAGTGTGTTTAGCCCTAGCCTAATGCTTTCTTTGCAGCTGCCTGGGGAGCATATTTACCTCTGGTGGGTGGACTTGGTGTATTTACATCAGTGGTACAGCTGTTCTGGAAATGGATATGGTATTTGCTGTTGGATGTAAAATACAAGAGCTACTGACCAGATTCTACCTTTCTGTGCTTTACACTTGCTGTAATATTGATGTTATTTCAGGTACATTTGAAAGCATAGTATTCTGGTACAGTTCACATTGCAAGATTAATCCATCACTGGAAAACTCCAGCACACAGTGCAGCCTGTGAGAACTTTTGTGTGTGTCTGCTTTGGCTCCCTGGCTCTGCATGGAACCAATTCCTGACAGGCAAGTCCCTTCTCCGCAGCCCCAGGCTGCCAGGAGAGGGCAGGCATTTGCCAGCAGCCCGCTGGAGGATGAGAAACCCTTCACACCGAACTAAGGAAACCACAGATAAAAACAGATAAAATCAGAAAAGCAGAATATCAAGTGACATCACAGCATGTCTAACACCTGTTCATTGAAATTACAGGAGCAGAAAAGTAACAGAAATTTGCTGCATTTCCAGGTGTGGACATGAACTAACAATCAATACCCAAATACTTGCCATGCTTGAGGATTTTTTAAAAGATGAATCCAGCACCACAGCCTCAGCCTCTCTTTAATTGTTTCTAAGTAATATTTATTTTCTGGCTCCTGGAGATGACCTACAGGCTCTCTAGTGTGCACAGGCATCCAAAGACTGACGAGGATAATCAGTTGAAGCGTGGCTTTTTACTCTGACTTCTCAGATGAACACAGGCAGGTGAACTGGTACTTCTTGCAAGCGGCTGAGCAGACTGGGGGTCGGGTTCTGCAGCCCTGGTACTGCTCCCTACAATCAGTCATGTTTCCCTTGCCCAGGTGCAGCCTGCCAGGAAGTCTGCTGCAGCAGAGGTTTGGGAAAGAGCCAGGGAGTCCTTCGTGTCCCTCCTTGAGTTAAGGCTGTGGGGAGCAATATGCTCGGTCAGCCCAGCATGAGTTTTAAGGTATTTTCCAGATTTTCTGCATTCAGACTTGAGGCATATTCTTATCAGGCTGGTTTTTAACCTGCCTGAAGGTGCCCTCAAAGTCTCAGATGAGCAGGTTGGGAATGCTGAGCCCCAAAGCCAGCCCAGAGGTGCTGCAGGTCCCTTTGCTATGGCTCTGCAGTGAACCTTGGTGGCCGTCTGCCTGCCCCCATACGTCTGCGCTAGCATGGATCTGCTGATTGCAGCCTGACATTTACATTCAGGGGAAGACAGCTTTTGTCAAAACCTATCAGTGAATCTCTTTCTGAGGAACTAATACAGCAAATCCTACAAACCCTGTGTTTTCTGCTATTTCTGACATTCTGTAGTGCACTGGCTTATAATTACAGGCAACGTGCTGCTCCAGGGTCCTCTGCTTCACAAGAGGGTGGATGCTAATGGGGCTTCAGTGCTTCCCCTTGCCTGGGGATTCAATCAGAAATAAAGCTGCACCTTACATTAGGTTCAGCTTGGTTAAAAAGCTAGACCCCTTCCACTTGTAGGCACACAGTTTGTGGTGGTTGGGAGTGAGACTGAGCCTCATCCCCAATTGGTTACAGCTGTGAGAGCACTGACAGCAATGAGCCATGGAGTGCCCAGGGGCACTGACCAACACCACAGGGAACAGAGGGCACACAGGTGCAATGCGTGTATGATAAGGGTATAAAGGGTTGGGCTAAAGAACCAGAAGGGCAGGTGCTTAAAGCCTTCTGAAGGTGTATGGTGATACTCTGTGTATCGTGGCCATCTCAGCTGTGACAAATGCTGTGGCACACGGTGACCCTGATGTGATTTGGGACTGGGCTGTAAGGTGAGGTACAGTTGGAGACAGAGCTCAGCATAGCACTGAGAGCTGCAGGAGAAGCTGTCTGGTCCAGACCACAATGATTTTGACACCTGGGCTACAGGTGAGCTGCTGGGACATAATGGGAAATAACTTATTAAGTGAAGAACAGAGTGTATTTACCCACATGGAAAGCTTTGTTAAAAAAAGAAGGCATTAAGGCTACTTACTACGCCCTTTGTAGTGTTTTACTATGGACAAACTTGTAAGATTTTAAGACTGATGCAAGTACTGCTTTTAGTGTTTAGAAAGAAGTTAGGAAAAGACTATGGGAAATGGAAAAAGAATCAGAATAAGAAATTGAAATTAATTTAATTTAAATTAAATAGGGAACTGAGGCAGGCAGGTGCTTGCAGCCTTCTCAAATGACATGATGTTACTCTGTATGGGTGGACGCTTGAAGCCTTCTGATGTGGTGTTACTCTGCTTTGAAGCTTTCTGAAGTTGTGTGGTGATACTCTGTGCATCATGGCCATCTTGACTGTGACATTTGTTGCTGCTGCAAGGCAATGACAGTCACCTGGGTGACTCATGTCTTGCTGTGCCTGTGGTTGGGATGAGAGTCCGAGTTTCCAGTGGGCTTGCAGTGACCTCACGTTGTCTCCTTCACAACGGAGCTTTGTGTGCTGTGCTGCAGCCTGAGGTGAGCTTGCTGTGTGGTGAAAGAGTGCATGGCCCCAGTCTGCTGTCCCAGGATTGGTGCCACATTGTGGTGTCCGGGGGCAGAGCAGAGCAAGCTCCCCTGGATCTGCCTGCCAAAGATAACGTGGAAGCAGTGTTGAAGGCAGACACTTCACAGGAGATTGGGCTCCTCACTGTTACATCTCCCTTCCTGTGGGAGTTTGTAGCCCTGAAAGCAGAGGGTGCAGTCTGCCACGAGCTGGGAAGGACAGCAGATGTGGCTATTGGCCACAGGGCACAGAAAGGGCTTTGAGAGGGCCCAGAGCTGTGGCTGTGCTGAACTGCCCTGCTGCCCTAAGGTGGGCACAGCAAGCCCAAACCTGATGAGTCAGCAAATACCCTGCTAAGGAGCACAAGGCAGAAGAAATTAGATGGGGCTTAGGATGAAGCAGGCCATTTTAGGATGTACTATTGGATGGTGGGTTTTTAGGAGCAGCATTGGAAACAGAGGATCTAGCAGAGTGAGTGAGCAGGAATGTAGTGCAAATCAATAATAAAAAAATAATAATACTAAGACATCGTTTTGGTGCTTTGTGATGGAAAAAAATAATTATCTTACTGCACAAACAAATGGAAGATCACAGATGATTAAAATTATAATTAAAGCAAGAGAATGACACTGGCAGCACAGACATCTCTGCACACTATTTGAACAGTGTGTTAAACAAAGTCAATCATTTTTTCATAATAATGGTATTTACAGTAACACAATGGGAATGCAAGGCATTTCACTGCAGGCAGCCCTGGTGTTTAAAAATATACTTACAGCATTGATATCCAGAAAGAATAGCTATGGTCTGTGCTGAAAAAATGGTTAATGCTATAGTTCAGTTTTCAGATGCCAGGCTTTAGCATAATAAGCAGCAGCAAAGGAAATTAAAATGAGGGAGAACGTTGAACAAGGGCTTTAAAAAGAGGATTTGCTATAGAGAGTTTAGAGCAGGATGATTTTGATTATATTACTGTACTAGATAAAATGAAGCTGGAGGGATTCATAATTATTTGCATCTCTAATCCGCAAAAAAGAATTTAAAGATAAGATGATAGAATATTATTAGCAACTTCAGGCAAAGCTTTTCTATTTGTGGTCATTATTAATTGCCTTCTTTGGATACAATTTAAAAAAATCCAACAAGACATAGTTCTGGGTGATTTTTTTCTGAAGGAGGCTTCAAAATTTGTCTGCAAATGTGTTAGCAGCCCTGGAAAACTTTAACAGGTACTAGAAAAGAATAAGGAGAGCTATCATGTGCCATACCATGCACTGTGATACTGTGAGGAGATAATCAGGTGCTCCATGTCCCTTCTCTCTTTTGCAGATAAACAGGAGACAGTGAAAGATTCTAAAGCCTACAAGGGTTAACCCAATCAAAAGAATGCTTAGAATTAATTTGTGCAAATCCTTGCCAATAAATTCTACTTTATGTAAGAGGTTGGTATGGCGCAGGAGAGATCATGAAGTGAAGTTCTTAGTCATTGCCCTTGAGTTGTACAAGCCCCATGTGCGTCTGCCTCTAATACATTTAAGAACTGCTTTTTCTGTTTGGTATTTTTCTGGAAGAACCTGTTCCTTTTCTGTTTTGCTTTCTGCTACTGCTTACTTACACTCCCAAGTTGTTAGCCTGCTCTGTGACGTGAGACCCCATACTCCAGTTACCTGGCTGAAAAAACAAACACCATCCAACAGACGAAATTTATCCATCTTTTCATCTGCTTTTCATTCGCAGGTACAGATCCAACTGATAGTGGGGCTGAGCTAGCAAAGCTTCATTGTTTGCCTGGAAAAACCTTGTCTCTGCTGAGACACTGCAGGGCAGAGGTCTGGAATCAGCAGCACCTTCTGCCTTGCATGCCAAGTTATCAGAAAAATACTGGGCAAGGACAAGGCATCTTAAGGAGCTTCCTTACTGCCTGTAAATGTTTTGCTTGTGCCTTCAGAAGGCAGGCTTTCCTTAGGGAAAAGGAAAAACCCATCATAGAATCCAGCTGGTTTGGGTACCCTTGAAATCTTTTGCTTGCAGTTTTTTAAAGGCTAAAGTGATGGAAAAAAAGGTAGGAATGGTGGTGTACACAGAAGGTGGGGAAGACAGCATGAACGTGCTGTTTGGAGAGTGTTGCTCTCTGTGGAATAGCAGTGAAAGGAATTACAGGCAGGAGGAATCTTCAATTAAGATAGTATAAGGAAGCAAATATTTGAGGAACCAGTAAATCAACTAGATAAGGGTAGAATAAATGTAATTCAAAGACCAATTTCTTGTTGTAGGATGTTGCAAACATCAGAGCACAGCACTGCATTTGATGATGGACTGTACAGCACAAAGTTGGAAAAGAGGCTGCAGCTCTCTCTAAAGCTCACTGAAAGATAAATAAATCACAAAGGTTATTGTATCATACTGTCAGTGAGGTTTTTAATAAGTAGGTACAATTATTTTAGGCATGAAGAAAATATAAGAACTATCTGCCCCCAAGGGCTGTTATTCTCACAACAAATGTGCTGGCAGAGAAAGTCAAGGAAAGGCATAAATATAATAGGATGGGAAACTATGTGCTGGGGAAAAGGGGACTGTCATCCTGCTAGATGTGCCCAGCACTAAGAAGTATATTCCTGTGGAAGACTTTTGCAAAGGGGGCAAGGGGGAAATCCCCAGGTTTTACATTTGGCAATGAAAATGTGACATAAGGCATGAAATCAGGCATCAATAAATTAATAACATTTTCAGACTTGGCAGTAGAAATGTCCTTGGGATGATCTCTGCAGTTGATAAGCACTGGGATGGGAAGTGTGAGTCCCACTTGCATAGTAAGGGCCAGTTTAGAAAGACTTTGCTCTTACTGGTGAGCATTTAATGCTCATCTGGGGTGAATAAATTCTCCATCAGTTCAATTTCAGGCCAAGTCTGATGATTCAAAATGAGTTTTTCCCAAGTAATGATTCCCCAAATAAGGGGACCATTAGAGACTATGCCAGTCAGTACTTCGAACACCAATAGAAGGCTTGTAGGTTACCAAAGGAAGAATAACATTTATTTCTTTGTTACAGAAAGCAAATGTAAAGCAATGGAGCAATGCTTAAAGCAAATAAGGATAAATGTGTCAGATCAAGCTCTCACACTTGGTTCAAAGGGTAGGGCTAAGTGGGAAGGTTAGTTACACATCCAGGTTGAGTTGTAAAGCAGTCCCAGGGACTTAGGAGCATGCCACCTACGCTCAGTCACTGCACACTGCAGAGGGCAGTCCATGGGTCTGACTTACAGGGTGCACAGCAGGTCCCAGTGTCACATTAAGCTTGTTCCCCACCTTCCAAGGAGAACTTTTAATGCTGTTGGTTATTTGTCCTGGTTCTCTGTCTCTGTACTTACTTCACTTAGGTTTTAATTTGCCAGTTTTAAAACCTGGAGGTTTAAAATCTGGAGGGAGGAGATTTGTGGGGGCATTTTTAAAAGATGTTTTTTTCCTCCCCCCAAATCTCTTGTGAGAGCAGTGCTCAGCTCTGTAGCTGTGTACTGAGGATGCCACCAGTGCCCACATAAGAACCAAGCTTTGCTGCTGCTGTCTGGTTCAGGGCTGGTCTGCAGAGCGTGGCAGCAGCAGGCTTCCAAACATGTGAGTTGAGCATTCTTAGTTTGAGTGAAAAAACCTCCCCTGTCTCTCCTTTGGAAAGAAACCCACCGTGGTTACTGTAGTAACCGTGATCTCATCTGGCAGCAGACACAGGCTGCTGGACTGTCCTGCTGCACTGGGCAGGGATGCATGATCTAGCAAACAGGGCTTGGACAACGTTTTCTAAGTCATTCAGGCCCAGAGCAGGGCTGGGTTTTGCCCCAGTGCAGGACTGGCTTGCCTTCACCAGGCAGGTTCTTGTCTAACTCTGTGTTTTAAATCTCCAGTGATGAGGAAGGGAGTGTTTTTCCTTGTCACAGCTGTTGCCTGTTTCATAGCCTGCAGGGTGAAAAGGATGGCATTTCCATACAGTTTTTATATTCACTGGTGCAACTGTAGTTCTTGTCTCTGGTTGTTTGATAGATTGAACTAATGACCAGCCATTTGTGTAGTGATCTTTTTTGCCTCCCTTATAATGTTCTGGGAGTTGGAATATGATCTGGGAAAAGCAGAGCTGTGCTGAAAGTCCTGTGACTTTCTATGGGTGGAGAGCACATGGGCAGACTCAGAATCAGCCTTTTCCTCTCTATTCTATTGGACTGTATTCCTGATTTATAGATTTGACTTTCTCCCAAGCCTGTAGGTAGTATCAATTGCTCTTCTTTCTGATTCAGTTCCTTCTCTTTTGGATTTTAAATATGCTGTTACCAGGAAATAGTAAATCTATGAAAACACTAGGTTGTGAGAACTTCTAGGTCTTGAGGAAGAAAGAAATGGCCGCGTAAGTAATTGCTGGCCAGAAGGTGTAACATGTTTGTCGGATGAAACAAGTCAGAGGCCATAATGTCCGAAGGAGAAAAGTGGGTGGTTGTTTTAATGGAGTTGATACTGGCAGCATGGGCAGCAGAAATTTCAGAAATAATTTCAGTATCCTGTGGGAAGTTTTTTTAATGTTTTATTTATCATTTTGAGCTTCTGTGTCCTCCTTTCACGCCCCCTCTGGACAAGGCCTCAGTCCATTGCTCCAAGGAGGCTGGATGCAGATGCCACCCTATCTCATCCTGCAGCAGTACAGAGGCAAGGAGATTATTAGCAGCCTCACAGTATGCTTCTATCTCATACTTTGCTCCTTTCAGGTGGTTGCAAAGGCTTTTACAGACTTTGAACTGGTAATGTATTAATAAAAGGTATAGAGAGTTTACTTTTAAATTTCTTTAGCTCCTAAAGTGTTTGGTTTTGCTGGTTTCCAGTCAGATTTTTCCCAAGTAAGCTCTGTGGGTTTTTTGGGTTGGTTTTGTTTGGTTTTTTTTTTTTTTTTTTTTTTTTTTTTTGCCTGGGCTCTGCTTTCATTCCTTGAAGCACAGCTTTAAAATTTAAAGTGAGCTTTGCTACTTGGTCATAAGGCTTGACTCTCCCCTACCTCCTGCTCCTCTTCCTCTGTTCCAGGTTCTGGATAGAAGTGAGATCAGCTTCAAGGCTTGGTACGATTTCTTGTTTAGCTTCCATGCTGAGTTTAAGATCTTTAATGGTTGCATGTGTTCCACTAAGAGCCCTCATGCCCAGAAACGCTGCTTCTTCTCCCACCCTGCCTATTTCTCCAGTCCTTATTGAAATTTTGTGTCAGAAGCTAAGGTAATTCCTTCTTGAAGGTATGGGATTTAATGAGGGTAACTGGGTTTCCTCATGGAGCCACTTGCATCAGCCAAACCAGAAGCAGGAGGTACAGCCCAAGTCAGGCCCCACAGTCCAAAACCAGCAGCCTGGCCAAGAAAATCCAGAACCAGTAAAAACATTTGAGTCCAAAGCCCTTCGGTTTCTCATGGAGCCACTGATCCCACAGACAGCCCTGTTGTGCCTCTGCCCAGCTGGGAATGAAGGTGGTCAGGGAAAGAGAAGCCTTGGCCAACTGCAGCCTCTGCTCATGCTCTGTGGGCCCTTTGCAAGGAGAGATCCCACCTGTGGCTCTGACTGCCTCAGTTGTTTGGCTACATGACACGATTGCCACGCTTAATTTGATTTTTGACTGGTCAAGATTTGGCTGATTTGATCAGTACAATTCTCCAGAGACAAAAAAGAAAAAGCCATTATTCCCACTTCCTGCTATATTTGACTTTGATACAACAACAGATTAGTTATCACTGAAGTAAAGGCATCAGCTGACCACAGTTTTCAGCTGGAGCATTGTGTATTTAAATGATAACGGGGCTGTGTGAGCACAAACACCTTTTTGTTAAAGGTGCCTCCTACTTAATGAAGTGTTAGATGAAAACTAAATTGTCCCCAGGTAGTTTTAGTCTGGAGTACTTGGGTAACACACAGAGCAACAGCTTATTAAAATGGAAGAAGCAAACAAAAATAACAATGATGAAAGGGATCCTTGATTCAAAATGATATTGTGTGTCTCAGAGCATTGACATTTGTGTCAATATCGTATTAGCAGTAATCAAATTTCTCATTGTCTGCTGCAATGTAACCAACTCCTCGAGTGTAAAAGTCCATTAATCATGGAGGTGTGCTCTCTGTGCCTGTGTTGGTGGGAAGATAAATTAGGTGGCACTTTGCAGATCTGCTGAGAGAGAGGAGGACATGCATTGAGTATAGATGGAGTAGGATAAGCAAAACCTACTCCTAGATCTTTTCCCTTGACATTTTCCCTGTGCCAAGCCAAATAATGGTTCAGATTGTACTTTTACTAACTATTCTGTATACTTCTCTATCACAGTTTTCATTTTAGACCAAATGAAAGTGCATTCCTGTTGTATTCATATTGTTGTATAATTATATTTCCTGAGTCTCATACCTTCTTGGTGGTTTTCTCATGGCAGATCTTCACAGCAGTGGTGTTGTTGCTTCTCGGTCAGGGCTCCTCTCCCAGGCTCTCCCTGACCACCCCGCCCCCTTTTATCTCAGCTACCTCCATGGGCTACAGCTGCTGCCCAATCAAGGACATCACAGCTGCAGCCCATTTACAATAACTAGAATCAGGGCAGGGTCACTAATACAATACAAAGATCTTTTACTGCCATACATATATTTACAATACATAAGTTAACTCAGGCCCCTACAAATTTCTGTGCTTGTGGCAAGAGGTTGTGAGAGGTGAGTTTCTGTGACTGCAGACTGTACAGGGATTTTCACCCTTTTAAAATGGGGTAACTACATTTCATAGTTATCTTGGTCCTGACAGAAGCTGCAATGCTTTCAGCAGGCTCAGGAGCCCCAAGTCTGCCATAATTCTGCCACAGACCTCCTGCATGATGTTAGCAGATCATTTTGCTCTACTTCTTTCCCCTACTCTTACTGCAGGCAACAGCACCCCTGCATCCAGAAGGCACAGCTTTAATAGCACCTAGTTCATGTTTGTGAGATAGATCCAAAGAAAGAACTTGTAGGTGTGTTTTCTTCATTCCTGAAACTGTGTGAGGATGGGCTGCACAAGGCAGATGCCAGCTGGATGGATGAGGGAGATCAAAGAGGCTCTGCACCCTGCCCCATCCTCATCATGGCTCTCTCTTGCTGTGTGTAACAGGAGCCCTGTTACGCCTCTGTTTGGCTGGGAAGGACACTCCTCTTCCCAGGGGAATGGGTGCCCAGGGAAACACCAGCCTTAGAGCATGCTGTGGCAGGCCCTTTGCAAAGGAGAGGTCCCACCTGCGGGTCAGGTGTACAGTCAGCTCAGAGCTGCCATTTCTGCAGCCAGGATTACATGCATGGGGAACTTGACCCCATGGATCTTTCCCCTCACTAATTCCCCTGTCATCCTCCAGAACATGCTCTCAATCCCAGTGACTTGCTTCCACACAGTTTGCCCCTGCTGTTGTGTGGGCTGTCTGAAGGGGCTGCATATTTGAGGAGGTGATTTCAGGTGTTAGAGCATTTAAACGGGTGGGGGTTACCTGAGGCATTGGTTTCACCTCATAGTGATGGGAGTCTCTGCATCTTCAGTTGAAAAGTGGGGACAGTATTCCTGACTTTGCACCATGGAGCTCATGGTAACAGCAATGCCAAGTGTTGCTGCAGTGCACAGAGTGTTGGGGCTCTGCAGTTTAGAAATCTTTGGTTGTCCATAGCAACCTGCAGGCACTGAAATATCAGCTCGCACACACGTGGGGGGTTTGAAACGCTGCTGTTGCTGGAGGCTCTTAGGAAAAGGCTTGTAGCTCTGCCCCTGTACGGACCTTTTCCCCATTGCCCCTCCCCATCCCACACAGGTTGTGGCTTCTGCCAGCACAGCAATTTTTAGCAGGCTGTAGGTCCTCCCTAGGAGCATTGTGCATGGCCAGAGAAAAACCAGGACTGAGGCAATGTGTGCAGGACAGTCCTACCCAGAGGTAGCCCCCATCCAGCACAGACATCAGGGCTCTGATGTCCACTACTAACAGGAGACCACAGTTCACTGGTGACTGATGCATTGTAAAAGGCAGACTTGCTTGTAGCTGAAATTAGGAAAGAAGCAAAGAAAGGGATCAGAGCCACTCTATCTCACACTCCCAGGCTGTGATCTGGGCAAAATTCCCTGTGTCCCAGCTAATAAGCAGGAGGCAGGGCAGCATCCCAGACTGTAGCCAAGTCCTTGGGCAAAAGCAGCGGCTGTGTGACATGACTCAACATGGCAGTGTTCCCCCCTGCTGCAAATGTCTCAGATTAACATACTGGGTCACCCTGCACCTGTTTGTGACCGAGGACCCTTGTGTCAGCCAGCTAGTGCACACTCTATTCTATGCAGGGTGTTGTGACAGCCCTGAAAGGGTCACTGCCACCCGTGCTTTGTCACTGCCTCACTCCTTAATACTCCCCTCTGTGGGGAGCCAGAGCCTGGACCAACTGCTCAGCTTCAGCAGGCCACTTTTGCAATGTTACAGTATGAAGACTTTTTGAGCAACTTCTGTGCTTTTGGCAGCCCCCAGTTTCTACTGTAATTAGGCCTGGGTGTCCTCCAAAATGACAAAAACTTTAAAAGCCCCAAGCGTAACCCTGGGTGAACGTAGGTGGGGCTGTGATCTCCAGGAAATGCCATCCTGGGAGGCTTTCAGCTCCAGTGGCTGGTTTACATAATCAAAACCTGACACAGCAAAAGAGAGACTTACAGTCTGATGGCTTCAGTCTTTTAATCCCTATTTCTACCAGTAATCCTTTCTCTGCCAGGAAGAGAAGTCCCCTACTTGTCCAAGTAGTTTTCTTGGCTTCAGCAGAGTGTCTTTGGCCTGCCTGTACTTAATGTAAACTAAGATTACTTTTGGCATCTGTGGAATCCTAAAAAACGAAACCAGCAGAGTACGATTGAGGGCAAAAGGCTTTACAGAACCAGGAGGTCACACTGGAGTTTATATTTGCTGCTGGCAATTCCAAGCGTTTGCTACAACAGCCACAGCAGATGAATCTCCTCTCTAACTGCAGAATAAACACTGGGAAAGGAAAGGAAAGGAAAGGAAAGGAAAGGAAAGGAAAGGAAAGGAAAGGAAAGGAAAGGAAAGGAACATAAAGGATGTCTGTTTACCTCTAGCATACACTGCTTATTGGAGTGTTTTGCAAGTCAAGAGATAAAGCCTTAAATGGGGACAGCCAATGCACAAAGATGAGTGCTCTTCCAGCTTTTCAAGTTTCGGGTAATTGTGGCCACGGCTAATTTTCATACCATGATGGCTTAACAGTTATGTGCCTGTGATTGTGCAGCCCAACTCACATGGGAAATGCTTCTTGGAGCCTAATAAGCACTGAGGTGCACATCCTGCGTGCTGCCATGGCAACAGCAGGATGCAGGAGAGCTGGGAGGGCTGGCTGCCAGGAGCTGCTGCACTTTGGCAAGAGAACTGCCCTTTGGATGTCCAAATCAGTTTAATTACCAGCTGTGGAAAATACCTGGTGTCTAGTGAATGATTCTTCAAACAGGTGATACCCCTGTGAGCAGAATGAGCCCTTTGGTTGCTGGGCCAGCACAGCTGTGCAGTGGGGGCCAGGCAGTCCTGGGGACACTGCCATGCACTGCACAGGCTGGCAGTGTTTGTGCAAAACTGTCAGGGCTGATAAGGAAGCCCAGGAAAGTTCCATTGATGGTTTTCTGGCATTCAATGTCAGATTGTGTTGGGGGTTTTGTTTCTACCTTGCTTTCCTGGTCACTGCTGATGCCTGTCCCTTTTGCTGCTGACAGGGCACGTGCAGGGCAGCCTTCACTCCCTGCTGACCTCCTCTGGACAGAGCTGAGTGGGCTTTTGGCAGGAGAGCTGGTACCAACAAGTTTTGTCCCATGGAGAACTGTGGTACTTTGACACTTATTTTCCCCCAGGTGAGGTGTTTTCCTTGCTGAAAAAGATCATGGCTCTGCAATGCTGGGGCCGTGTTTGCCAGGTCAGCCAGCAAGAGAAGTCCCCTGCCTAAGGAGTGGCATTGTCCATGGGAACTGGTGGCTTGGATACCCTGTGTTCTCAGTTTTCCTCTGTGGCAGAGACTTCCAGCAGGGCAGCGACTCCTGGGCTGTGCTGTAGCCAAGGAAACCACATGAGGCCCTGTCACTGGGTGAGGGAGGACAGTGGATGGGAAATTAAAGGGGGGAACATGTAGGAGAACAGGGACATGAAATAATTTAAATGTAGTTCCTATGAAGTTCCTATCCAGCTTGGGTAGGTACCTGTTAATTCCAAGCTGAACCAAAATCAACTGGTTTGGGGAGGATTTTTTATTCCATTTGACAAACTGAAGGAATATTATTAAATTATAATTGACCTGAAACCGTTTTGTTTTGACATATCTCTGCTCAAGCTGTGATAAAAGTTAGTATTTCCCACTCCTGGGCCTTGACATGAAAGAAATCAAGTGTTTTGCATCAGCCACCACTGTTGATTTCAGTTGCAGGATGCACCCTTAGCAGTGGGTTTCCTGCCAATGTTTTGAGTGTTGCTACAGAGCTCAGGGGAGTGATGGCTGATACAAAGCCTGAGTCTTCTGATATGGCTGTTCACCTGGTCTGCAAATCGCAGCCCAGGTACCTCCATGCCAGATCCAGCCCATGAAATTAGAGGGTGGTTATCAAAGGATGCTCTGAGTGTCCCACAGCTCTCTGCTGAGGGGTTGGGTAACCTGGGGAGCTCTCCCAGGAAGAGCCTGCATGGCTGTAATGCCAGCATGGAGTGGCTTGTGTGACATGTGCTCCACGTGAATGCCCTGCACCTTCCACAGGTGCATCATTTGGCTGAAAACAGACAACACTCGTGGCTAATTATGTGTTGCTTTACTACCTGCTAATTAAGGAAAGCTGCAAAGCTGAGATCTCTGGGGTAGTGACCACCTGACTGAGTGCAGAGGGGAAGGATAAAAACTTGGGAGAGAAACCTGGAATGGGTAATACAATAGTGCTTGGTTGGGTTTTCATAACATTCATGATTTACTGATATTCTTGTTCAGAAATACAGCAACATGACTGGGATAAAGAAATGTATGTAAAGGTCACAATTCCTAACTCAAGGGAAGGGAACACATTGCAGTAGGAAAAGCCACTTGTTATCTTGCTGGAAAAGAAACCCAGTTGTGTTGGCACAGAAGTGTTCTGGAAAATTAAACAGCAGGAAGGGAAATGACGCCGTGGCTCCACAGGTGTGCAGGGAGGCCATCAGAAAGGAGCTCCCTTGCCCTGCAGGCTTCTGAGAAGGCTGAGGGGAGTTGCAGGGGTGGCTCCCACTGCTGGGAGCTCAGCTGGGGTTCCTGGGGCTGAGCATCCACAGCAGAGGCAGAGCTGAGAAGGTCTCTGACAGACTAAGCAAACTCTGACCAGCAATGAGCTCTGGGTATTCCTCCATGGTCCTTGGTACCTAGGCTGACAAATGCCATGGGGAGGTTTCTTAATGTAACACACAGACTGAAGAGTCTCATCATAGTTCCAATATAGGGCTGGATTTCAAAACCAGAATGGTGCCATCAAGCTTCTGAAATTAACATCTGGTTAAAGCCTGGCTTATAGGAACTTTTAAAAACTCTTGATATAACACGAGATAAAAATGCGCCTGAATATGGAAAAGCTGTACAAAAATATTCATGATGTGTGTCACTATGTATCTTCTTTTACAGGGCATCTGACACGAATCAGGATGTAACTTAGGGGCTTACTGAACTGTGTTATCGAGGTGTTGATGGCTCTCAGTTCTGCACCACAGCAGCTGAAGCTCTGTCGTAAGGGATGGATGACTAAATGACAAGGCACAGATGATGTGCCTCCTGTGGAAGCATCTATGGAAGATGTAAATGGGTATGAGATACTATTCATTTTATCAGTAATGAAATATCTGCAATACAAAATAACTTTCTTGTGTGCTAAGATTCCGGTATTGTCTGGCTTGCCTGGAGAACATAATGAAACTATGGCACCAACAGATAATACAACTGCAAGCTGAATTAACTGCAGGTTTTGATCCTCTGGCTATATAAGACTTTATTTGTGTTTTCTTGTTAAGCTAAATTGCAATAATTAATTATTCTTTTGCAGAAAATATATGCTAGTTTCTAATACCACTCTGTAGAAAAGATGAGACTCTTAGAAAAGTTTTAAATGTAACCTCATCAAAAAGTATTCTGGGCAGCACCAACATCTTAATGGCTAAAAAGACACAAAAAATTAGTCCATACAAGAACCAAACCTTTAGCTCTCCTTTGTATATATCTAATAGTAACAGGAAGGGAATGGAGTGACTTGCTGCATGAAGACATTACTTGTATTTTACTAGTACTAAAGCCTTTTATTGGTCAGGGAGACCCAGCAGAACAGAAACAATAATTATTTCCTGTAGTACTAGTTTTACAACAGTGGAAATGCACCCAGTTGGCAAACCCCTTTAAATGAAAGCAATGAAGGCATCTGATGGCTTGGGATTAAACATTTCCCCAGCAGTGCCAGTGAGGAATCACACTCCTCTTTCCTGAAGTGAACCTGCAGTCATCCAGACAGATTGATTTGGGTGGGTAAAATCCCCTTTCAGTACCTGGTGCCTGCTCCACTGACACTGTTTTCTTGCAGGATCTCCTGGAGACCTAAATGAGGCCTCTAAAGGTTAACCTGTGGGCAGGTGTAGGATGCCAGGAGGGAATGTTCACCCAGCTGCTCTGAGGCTGATGATGTGCACAGGTAACCTGAGAGCCTGTTGCACAGCTTTTGTGCCTGGGGTTGCTGTGGGATCCTACAGAGCTGGCTGGCTCTGTCCCTGTGTGTGCCATGCTCTTGATGGCTCTGTGTTCTTCCTTGTCCCTGTTGTGCCATGCTCACCCCAGCTCTGTCCCTGTGTGTGCCATGCCCAGCTGGCTCTGTCCCTGTTGTGCCATGCCCACATCACCAGGCTGTGCTGCCCCTCCTGAGCACGTGCCTTTCAGCTGTGTTTGAATTCAATGTGCAATGCCTGTTGCCCAGTAACTCTCTGGCTGCACGGTCCTATTCTGTGCTGCCCTGTCTGGATTATTCAAGAATATCTGGGAACCTGTGTCCCTGAACTGTCTGTTATCAGCAAGCCCAAGAGCTGGGAAACCCTTGGAAGCTTTTACTGTACTCTGTTTATTTTTCCGTTCCCTCCCACACCTCACACAACATGGGGCAACAGCACAGGATGCAGTCAAATGGTGACCTACAAACATCACTGTGAGTAAGGCCTTTTAAATTCCTTTTAAAAGATCCCAAACTACAACTTGGTCTCAAACAGTACCTTCCCAGGGGTGCTCATTCCAAAGGACCACTTGGAGTACCCATTTTACTTCACATACATTCGTGGCTTTCAGATGGAACAATTTCCTTTGTTATCTCACCTGGACAGGAAGGTTGTTGTTATATATGGTCAGAAAATGGGAGTGAAAATACAAAAGCTGTGGTACAAAACCTCTTCTTGTTGACAGTGGCACTTGAAATGTGCTGCATCATCAGGTTTGATGTTCTGAAAGAACATATTTTTTTACTTTTTGGCCCAGGTGGATGATTCTTAGAGCTTTTCCTAATGTCTTTAATAGCAGTGATGATATGCAGCTTATAGAATTCTGCAGCAATTGTTGCTCATTAGTCACTGACACAAAACTTTGCACAGCAGAATCTATCTACAGGTGCCACAGGGAGAAGACAAGAAAGAAAAATGTGTCATACTCTGAGGTAAACAGCTTTATTCCCTATTAGTCTGCCAGAGGCTGAATTAGTAATTGATGAAGCACTTTGCCACGATGAGATTTGTTTAGTCCACTTAGGATTTGTTTTTTGCTGTTAACACAGAGCTGAACAAGCGAGGCTGTGTCTACATGCTCTTGTGCAGATAGGAGCTTGCTCGGTGCCTGGTGCCTGTCAGCTGTGAGGCACATCCCCGGCAGCGCGGCTGCCTTGTTTGCACAGCGCCGAGGGGAGGGCCAATGTTCCCACAGTTACTCATCCATCCCCGCACCAGGTGCTGGAGCTGTCTGTGCCTGGCCAGGCAGGGCAGGCACGCTGTCTGCCGCACAGGAATGCAGCTGTCACACACACAGCGCTGCGGGCAGGCTGGGCAAGGGCTGGGGACAGCTTGGGCGGGGTGGGGGTCATGGCATCTGCAGCCAGCTCGGTGGCAGTGTGAGCAAAGTGGCTCCTCTGCCTAGGGAACACGCCTGTGGGAAGGTCGGGGCTTTTTCCATCTTTAACACACCCTAATGCTTATTAAGATCTGAGAAAGGCAGAAGCCCATATTGTTAAGGTCACCACCAAATTTTCAGAAAGAAGCTGACACTGCTACAGGAAAAAGAAACAAGAATATAGAAAAGAAACACAAATCTCTATCTCAAAAAGTAAATCCAAACCAAATTAAATTTTCAAAGCCTCCTTCCTGGACACAAATCCCCTATTTTTCTTTTGAAGGTCAGCAATAGATGATGCAAGAACAAGGCTGAACTTCCAGCCCATTAGGCTCTGTGGAGCCAGGCGGCAGACGGGTGATGTGGTGTGTCTGCATACCTCCCCCAGGCACTGGAGAAGAGGTAAGATGCAAAACCCTTCCTGCAGTGCAAGGAGGTACAAGATGCTTCTCATCCTCAAGGGAACACACTGCTGCCACAGGGGTGCCATGGGACAAGCTCATGGACTGCGGGAATCACTCCTAGAAGAGACAGGGATGGCAAAAGGAGAAGGCATTTGAAAAGCCTTCTGAAATGTTGCCTCCCCTGGCTAAAAGGGCTCACCTTGAAGGCACCTGAGGGGCTTCTGAGCCACTCCAGACAACTTCCCAGCGCTGACTGTCCTGTGTGAAACAAGGAACTCGGCTCAGTCGGGAAGGCAGAGGTTTGTCAGAGCCCAGTGTCCCACTGGAACTGCCCTCATCCTCCAGCTGGAAGTGTTTTGTCTCTTCTATCAGCCTTGGCAGTGGGGCAGTTTAAGGGATCACTCCACACTTTTGTTGGCATAAAGCTGGTACCTATTTTCCCTATGGAAGCAGGAGTTACTGAACTGGTTTAGGTGACTGTGACTGGAGTCCCTGTGAACAGTGTGGGTTATTCTGGCACAGCTACAGTGGAAAAGTGCTAATCCCCTCATCTGCACTTGTTAAACCTTTTAATTAAAGATCACTTTGATGAAAGTGCAAGGCTGAGAGGTCAGGGTTTTGCTACAGTACTCACCAGAGACTCAAGAAACAGCAGCTGGGAGTGGTAGTGAGCTTTGAGACCTCTCCTTTGGAGCTCTAGTGGAAAAGATGAAGAGGCACCAGCTCCTATGCTCTCCATCTCTATGGGGCAAAGCTAGACCCAGAGGAATTTGGGTCTGACTCACAGCTGAGCAGGAAAGGTGACCTAGAACTGCCCCACATCAGTGATTTCATGTAAGTCATCTGACTGATGTGTGAGGGATTCATCAAAAGAGGGAAATGAATAACTTCCAAAACCACCTTGGAGGACTGGGTTCTCAGATGAAAACATGTGCTGAAATGTGTGGAACCCAGGAAGAAAAGGCTACATTAGTGCAGCCACAAGAGCACACGGCTCCTCTGGAAAGAATAAGAATGCTGTGAATTCTGATTGTTTGCTTGCCCTTTTTTTCCCTCCTGTGGTATTTACAGTGCCCTGGTACTCATTCAGCTTTCCTAGCTAACAGCTAGGGAGGTGGATGGAGCTGCCTGGAATCCTGGCATCAGACACCTGACAACAGGCACCTTCCTGCTTCAGGCATCCTGCAGGAGGCAGAAGGGCAGAGGCAGCTTGGCTGTGCTCCTGTGTGGAGAAAAGGACCCCAACAGAGTGGGGATTCCCCAATGCACCTGCCCCTCTGACTTCTGGAAGAAGTTCCTCTCAAACCTGTGTTTTTGCCAGGATTCCCAGGCATCACTCCTATTTCCCTGGGGAAATACTGACCCTGATGGCAGAATATGGTGTGTTTGAGATGCTGAAGACACCAAACTACTGTTTGCTGGGGTCTCCAGACTGCCAGGCTGGCTGCCAGCTTGTTAAACACACACTGATGTGCCATTAGGGAGCTGAAGTGTCATCAGTGTTATAAACCTGAACCTGAAGCTTAATTTAGGGGCTTGTCAGACATATGGTAATGGGCTGGTAAGGCTTGGTGAAAGGTGGCGTCTGCAGGCATCTGTAAATTTTTAATCTCTGTATACAATGAAATATTACACATAAGCTTTTGCTCTTGCTGGCAGATTTCTTGTGGGAAGATCTACTTTGGGACTCCAGTAGCACTGAATACTGAGCAAGTGACAGAAATAGGGAGTTTGGAGCAATGTCTCTGCTGGCATAGCTCCATTGCAGCCAGAGGGTGAAATCCCAGCCCTGTTGAGATGCACGGGACTTGTGCCAGGCTTCAACTGCTGAGAACTCTTTTAGCAACTCAACCCTGATTCTGCTTTGGACTGAAACCTCCTGTGGATCTCATCCTAGAAACACTTGCATCTTTCACACAGAAGAAAAATGTTCTGCAGCAAGCGAATGAGCTTGGAAATGATTTAAGCTTCATCAGTGGAACCCTTGCTGTAGGCATTCACTGTGGGCTAAATTTGGGTTGTGTGGTGAGACATTGAGTGGCTCAGAGACACCCAACTCCCTCAGTGATGGAAGGGCTCAAGCCTTGGCTGCAGTCACAGTTTATTGGACGTGCTCCCTGTTACTCCTGTGAACAGCAGGAGCAAAGTTTGGGTGCTCTCAGTGTAACTCATTCATGCAGTCAGGGCTCTTGAACGTTTTTTTAAGACCAGGAACCCTAGATATTGCCAGTGTATCTCTCTCCTCTTTACAGTGTATATTCCTGTCCTGGCATCCCAGCTCCTTTTCCAGTCCTATCCATTGTTCCAGGGTATCTGCTGGCAGCTCTTGATGAAGACACACCTGCATCAAAGCCCCTGAGCTCCTGTTTGTGTGAGACTACAGCCCCAGAAAGGTCAGAGAGTGGTGCTTCCATTACCCACAGCTGTGACATGATAACCTTACGGTTCTGAGGTCAAAAATTAGGCAGGGAAAGAGGTGCTGAAAAACCAAAATAAATTAATAATAATTCTGGTTTCTTTATACATTATAAAGAAGCAGGATGGGGGAAAATGTTTTGCTTTGCAGGTCACCTTCACAGCAAATAGGAATCATTCAGTCACTGCTGGATAATACCAAGGGCACTCTCAGAGGCTGGCAATTGGAATGATTAAAAAAATATGAGCAAGATTTTAAGTGTCTCTTTGAGAAACAAACAGAGCAAAATTGTTCATCAGTGGTGGAACAGACACTGTAAACAATGTATTTAATGAATCTGGAAGGCTCTTTTCAGGGAGCAGATGACCAGCTCTGTCTTTCCAGCACAGTTCCAGTCCCTCACTGAAGGAGCTTGTGACCTTGCCTTCCTATCCCACACATCAAGCTTTCTGCAGCTGTGTCTCTTTTTGCATTTGAGGAAACAGGAAATGTTTCACAGAATCAATGAAATTGGTTGGTGAGCTAGCACAGGTTGCCAAGGCTTGTGTCCAGCTGGGTATTAGTTATCGCCCTGGAGTGAGATTCTACCACCTTTCTGCACAACTGACTTGGTTTTGGGCATTCTCACAGTAAAACAAAAAAAAAGTTTTCTGTGTGGTGTTTCAGTGTGAGTTTCTCACCCTGTCAGTGAGCACTACTAAGAACAGCCTGCCTCCCTCTTATTCTCTGTGCTGGGGATGGACCTTGGCAGCACTTGCAGGTGATCTTGGAAAGCCAGGCAGCTTTTCTGGATGCTGTGATCTCCAGGACCATGTCACAAGCAGATCCCTGAAGAGGCCAAGGTCCGCCCTTCAAAGTCAGAGTTGTGGTCTTGCTTTTTGTGCCATTGTTCCCTCTCAGGGAGTTCAGGATCCTGTCTCTCAGGCACTGCACCAAATGCTGACCCACCTTCACATTTCCAAGCAGTTCTTCCTCAATTCTGATGTCCAGCAGAGCACCCTTGCTTATTAGCTCCTCTATCAGCCACACCAGGGAGTTGTCAGTGTGCTCCTGAACTCGCCTAGATTGCTCGGGCCCCTCCCTGTGCTGTCATTTCTAGCTCAAACCTCTTCCTACCAGCTTCAAAAGAAACCTTGGTATAAAATAAATCCTCCATGCCTGCTGCTGTTCCCTGTGCTCCCACTGCAGGCCTGGTACAGCATTTCCAGGTGTGCTGGCTGTGAGCCCACATCTGCACCTCTGCAGCTGCTCTGGAGCACCAGCACTTGCCTTCCTTGGGACAGATGTTCACCTGAAACCATGTCACCAGTGACACACCACACAAGTGCTCTCGGTGAAGTGGTTTAGTGTTTTTCAGCTAACCACACTTGTGACTTCCTTTCTGCTCAAGGCTTGCCATAACGTGAATGAACTTAACTTGTTATTTTGGGTAATTTTTTTTCCTTGAAAAATTGAAGGGTTCTCCTCAAATCTATTGTGCTTGAGGTTGAAAACATAGGACACAAAATTATTCTTTCCCAGGGCTCTAAATAGATGTGGCGGACAAAATGAAGGAATGAAGGCAGAAAAACCACCTATGTATGAAAAAAATGTTCCCAGTTTTAAATAAAGGTTCAAGTATTTTTGTCCAACCTTTGCTAGAGACACTGTCATTCCTAGAGTTTGGCTTGAAATCCTTCCCAAGTGACTAAATTAAAGCCATTCATGTACTGAAATACAGTTGATGACTCTGAAAGTTTTAGTGCTACCGTGTTATAGATCCCACCAGGAGATAGGTCCTGAGGGAGTCTGTCATTTCCCTCATCTGCACTCACTGAAGGATTCAGTACAGAAGTGGATTAAGCTCTTGGGGGCTTTAAGCATACTCTCAGACTCCTGCAGTATATTTCATTCTGAGCCCTGAGTGACACCCAGCAAGGCTCTGCTGCCTGCACACAAATATTGCCCAAAATTCCTTGGGCCAGAGCTCTTGTGTTGCAGAACGTGCGGCCAGGCATTTCACAAGTGCTGTCATCTCTGGATTTCTGCTCACACAAATAGAAAGGGAAAGCTCACTCAGCTGGGTTTGGCTCTGACACGGAGCAGCAGTGCACACACACTGCTCGGCTGCCCTTCCTGAGGGGGAGGGCTGAATTACAGGTGTTTGAGCTGTTCTGTGGCACAGAGATTCCCTTGGGATCCACCACCAAGGGCGTCACAATGCTTGGGGGGTTCTCCACCACCTCGATGCCTCCTGCCTGGAGCAGCTCCCTTCCCTCATATTTTACACTCTGCATGCAGCCAAGCTCAAGGGAGTAACGCTTCTCCTCAAGAAGCTGCCGGCAGAATTCAGATGCTTTGAGAGCCTTTTTAGCGTTCATCACGGTTTAGGCTTTCATTTTAAGCACAGGAAAGCCTAAAGCAGGCACAACCCCTGGCTCTCCCTACATGCCTCTAGCATTCGGTCCCAGGGTCAGAATGATGTGGTGTAGCCATGCCAAACCCCGAGGTGCCCGCAGCCCCGACAACAGCCTTTTCTGCTCGGCGGAAACCAACATCAGATATCTTCCGGAAAACAAGAAACTAACTAACTGACAAATCTTTATTTCTTTATTTCCCGTGAAGGAGGGCAGAACTGCCGGGAAATCGCCCTCTGGGAAACCTGTGACAACGCTCCTCTCAATGTTACAGTGGGGGCTTAAAATGGCGTGTAAGGGCAGCGAACCGCTCCCTCACTCGGCTGTGCTGCACCGGCCGCTCTCGGGGCGCAGGGGGGCTGCTACCCGGAGGGAAGTCAGTCGGTAGGCGAGGGGCTGAGGGGAGGCCGAAGGGGTGAGGGGAGGCCGGAGAGCTGACGGAGCACACCCGGCTCAGCAGCCCCGGCTCAGCAGCGGCAGCGCCCCGAGAAGGAGAAGATGGCGGCAGCAGCGTTGGCCAATCAGCACGCGCCGCTGGCTCGCGCCCGCCCGTTACCCAGTCCCGGCGCTCCGCGTGCCCCGGACGGTTCCATTCGCCGCAATCGCCCCCTCCCGGCGCCCGCGTTGGTGGCGCCCGGCCGGTATAAAGGGGAGCGCGGCGCACGTGTGCTCCTCAGTGCCGGCGGGAGAGGGAGGCGGGGTGGTGTCTGTGCTGGTGGTGTCGGTGTCGAGACGGAGCGGTGGGGGTCGGGCGTGCCGCACAGTCACCGCACAGCCCCTCGGTGCTCGTGTCCCCGTCCCCTGTGAGGGTCGCCGGTGCCCCCCTGCCCGGCCCCGCGCTGCTTCTGCTCCCCCGCGGGATGCGGGCTCGGCCCGCCCCGCTAGCCCTCACCCCCGCGCCGGCCGCAGCATGAGCGCGGCGAGCGACACGTATTTCCTTATAAAAGACATAAAACCCGGACTGAAAAACTTAAATGTCATCTTTATTGTGCTGGAGATCGGTAAGTGGCGCCCGGCACGCCCCACCCCCGGGCCGCCCACGCGTGTCACGGCGGGCGGGGGGGCCGGCGGCGCCGTGCCCCCCCTGAGCCGCGCTTCTCCCCGCAGGGCGAGTCACCAAGACCAAGGACGGGCACGAGGTGAGGTCCTGCAAGGTGGCGGACAAGACGGGCAGCATCACCATCTGCGTGTGGGACGAGATCGGCGGCCTCATCCAGCCGGGGGACATCATCCGCCTGACCAAAGGGTGCGTACGGGGCCGGGCCGCGCTGCCCTTTGTCACCCGCGGGGCCCCTCCAGGGCCACGGGGGACACGGCCGCCGCCTCCGACCCGCTCCCTGTGACCGAGCCAGCGCCCTAAGGTCACTTGCCAAATTAAACCCACCTTTCTTTCCCAGGCCGGAACATGCCTAGCGTGAGCGTGCAGGCTAGGAGGGGCTTGGGTTTGTAATAAGGAGGTGGTGGTGGTGAGGAGATTTGTGTTGGCTTTAAAAAGCTCCCGAGGAAAATACTTCAGGGGCAGGGGGGAATGCAACAGTCAGTCCTGGCCTGTAAATCAAGCAGGGGAAGTCCAAAGCATGTTCTTATTTTCGCAGCTAGTTCTTTGCTCTGGCAGGCAGCTCCGTAATGAAAGGTGAGGTTGATTACATGTCACGCAGAAAAGTTGCTTTTCATTGGAATGACGTAACAAAAGTGACAGGCAGAGGAGAACCTTTTCAGTTTCACTATAAAAATTCATTCTAGGGCTACACTGTAGAATGTGTTAATTTGTTTCAGTGCAAATAGTTCCTCAGAGGTCATGTAATTAAAAAAAGAAACAAACCCACCCCCCAAACTTAATGTGAGAATGCTAGAGTCAATCTGAAAATCCTCTTGCGTGTCACTTAAATTGTCACTAGCAAAGTCATAGTAAGTTTTCATTTGAGTTCTTCATCATGTCAGTTAGGTTGCACTTTTAGAAATCCATTCCACTGATCCTTTGGCCTACGGCACTCCAGGATCTGCAGTGTGTGTAAGGTCCTATTAATTTGTTTTTATCAAAAAGTAGGTGAAAGGCAACTCAGGCTGCTAACTGAGCTGCTCTTTAGTTGTTCGAGTGTAATTCTCAGTTCTGGACTGGAATTGCATGACCCTTGCCACCAAAACTACAGCTGCTTCCTCCTATGCAAATGTCCTTTACACGAAATGGGCTGACTCCTCAGCAGAGGTGGTTCTGGGGAAGGCTGCTTGCGTGGAGAGCACGTGGAGCCCAGGGATGGGTGGAACTAAACCAGAGCTCCGGGCCAGCACAAAGCCCCGTGTGTAGATGACATTGAAACAAATTAAGAGCGATACTGTTCAGCTGTATCACTGTACTCCCTTCTGTGGCTGGCTTACTGTAACTGCTCTGGTGTTTCTGTGCAACGAGTCATGGCATCCTTTAATCTAAAAAACTGAGCTTGGCTTGTATGTATTGAATTTATGAGCTGACATCACTGTTTCTGGTGGGTGGCAAAGTCATGCCTTCATTTACATGAATTGCATGCTCCCTTAGGACTGCGGAGGGAGTGAAATGGCAAAAGCTAAATCCATTCTGGTTGGGCTCTCATCTTCAGAAAACTGGCATACAGGGCTCTCCAAATACAATGTTAAATTTAAATAGAACTGAGTGTGTGTTGTTGCCATTGCAAGGCAGGTACATTTCAGCTCTGTAGGCTAATGTGGCCTCATAGTGCAGGATGTCCTCTGATTCAAGCAGAAAAGCTACACAGTGAACATGCTTTTTTTTTTTTGCCCCTTGCTGAATTTCAGGCTGCACATGCATTCCTCTGCAAAGGCAGACACTGTTGCTTTCTTCTGTAAGTTAGTGAACCCATTTACAGGAAGCTGTTGCACTTAATATTTCTGAATTAAAAATTATTGCTGGAGTTTAGTGCTTTATGGCCAGCTCTTTTTGAGATAAAAACCAGTGCTTGCATACATGGAATAACTTTGTGCTGGAGATTGTTAGTCGTGTGGTTTGCTGGGTCTTTTCCCAGTAAATATATGTTTGACTTACATTTATTGTTTGGTAGCTCTTTTCCTTTGTTTTCTGCCACAAGCCTGCCTGCCTAGCTGGTTATTAAAGGTTGAGCAGTGAGGGAGTCTTTAAAGTGAATCTGTGAAGTGCAGGACACTAATCCTTGTTCTGGATGGAAAGCTCCCCAGATGGTATCTGCACTTACAGCGCCTGTGCTTTCCTGCTGAAGCGCAGAGCAGGTTATCACTGCCCTGGCAGTGCTGGCCCCTCCTGCCAGCCTGGCTCTTCCCTGGTGCCTCCTCAGGGCCCTGTCTGTGGCCGGATGTCTCCCAGTCTCAGCAGATAAGGCAAAGGGCAGGAGGAAGGTTTGTTATCTCTGTTCCAGAGATACAGCCGGAGTGAGGAAGTGGTGACTTGTCCAGAGTGGTGACTCCTCTGAGTGCAGTTGCTGAGGCTCCCTGTTCCTGTGCTAGAAGACACACACATTCTTTTTAACTGCCTTGCACTGTGCCTGTGTTTCTGGTCTCTGTTTTCCTCATTCTCTACACATACGTGATGCCCCTCGCTGAAGGGAACAATTACACAGAAGGTTTTGTATGGCTCAGATTTCAGTGCTTGAAGTCAAGTGCCACCATAAAGAATAGAGTGCACTCACCCTGTCTTTGTGAGGTAACATTCCTGCAATCAAAAACCTATTTCAGTGTGTTTCTATACATCACTTGAAGTTTGGTGGCCAAACTTGTGCCTTTAAAAAACCCAGTCTGGTAAGGACCTGTATTAAGAATGGAAGCACTTTTGATCATACACATTCAGGAGCAGTAGCTGTTCTCCAGCAAGCAAAGGTGATTCTTCTGGCTCCTGCTGAAAGCAGAACTGAGAGTTGTCACCAAATGTAACACAGACACTGCTTTTGGCAAAGTGCCTTTTCTCTGCAGGACAAGTCATAGGGGTTGTTCCAGTCAACCAAAGAGCATTCAATCTCAAAATAATTGGCTGCTTTCCTGGAATTGTCAAAGGAGTCTGCTGAGCTTCCGGTACCTTTTGCTAGAAGTAGTACATGGGGATCTATAAACAATTGCTGTTGGTGACTTTGGAGTCCCTGGGAATTTTTTTGGTCCGTGCTGGTGTGTAATACTTGTTAACTTGTGGAAGATAGCATCCTTCCACATCCTCTGTCAGCTCATTCACTAAGAAACTGCTTCACTTCTCCTTTTTCTGGCCAGGTACGCATCTCTGTGGAAAGGATGCCTGACGCTTTACACAGGACGAGGAGGGGAGCTGCATAAAATTGGGGAGTAAGTATTGTGTGTTCATACCTCTCAGCAGAGTGCCATGGTAAGTATGAGACCTGGTAGCTCTTAGGAAATGGAATTCAGGGCAGCAAAAGTGTGTTCTCAGTTGGTGGTGGATGTAATGACCTCTGGCCCTGTCTGGACTGTAGGTACTTTGAGGAAAATCAGCCTCCATCATTGGCACAGGTCTAGGAGGAGGAAATGTATAAATGGCAATCTGCTTTGCTTACCTGGGCCTTATCTTGATTAACCACTTTGTTTTGGTGGGAACCTTTTGTGTGTGTCATCGTTGAGGGCCAGGCAGTGCAGAGAAGGAAGAGCAAGGTCACTGCAGTGAATCATATCCAAGCAGAAACAGGCCTCAATAAACCTGTTTTAAATTGCTCACAGACTGGGGCAACAGCTCCTGCCCAAGAGCAAACATGAGTAACATTCTTGAGCAATAGAAAAAATAGCAACCTTTTCTAACCAGAAGAGAACTTCCTCTGTTGCACAAAGTGCTGTGGGAAACCCTGCAGTCATCTGGGAAGTGGGGCTCTGGGGTTGCTGCATATCCTCCTGTATGGCTCAGAAATTGCCTAGTGTTCAGAGGGATTTCCACAAAAAAAATCTACAGATTGTCTTGTACAAAATCCATTACCTCAGAAGTGTTACCCAGCTGACTTGCTCTCCAGCAGGCTGGAGTGATGAGAGTCCTTATCTGAGTTGTACCTCCCAGCAGCAGGTGGGAGCTCCACTTGTGTTTAACCATTCCAAACAGTGTAATGATCCAGATCTTTCTTCCTCTCTGCCATAATTTCCATGTTGTGAGTTGATGGGCCTGTTCTGCCATGGTCCCCTTGAGTGGAAAAGGATGAGAGCAGTTTCATTGCCTGTTTTGGGCTCCTCTGTGCTATTATTGTTAATGGGGCCCTGCATAGTATGGGAGTGTGTGGGAGTGAGTTTTCTCTAGAGGTGTAATGCAGTCCCTGTCTGGGAGCAGGCTGGGTGACTCAGTGCCTCGGGTGACCTTGGTGAGTGGGTGCTGGACAAGATTATGCAGCTGGAAGAGAGACAAAGGGAGCCCTTTCATCACCTTTTGTTTTATTTAGGCCAGTTTACCTCCTTGATTAAATGAATGCTTGCCTCTGCTTGATTGAAATGCCCTCACCAGGAAGATGTGGCAGCCTCACCACAAGCCTATAAAGGGATCAAAGAGCCTTTTAATACCTACAGATATTTTCTGAACAGCAGGGTTTGGATTAATTGCTTCTAGGTGATGGGATGTCAAAAATATATGCTCTGTGAATTGTGAAGTTGAGAACTCTGTTAAAAAATGGCTTTAGAACTTGCTAATAATCCTAATTTCTTCCCAGGTTCTGCATGGTGTACTCAGAAGTGCCAAACTACAGTGAACCCAACTCGGAGCACGTCGGGCAGAACAAACTGGTATGTTAAACTTGTCTGAGGCTTGTGGCCTGAAGTGCTCTTTGTTCTGAATATTTCACACTAGGTTGTGATCAGATGTGACTCTTCTTGAAAAAGGGACTCAGTGATATATAGCTAGAAATGAGCCAATTGTTAAAGTAGCAGATAAATTCCATGTGGAGCCACTGTAAGATCACAGAGGGGACAAAATCAGCCCCTTTCTGTAAAAATGTGAATTTTCTTTCTCTGATCCATGTCTTTTTTTTTTTTTTTTTTACCTTTCTCTAAAGGCACAGGGTGAACAGAATAATATTTCTGCATCAAGTGGTATGGGTACTTGTACTTTTGGGCCACTGGGTAAGTTTTTTTCAGTTTGTAGAAGTGAAAAAATGAGAAACACTTAATGGGAATAGAAATTTATTTCAAGGGTTCTCCGTTCTTGGTATAAAAAAGTGTACTAGGCTCTAAGAAGTCATTCAGCCTGGGCCCAGAACCTCAAGCATGTAAACATGAACATTTCCTGAAAATGTTTTTAGGATTTCTTCTGTAGGAGAGAGGAGGAGATTAGAATGTTTGGGGTGTCTTTATCACGTAAGAGGTCTTGACTCATCTTAAATTGTCGCGATGCTTTTGAAAAGTTTTTGCAGCGCTTGAAATTCTGCTTTTTTAAACTTCTGAGACATTGGCTTTAAAAATTACTTCAGTCTTGCTAGACACCATGGCTTCCCTGCCTGGTTAGCTCACAAAAACAGATGTGGTGGCAATCTGAACTCCAGTATTTGACTTATCCATATCATTTTGTGCTGTATTTAAACATAGAATCTTAAATATGAAAATGCTTCAAGGCTTTGAGCAGGTGTAAACTGAGAGGGAGCCTTAGCTACACAATGCCCATGCTCAGTAGCTGGTGTTATGGAGCTGTTGTTGTGACCCCTCTTGCTTTAGCTGAGAAAGGGATGGAGAGAAAGTAGTTTGGGAGGGGAAGATAAGCTGTAATTTGGGATCTTGCAGTGCCAGAGAGGCTTTTCCTTCTGGTCTTCAGGGTTTGGTGTTTACTGCAAACTCCATGTATTCCCTGTTGGTTAAGTTATGTAAGGAATCAGTGATTTCAACCCATGGAACTCGTGATAATGTTTTTTCTGTCTTTTTAGGAAATGGTTTACAAACTGGACCTGAGGCAAGTGGATTTCCATTCACGTATAACCATGGCCACATTTATGCAGGTAGTGGGAGAGGCAATGGACGAGGACCTGTAAATCCAGCACCAGCTAACAGTGTTCAGCCTCTTCCCCCTGCTGTCAGTAACGGGAGGGACCCACGCAGGGCCTTTAAGAGATGACTATGCCAAATGTGGTCGTACAGCTTGCTTAAACTCTACACTCTACTTGAACACTTACTGCACTTTTATTTATAGTTAACTGTGAACCAGTTTGTCCTTTGGTTTGTTTTGGTTTTTTTTTTTTTACCTTTTGGTGTATGGAGCAAACTTGATGTGATCTATTTCTTGTTTTGCATCAGGGAAGCACAGTGAGTCTTCCCCGTACATAAAGGGGGTAGGGGGAGAAGGTGGATATGAGGAATTAAGGGTCACAGGTGAAAATGTCTCAATTAAAACTCAGTGCCCTTTGCTGAACAGAAGAAAATTTCAGTTACATACATGTATTTCTGTTGGTCAGCCATGTAGCCTTAATAGGTCTACTCTGTCCTGTGCAAGCATGTGTTGACTTCTGTTAGGGATAATGGGAGCTCTTCGTATGGGAAGAGAAATGAAGGGAAGAGCACAAGTGCTCTGGTGAGCTGGGTGTCCTGGGAATGAATATGGCTAGTGAAGCAATAAGTGTAAGGAAATGGTGGTGCCAGACCTAGTGGTGTCTCTGGAATCAGGGAATGGATAGCTTGGATCACAGCTGAAGATGTGGTGAGTGTTATGAAGCTTGATTCTGATTCCAGAAAGATGTACACTACTTGAAAAATTCTCTCTAAACACCTTATCACTGTCAAGGAAAGTGACACTGATTTTTGCTTTGGATAGAAGCTTGGATATTTGTTCTTGCTTTGCATGAGATAGCAGAATAGGAGGATCTAAATTCAGACAGTGTTGGGGAATATGCTCTTTGTAGCCTTTCCTCGTGTAAAAGCCCAAGGTTACTTTGCAGGAGCCTGAATTTCCAGGAGTGGACTGTTCTCAAATGCTGCATTACCCATCTCTTCGATGAGTCTGCCTACTCCTCCTTCCTTCATTCACTTTTCCAAATAAATTATGTATTAGATGAAGCTGTATATGTGGATTGCAGAGGTACTGGCCAAGCACACAGCTGCACTTGTGACGCTGTTAAGCTTTCCTTCCTCTGTTTTATATGAAACGTGAGTTATCCCTTGAAGAGCCCTCCCCACATCCTGGGGGGCAAATAGCTGGTTTTATTTCTGAGCTCACAAATGCCTTGACTCTAGATGAGAGTCCAGTGCCATATTTCAGATCAGGTTCAAACACAACTTGGAAACTGAGGTGTCATACTGGATTCATCTGTTTAACTCTTCTTAACTGACCTCTCAAATAAAAAAAATTGCACTAACCACATCAACAACAAATCTAACTTTCTTTCTGTCAAGCCATAAAGACTTCATGACAAAAGGCTGTTTCTGAATTGTGAGTTGTCTCTGTGGTCATTCATGTTCTTTGAATCTACCGATGTGTTACTAATGTTTACAAGTTGTTTACATTTGATACTTTTTGCTTTTGGTACTCTATCATGATCTGTTGACAATTGCTTCTAATTGGTGCAAGTTCCCTGTTTGGTGTGAAATGAACTGAGGTTTGTTTGAAATGCAAGCATCAGCAACAACAAAGTGCTGTAGGGAGGTTGAGACCTGTGTGCCCAGACACCTGAGGGCTGTTTGTCTCTACTCTGGTAAAATGCTTTCCTGGTACTTCCAGATGGAACTAGTGAAACTTGTTTTGAACACAAGAGGGTGGCATGCCTCAGGAGATCCCCTCTGCATGCTGCTGTGGAAGAACACTGGTCATTGGTGAAGGAGAAAGCAGGCATTTCTGGGGAAATGGTGTCAGGAGGAGATGTGTAACTCAGGGACTTTAAATTGCTTACTTGTTTAAATAAATGTGATGTATAGTCGAGATGCATGGACAGCCTTCTTCTGCAGTGTTGCTCTAAGACATTTGATGTGCTTGTGAGAAGGAAGCCAAGAGGACTTCTAAACCCAGGAAGTCTCTGTGACGTGTTCCAGAGGTACAGAGGATGTAAGTATGGTGTGAGAGCCATGCTGCCCCATCAGTAGTAGCTGTAAAGTTGGCAGAGTGAAACAGTGCAGGTGATGGCATGGTGGGGTCTTGGTGTTCACTGGAGTATCTCCAGTCCTGATGGTCTTAACTTCTCTGTGGCATAAAGAAGTTAAAATCAAGGACAACCCTGTGTTAGTGTGTGCTGAGGTGCCTGATGTTTGTAGCTCTATGCATCTGAGCTTTTATTAAGCTAATAAACAATACTTGTTCATAAATTCCAAGTAAAAAGTGATATGATTAATGCTAGTAAGAGGCATAAGAGTAAAACCCTACAGTCAGGTGGATGATTGATGTGCAGTCAAGAGGAAAAAAGCAAGAGACTGGTCTTCACATTCTCAAGGTTAGTAGCATTCCTGCTTTCCTGTTTCTTACATGAAACTATTGCAGTTTATTAATAAATTTTTACTTCTTTGCAGGGGAAATCTGTGCCCTGAAATGGACATGGAGTTAAATATAATTTTTCAAGGTCCTCTGATCTTCCACTGAACCTGTGACAAAGTTGTTTCCCTCAGAGGTATCAGTGTCAAGATAGTGAGCTCTCAGCTTGCAGAGGAATCTGGGAGCCTTACAGCTGTTGGGATCATACCACCTCGGTTCACAGAGGCACTGACACACACATCTCTGTGCAAACAAGCAGTGTGAATTACTGTGACATGCTAAGGCAGGTCCTCAGTGCTCAGTGATGAGGTCAGGGAGTCTCTTTACAGATACCTTCCTGTTAATGGTTAGGCTGCACTTAGGGTACTCTCATTCTGGATAATACAGATTTCCAAAGGACAAAAGACACACTGGAAGGTGTTCATGTACCCAGACACAAACTGCACAGTGCTGAAGTGCTGCTGAGTAGTCCCCATTCACTTGAATCACAAGATGCCTTGTTCTCATCACCTGACAATAGCTCCCCCTCTCCTGCCTGCCCCTGCATGAGGACTGATGGCTGAGTGGAAGGAGTTCTGCTGTATTTCTGCTGCCATCTGTTCTTTCTGTCCATCCTCTGCATGAATCACCTTGATTTGAAAGTGGCAAAGCAGTCCCGTCCTGTGAAATCCTTTAGATACAGGGGAAAGTCATACACCCCATGCCCACAGTGAAAATGGGAAGGTGCTATAAGAAATAAATGCTGGACCAAAATTCAGGACCTGAAATGGAATCTGCCTTCACAACTTGTTTATTTAGCTCTGGCCTTAACTTGAAACTGGCAGGTTGCAGTCCTGTGCTCTCCAAATAATGCTGCTCTTTAGCATCACAAATCCCAGGAGGGGTGTCTGCAGTGAGTGCTGCTTCTGCAAAGCCATGAGGGGTGAAACAAAACACCTTTTCTACCTCAGTGCAGTGTCTGCACAGCCTTAGCAGCATGCAGGGCTGTCCACCATGTTCTGTGGGGAGTTTTCATGAGATAGGTGCTGTTCCCTGAAACCTCTTTTGTTTTTCGTAGACATTGAACCTTGTTTTTCATAATGAACTGGCTGTTATGGCCATCTTCTGCACCTCATGTACACACTCCTAAAACAAGGGATCTCTCCCACCATAAGGCAGTTTTCTTCAGAAGCTCCTGACATGCTTTTACAGGACTAGCAATTAGTAAAAGCAATGGGGTTTGGAGTGTTTCTGGAGAAGTCTCCTGGGCTCTTTCATGGCCCATGTGTTTTCACATGCCAGGTTGTTCCCTTACTTCTCTAATGCTTGCAGATGTGCCCAGTCAGACATGCTCTTTTTCCTGGAGCCCTGAGCCAAGCAGCTATTTGTGCTGCAGGTGTGGTGTCCAGCAGTGCTTTCCCACAGCATCCCAGGAGGTGCCCTGCTGGCTCCCTGCAGCCCTGCCTGGCTGGCAGCTGGCTCAGGAGCTGCAGGCAGTGAATCTGAGGAATAGCATGGACTTGTGCATGCTCCTGGGGAGGCTGCAGGGCTGAGCTCTGCTCATGACTGCAGTGGAGCTGCTGCAGGCTGTGCCCCAGCCAGGTCTGCCCCGCACTGTGCAGTGCTGCAGGGTGAGCCTGGCCCTGCTGCTGAGCAGCACAGGGCCCCAGGCATCCCAGGAATTCATTAAGAGATGCTCTTTCTGTCTTCAGCCTGTCCTACTGAGTCCTTTATTCTTGCTTCCAGAGAATGTCAAATTGTTATGGCTCTTTATGAGGATTCTGCTTTTTAATTTATTCTGTGATGGACATTTTTGTGTGTGTGTGTGTGTGACTGGGATGAGAAGATTCATCCTAAACAAGCTGTTGATTAAACTACTAGAGTTCAAAGGGATTAGGAGAAAAATTTGGAAGTGACTAAGGGGAACTCTTAAGAACTTCATTTAGGTTTTTAATTTCTCTAAGTTGCTGTTGGGTTTTTTTCTCATAAAGAAAACAAGGCAGTTCTAAGAACTTCATCTAAAAGTGCCCTCCCACACCACCAGTTGATAAAGACTCTGGATTTGTACATGTCCTAGCAAGAAAGATTAGGGAAGGAAGAAAACATCAGGATATAGCTCAGAGAAGAGAACTGTTGTGCTCTAAATGTACCTTCAGAACTAAATGTTTCCTTATTATACAAGCATGAATGGCATGGCTTTGGCTGTGTAGAGTAGATTGTAGGGCTGACTGGCTGCTCCAGGTTTAATAAATTTGCATATAAAAGACAAAATTGGCTTAATACACCATCAGCTGTGACTCCATGGAAGCACAGTTGCATGTTGGTTGTAGTGTGTCAGCAGAGCCCTCTACCAAGCTTTCTTTGGGTTCGTGTCCAGAGGATGAAATGGCTTTGCAAATACTGGACAGCTATTTGGGAAATATGGAACCATGCTTGTCCACCCTATGTCCTGTTGGGCTCACAGGGAGATCCCACTGACATCAAGGATAATTTGGAACAGGTCCTATGCAGGCAGTAGTTTCTCAACTGTAAAACTGGGATAAAGTGGTAGTGCAGATCTGTCAGATGCTAAATTGGTAATTTATGGTGTGGAGAAGCGGAAAGCCACAGCCAATATGTAGAGTTCTTTCTAAATCAGGAAACTTTTACAAATATATATTTCTAAGCCTGGATCCTCTGTAATTAGGTAACTGGACTTGCCCTTTTGGGTTTGCTCTTTTTTTTTCCCAGTGATGCCAAGTGCTGCAGTTCTGTGCCCAAACCTGCAAGTGACCTGTCAGTGCAATTGGGAGGAGCTGCTGGGGCAGGGGTGGGTGGGGAATACCCCAAATCAGGATGGCTGGTGATGCCAAGGCAAGGCCTGGAGCAGGAGGGCTCTGACTGGTGGTTTCTGGTTCCTGTGTTGTGGGGAAACTTTTGAAAGGGTTGGACAATAACTGTCAGAGTGGCTTGGGGAAGGGGGGAGTTGGTTCTGGTGTGGGACAAGATGAAGATGCATTAAATGATCTCTAGCTGGCTCTACCATTCTTTTCTATGATTTATGCATTAGGTTAATTTTTGTAATTTCCTTCTTCCTAGCTTGATTAATACTAAATTTAATTTTCTATAATCAACTTGAGCATGTAACTTGGAGAGATGAGGTTTAGGCTGATTGCAGTAAAAATCTACCTATCCAGCCTAGCTTGAATAAAGCAAAACTATTTTTATCCCTAAATTATGCAATATTTTCATGGAGCTCTGCAGCTTACTTATTTAACCTTTGAAAGGAGTGCTCTATTTCTTCAGATCACCTAATGCAAACTTTGCAAATGGGTTTTTTAATTATGAGAAACCCACCTGCATGCCATCAACCAAATTATTAGTGAGGCAGAGAAGGATAACCAATAGTGCTGCCAGACTTAGGGTGAATATGAAAAATGTTTAAATGCTGAGAACAGAAGTTGCCAAGAAACAAGTTTAAACACCAGGTGCTGGAGGAACAAATTAATATTACTTTATTTTTAGAAATAGTGAGTTGAGGCCTGATGGAGATAGACATTTCTATGTGCAGCAGCAGCGCTTGGCTATGCAATAGGACAAACAAAATCAACACAACCTTCTTTTAGAAGAAAATAAAATATCTATTTTAGTTTAAAAAAGCCTTAGGTAGGGAGAGAAAGAGACCTTCATAAACTCTCTACTATTTTTAAGTCTCTGGTGAGCTATTGTGCTGTTGCTTATCAGAGCTGTCTGTGATGTGGGTTGGGATGACCTTGAAGCAAGAAACTTCTGTGCTAAAGCCATTCTTGCAAGTGTTTCCCTGGAATGCCCAGCCTGGTTTCATTTTGGCTGTGCTTTACTGATGGCAGGGCCCATTGCTAGGGACACTGAGTCTAAATGTTATTGCTAAGCTTATTTTCCCCAGTAGTATGGGGAATCAGAGGTAATTTCTAGAAGAAGTGGGACCCAAAACATCAGTAAGTCAGTATCACGAAGCCAATTAGAAGGATGTGTCAGCTCAGGAAAATTGCTGCAATTAGATTCCTGCAGTCTTTTTAGCCAGGTGGATTTACAGAAGCTCACTGTGCAATTTCATCAAGGCTGGACCTGAAGGCATGAGTTGCAAAAATCTGGGTTTTTCTAGTAGATGTAAATGTCTGGAAGGCACACTGGAAAAAAGAGGTGCATTGATCCTGGTTGTTCTCTTGGATGTCTGGTGGCTGGGAAACAAGAACTGATAGTAGATCTGTAATTACCTTGTGGTTTTGGGGATGTGCTTCAGCAGCCTGTTGTCACAGGGTTAATTGTGATTTAGTTTGGGTGGCGTGAACAAATGGCTCCTGCTGTGGCTGTGGCTGCTGTGATGGCCAAAGCTGGGAAGGCTTCTTCAGTCCAGGCAGGCAGGTGGCCCCTGGGGAATTAGCTGAAGGGATTAGCTTCAGGTGCAGCCTGTGACCAGAAGTACCAGCCTGTCACAGGGTCCCAGCTGTCTGCAGGGTGATGCACAGGAGGAGATCTCCACAGGACAGTATTTTTAGGCACCACGGGTTACCTCATCTCTCAGAAATATTTGGTTCGCTCAGGATATGATGGCTTTGGGTTTGGGTTTTTTTGTTTGTTTCTTGTAAACTTGAGAGCTGCCTGCTGTGCAGCTCTGTGGTTTCTTTGCCTTCTCTTTTACCTGTCCTGAGAAAACCTTCTCAGAAGAGATGCTCCCCTGGTGTCCTGCCCAGCCTTCCCCTCCTGTTGCTACCTTACCCTGAGAGCACTTGCCCTGCTGCTCCTGCCAGTGCCCGACCTCTTCTCGTTTGTCCCTTAACACGTTACTGCTCCTCGGGTGTTTGGCAGGTCTGCCTCATTATTTCTTCTTGTTCCAGCTCCTTTCTGCATTACCAAAGTAATTTACAGCCCTGCCCAGTTGGAGCCCCTGTTTCCCTCCCCAGCCGGGTGTGACATTGCCTGCTCTCAAGAATAACCATGATCTTCCTGCAATCCCATTAATGGATCCGCTGAGGCTGGAGAAGGCATTTCATGCATCACTGTAACAAGTTGTTCACAGCTCCCCATGTGCTGGGCTTCAAATTCAGCCTTTCAAAAGACTTTGATAAAGAAGAAAGGACCGTTTTTTTTCCCCCTGACTGCTGCAAATGAAAAAGCTTCTCACTTGGGAGTCATGGGTCATATTTATGGAAATGGGAAGAGCAGTTGCAATATTTATGGCAGTTACAGAAGCGCTTGAATCTATATTTTATTGATATGTATTTACATGCCCACAGAAATCTTATTGCATGCTAGTTGAGAGAACTTTATTTAGATTTAGTATTTTGAAGTCATTTTTTAGTGCTTCTTTATTATCCATGGAGTGCGAGGTCCAATATTTCAAGTAGGACTGTCACCAAACAGCCGGAGGTTTTAAAAAGATTTTTATTTTACATAAAGATAAATGTTGAAGCCACATTTTTCAGAGGCACCATCTGTTCCGTGTTGACCTTAATTTTCTGGATGAGTGCTTTTCTTCAAACATTTTAAGTCTTGTCTACATTTCATTTGGTTGGGAGTGTTTAGGTTATTTGTTGAACAGGAAATCAGATATTCAGAATGCAAACACACCATTACGTTGCAAATTATTCCCTTTGTATAATTTAGCAAACTGCTTCTTAAATACTCTGCAGACTTGCTGGGGTAGCTCTGTGTCTCTGGCATCTGGTGGGTTGGCCCTGTGTGGAGCTGGATTTATTTGGAATGTCACCGTCATGCCTTGCACTGGGCAATGGGGTGCAGAACACCGAGGGAAAGCTGCTTTTTAGTGGATGGTTTCTGGGAGTGAGACTTGGCCAAGGATTTGTTGGTTGGCTTCATGGCCTTGGAAGGATTTGCTGTCCAACAAACAACAATACCTGCTCCTACTAAAAGGTGACACTAAAATAGCTGTATGAGTACATATGCATTGTTCCCACAGGGTAACACTCCCCTTTCTCCCTTCAAATTCTTCTTGCTTCCTTCTCTTCAGCTGAAATAGGTTTATAGATTATTTTTGCCTTCCCTTGCCTCCAGCCTTGCTCTGTGGCTTGTCTGAACTCCTGTGGATCCAGCGGTTCAGCTGTTTGTTACTCTGCCATTTCCAAGGGCTTTCAGGACCCTGCCAGTCTGTTCCTTCTCTCCTGTATCAGCTCCCTGCCTTGCCCTATCCAAAGCTTGTCCCTTGTCATGAGACTTCTTGGCACTGCCTGTCACTGTCCCTTGCAGGGGGCTGCAGCCCCAGCCTGTCCAGCTGCATGTCAGGTGTTCACTATTGCTATGTGCTAGATCTGGGCTAACACTGGCCTGCAGTAGCAACTATTTTAGTGACAAAATGTACTCTTGGCAGAAATACTAATATCTTCGTGGTTTTGGATGGGAGGTGAGACCACAATCCTGCTCTTACGTGGTTTTTTAGTTTTTATTTAGCATCTCCTTTTTCCCCTGCAAAATGCAGAGTGATAGTGAGACTTGTTTTTCCTTCAGAGTATGGATTTGGAAGTAAAACTCATGATGTGGTAGAAAAAGTGTTACAATATAAATTTTTTGTGTGCGTGTGCTTCAAGAAACCCCTAGAGGGGAAAGCTGTAAGGACTGCACTCTTTTAAATTAACCAGCTGGTTTCTTTACAGCTCTGCTATATAAGTGCCTAGTAAAGCTCATTTCAATGAGGTGCCAGGATATGGGGGAAAAGAGCCGAACAAACAACAAAATATCTGCTTAAACCAAGGCTGAGCTGTTCTGAATACCAAAGCCTGGAGTCTGTCTCACCAGGCTGGCTGCTTTTGGAAATACCTATTCCTACACCAGTTTTTGAGGCAAGTGATGAACAGGGAGGGGGAAGGAGTGACTGCTGGGCTTGTGACTTGTGCTAGTGGGTGTTTTCCATCCCAAAATCCAGATAGTGCTCTGGTGCAGGATACTTAGAAGGTTTTTAGATGTTCATGTTCATGTGGTTGAGGCCCTGTGGAGAAAGGGAGTGTGTGGCCAGGTCACTTCTGTTCTTCCTCCTCACCATGCCCAGGCCACCAGGTATCTCTGCTGGGAAGTGGGGACGTCAGTCTTATTTCCATTCCACGATCTCTTCCTAATCTGTGCTATAAAATAATTAAATCTAGAATGAGTAAGTTTTGCCTCTTGTGGCTATTCACTATCGGGATTTATATTTTTGTTTGCAAGGACAGAAGTTATTAATACTAGAGGAAACAAACTCTTCTCTCTCTTGACCATGGAAAAAAATGTTTTTCTACTTCTGAAAAAGCACTGAGTCCCAAAAATGGAAAATGAGAGTGGTTTGGGTCGCTTTGAGGCTGTGATTTATGTGCAAATTGCACATCTCTAAACAGGTGAAGAGTAACTTTTCCTGAAGAGCTACAGCATCCTGCTGCACCTGAGATGGGCTGTTAGCAAGGCAGGGTATTTGCCAGAAGGTCAGCTCTTAATTATTGCTGTAATTAATCTCAGGTGATCTTTTTTATCTACTCAGCAGAAGGAGCTGTTGCAGAAGCTCATTAAAGGCATGACTCTTGAGCAGGCAGCAGAGTGGGGAGTTGTTCTGGGCTCTCCCAGGGGTGGGTGAGACGTCAGAAAGACCACTCTGGGCTGGCAGCAGCATTTAGGCCCTCAAATGCAACTCCAGGGTAGCTCAGGACATCTGAACTGTCAAAAAGTTGGGCTGTGCATTTGATTGGGAGTTTTAGGCAATCTAGTGGCATCCCAGCGTGCTGCTAACTGCCCTGGCAGCAGTTCCCCCTTCAAGGGGCTTCCTTCTCAAGGGTCACAATCAAAATCTGAATGTTCCAAGACAGAGTCTGGATTTGCAGCTGCTGGAGACCATGGAGAAGTGGGCTAAGTGCATGAGCAACAGCTGTGTTATTTTCATAACAGATCTACATTAAAAACCATAATTTCTATCTCTCCAAACAGAAAAATGTTTAATTTTACAAGACAAAGACCTGGGGTCTTTTTTTCCATGCATCTGACTTTCTATAATTGCTTAAGAAAACACCTAATTTTGTGACAGAATAAATTGTTTGGCGCATGTTCATAATGTTTCTTTTAGTAGTTCCATAGCATGAGGTTTGTGAGGATTTGAACAAATAATTGTTTTGAGCTAAAAAAAAAAAAAAAATCTAACTTTTGTGTGACTTGAGGAAGGTATTCTGCAAATACTGCCTTTGCTTTGATCTGATATATGGTCATACCTGGACCATGTGAGTAAGTGTATTTAGAGGTGCCCAAAAGCTCTCTGACCTGCTGGGCAGCAAGTTAAATATGAAGTTACCATAAAACTATTTGGAAGACTACAACTTTGTTTCTAGTTATCCATGGGAACGTCAGAGCTGTCACCACCATGTGATTTTAGATATAAAAAAAATAAGTGTTTTGAATCTAGGGGGCAATATGCTCTTCATTGGCACATAAGGATAGGTTATTACTTTAAAATAACAAAGGCAGCTCCAGCCACTTCAAATGTGGCCTCACCCTCCCCAGAATCTGTGCTTGCTTTTTACTGCTAGTACTTTTATGTTCTGTGGTGAAATCCAATGCCCTGCTGCCTGTTTAATTTTTGAGAGAGGCTGCTGTGCACCCTTTCTCACAGGGTGAAACTGATGCTGAAAACTCTACCAGGGGAAGCAGGACTGATGTTGCTTTTGTTTGTCAGGGTGAAACAAGGTGTTCAATAATGGGAGCTTTTGTGTATTGCTTGAATTTTGTGTGTATGACTGGGCTCACCCCAACGTGCAGATCAGGAAAATGAACTGACAGGCAGGGAACAGCTGAAGGTTGTCAGTGGGAGCTTCACAGGGAGGTTATTGAGGGCTGCAGAGAAGGCAAACACAAGCTAATGGGTTTTGAGTCTTTTAGTCTGCAGCAAGAAAAGAAACCTCCACCCAGTCATAGCCCTGCTGCTTGGTTGCAGCACCCTTGAAGAGAAAATGAACCCACAATTTGCTGCCCAGTTCTCATCTGTGTGCTATTAAGGCTCTGCCTCAGCAGGTGCCCTGGTCTCTCTCCTGCCTGGGCTGGGGCAGCACAGAATTTCTGGGGCACCCACTACTCAAAAAAAGCCAAACAAAAAAAGCTTCAAAATGACTACTTCATATTTGGAAGAAACAGCAAGGTTGGCTTCCTGGGCTTCTGAGATATGCTTACATATTCACTTCTCACAGTAAACAATTAAAATTGCTACTGTGTTTGTATCCATAATTTTTAATAAAGCAGGCTCCTCTTTAAGGAAATTGCCACAAACCCACATGTTCATAAGGCAAGTGTCATTTTTCCTTATTAGAGCATGCTATTATCCCATGTAATCTCTGAATTATAACTAATGAATGTAGCTGTACCTAATTGCTAAGCTAGCTACAGGTGAGAAGTTTATTTTTAATGAGATTTTTGTCTGATGAAAATGAGTGGATTCTCCAAATAGCATATCCTTACACACAGATTTTTTTCTGAGAACTGGGTATTCTAGTGATGCAGGTTGTGGCTTGTTTTGTTGGGTTTTTTTTTTCAAACCTAATGCAAAATGTAATGTGTGGTAACATGGCTGACTGCTCAGGAGTAAAGAATGCTTTTTGAGAAGAGGTTTTCAGTGTTTTACCAGGATTCCCAAATGTGAGAAACTTGCAGTGCAGACAGTGGTGTAGAGATATTGATGCTTTGATAGCAGTGATGTGGCAATAAAGTCACTGCTTGGAAGCTGGGCATGTGGGAGAGGCACAGCGTCTCTCCAGTGTGGCAGAAACCCCCAGAATGGTGCACAGGTGCAGCTCGTAGGCAGCCCTAAATGATGTTAATTCCTGCACAAGTGATTCTGATCTAAAGCAGGCTGGTCCTGCTGGGCCATAAACCCTTTTCTCCGTGGCCTAGCTGGCACTGGTGCTTGGAAAACTCCAGCCAAAATCTGGGAGAGAAAAGGATGTCCCTTTTGCTGGTCTCAGGGAGACAGAAGAGCAGCACATTCTCACTGTAAAATTGGTGTCACAATTTAGAGCCAATTTTAGCCCTAGACGTTGTTTATGGGTTCATCCAAATGCCGGCAAATAGTTTTCCTACTATTACAAAAATAATTTGTTTACTTGCCATCTGGTTATTATACATGATTTTCTTTCTTTTTTTTCCCCAAGATAAAATGAAGATCTTTTGATTAGCGACTACAGTAAAATGTGTCTAATTTATTTGTGAGAGTTGCTGTTTGCCAAGTACATTGCTGCAGCACAAGTACTGTTTGTTATGACATTGTACTGAGTCACTTGTTGATGCTATTTGAGGGAGAAAATTTAGTTAAAGAAACTGGAACAGGATGTCCATTTTATTTCAGTACTTGTAATCCTGAGTCATCTCAGATAGTTGATGAAATGCAGCACCTCACATTTTAGACAGGGCTTCTCTTAACAGAATTTGGGGATGCTGTAATTTGATAGAGGGTGGAAAAATACAGAGGGCTGAATTTATGTGATGAGCTTTATTTTAGTTGTCACTTTCTGTTGAAGCATTCTTAAACCTTGCACACATCTGTGGTGATTTACCAGGTCTTTAAATACTTTGTATTTAGAGTGAAACAGGAAGCAATAGCACACAGCTCTGCAGGTACTGGGATTTTGAGGACTCTGTCTCAAATATGTGGATTATGGCTGTGGAGATCAATTAGGTTTATTCTTGATTGATCATGTTTGCTGCCTCCTGCTTTACTTCCACAAATTCTACTTGCAAAAATAGAACTCCAGAGTCATTTGGTTGAGTGCATGGGAAGCAGGCAACTGATGGGATGGTTGTTTCTCATGGATGAGGTTGAATTAAAATATTTAAGTGAAATTGTAGATATTATTTTATATATGCCTGTATGTGTGTGAGAATTAAGGTCTTTGTGAGAGTAGTATGAGCCATCAAATGTGTATTATTGTTACTCCCTGTATGAATTTGTTAATGATTGTGAGATTCTGAAGTGGAGCATATTTCCCCTTCGGAGCTCAGAAGCTTTTCAAAATAATTTCCATGTATCCCATTAACTTCACTTTAGGGTAGCAGGCAGCAAATCTTTAAAACAGAGTATTTATGGGCAGAAAATAAAGAATATTAACTCTATTTAAAGCTGTGGGAAGAATTAATATTAGAATAATAGAACTATTACATTTGGAATTTGCCCTGTGAAACACAATACTGCTTTAGGTGAGGGATGATACTACAGGGTAAACACTGGTTAGAGGATATAAGGGCCTGGTTTCACTTTTAATTTGGATATATGAATGTTCTGTAGCTGCAGAAGCTCAGAAGATAAGGGGCCAATGTGTATTTCCAAACACTGATATCCACATAGCTGTGGAATCAACCAAAGACTGTTGGTAATAACACAGTGAGAGAAAGAAGGGGATGTGGCTGCAGAAGGGGCCTTGTGGGGCAGGGCAGCACCTTCCTGGGACAAACATCCTTGTTCTGGCTCCTGGAGAGAAGCACAGGATTGAGGCTGAGAGGTGGCCATGGGTGTTGGGGGATCGAGACCACCAAAACCCTCTGGCCTGTTTCCAGAAAACTCTGAAAGAATGGACTGTGCATGATAACTAATTTGCACAGAAAATGAGAAACTTTCCAGGGCAGGGAAAGCCTACCTACGAAAATTTACCCCCCACCAAACCCTGGTGTGTGGGTACCCCAAGGACCCTGGACACCCCATCAGCTGCATCCCTGCTGGAACCAGGCCTGGTGATCTCTTTTTCTTCCTTCCTTCCTTTATTTCTCCTCTCTTTAATTAATTTCTCTTCCCTTTCACCTTACCTCTGTATCCAAACCCCACTGCTGTGTACCTACAAAAGAGCTCAGGGACTATTGTAGCAATTTCCATGCCAAGTGAGTAATTTACTAATAAAACTTGGTAAGCTTTTGCTGACCTTCTGATTTTTGTAATTCTTCTCAACCTCAAGGATCTCTGAATCTTGGGCGCTGCCTTCCCCTTAATGGTGGCACACCACAGTAGTGCAGTTAGTGTTTTGGGAACCAAGGTGACAATCTTGTTGAAAAAGCAAAATGATACCACCCTTCATGCCATGCAGTTGTTGTTTTCCTCCTGGGATCCTGTGGATCTAGGAGAGCCATGTTTGATCTGGCACTGATATGCAGTGTGCCTGTCCAAAGGCTTCTCCTTTCATCCCTTCACCTCCTGACATTTCCAGGAAATCTGTGACCAGGCAGCCGAGCAGCTAAGAAAGCTCCTTCATCCCTTAATAGGAAAGAACAATGAATAGAGGTAATGTAGGTAAAACTGTACATTTAAATTATCTGCAGTCAAGAAGTAAAATACATTCATCCCTTCTGGCACTCTCGCTAATTTATATTTAAAGCAATATGAATTTCATGAGCATTTTAAAAAATCATATTTTAAATTCAATCTGCTGTCAAGTCATTTGATGTTTTGTGTAAAGTCATTTCCCGTAAACAGGTTATTGAATATCAAAAGACTTGTCTCATACATAATTTCTGGAAAGAAACAATATTATAATAAAGATGAGAATCTGGCCCTCATGTGAGTTGGTGAGCACTTTCTGGATCACTGCAGCTTCTTGGTGCTTGCTTTATCCCTGTCAAGGGAGTGACCTGGGAAAGGAACATTTGAGAAGGAGTCCATAATAATAATATTTTCTAGGTTACAGTAGGTTATTCTGTAATTAACTAGTGATATATAATAGATGATGAAAGATGGTGTAATTTTTTCTAAATATCAGAAATAGAGTTGGAAATATATGGATTAAAATACCTCAAACCTGACAGACCTTTCAATCTGTAGAGCTCACACAGAGTAATGGACTGGATAATACAAGCAGATATGTTGAAAAGCTAAGACATGTTTGTTCAAAACTGTTGATGAAATAACTGCTGTATTTTCTTGGCATGAGGTTCTTACCTGTGCTTGGAGACTGCTGTCATTTGGCAGATGCTGCACTATGTAAAACTGAGCATCAAAGCTGGGATGTAGCTGAGTCTTTCGCAAAAAGAAATAAATTTGCCTCTGGATGCCACCAGTTCCTCTTCCAGGTGCTGACTAATATGCCCTGGGTGTAAGTGTGTAAAACACACAGATAAGGTGCTTGGGCTCTTAAAGATGTAATGGATCAGGCCAATAGGATTAAAATAGCTTTTTATTCAATCACTTATTCATTCACTTGAATAATCTCTGTTTTGAAAAGGGGTTTCTCCTTCTGTCTTTAAAGACTGCCAGAAAAAGTAGTTTCTACATTTTGCATCTCTTGTATTATAGTTTAATGTGATGAATCAGTGTAACAAACACTGAAGTAGTCTTGGTTATGTAAAGAGGCAACTGGACATTGTGCTGGGTGGAACTGGGTTGTGCTTCTGCCTTTCTCCAGCAAACTGATTCCTACTTGATACAGGTTTGAAGCAGTTCTATACCTTAACAAGCTTCAGCCTTAAACTTTGAAATCCCAAGCTCCCAAACTTTTCCAAGTCAATGTTTTGGGTTTTTCCCCCAGATGTTGATTGTCCTGGAATTTTTGTGTTATTTCAATCAGGAGCAAAGTTCCACCTAATTGTTAAGTGCCCAAGTGCTCTAAAACATAGAGCTTCTGAGCTTGAGGCCACTGAAACATTTCTGAAATGGCACCAATCACACCTCAACTCTGAAGCCCCCTGGGTTCAGATAACCTCTGGTTATCTCTGAGGTTTGCTGTGCATGGCTTGTGGCTCTTGGAAATGGGAGGACTTTGGCACAGGACTCAGACAAAAGAGTTGTACATTCTTTCATCTTCCTCATAGCTTCTGGGCTGGCTCCAGATTTGGTACCAGTGGCAGGAGCTTTGTCCTCCTGTGCTGGAGGTTTGGAGCTGGATCCTGCCTGCTGTGAGCCTCCAGGCTGAGCTGGCAGGAGCTGAGCCCACTCAGGCATTTACCCTCCATCAGCCACGTGTGCTTCAGGGTGTTGTTAGTGAGGCTGGAAAGGGCTTGGGAGCCAAAGGGCTCCTTGGCAAGGAGATCAAAGCAGGTCTGTGCTGCAGGGGTGGGAGAGAAGGATGAGTCCTGGAAGGGGCTGAAGGAACCCTCTATTACTGCTGAGGGTGGAGAGTGGTGCAATACCAAAAGGAGCAAACAGCAGGTGGTTTTTGCCCTCTGTGCTGTATATTTTTTCATTGTTGGGCAAATTTTCATCTCCTGTGTATTGCCTCTCTTTCTTTATTCCAGAGGAACTGATGTGACTTAAATTGTGTCTGAGAAAAGGATTTACTATGAGGAGTAGGGAGATGCTGTTCAAATCCTTGATGTTCATATGTTTTCCCCATGTTCCTTTCATGAACAAGGTGAAATTAAACCCAGAGGGTCATAGACATCTAATGACCTAAATCAAATGCCATCTAAAGACCCAATCTGAAAATGCTGACACCATTGCTTTGATTCAATTCTTGGAAAAGAATTCAGAGCAGGTAGAAACCTGAGCATGGGCCAAGCACATGGGGGGAAAATGGGATAAATAAAACCAGCTTTTCCTAGCAAGCACATGGCTTTGAAGGAGTTAAAGTGTACTGTGCACTGATAATGCTGTAGCCTGCAAGTTAAAATGATTATATGAAGCAAATCCACAATACCCACAGTAGGAAGCTCAGAGCATTACGGTGGAATTAATGTGCCATTTCTGTGGTCAAAACGTGGGGCATGCTGAATAGCAGCTAAATTGTCTGGGAAGAGCCTGGGCAGGCACCCTGTATTCCTGTGGAGCTCTTGTTCTGAGGGTGTTTGACTTCTCCCTCCTGGCTCCAAGGAACAGCAAAGGAAAAGCTTCCCAGCTCCTGCACCCTGGGCAGGGCTGGCCTCCATCTCGGTCACACCAGCTCTGTTCTCTGAGAGGCTGCTGTGTTCTCAGGTCACTGAGATCCTCCTCTGCAGAGACCCTGACCTGAGGGCACTGAGGGCTGGTCAGAGGTGAGGAAGAAATAGCATCCTTTGGTGGCTGGCAGGCTTTGTGTGGCTATTGTGCTCAGTGCTGTGACTGTATTCAAAGAAGTCACCGCAGATGTCGCCACCTGGGACAGCCTCCCAAAGTATCTGCAGCTTTCTGCTGCACACAGAGCAGAGATGATGCTGGGAGAAAATTTTATATAGTGGAGAATTGCTGATAATAGCAATGTGCCAGTGCCTGCTGTGAAGTGTGCAGGAGAGGCTCAGCAGGGCAGAGGGGCCAGGGATGTCTGTGACCTGCACAAAGGATGGGCACCTCTTCCTTGCAGGGTCAGCGTGGTAAAATGAGTTTGCTATATAGCAGGAATGAATTAAATTGGAGAAGATGTTCATGGAATACATGGGAATGAGAAAAAAAAGGTAATTTCAAGTGGAGGAAGTTCTCTATGGCCAGAGCTCTCTGTGACAATGAATCCAAAACCGCCTGAGCTGGAGGTGGGGAGGCACAGGACATCCTCTGCAAAGCCCAGCTGGTGACAGAGAGGTAGCAGCACACCTCGGCCAACCTGGGGCCCCCAGATTACCCTCTGCCCCGGGATGGGTGGCAGGGATACAGATTAGCCCCTGCATGGGGATGGGTGGCAGGGATACAGATTGGCCCCAGCACGGGGATGGTGGCAGGGATACAGATTAGCCCTGCACAGGGATGGTGGCAGGGGTACAGATTACCCCTGGGGATGGTGGCAGGGATACAGATTAGCCCTGGAGATGGGTGGCAGGGATACAGATTAGCCCTGGGGATGGTGGCAGGGATACAGATTAGCCCTGCCTGGTGATGGGTGGCAGGGATACAGATTAGCCCCTGCATGGGGATGGTGGCAGGGATACAGATTAGCCCCTGCATGGGGATGGTGGCAGGGATACAGATTAGCCCTGGGGAGGGTGGCAGGGATACAGATTAGCCCTGGGGATGGTGGCAGGGATACAGATTGGCTCCGGCACGGGGATGGGTGGCAGGGATACAGATTAGCCCTGCCGGGGGATGGTGGCAGGGATACAGCCACATCCGTGCCCCTGCGCCAAGCAGGCGGAGCGCTGCTTTTTGGAGCCATTACAAGGCAGGATGCTGGGAGTGCGGTGATGGTTGGAGCGCTCTCGGATTCCTGTGCTTCCTCCTGGCCCCAAACCAGCGGCTCTGCTGTGTCGATAGGTGGTGCAAGTTTGCTACGGCTTCTGGAGAGCTGGAGCAGCTTTCCCAAGATTGCAGCACATGTTTAGGCTACAGGGATCGGAGGAGGAAAAGCTGAACCCTGTAAGCAAAAGCAGACCCTTAAATATGGTCCCTCTCAATATCTGGCCAGTAGCAAAGCAGCGATGTCCTGCCATGTGTGCCACTTGCACGGACCTGGGAGGTGGCACTTGGACAGGCTGAGTTAGCCCCAGCCCAATGCCCAGGTCAGTGGGAGCCCCAGCCTTGCTGCAGGAGGGGTGAGCTGTGCTCCCTCCAAATGAACCCTGGAACAAACAGGGAGGACAGCAAAGCCATCAGTCTGTTGGTCTCCATGTTCTGCATGCCATTAACTGGCTATGACGGAAAGTGAAAACCTTGCTGATGCTGAGCAGAAGTGGCAAAGCCCCCTGGTTTCAGCTAAAAGCAGCTGTGACTGCTAAAAATAAAGGAAAAAGAGGATTTAAACTAAAGCTGGGTGTCTAACAAGTCACTGCATGCTGAATGTACAATTGCAGAGTTTGTCAATCAGACTGTAAATGTGTCCTGTAAGCTTTGCAGGTGGTTGTGCTGCCAGTTGGGGAGATCTGGTTTAAATTGGAGGCTGAGTTAACTATGTGCAGGAGCACAAAGCCATCAGGACTTCCACTGCCAGAGGAAATCTGTCCAGGTGTTTCCAGTGGTTAACTGTAGATTCTAAATTTACTATATGGAAATATTTAGCTTAGCCTTTTATTCAGAAGTGATCCCTATGAATAGCTGTTAGCAAGACCACTCAACATAAGAAATTGATGCTCATGGACACCTCAGTGTAAGGAGACTGTGAAGCTGAGTGAGAAGCTGAAGTGGTGCAGTCTGGCTGCAGGAATATTTTCTAGAAGGGTTTGTTTCCCAGCCCTGTAGCTGGCAGTCACCCTGTGCCAGCTGTCCAGGGAATGACAATTTCTCTTTGCTGCAGCTTTCAAGGTTTTTAGCTGCGTCTGTTTCACACTGAAACAACAACAAAAAAATCTTTTGGACTGCTTTCATCAAAGTGGAAACATCTGGCTTGGGTGTAAAAATAGCTGGGTGTGTTCTCAAGGCAGAGCACATTTTGCTCCTGCTTGTCCTGTTCTGCAAGAGCAGCAGGTGTAGGCACCATCTTCCCCCATGGTCACTGTGGCACTGACCTGCTGCAGCCCTGCTTTGTGTGTGTGCCTGCCTGCCCTGCCCAGCCTCTGTGCCTGTTTTCATTGAAAGCACTCTATCTGCAAGCAGAATGCTGTCTGGAAAAGCAGTGTGTTTCAGGAATATGTTACTTGGGGTGAACTGACCTCTAACAGCAAGAACATCACTTGGGATAGGAGCAGTGCAGATCGTGGGGTTTGGACAGCTTTTCTACTACACTGCCACTTTGGCATGTTTGTGGTTTAATCAAGGCCTTCCTCAGACAGCTTGGAAGAGAAAAGTTAGGGTAGATCTGATATTTCTGCTGTTTGTTCTCTCCCTTGCCCAGCACAGTGCTGAAGTCAAGGCACAGGAAAGGGTGGCAGTGATCTCCAGGATCTCCCTTGTAGCCAAGGAGAGGCCCTTGCCCTGCTCCCAGCTCCTCTGCTGGCTCTGGCCCAGCACACAGCCTGCCCTGCCAGGCAGGAGGGGTCTCCTCACTCTGTATTGTGGGATTCTCTTGTTGCTGATCGTGGGGATGGTGGCAGTGAAACACAGAGTGCATCCAAGATGGATGGGGAAAACTGCATTAATTTCTCTTGCTAATAATCCTTGATTAATGCATTATACTGTCCTGGTTAAAGGCTGTTGCTGGACAGGATTAAGGAAGAAAGACCTAGGAGAAGCAGGATTGGTTGTGAGTTATCTTCTTGTATCTTTTAATCTCTCATGTGCTACTGCCTGATGTTTTCAAGTCTTCCTTTTGAAATGGCAGATAGAAACATATTACTGCTGTCTAGAACCTTTAATCTTCAAATGAAAATAAGCTTTTCTTGCAGAAGTATGCTGCTTTTTCAGATGCTTTCAGAAATGCTGATGTTGTGCCTTGGTTGATCTGGCTAATTAAAAATGAGCTTGTGTCAATCAAACCTATTACTATAATGGTAATGGCAAAATTGCAAAGTGCAGCTGTAGTAAATCAGTGTTAGAAATGTGCCTTATTTCTTCTGATTCACTTGAGGACAACTGAAATTGTTGTGAGTTTTGATATTCACAGACTTTTCTCTTACAATTTTTACCCTTTTAATTCCTGTTGTCTGCTTAGATGACACAGTGTCTACTCAAAATACTTCATTACTTTCCTAAATATTGTGAAGGCTGTGGCCTCCAGGTTTCTGCTGGGCTGAGTCCAGCTGGGTTTGAGACTCCTTCTCCTCCTCTCCCTTGTACTGACTGTATCCTGTCCCCTGGAGAGCACCTCCTTTTAGCACACCCTACATTATGCTCCATGTAAAACTGGGCTGAACTGAACCCAGTCCCAGGATTTCTATCCTGCTGTCAGTCTCTGAGCTATGCCATTTCCCAGAGTTTGTCTGCTGTCCTAGATGTTCAGACAACTCACCCTGATGATGCTGAATCCTTCTCTGAAGAGATTCACAGCCCATCTCAGTGGCTGTGAGTGACTGAGAAGCGTCCCTGATTAAGCATATACAGAAAAGTATTTTTACAGGAAAGTATTTTTACTCTCTCACATCCTTTGCAGTGTATTTGGCTTTTCAAATTCTATTTCTGCACCAAATAGATGAGTAGTTGCAATGAAAGACATTCTGAGGATAGAGTTTGACTTAGAAGTGCACACATCAAATGCTTCTAAAGACACCTGATTGTCAAGGTTTGGAGGTTATGTGCATGCAGTGTTAGGATGGAGTTAGATCTGCCCCTGGTTTTGTTTTCAGCAAAGACACAAACCAAGGAACCAAAGCAAACCTGCCTTTTAATATTGAATCTCTCAAATGTCAGTACAAAGACTCCAGGTGCCTTAATGATTAATTAGACTCAAAATGGCAAATATGACCACCTAGCAGCAAAACCTAATTATATGCAAAGAGTGAATTAGACTCAACCCAAGGCTACCCAAAAGATCATAAAGCAACTCAAGGATTAAAAAAAGTATTTTTTATCCATCCCCCTGCCCCCCGCCCACCAAATGCAAGGAGCTTGACCTTCCTCAAAGCAGCCTTGTATAGAAAGACTTTGACTTTCCCTTCTTTTTCTGTATTTGCTGACCCCCAGGATCTCTCTTTGTCACTTAAACTTTCAGTGGTGAAGTCCCCCTGCTTCTGTCTGACCCGAGCTGCTTCCCCTGCTGACTCCTGTTATCTCTGGCTCCGCCGTTCCTGTCCCTCCCATCATTTTGGAATAATGCTCTTTTGTTCTGCCTCTGTGCATGTTCTTGCATCCAACAGTCCAGCAGCTCTTCCCTGGTTCCTCAGCTGCTGCCCCATCCCTTCTTTCCATCCTTAGGCATTTCTCCTGCCTGTCTGTGACCCCACTGCAGTGTGAGCTAAAAATCCTCACGCTGGAGGATGTAACTGGGGCAATTTAGCAGCAGCCCTGAATGCATCAGGACAGGCTACCTCAGGTTCAATTCCCTTGCCCAGGTGTCCCTAGTACTTTAACTGCTCTTCAGATTGGGTTTGACACGAGCATGGTGGCTCCAGTTTCCTTCACAAGTCCTGCCTCAGCCTGTCTCAGGGTGGGAGCCCTGGGAGTCAGCAGGGATCTGGGACAAGGAGAGCTGACACAGACCCTGCTCGCGTTTGCAGCAGAGCCTCTTGCCTTCCCAAGGTGGAGGCCTCAAAGAAAGTATCTGCCAGGGTATCCCAGTGCTCTTACACCCCTAATTACCTTCTCATGACTAAATCATAAGCTGCCTTTTGCTCAGGTCTGCTTGTAACATCTTCCTCTTTCCTGCTTCTGATGCGGGGGCTTTCCGTTTAATGCAGCAGCTGTTCAGGTCCTGTCTGAGTGATGGCATTGAAATGCCTGCAGACAAGCAGAGGATCTTGCAAATTCCTTTTGAAATACACCTGGAAATGCAAATTCAGTTTTTGGATGGAAAGCTGAGCTGCCTGCCACCTGAGGGGAGCAGCCAGGCATGTGCTTACTGCACAAGCAGGCAATGGCAGGGTGGGAAACACAGCCTCTGTTTTTAGAGACCTCTCCCCTTCACAATTCACCCCTGTTCTGTTGCAAGGCAGTCTTGTGATGGTCAGTATTTTTCTAAGGCCCCAAGATTCCAGTCTTGTGATCAGACTGCTTTCATCAAATAAAATTGCCCTGAAAGCATGGGTGTTTTCAACAGGGGTGTGCATCTGGCTTGGAAACCACAAGGCAAAGCTACATAACCCCTCATTATGGAGCTTTTTGACTTTAGAGACCATGATTTCTTTGGAGGAAACCAGAGTGATAATATTGGAGTGCTATTGGCAGCTATTCCCAGCTGTCTTTTCTTTTTAAGGTGGCACATGAAGGAATGTTTTCCCCTGGATTTGCCTCTTGGAGATATAGCTCAGGGTGAAAAGGATCATTCTGAAAAGTCTTTTTGTTTTGTATGACTTTTACATTTGAAATACTGGGCTGTTTTAGACTAAAAGACATGGATTTTTAGCCCAGCTGTTTTGGCCATGGCTGTTGACATGGGCACATTGAGAAGAGTTTGTGATGGTGCTCACTGGGGTCTGAGGATGAGGGAAGAGATGAGAATCTGACTCCATGTTGCAGAAAGATTGATTTATTATTTTATTATGTATACTATATTAAAACTATACTAAAAGAATAGAAGAAAGGATTTCATCAGAAGGCTAGCTAAGAATAGAAAGAGTGAATACAAAAGCTTTTGTCTCAGAGTCTGAGCCTGCTGACTGTGATTGGGCATTAATTAGAAATGACCACATGAGACCAATCACAGATGCACCTGTTGCATTCCACAGCAGCAGAAAATAAATGTTTATGTTTCGTCCTGAGGCCTCTCAGCTTCTCAGGACAAAAAATCCTAAAGATAGGATTTTTCATAAAATGTGTCTGTGACAGAGTTCACCTTGGTTAAAGTGCAGGACCAGTGCAGGTGGAGGCAGCCTTTTGTCTTTCTGGTCATGTGTGTGCTGAAATAATTCTTCCTTTGGATGATGTAAACACACAAGGAACAAATTAAAACACAGCATCCTTTGTGCTCTGTTGGGTCCCCCCAAGACTTGATTTTTTTGAGAGTGGGAAAACAGAATGTGTCCAAGAGGGGAAAAAAGAAACCTGTATATAACAGTTCTAAGCTAGGATGAAAAATGCATAGAATAAGCACCCTTTATTTCCCCCAGGTCCTGCAGCAAAGCTGGTTATGATCTGCTTTATCTTCCTAAGGTAAAAATAAGATTTACTTTAAAAAAAAGTTTCACGAGTGTTTAAATTAAAAAAAACCCAAACTCATCCGAGTTACATGCAAATCATGCACTGGTTACCTTTATCATCTATTTAATCAAAACTAAAGGAAATCCGTGGCCAAAGTAAAAGGCTAAGATCTAGCAGAACTCTGGCAATACATTTGGGAGCTCCAAAATCTTGAGAACTGTGTATTTGGATCATGCTTTCATCTAGTGACAAAATCTTGAGAGTCACCTTCTCAACCCTTTGCTGTGTGTGATCCATTTGTCTTTCTAATGCCTATTGTGAATTCACCTGGCTCACATCTCTGCACATATAAACATTCTAATGAGGAGGAATTGCTGCTGCCACCACGGATGTGTCTGGCTGGCTGCCAGGGAGTTCACTGATTGCTGGGGAGATGCCAGCGTTTATGAAAAACGAGTATTCTTTCAAATCACAAAATTGTTTGTGATTGGGGCTGAATTATGAATAGCTGCTGTGTCTGCCATGGCCAAATAAGTTTGCTTGGAAATCAGTGCTCGGGGCTCTGACTGGCACATGGCTCTGCAGCCATTGAGGCTTTTGGGCTGAATTTTCTGGTGTGCAGAGTTGGGACTGGGCTTGCACAAAGGGACTCTGGTCCCCAGAGCCCTTTGCTGGTGACTGCCTGCTCCTCTCTGGACTGCCTGATGGCCCTTCCTGAGCTGGCTCCTGCTGCTAATGAAAGTGGGGAAAACCTTTGGTCTGGGGGATGTGTAGGAACATTGTGTGATTCCTCTAGCTGGTCCTGCCACCGTGTCCCTTTTCCCGTGTGATGCTGCCCCGGTTTGGCTGCTTTCCCGTGGTCTCCGTAGCTTGGTTGGGCTCGCTTTGCCCTCCTGTGGCTGACAGCAGATATTCAGCAGCTCTGGGCACACTGAGCCTGGCCTCAGGCTGGACTCACCACAAACCCAGCCCTTCTGCTCAGAGCAACTCCTTGGGGATGGTGTTCACTATTTATCAATCTCAAATGTCTTATCATTGCCTCTACTGCTCTGAATATCTCTGACTGGACTAGCTAATAGATGTGACTGGTGCAGGATTTATTAATTCACCCTGAAATACAAGCAGATTTTTAAGAGGAGAAGCCCACTGCTGGTTCTTCTTTCTCTGAATCCAAATAATTATAACTTTAGATAAAACAACTCATGGTAACAAAAGCTGTCTTGGTAAGAGATGAAGCATTCAAAATCACTTCTTGAAATATATAATTAATAATTTAAAGTCATGTTCATACTGTTACCCTCCTGCAGAACTGTTGCACCTTCAGATCTGTGGCTGCTCCAGCCTGTTGATGTTGATTCCTCTGTTGGTTTACTTCCAGCTGCCCATTTGTTTCTAGAAGCTACTAAAACATCTATAGAGATGGAAAAGATTGGGGAAATGTTTGCTGGCTCTGTGTTGTGGCTTTCTCAGACTCTGCAGAGGCAGGTGGTGTCAGCAGGGTGTCCTGGCCAGATGTGTGGCCCCCACACTGCTGGCATTGACTCTCCCCATCTGTCTCACACAGGCATGGGGGGCATCTCCTGTCCCTCTGTCCCTGTCACCAGGGTGGTGTTTGATTTTATCCTGAGGAACTGCAGGTGTCCTGTGTGACAGTGGGAAATGGCTTCCAGGTTTATGGCTGCTGCACGTTGGGATGATTTACTGAAAGTGTAGGGGACTTTTTCATTGTCAGGTAGGATTTTTAATGTGAAGACGAAAAAAGTCATGTTCTAATAGTTGTGAGGTGAAAATTACTGAAATAAGGGAAGATGTTGATGTTTACATCTGATCTAAGAGGGCTCAGTGGGTACTTGAGGGCTGTTTTTCCAGTTTCAGCATGGTTCATGGATATCCTTGGGATATCATGATTTCTAGGTGGAGAAATGAGAGGACAGCACAAGCACACACAAAATAAAGCTTTCTTTAGAAATATGTCCTTAGTGTACTATAAATAGATTTGTAATTATCTTGCACTTCATTTAGAATAGGTAAAATCTAAGGAGTTTAGGTCAGGTAAGGGTTCTTATTCTCTAGTACGTGTGTGGTTCCCTAAAAACCTCTTCATTGTTTGTGAGGTTTATGAAGAGGAAAGGAGAGCAAACTTGATGCTGTATGAATTGCAACCCTCCAAAATAAACCACCTGACATAAATGCAGTTGACTAAGGAAAGCCAGCTGATAATCCAAGGAAAACCAGTCATTAAAGCAAGTGGGAGCTCTTTCTTTCCCTGCTGTGGACATGCTGCTACCCTGCGTAAGCTGCCCAACACATGTGCTCCATAGTGATAGGGTAACATTTTAAGTGGATCCCTTTCTCCTGTTTTTGAGCATTAATTAGTGTTTCAAGCATCTGTTACTGGCTGTGCATCCTCCTGGCTAGATTCCTGAAATGTACTCTTAGAGTTTGGGGAAGATGTACTCTGGGAAAAATTGTGAATTCCAGTTTGAAGCATGCATTTGATGCATTTTGCATCAAAAAGATACAGAGTTTGGGAGTAAAATTGATTTTTCCTGCTTTGCTAGAAGAGTAGGTAACCAATTCTTATCTCTCTTAGAGCATAGTTGTTCTATCCCTAAGCTCTGAAAAATCCAGCAATCTTACAGACAGACAGTAACAAAATCTCTCCATTTGATGCTAGAACAGTGTTCCTTTTTGCACCTCCATTTATTAAAGAGACTCTTAAGGGTTCTGCACCAGAAAAGGAGGCTTTTGCAGCCAGAAGTGCAGGTGCAGGAACTGGTGCATTCACATGGTGAGGGATCTGTCCCTTGGGTGTGGCAGGGATGGTTCCACATGGCTTACCTGGAGATGGGTGCTGTGCATTGGAAGATGTGTCCCTGCCTGCAGCCATGGAATTTCCAAAGCAGGACTGGGACCCAAATGTGATTATAATGTGAGCCAGAATGGAATTATGATTGCAAGAGGGGATGTGGGACTGCAAACTCTGTTTGATATGGTAAAATCTTCTTAGTTCTCAGCCTGAAGTTCTGCACCTATTGAAGATTTGTAATGTTAGAGCTTTGGAGTTCCTTTAATGTGAAATATTTACTTTTATGTTACAAAGAAAATAATGACCTAGGGGAAAAAAAAAATCTAGGGAAGGTGTTCACAAAACACCAAGATTAGGACTGTGAAAAATTGCATAGAAAACTGCTTTCAGGTTGACACTTCAGAGCCAAAGTGGCACGAGTTCTCAGATGTGACAAGCAATCACCATCTCCTCTTAGACATTCCAGGAGCTGCTGAGTGCTCAGTGTGTGTTTGAAAATGAGGCCACTGATTTAGGCTTCTGTGTGGGGACTTAATGGCCTGATCTGAGGCATCCACTTCAGAAGGTTCTGACTGGATTCACATAAACCCTTCAAGTCAGAGTATACAATTTTGTATTTCCTGTGGCCAGCTGGAGACTTAACTCCAGTTTTGCATTTCATATACTGAGATCATTTATAACCCCAGGAGCGAGGGAGGTATTTTAAGCAGTGCTGTTCAGAGGACTGGTCAGTCTCATAAAGCTGCCTTGGTGTTTGCATTCCTGCAGGCAGAGGGTAGCAAACAGCTGGGTGGATGCTCAGTGGGACCTGGGGAGGGCTGACTCAGCAACGCCCTCGCTTCCACCCTCGCCAGGGAACAGAACTGGAGCCTGGTCCAGCACCTCCAAGTGTGTCATTCCTGGCAGAGCTTTGTCCAACCTGCTTCAACCAGCACTGATGATGGTGGCTCCCCAGCCTACCCGAGCAATCTCACTGGTGCTTCGTGGTGTTAAAGAGCATCCCCTCACCCCTTCTCTGCCCGCTCTAACTCTCACTGCTGACACCGCAGGTCATTGCTTTTCCCCTTCCTTTAGGGAGGTAGTACCTAGAGGATTCCTTCCTAGTTTTGGAAAGTCCTCTACCTGACAGTCAGTTATGTTTTCATTCAGCCTTCACTTGGTGCAGGATGGTTGAAAGAAGGATGACAAATGTGTCATGTCATAGCTTCTGCTCCTTTGACACTCTTGGCTATCTGACTGGCCTGGAGCTCTGTGAGGGCATTATTTCAGCCAAGGCCTAAGGACTCTTGGCTCTACTGTTATTTTTGCTCCATAGGGATTTCTTACAGATACTGCAGTTTATGATCTAAGTATTTTTGCATCAGTATGACTTTGACACATATTAATTTTAAGATTCCTTACAAACATCCTGGAAGAATTCCTGTGCCACTGCCATGCTTTTCTCTGTTTCACACAGGTGCTTATCTTCACTGAATGTAGACCACTGCATTTTTCTTCACTGGGTTACATTTTTTAAACTGTTTGTTCTTCAGCTCTATCAAAATCATGTTCATTCTAGCTCTGTTGTCAAAGTTCCTTAAAGCTTTTGTCATCTGCAGGATTAGTAAGCGTGTTCCTTTCCATCATCCAGATGATTCATGAAAGTGTTCAAGTCACCCAAGACAGATCATCATGGAAAAGATCCTTTCCATTTGACAGTGAAGCACTGATACTGCTTTCTGAGAACAGAGTTTCTTCTGCAGTCTAGGTCATGTATCCCTCTTTTTTCAATGATGATGTCTGCAAAGAAAGTCTTCCCAAAGGCAAAATATGTGTCATCCCTCCTACTTAAAAAAAGAAGGGAAGCACGTGATGATCATGGATACTCATGCAAGTTTTGTCCAGTCCTGCTATATGACCCTATTAAAACAGGGACAAACTTGACGGGCAGGCCAAGCAGAAAGAAATGGGAGGATTTCCTTAATTACCCAGGCTTAGATAGGAGAAGACTCTGTGGCTCTGTGCTGGGGAGCCTGATCCTGTTGGTTCCTCTGGTGTAACCCCGCTGTGCCCTGGCCAGGCTACCTACACACCCCAGGCAGGGTCGTCCTGGCTGGATATGCCCCGCCCCCTTTGGCATTGGCCCCGCCCTCCTTTGGCATTGCCCCCGCCCCCTTTGGCGTTGGCCCCGCCCCCTTTGGCGTTTACAATTCTACTCAAAAAGAGGGGCTGGGTGGCAAATTCCCAAAGCCACCATGAAGATTACCAAAACTTTTCACTATTTATATACTTTAGCAAACAAAGGCCTCAATGTTTATTGGCTACAAGTTACCCAGGTCTCTTATTAATTAGTATTATATCTTCCATTGGTTCATTAATCCCTTGCTCCCCATGCTAATTAGTCCATATGCTCAGCCACGCTCTTCTTTTGGGTTGGGGCATTTTTTGGGTGGGTGGCCATGAGTTGGTGGCTGTGATCTGTCCCTGCCAGAACCACCTTTTACGCAGTTGCACCTGATTCAGCACAGTTGCTGTGGTGGCTTTATTGGTTTCATCCTTGTCTTGGGGGTTCTGCCAAATGTCCCTGTGGCCCCTAAATTCTGCTTTCTTTGTGTGCACCACCAAGGGCACATGCTTCTTCCCAAGCCTTGGTAACCTCCAGGCTGACCCAGGTGTGGGAGCTGGGCTCTGCCTACCTGCAAAATGACAAAATGGCTGCATCAAGACTTTGTGCTGCTGGATGTGAAATAAATATTCCTTAAAAAGACACATGCACTGGAAATACCGTAACTTTAGGCACAAGATCTTGTGGAAGGAAAATACAGCCTTTGCATGAACACACACAGTGAGTGACTCATGCAAAATTTTGCGAGTCCAAAGAATTCCTGTCCTGAGGCATTTGCAGCCTGAGCTGTCCTGAGGAGACAGCACTGCCCTGCCCTCAGCTCAGGGGTGAACTCTGGGTTTCCCAGAGCGTTTCCAACCCGTGTTCCCTGTCGGATAAGCAACCTTGAAGATCCATAATGTCAGAGGAAAGGGAAATCCTGTGAACTGAGCCCCACCTACATGGAGAGGAGAAAATGCGTCCCTGTGTCCTTGGATTGTGCCTGTGCTACGTAGCATCCCGCATATATGAGTGATGAGTCACAACTCAGTGACGAACTCCAGCCCTGCCACTGCCTCTCTTCCCTTCCTTATCTTCTGGCTGCTGCCTTGCTTCGTGCTAAGCAGGTCACCAGACCATAATAGTTCAGGGATTCTTGCATAGATGGCTTGAAAGTATGGGCTGGGGAAGGAAAAAAAAATAGTGCTAAGAATTAAAAGCATGTCATAACTCTAGTGCTGTAATAAGGAGATATTTCATAGCATAAATGTTAGTCACTGCTAATGGGAAGCATCTCATATAAATAACATTCCCATCTGGTTAAATATTTTCCACTGGAAGGTAATTCCCAGCTACACACTTTTTCCTGAAGCAGACAGTGTCTCCTGCTTTGGCCTGGTGCTCAGCCAGGCAGGCATGCAGATATTGGGTAGTGAGGCGTGTTAAGTCTTTATTACCAGAGTCTTGTCTTAATTGATAATTCACAATACCCTAACACTTTGATGGGGAGGGAGAAGAGAAGGCAGAGCTGTGAATTAAAAACACCTGTGTATGTGAGGCATACAGAGAAATTTGATTTCTCATAGTTTCGCCTTGTGAGGTATGATATAAGCTAGGCTGAAGAAAATGCTGGTTGTTTCATCTCCTGAGGCACCTGAGCTACCTTTGTGTTATGGGAGGGCAGATTTTCAGTTGAATTGAAGTGCAATAGTGGAGATAGCAATAATAATAATTCTTACTTTTGTATGGTTTCAGTAAGTGGTGCTAAGGACCTGCTCCTTGGTTCCCTCTCCTGTGCTTTCAGGGTGAGTTAGATGGAGCTGGCATTCACAGCTTGTTAATCACCAGAACCCCAGGTAAAAATAACTGGATACTTTGAGTGCTGTAAGATTTTCAATTGAAATTCAATAGCACCCTGGATGTTTGTCTTAGCTCTTGTACTGTCTCTGCATTGTAGGAGTTTCATCATCACAGCATAAATGCAGCTGTGGCCGCATTGAGATGGAGCAGGAAACAGGGTGGGGGTTTGAAGCTGCCACAGTGGTTTTCTTTTTGTTAAGTTTGGCAATTTAATTTCAAACCATTTTATTGGGCTTATTGTGAGTGGGTAAATACAGTCCTTGAGAGTCGTTCAAGCCATACAAAAAGATGCTGTGCTGCAAGGAACATTGTGGACTTCAGAGCATCATACCACTCTTTTGCAGGAAAGGACAAATGACATGTACATCCTCTGTGTTTACTCTTAGGTTCTGTTCCTGTTTTGACATCAGGGGCACAGTTGCATTCATGTGATGTTTTCATTTTGAATTTGTGTTCTCATACCTGAGAAGAAGGATGTGTTTTGGAAGTGGTGAATTTCAGAGGGTGGATTGTTGTAAATCAAAGGACTACAATGTTGAAGCAGTGGAAGATGGTCTTTACCGTTTTTTTTTTTTTTTTAAACATTCTTTTTGCCACTAAAGTAAAAAATTGCATAGTCTGATTTCTGCCATTTGTATTCAGGGTGCTCTTGTCCCTAAACAGAACAAAGCCAAGATAAAATAGCAAGGCTCTGTGTTCTGCCTTCTGGGGAGCAGCTAAGAAATCCCAATGGCTGTGGCAAGTTTCTTCAGTGTTAGCTGGGGTCACAGAGCACTGTTTGTCAGGTGATGTTCTCATTGTCATGGATGTGATAAACACCTGCCAGAGTCTAGCTGGCATCCAGCTGCATGGACCCAGCTTAAACAGAGAGGGATTTGGTATTAAATGCTGGCTGGAGTTCCCACCTGGAAATTCAGGACAATTAAACTGAACTACCCGGTGCCTAACAAGTTAATTTTCCACACTTGCAAACCTGAATCAATTGCCTCAACAAGCAATCCATTATTAGAGGGAATTAAGTTCCCCTAGCTGGTGCTGCTTTCTGCCCATACTACCCCAGACAGCAGATCATGTCTTTGGTTTTTCCATAGATGCAGCATTTTTGCTTGCCTGAAGCCCCCAGGGTACCCATAAAAGCTGATCCTCCTCTGGTGGGAGATGCTGCTGCCTCAGGTGCTCACCAATATGGGCAGAGGATGCCTGGTCAGAGCCCTGTGTGTCTGAGTTAGGGAAATTCATGATCTCCTGGCCTTTTTTGGGTCTCTAGTGAGGGACCCCTTCCATACTGTATCACTTCCTATAGACAAATGTTAGGACAGGATTCCTGATGGGAGCCTCCTCTGAGCTCTAAAGCACTGGGAAACACTGCAGGCCTTGTCCATGCACTGTCTGCTGCACTCCTTGCCTGGATACTGCAGGACATACATTTGTTCCCGGGTCTGCAAACCCTGTGGTTGTGCTGGTTCTAGGTAATGTGTGTATTGCAGGGAGAGGTTTACACCCAGGCAGGTCTTCCAATCACAGAGCACCCCCATATTGATAGTTCCAGATGTGCTGGCCACAGCTGATGTCACAGAGTCCATGGCTAACAAGCCATGGAAAGAAAAACCAGTGTTTTCACAGCCTTGTGATGCCCTGTTTATTTATTGAATGTCATGTAAAGTTTGAATGTGCACTTAGCTTTTCTCAGCTCCCTTGATGTGTCTCCCAGCTGTGGTGGATGGCTTTCTAGCTGCTGCTGCTGCCTCTCTCATCTGCACTTTGGTTCTGCAGGCATTCCTTATCTGCTGGCTGGCTCTGTTTGGCATGTCCAGCTATGAAAGGAGCAGCAGACTGTTGAGAACTTGTGTGATAATACTCCTGCCCCTCCACAAAGGAACTTTCTGTGCTTCCAGACTTCCATGTGCATGCAAAGCAGTGTGTTTTAAAACTCTTAGCAGCACCAAACCATTAAATGCCAGTGTTTCCCCAATTCCTTTTGTGCTTGATTTTCAGTGGCCATGAGCTGATGTATCCCTGTTGGTGTCAGTGGAGCTGTATGTGTTTTTAGAGACAAATTCAGGGCTGCACAGCTCCTGGAGCTTTGTGATGATGTGGTTTCACTAGATCTGCTCATGATCATTAATCTTTTTGTCTGTCTGTATCATAAGGGCTGTCCCTGGAGGCAAAGCCTTGGGTCAGAAGCCCCAGTGGGCAATGTGGGAGCCAGAGCCGTGAGCACAGGCAGAGACTCAGTGTCAGACCTGTGCAGGCTGGGCTGGGTTACAGGCTGTGATGTGCCATGGCCTGATAAAGTTCATCCTGAGCTGTGTGACATGGCCCTGGTGCTGGAAGCACCAAAAGAAACCCCCCAAAACTGAGGATACAGAAGTGATATAATTTATCTACAGGTATTAGTAAGTATAGACATGGTCAATACCTAACTACCTATTAGTAATAACAAAACTAACCAATAGTAAGTGCAGTTACTGTAAAGGGAGGGAATGATATCATACACTAAAATTTGTAGCTAAAGTCAAATAGGACACCAGAAATTTGAGCCTCTTGTCACTGCAGGGGAAGCTCCTGTATTTTGGGGCTTAATTCTGCACCAGCCCTCTCTCCACAGTGTAGAATCTGTCTTATCTAGGCTCATGCTGTTTTTTAGTACATAAGTTTATTTTGTTGTCTGTGCAAATCACAATAACTTTACAAATTAAAATTACATTAGCAGGCTTAAAATTGGGGTTTTTTGGTCTGCTTCTAGCTCCTTTTGGGAAGCCAGCTACCAATGCTCACTCTACCTGTTTGTCTTCTGACCTGAAAAAGCTGGTGTAAAAGAAAGTTTAGCTGGTGTAAAAGAAAATAAGCTTCCTCCTGCTTTCCTGTGGTGTCAATGACAGAAACCCGCTCCTTCAGTGGCAGAAGGCATGGGGTGAGTGTGCTGCTGGAGCTGTGATATACCTAACCAGCTGTTCATCTTCTCTAAGTGAGGGAGAAAATCACCCAGAGGAGCAATGCCTGTCCCTGAGGCAGCGGCTGATGTGGATTTATGAGCCTGTAGCAGACATAATCAACCTATTTCGTTTTCCCAAAGCAGGAAGCAAATCTCTCCTGTGGGAGCAGACCTTCTGTACCCTTCAGCAAAATCCATCCTGCTTCCTGGGTGATTCTGCTCCATGGGAGCCAGGAGCTGGATGTTGTGCTGCTTAGGCTGCAGGAAGGTTATTTACCTGCTTGTGGAACAAGGTCTGCTGAGGATGCTCGGGGTTTACATCACCTGGCAGCTATCACAGCCTATCCTAAACCTTTGGAAACAGTTTTCTAATGGGATCTTGCCTGTCTGGGGTAAAGTTTGTACTCATCCTTGCTTTTTGGCTGCTTTGGGCTCCAGTTGGAGCCAGTTTTTCTGAAAAAGTTTTGCTTGCCCCTCCTCAGCAATGACCTGTTTGAGCACTTCTGCCTGAGCAGACAGCAGTGTCCAGGGACAGCCAGCACTGCTGAACCTGGGGCTGGTTAGGGAGAAAGAGAGCACATGAAATCTATGGCAAACAGTGCACAAGTGAGCTGTGCTGGCTCCTACTGTGGTATTTTCTCCTTTGAGGGCAGGGCAGGCTGAGCAACAAGGGCAGGGCTGAGCCAGGGCTCAGGGAAGTGTGTGTGCCTGGAAGGGGCTGCTGAGAGGGAAATCTTCTCCTTTTCCTCTCATGAGACTGGGGAGCACAGGAGCTGCTCTGAGAGCAGCACCTCTGATTGTCTGGATGCTCACTTATCACGGCAAGGCTGGATGCAACGCTCCTGGGGGAAACCTGCCTCTGTTCCTACTATTTACTCTGGATTCTGGCAGCATCTGAGAGCCACAGGCAGAGTTCAGAGCCCCCTGTGCAGGGAATTGATCATGAGCAGGGTTGGGGTGCAAGGTGACAGCTCCTCAGGGACTGGCTGAAGTTCAGTGCTTTTCTCAAGTTTTATGGGAAAAACAAATTGGTTCTTAAAGGAGTGTTGGAGCTGGTGGTATTTATGGCCAACCTGGGCAATACAGATCCTTTCAGCATCTTCCTTCAGAATGTGAGCAGTGGAAGGCTGAGGCTTGGAAAAGGAGTTTGTAAGCCAAATTCCAAAGGCAGTGTTGAATTCTGGTGGCACATTTTGGTGGCAAGTTCTGTCATTTTAGGCAGTACCTGTGTTTTCAGGAAAATTTGAGGTAAAAAAAAAAAACAGGTTTGAGAAGATGTGGAAGTCATCTTCAAGGGGGAAATTGTTTGCTGTCTGTTGGAAGATCTAGTAATAATGTGTTTGAACATTTGCATGGTGCAGGGTAAAGAAGTTGGTAAATACCAACTGTGTGAAAACTTCCACTGTTTTCTGGTAAGTGTGACTTTTTCTTACCCTCCTTTTTCTATTTTATTTTGTTAGCTGAGTTTGATTTTGCTTTTCTTTTTTACCTTTTTAATCCAAAGAACTCTCTGGGAATTACTGTAGATCTTCCTCAGAACTCCTTTGTAAGACACTGTATATTTTTGTTTGTCTAATTCATGCTGAGAAGCAGCATAGCCCACAGGAAACATCATTAATTTCAAGGAACCAATCAGCTTTAGTAAGGCTATTAGTTGAGATTATTAGGTGAGAGTTTGTGCAATATTGAAAGTGCCAAGCTATTACCAAATTTTACATTGATTTCTCCAATTGTCATATTTTTTGACAAGTGTTGTAATTGTTTACTGGGAAAGGAAATGAGTATTCATGTTCCTTCTTTTCCTGCCTCTCTGTTTTAGAGAGAGGAGCAATTCATTATCTCAGGGATAGAAAACAATTAAAGTGTTGTTTCCTTAATGACTGCATGATAATGGAGTAACAAAACTCAGACCCGCAGCTCCTACCAGGGTTCCTGGGAGGGAGGCAAGTGCTGTGTGCAGCTGAGCTGGCACCAGGAATGTCTCATTTCTCCTGGGCTGGGGCTGATTGAAATCTCCCTGCAAGCCACTCTGTTAGAGATGCTTATGCACCACTGAAAGAAATGCAGGCAGTGGTAGAAAATACCACTGCAAGCACATCCTGAATGTAGGAATACTTAATTTGTAGGCAGAGCTTCAGTTATGTGGCTGAGAGCCATTTTTTTATGACACAGGCAGCAGTGTTTGTTTAATGTGTCCCTTATCAAATCCCAGAGCTAATATTTGCCTTAGTCCTCTATGAAGATAAACAGGAACTGTTTGAGTGAGAATTAAGATATTGTGTATCATACTCCTCAGAACTGAATCTGGGTATTTTACCTTGAATCCAAAGAAATGTCTTGCAGATGTGAATTTACACTGCTCAGAGCAGGCTCTCTTTAAAACTAGTTTATGTGGTTAAGGAGGTTATAGCAATGAGGTTTTCATCAAATGCAAAGCATTCTGGAGTTGCTTTGAATCCATCAACACCTTTCAGGTCAAGCTCTTGGTCCTGCAGGTAGTAGAGAGGTGGTATTTTGAAGCAACTTGTAGAAGACTTCTGCATTCCTGCAAACAGGGGTTCTGCAATGCCAGCCTGTTCATGTTCATCTCCTGTGCTGCACAGCACAGGCAGAACTTAGTTTCCTTGCCTTCTGTGCCCTCATTCCAGAACTGCATTCAAAAGTAGGATTATTCTCCCTCCACAAATTCAGATTTGAAGACAAGCAGCAGTAGCATGAGGGCTCTTACTGTGGCTGGTCAGGATAAAGTAAATAAATGAGTGGTAAAACAAATTATTCCTGGATGCCATTGCTGAGGCTTGTCAGGACCCCGCCTTCCCCATCACCACTCCCTCAAAAAAAAAAAAAAAAGCAAAAAACCAAAACACAAAACCAGTTCAGTCAGGTGGCTGCAAAGTTTAACACAGCTTTGTGAAAACACCAGTGAAAACCAATCTGTTACTGCAAATCATGGTGGTAATGCTAGTGAAATGCAGGGGGGAGAAAAGGTAAGGGACTTAGAAGGCAGAGTCACAGCAATGCAGCTGGGGAAAGAAACAACAAATGATCACTGCATTACAATAATATCTAGCAGGTTTTCCCTCACCAATCAGTATTTTTGTAGTATTCAAAGCTGAACAGGAAAATCTGAAAATATCATGAAGCTATGAAAAGAGGATTTTTGTGCAAAAGGAAATCTGTAGTAATGAGGAAAAATAGCATCTCATGCTAAGGGCAAGCTTTAACTATTGAGATAAGAACAATGGCAGCTGTTAATGCTGATAATCATGAACATTTGAGGTTTTCAGGGTCTTGCCAGGCTCACCACATGCTTTGTCAAGCTAAATGCTGGGAGGAAGCAATGTAGCTGGAACTTGCTGGAGTGCATTAGGTGGAGAAGAGGAAACCTTGTTTCCTGGCACATAACTTTTTCAGCTAATGCTTTTTTTTGCTAGTTTTGGCCAGCTGCACTGTTGAGTGAAAATAATATTTGGTTGAAGAAAGATGGCAGAGCACACTGATAAATATACAACCTTCAAGAATAAATAGTCTCCATCCCAGAGGGGATACAGGAGTAAGCTAAAGTCTCTTTACTATCTACAAAAGGTAATTATTTTGTGCATCTCAGGAATATCAGGAAAGCATCTTTTACTTTCTCCCACCTCAGGCCCCTGTGTTGATGTGGATGGCACAGCCACGGCAGGAGAATGCTGCTGGTGATGAATGTGCCTGTGAGCTTTGCCCAGGGCCCCAGAGGATGGGGCTGTGTGCCACGGAGGGGCAGGCACATGCCTTGCTGCTGAGTCCACTGGCAATATTCCATGTGCCTTTCCCTGGGGGATTTAGACTAGAAGAAAACCCCTGCAGACTTTAGCTGATCCCTCCTCTGCTCTCACATTGAGCCTTGTGCAGAGAAAATGAGAGCAGACACCAAGCTCTGTAGTGTAGTGTGATGATCAGGAGCTATAGAACCAAAATAATCTTTCAGGTTGCTCCACCAGGATGGCATCAGAAAGGGAGTTTTGCCACACTTTTGGCTATAACAAAAGTGTGTCCTGTTCTAAATTATAGCCTGAGGATTGATTTTGGTTCAGTACTTGGGGTAGATCAGGCACTAACAATGCAATGTTAGTGCATTGGAGGAGCAATGTTATTCCATTGTTAAGGGCAACAGTGGATTAACTTCCCCTGCAACTGCATTGTTCCTGCAGGCAGAATCCCTGTCTGCACTGCCTGACAGGGCTGTGGAGGCAGGGATGATCTCACCCTGTCTGCATTTTGAGCTGACCAGGCACCATATGGATGCAGTTATCCTAATGAGAGACGTGGCATTCTCGCTTGGGGCAGCATCTGACATTTACCATGTCTTCCAGTTGGCTGGAAGCATGGGCACAGTGAGCTGGGGCCTGGCTCAGTGTGAGCACTGCCTCTGCCTCAGCAAGATTGCACAAAACTGGGCGTGCAAGACTCGCAGAGTGATTTTGTGAAACTGTTATAAAGTGAAACACTCTCGGTAATATGAAATTACTTCTATTAGAGCTGCTGCTTGAGTAGGTTATGTGTGATCAAGAAGCACCAGTTCAAGTTCTCTTGTCCCTGATTTTCTGTAAACACTGATTTTGGTAGTCTCCCACTGCTGGCATAGATTTTGACTACTCTCACATCTTGCAAAAGAAAACTGTCTGAAATTGTTTTGTTTTCAGGCTGGATGCTGAATACTCTGGTGGCATAGACACTTTAAAAAATACCAGGAGGAAAACTTTTGATGAACTTTGTCTTTATTAGTTTATAGAGTGAAGTATAAGTGTGCAGATGTCCTCAAAATCAAGGAGCCTTGGATGCCAAGTATTTCTTTTAGGGTTCAGCACATTAATCCTTATATTAAATAGCAAGGATGGATATGAAGGTGAGCATACAGATGTACGCGTGTGATGTATATTACACAGATGTACAGATGAATGAGATACATTTCTACCTCTAAATGCACCTCCCCCTTCCTCTCTTCTATAGATTTTCTTTTCAGGCACTGAAATTTGACAGCAGCAAGCAAATAAGTGAGGAGACATTTTCCACTTAAGGATTCGAACCTCAATCCAGGTTTTTCCTTCTGTTTCTTCCAAAGCTTTTCATCATTTTCTCCCCATGTCTTCTTCTTCTGTGCAGGAAATGATCCAAGTATGGTAATTATGAGAACCCCTGTATCTATTAACCTTGCATCCTGTAAGTCATTAACAAGAATTCATAGTACAGCCTTCCATTTTATGAGAGAGTTATTGAGCAAATGGAGAGTTTCTGAAAAAGTACATTAACAAGAATTAACAAGAATTCATAGTACAGCCTTCCATTTTATGAGAGAGTTATATAACAAATGGAGAGTTTCTGAAAAAGTACAATAAAATGACAGGCAACACGTTATGAGATGTTAGGAGTGGAGCAGGAGAGCTGCTGCTTTATTTTTTGAGGAATGAATGGTGGGAAGGGTTCTTGAGCAGGTCTGTTCTGGAGTTAGAGCAGAACCTGGCTTCCCCTGTGCCAAGTGGCACCACTAAATAAAGAAACTGAGGAAAGCCAGAAGGAACAAGCTGTTTCTCAACAGATCCGTGAGAATGGAGCAACTCCCACGGGAGACCAGGCACGAAGGAGAGAGAAGTGGCCCAGCCAGCATGGCTGCCTCATATCTTAATATAGCCCAGCTTCTTGGCAAAGCAAGGGGGTGAGGCCCGGGGGAGGAGGAGAGCTGGGTGTGCTTTCCCCAAATCCTGCTTGCAATAGGAGAGAAATCCTGCTGGCTGTGCTGCAGTGAAGCTCTGGGGTGCAGTGATGTGCCAGTGAAATCCAGCTGTTGGAGGTGAGCTCCTCGGTGCTTCCAGCAAACCCTGCCTGCCCCTTGTCTGCAGGAGGCCAGTGGGGAAGGACCTAAGTGTCTGGACAGGAGGAGACCCCATCCTGCTGTTCAAGCACCTCTCCTCTTCCCCTGACCTCTCTCCCCCAAGCCCTGGAAGCAAAGCAGACATGGCAAACGTGATCTGGGAGCTTGCACTGCAGACCTGGCAAGGTGCTGTCACCATAGTGGGCTTCTGCAGGCTCAGATTGAGCTATTTTGGTGTGAAGTGTTGCTTTTGCCTATTCCAGACCAACTTTTGTCAAACAAAAACTCGAAGCAAAATAAAAATGATTGACTACATTGCACAGTAAAAATCACTTCTAGACCTAATCCTGGGCATTGCTTCAGCAATGCATTTTGGCAGGTAGAGAGATGATAAATATTGAGCTCTTTGCTCACTGTTGCTGTCTGTTACATGGCAGCTGTCCCACAGTAATTTCTGATTCCCTACTCCCATTTCCATCTTATTGAGCTGTAGACCCTGTTGACCCTTGTTTTTCCTTTTTCCCGTTTTTGTTGGTGCCTCTTGGTTCTGTCCCAGCCTTTGTTCTGGGCACTCTGCCGGTGTTTCTCAGTAGCCTTTCAGCTCCTTCCTCCAGTTCCCCACCCTTCCTAGTGACTCCTTCCTCACACATTCCCTTCTCTCATGCACTCCCCACTGTTCCACTCCTTATCCACATTTTCCTACTTTTTTTCTCCTCCTACACACTTCTTGTTTAATGCCTCCCTCCACTCCTGGCTGCATGTCAATTATTGTATCATTAAAAACTACTGAGAGCTAATTAAAATAAAAATATCCCTCATGCATTGTTTTTTAGGACTAGATTTGTAGGATCCTACCAGTCTACTTCCCTTTTTAGCAAAAGAATTTACAGCCACTTCAAAATCCATTAAAACCTTTCCAGGTTCTCACCTTATTTGAAGCTGTATGTCACATATATTTCATATCTATTATATAGGTAGTGTTTAATAGGTACAGTATGACATGATTTTGATTCAGTTGAGATCTCTGTGCCTTGAGCCTAGCCCAAGAATGTGTATTTCTGTGTCCTGCAGCTTGCTTTTCCTTTGAAGAGCTGTGCAGTGGCACGCACAGGACACACAGGTGTTGTTCTAAAGAGCCTCAATGTGCCAAAAGAAACCTCCTTCTTTTCAGTTTTACCCAGGACATGTCACCCTTCAGCTTTCAGTCATAACCTGCTATCTGACTGCCAATCTCCAGCTACTGCCAACAGGAAAATGGTGAACCTTGCAGGGAAATGAAGGTTATTTAGAGAAAGTCACACAGCTGTCATAGCTTTCACTGTGGCCATGTGGAAGTGACAACTGACCCTGCAAATGCAGGCAACTTCCCCGTGTTCATAATTTGTTTACCACCAGTCAGATGTTCTCAGTGTCCCTTTTTCCATGTCTCTGGCAGTGCTGCAGTGGATCAGGGAGCAGGCAGGGAGTTAACGCAGCTCATGTTGTCACCCTCATGGGGCTCGTTTGCCTACAGGCATGTCAGAAGGAACAAGTAATATAAGGGCATATATAACCATAGCTGGCAGCACTCTGAAAGGATGCTGAAACTCCCTTTAAATGGATAGTGTAGGACATCAGGAGCTAAGTAGCTGAGGAATAAGATAAATTTCCTTGAGCAGTGCTGTGTTTCTGCAGTTGGGCTGTGCCTGGTACTTGATCTAAATGAGGATGTGTGTGTGGTGTGCAGTGCAGTCATCCCTCGTGTGCTGTTTGTTCCTAACACTGCCTTGTACATCTCCAGTATCCACCACAGTTCACATCACCTGCACTTCCACACAGCTCCAGCCTGATGGGAGAGAGCAAAGAAGGCAAAGCCAGAGTCTCCTCACTGCAGAAAATGGCACAGGGGTTACAGTGACTTTCTGCTCCCTACCTTCAGGAGTTTGAAGGTTCAGGGTGTTTTTCCACAAACCTCGAGGGAGGAGCAGGGAAGCCTGCAGTGTGATTGATGCTGTGTTGGTGTTCTGCTCTTTCACGGTGTGCCTGCACAAGCCTGAGCCTGCATGTGCAGCTCCACACTGGAAAGGCCAAGAGCAAGCCACGTGTCCCTCTGTTGGTGCAATCTGGGCTTGGTTCAGCTGCTGGGGATCACCCTGCAGAGCAGAGAGAGATGCAAGCTTGTTCTGTCTCTCTATTTTGGATTATGGCTGTTGCCTGAATGTGTGTGTCCTTGAATTTGCTAACTGTGTTTTTCTAATTATTCTTCAGCAACAGGCACTACAGGTTTTCTGAGCACTTTGCACCAGGACACAGCAGACTGTGTTGTAAGGGAAGTGTAGGACAGCCACACACACACACACAAAAAGTCATGTAATCTCTTGTGATGATCCAGTGTGATTATCTGCTGGGATATTCCAGGGAGCTGTATGGACACGTTGTTCCAAGGCCAGATTTTCACTGAAGGGAGTGAAGAGTATCACCATGATTATGGAATTTGGAGGGTGCATTGCAGCTGTCATCTGAGGGAGAGGAAATTTCTGCCAGCCAGTATAACACAGTTCCCAATTTGGATCAATTCCAGCTCTCCAACCCCAATTTACTAACCATGGGGGGGAAGGACACGAGTCTTCTTCTGGAAGGTCAGTATTATTTAAGGTTATTGAAAGTGAGTAAACCTGTTTCACCTTTATGAAGAAAACATTGCAGTGGAGTTTTTAGGAGGCACACAGTTATAATGAATAATGAATGTATGATACTTGGTGTAGTGTTTAGCTCAGCCTGAGAGAGAGAGAAAATAATGGAAGTCTCTTCTTTCTGCCTGGGTGTTCAAATGAAGGAAAATCAAAGCTGTTATACCAGAGCTATATATCAGCTAACATATTTTAGGAACTGTGGAATGATCATAATTACAAAAAAGTCCTCCAGAGAGAAATTATGAGTCATAGTTTATGTTCTCTTTGGTGTTGCTATGGAAAAAGAGGTTAGTGCCAATGGTCATACAGCAATATTAATCTCTGATCTGAAAGAAAAATAAATAACAATCTCTAGCTTAACCCAAAGCAGATTTATTCCCAGTTACTGCAGCACAGTCCATTAAAGGGGATAACCACATAAGAAAAATTAAAGATGACGTTGATTATCAGTTTTCAACATGCAGTTAGGGAGAGTTCCTTATTTGAATTCAGACTCCCCCAAATGACTCGGTGGAGTGAGAGGAAGGGGGAAAAAGGCAGTTTGATCAAAAGGAGGGCAGGAAAGATCAGCCACCACTGACAGCTGCAAGTATGCTGATTAAAATTTCTTTATGCGTGCAGTTAGACCCAGTCCTGGGTGGAAGCTGGTTCAGTGCAAATCCTGAAGCAAAACGCTGGCAAGGGGCAGTGTGGGGCGGTGGAAAGCGGCTCTGAGCCTTTTTCCGTTTGTTTGGGTGAGTCAGGGAGCGGTGGATGCCTGGGTGCTGAGTCAGCACCTCCGGGGCTCTGCCATTCTTTCCTGCCCCTCGTTGCCTTGCTGAGGCAAACCCTGACCAGCACCGGGGCCAGGCAGCGGCGGGATTCGCTTTGCTATGGGGGAATCCTTTTCTTTGCCCCTAGGAAGATGGCCTGACACCTTCCCCTTGACTCCTAGAGTGAGTGTGTCTCAGTGGGTCACAGCAGAATTTTACCTCTGCCTACCTGATGCTTGCAAGAGTTGTAGCTGTGCTCTCTCTGTCACAGGCAGCTCCCGACAGCACAGACCTTGCAGTCAGAACTTTGCTTTAAATTTTGCTCACAGTGCACCCTGCAAAGCAGGGCAGAGCCTTCCTTTCTGCCATGTGCTGATGGCAGGAAAGCTTTTTGTTGGGTTGATGAGCTAAGCAGATTGGATTGGGGAGATACAGGGATCTCATGTCCTGCATCTGTGTACACAGCTTACTGATGATCCCAGGAGCTGTATGTGTGGCCCAAAACCATTGTGTGGCTCAAAGCATCTTTTGAGCCAGCTGAAGGCTTTTCACTAACCTTCAGGGTTGGACTGGCCCCTTGTGAAGAGTCTGACCTCGAACAAATTGCCACTATTTCACTAATTCTTCTGAGCTTACCTCTTTTTTAAATGTGTGACTATCAGTCATCGCTTGTGCAGCTGTTTGGCATTACAGCCTGCAACAACAAAGGGTTTGCACTGCATCAGTGTTAAGGGCTGCCCAGGTGTATTTTACCTTCTGATCCTTTTCTTCTCCCCTTTCTTCTGTTAAAGAGAACATGCTTCACTCAGGCCTGTGTGATGGCTTTCACTGCACTCCCTTATTTGCCAGTGAAATGGTCCAGAAAACCCCCATCTGTGCCTTTTCACAGAGGAGCTGGCTCATGGGTTAGCACGTGGGGGTCAACATGGGATGCTCTTTGCTCTTTCCCCTAAAAGGGACAGAAATGTCAGCTGGTTTTGTGTCATTGAAAATGGAAGTATCAGCAGCTGCTGAGTGCTGCTAGTTTAAATATTTATACCATAAGGGCTTTATCACACCCTTTTTCTTTGTGCAGAGCTGCCGCCGATTCCGGTGGAGGTCAGACTCTGAATCTGTGCAGCAGCTCACAGGTCAGGTCCTCCAAGGAATTCTGGTACAAGTGGAGCTCACTGTTACTGAGTTAGGAAGTGTAAACAAGCAGTTTTTAAAAAAAGTAATTATGTAGACAAACCTGTCAGCACCATCACAGATACTCGTGCACATGCCTGACATCTGCCAGCCTGACGAGATCCAGGCACATGCCTGAGATACTTGAAAGAATGCAGTGCTGCTGGTCCCAGTCTGCAATCCTCTACAATCCCCCCCTCAAACACTAACCTCTGCAGGCTGATATTTCAGTCAGGCCTTGAGAGTGGAAGGCAAGGGGAAAAAAAAGCTTGGGGACATCTTGAGAGCCTGAGCTTGCTTCCTCCTCTGGTTTATAAGACAGCACAAAAGCAGACATTCATGAGTTGAGAGACTATTTTTATCTCTTGCAAAGCATGCTTTCTTTTGTTGGTTAGGATTACAGACCCACCTGTCCTTGTACATGTGCAATTGTGACGGAGAAAACATTTAATTCCAGTCCTGCAACTGCTGGCTGTGTGTGTGTGCTGTATTCTGAAGTGGGTATTTGAGTTAATTCCCCCAGATGCTCAGGATCTGCATTTCCAATGGTTTTGCTGGATAGCATTGTAATGCTCTTAGAACACTGTGCGTGGGATTCATTTCAGCATCTCTGAAACTGGATAAAGCATGGCCAGGGGTATTGTTTGAATTAAAGCTTAGCAGGACAAACAAACCAGCATATCTGAAAGCACAATGTAAACATGATGTTGGGGCTCCTGGTTAGCACGTCGTGGCTGTGGGAGGTTGACAGCTGCTGCATAAAGGTTAAACGTGCTTTCTTTGGTCTGTCAGTAAAATTAAGCCTGCTAAAGACTATGTGGCACTCCAGAAGACAAGAGTTTATCTGTGTGCATAAACAGAACATAGTCTTCAATATAAATATGCTTTTAGGACTATTTAGGGTATTAGGAGTATGCTGCAGTCCAATAAAAAGATGCAGATTGAGCCAGGAGATTTTGGAAAGTGCCTGAGTATTTTTGGATGGGCTAGAAGTGTCTGGAAAGCAAAGCACTGGCGTTTGCATTGCTAAATAACAGCACAGGATGAGAAAGAAAATGGTATAGATACAACAGGGACATGAACTGAAGTAATAAATACTTGACCTTTAAATTTCATCTTTGCCAGCTTCTCAGAGCCTGCTTTCTCCCAAAGACTGACATGGCTGTGTTTTATATTATGCTTTTATTTGTCATATTCATAGTTAGTTACAAGTAAAAATTATTGAAATCCACTGTAGTTAATACAAAATAAAAATATAGCTGCACAAGTTATGCCATGATTTTTCTTAGAAACAGTATCTTCTATATGATACCATGCACTTAAGAGCTTAACTCTTAACAGTACTTGCCTACACTAAGCTCTGACTAACTTCCAGTGTGATTTACTGGTTACAGATATTATCCCTGTGGAGTAACACCTGTTAATTATTTCATAATGGTACTTCTGCTGTAGCTTGTATTTCCCCTGTAATGTGTGATTCTAAACACAAAAGGAAGCAACCTTTTAGTGCAATGTTAAGTATCAGTAGAATTTTTATGTATATAAAAAAATAAAAATAACCCACTGCATAAACAACCAAGGATGTAAGGGGACTGTTGTGGGTATTGTGCTTCCCTTTCCTCCCTTGCCCCTTACCTTTAAGTGACAGGAATGAACATTCATAGTGAACAAACTACCTTTCAATTAATTTTGAAAAATTACAGACTAGTAATTTTGAGAGCAGGTGGGTGACTTTGATCAAAGTTACCAGCAGAGAAGCAAATCCTGTGGCTTTGCAGGCTCATACTTAGGTAAACTCATCCCTGCCATGAAGTTCAATCCATAACACATTGTTCCCTTTGGACATGCCTGAAAGAGTATTTCACCTTTTTGAAGAAATTGTCCTTACATCCCTGTAATTATCTAACTTTCCTGTGTAGATATAGTTCTATATATGAAATAATCTGTAAAAAGATAAATTATGCTATTTTCAAAATAGTCTGAGATACAAAGTTGTGCAGGTGCAAAATTTGATAGTATATTGCTATAAAGACTATGAATTAATTAGTGTTATCTGAGTATATATACTTTAAGCTGGGAGTATAGATTGAATACTGTGGGGGGTTTTTTTTTACATTTCATAGCATTTCATATTTTCTTCAAGATACCTTCATGTTCCTATGAAACACTTTTTTCTTTTCAATTTCTGACCCCTTAAAGGTACAGTAACTGATCACACATTCATGCTTGTCACTAATGTATTTCCATAACTCTGTTAGATTGAAAAATACTTTTTTTTTTTGCCCCCCCCATCTAAACACAGTGATTTTTTTCTAAATGAGTAGCAAGTGACTACTGGCAAAAATCTTTCCCCCACTGAAATGGATGGAACTGGGTTTTCAGCTTTGCCCTACAAGTACTCTGTTCTTTTAGTCCTATGATGCTGTGGAGCAAAGCCCCAAACAAACTGCACGTGTGTGCACAATTACTGAGGCTGTTAATGTTCACAGAGCATGGCAAGGCAAATGAAATCAAACATTGCCATTGGTATTCCTACATTGACATACAAAACTACTCACAGTGCTGGGAAATACTGGGGGGAAGAGAAGAGAACAGAAATGCTTGGGTCTTGACTACTCTCCACGCATTCCTCTGACCTAACTCTAAGAACGCCAGCTGATCAGCTTGCTTCTACCAGACACCCTCTCCTCCTGCTAGTCCCTGACACCAGCTGGCAGCATCTCTAAATTCATGAACACCAGTGACTCTGCCTAAAACAGAGCACGTTGCAGCTTTAGTCGTTGACCTTGCCCACTCTGCATGCAATAAATTATCGCTGCAGAGGAAAGGATGGAAGAGTCGCTCCTCCTGCCTGTGCAGGTGAAACCAGTTCCTCCCCTCAGGAAAACTGTGTGTGTCTGGCAGGAGAAGCGGGGCTTGGGCTGCCTATGCTGTTTGGTCCACCTGCAGGACGGCTGCTTGGGTCGTTTCTTCATCAGACTGCTCCATCTCCCCACTAAATGGGTTTCTCTCATCCAACAGTTTCTGGCTAGAAGCTTCTAGAGGCACGCGGTACTCTTCGTCGTCTTCCACGATGGACAGCTCGATGTTGTTGTTCATCGAGGCCTTCCCTTCCCCTGCGGCCTCCTTCTCCGGGGTGTCGCCGGCTGCCTTGCCCTGCTCGGCCAGGGAGGTGCTGGGGGTCATGTCCGAGTGCATGCTGGCGAAGGACACCTCGTCCTCGTTCTCGGCCTGCTCGGTGCTCGCCGTCTCCGAGGGCCTGTCCTCGGCTTCCGCGGGGCTCTCCCCCTCACGGCCTTTCTTCGTGCCAAATCCCACTTTGAAACCCGGGCCCTTGCCAGAGGAGGATTTCTGGTGATGCACAGTGAGTGACTTCTTGATCTTCTCTCTCCGTTCGGGCGACACGATCTTTGTGCTGATCTTGTTCATCTTCTTCTCAATGTTTTGGCGGGAAAACGCTTTCTTCAGGCTGTCCACCTTCTTGAGGCTAGATCTTTTAAGTTTCTCAGCTCTTGATTCTTCTGTTTTCTCCTCTGCGCTGTCATCCAAGTCATCTCCCTCAGGAAACATTTCATCATCTGAACCCAACTCCACTGTGTGCAAGGTTTCTTCCAGTGTTTTGTTCTCATCCATGGGCTCCTCTTTTCCTTCTGTAATGCTGGGAATGGGCTCTTTTGCAAAAACACTGGCAGGGATCTCATTTTCCTCCTGAAAGAATTGACAATATTTGAGTTTCATAGTTCACGGGATACAAATTTAACAAACAAAGCACAACCCTGAGCAATTATTTTCCCCCTCCCCATAATGAGATGAATGCTGAACGTTTATTGGTTTTTTCAATACATTTAACCAGTAACAAACCACTCAAAGCCCATTGAACCTTTAGCTGGTAAAGTTTAAGACTTATGAGCTGTCAGCTGTAAGGCTACTCTTTGAAAGTGACTTGGGATTTATGCAGAATGGAAACCCTGTTCTTTTAACTTATATTAGATACTCTTCAGTGAGAGTTTAGCTGTCAAGTTGAACAGCTGTCCCTGGGGAGAAGCGAGGGTATGGTGTGGAGGGAGGTTGTACTGAAGACCTCCAAAAATCACATAACCCCACAGAGCATTCAGTTTCTCGACCCACAGACTCAGAATATCCCTGCATAGAGGTGTTGGGTTCAGTGCATCTGGGAAGTATCTCAAATGGCAAATGCAGTTAGCACTTTTGCCATATTCCTGGAAAATATATGTTGCTGTTAGAAATGGATTGTTGATATTGAGAAACCATGAAGTTTATGGTGTTTGGAGGATATCCTGTTTTACAGCTATTCACAGAAAAAGAACCAAAAAACCTAAACTAGTAAATTTTGTTGGTAAACATTAAAATGTGGACAGGACAACTCTTTGAAATGTAAGGATACAAATTTATGGTATACAAAAATAAAAAGACACTATACCACATAGAAAATAGGAGCTTCTAGCCAACAGGGAAAGTATTGCTTTTTAGAAACAAAACCAAGAAAGGACACAGAAAGAAAGAATCTAAAACCAAAAGAGGCTGAGCAAGGGCAGGAGCTGCAGGTCATAATGAGGGATGTCTGTGCCCAAGTGCACCAGCTCTGCAACCCCGAGCAGCTCAGAGGCAGCACAATGAGCACTCTGTTCTCTGCAGGTTCTGCAGGCATCTACCCATGCAAAGAAAATGAGGCTCTTTGCACACTCCCTTCCCCTCTCAGCACTTGGAGCCTTGGATCTGCATAGTCCCTACTCATTACCTGCTTTATCGCTATCAGACAGAGTGCATGCAATTTCACTTCCTCACATGCATTGCGAGGATTTTCGTTTCCCTCCTCCCTCCACATTTATCTTTAGGTACAAAAAGCAGTAAGTGCTGAGTGAAATGGTTGTAATAGTCTCAGATCTGTCCCCAGTGGGCCTGAGTGTACAGTTAAGGGGGAAAAAGGCCACACACACTTTTCCAAGTTCATGCTCATTATTTCAGGACTGAGCATACAGCTGCGATCACTGCAGAGAATAGTGTCTTGGGTTAAATTTGCTGTCAAGGCTGTTGTACATGGCTGTTGTTTATTCTGGGGATGAGGAGGCTCAGGGGTGAACTTATTGCTCTCTACAGCTCCCTGAAAGGAGGTTGTGGCCAGGTGAGGGTCAGGCTCTTCTCCCAGGCAACCAGTGACAGGATAAGAGGACACTTAGCTGTGTGTCACAGAGGATATGTTGGACATTAGGAAGAATTTCTTTACAGAGAGAGTGATTAGACACTGGAATGTGATGCCCAAGAAGGTGGTGGAGGTGTCTCTGGAGGTGTTTAAGAAAAGACTGAACGTGACATTTGGTATCGTGGTCTGCTTGACAAGGTGGTCTTGGGTCACAGGTTGGACTCAATAATCTCATTTCCAACCTAATTGTTTCTGTTATTCTGTGATCCTATTAAAAACTAGGACTACTTTGGTAGCCCTTCTGGAACCCAAGACTATGCAATAGGCAGAATAATTTTATACCACATTTATATATATATACACACAGAGTGATTTGAGCGTGCTGGTTAATATCCCATGTGGATATAGAAATGAGAAGTACAAAAGAAATGGAGCTGGTTTGACAGTTTGTATGTGCTTTGTTCCTGTGGGTTCTGCACAGCTCTCTGGGCCAGTGGCCTCAGTCAGATCCCCTGGCACACAGCTGGACAGGGCCTCTGCCTGCAGAGGAACTTCTAATGAAGCCCACACTCTTCTCCCCACACCTATTCTGTTGCTGAAACTGTCAACAACACTGACCAAGATAACAAAACAAACCTGCACCAGCTTTAAGTGAAACCAGCTGTTAACTGCTGTACAAATATTTATATTTTCTCTCCACTGCAGTTAATGAAATGTGGATTACATGAGTGGGTGCAGCGTTGAATTATTCCCCAGAGGACGAGAACTCAGGATAAAACATAATTTTCATGTCTAGTGCATTCTTTCCAAATCTAGGTAATCACACGCAGTTTTAGACATCTGAACATTCAGGTGTAAGTGCCTGAGTGGTATAGAAGCTCTGATTTTAATGAGTAGAGAGGTGGGTTGTTACTTTTTAAGTGTTTTATCTGGGAAAGTGGTGTCATATGAGTTTCATCACAGCGCAGTTGGAGCCAGAGATGGGTCTGAAAGGTCCTTCTCAAGGTCAGTTTGGCTCTGTCTACAGTATTCATGTTGAACTGAAGTGCTGTATGCAGTCTCTAGAATAATATGGATACAGGTTTGATTACAATTTTTATCAATTTTTTGACTGAGTAGAAGAAAGAAGAAACATATTACCCATGTTTATAAAGGGAAAAAAAAAAAAACCAAAAAGAAATATACTGCATAATAATGGGGTAATGACTGCATTAAAAGCAGATCCTAGGTGGTCCCTGGCTATCAGGCAGTACTGGAATTCAAGTGATCAGCCCTCTGTCTAAGCTTCCTGCATGGCTCTGGAAAACATCAGCTTCTGGGCATCTATTTGTGTGCTTATAAAATGGGAATGACACGCTTCCTACGCCATGCTTCCCAAAGACCTCAGGATTTCAGGAACTATGAAAATGCAAATGAAAATAAATGAAATAAAATCCTTTGAAAACATGAGGGTGCTATAGCAGGAATGTTCTGCAGTAGAACAGACATTTTTGTTTCAAACATGGTTACTGATAACACCTTGTAAGTGGGCTATTGATAACTTTTTGGGCTTACAAGTTTATGTGACAGCTGTATTTTGTTTTTGATACATTTTTAAGCAGGCTGCTATTTCATTTAGGAAGACTAGAACAATACACTAAAAAATGCCAGCTGTTACAAACTGCATAACTATTTTCCATGCCAAAAGAAGTAGAACTTTGATCTTTTCTTCTTGATCTAATCTAAAATTCTAAGAAAGCAATGCATCTTTGTATTTACATCTGAGTTCAAAAACAGCCCTTGCATTTTTTCCTCAGATGGGCTTGACTGTAGGTAGCTAGCTCCTCTGAATTTTATTTTTCCATGTAGCAGATGAATAGAACAGTGGAAGTCTTCTGCATAAAACAACTCTTGCTAACACTAGTAATACTTGCATGGTTAAAATCAGTGCCTTCCTTGTGGCTTTTATCAGCCATCTTTGGGAACTTCCTGCAGGTCAGAATTGCATCCCTATCTTTTACAAAAAGGAGTAAGATCCATAAGAGTCTACTACAAAACTGGGTGGCCTGAGCCAACAGGTGGCTAATTTACACAGCAAGTGCTGATTCTCTGATGCTGCACGAGGGAAATCAATCTGCTTTGGTTTGATTTCTTTTGTTATATTTGCTGTATGAGGCCATGACCTTCAAGGAGGAGAGAAGGCATTTTCCCAGCCCTGCTCCTCTGTATGTTGCTGTTACATGCCCGAATGATCAGTAGCCTAAAACTTGTTTTGCTGCACAAAATAGGTCAAAACATGACAAATCCTCCTGAAACCAGATCTGGCTATTTTCCTCTGGACAATGCAGCTCTGCAGGCTTGGGTGTCACAGTGGGGAGGGAGGAAGGGAGCAAAGTGCCACCAGCCCATTTGCACATCCTGGGCAGGCTGGGGTGGTGGCTGCACCATCCTCTGACCTCCCACAGCACAGCTGGGCCAAGCCCAGACAGCTGTGGGAGGTATTTCTGTCATTAATCAACATCAGAGTATTCTCCCTGCAAGGCTCCAGCAGGGAATACAGCATTATCAGCTTGTAGTTCTTGTGGTTCCCTCACTTGTTCATTTGGGAGCTTGTAGTTGCTTTTGCAAAAGATTATTGCAGTGATCCGAACAGGAAGGTACAATAAAATGGCTAATTTTTGGTGTCCTTCTCTTGCTTCATTTTAGGATGAAGGATTTACAACAGCAAAGGTAAAGGACTGAAAAGGACTTGAACATTAGTGTGCTTGACTCCAAGCTGCAATTTTGACTTATTTCATCTGTCCTATTTCCATGACATTTAACCAGTAATCATGACATTTAATTGAAAAATTAAGCATGAGCCTTTTTTTTTTTAATCTTCCATTCTGCTTTTGCAGCTAAAAAAGCAAACAAAACCCCCATCAAACCAGAACCAAAAAGCTGGTCATGTGGCAAGAACAAAACAGAGGGGAACAATGCCAAAGCTTAACAAGGATTTTTAAAACAGTCACTTCAGTGTTTTGCTGAATTGCTGTGTCATTTATAATAACTTTTGCATCCTCAAATTCTTGGAATGGAGCTCCCTTAAAATATGCCACCAATTAAAGGAATATATGCAGATGTTCTAGGGAGAGAAAACTAAGAGCATTTTAATGGAAAATATGTAAATAGGTGAACTTTTCCAAACACAGTTCATTCTCAGTGCATATGCAGAGGGAAAGCTGATGCTGGCACGTGGCAGCACAACTTCATAAAATGCAGAGCTGGAGCTCAGTCGTGTGTTTTGGCTATGCTCAGTGCTCCCACCAAGTATCAGGGAGTTTAGGGTATATGTGAATGCAGAACTGAATCACTAATGTGAATTTTTATTTTCATATTGAGCTGTCTGCCTGAGCTGGGGAAGCTGCTTCTAATGAGGAACAGGCTCTGTGAAGTTTGGCATTGTTTTTTTCCAGTGGAAAAGAAGGATCCCCCAGCTGAAGAGGAGTCCCATACATCCAGATTCCCCTTTGTTTTCACAGAGACCTGGCGTCAATATGGCTTCATTATGTGGCTTCTCCTTCCTGCAATTGTTTTTCCATGGATTCCAGTGCAAGGCAGGACAGAAACCCAGCCAGCCTGCTGTTTATCCCCTGTGCAGTTATCCTAGCAAGGAGTGGCCCTGCTGACTACCAGACTGTCCCTCCTGCAGCCTGAAAGGAGAGACAGTCCACACTGCCATTGCTCCACTGCCAGGAGCAATTCCCAGCTCAAAGCTGATTTTTTATTTTTTTTTTTTAAGCAAGTTTAACTGCAATGCTTCTTTTTTTGAGTATTGTGCTCCTGATCTGCACTGGCTTGGGACTGGTTAAGTTCCTCATCCTGCACTGTGGTGACATATTTTCTGGGGAGAGATGGGAACTGAGTCACGTAAATCCCTGTAAAAGCTGTGCAGAGCAGACCTGCTGTCCAAAGGCACCAGCCCAGGGGCAGGCAGAGGATTTTCTTTATCTGCTGTACGGGGACCCAGGCCTGTGCTGTTTGCCATAGGTTTGTGCACTATTAAGGAAAGGTTCAGAGTTTTCAACTGGCCTTAGCTTTACACCTCTATTTAGTGTCAGGAAACGAGCCAGCAGGACGCTGCTTTACCCTCAAACCCTTCCTGGGGATTTTTACTGCTGCCTTCACCCAGTGCCTGCAGATTGCTGCCAGTGCAAGATCCCCACCCAAGCTAACCCCAAATGTCCTGCACACACAGAGCTCTGTTTGTCTTTCCTCTCCGCATTATGTCATCCTAAAATAGTAAATATTGAGTTCTGTGGAGGAAGACGCTGCTTGCAACAGCAAGGCCTTAATTGTCACGCTCAGAGGTATGAGAAATGTTAAAAATTACCTTCCCCCAGGCCTTGCTGATGTACCCACCCCACAGGAAAATGTCTAGGTCTGAACCTGCCAGCTCATTAGCCACTCATTAGCTAACAGGGCCTGGGAGATGGCACGGCCATGGATCCTAAATTACTTGCAGAACTGCAGAGAACATGTGTCTTTTAATTTACCCAGTCTCTGGAATAATTTCCACATTCCTTCTGGGGTGGAAACATGCTGCAGCTCCTCCTCTTCTGGCCTGACAAGCCTGGACTGTAATTTGGGAGAACAATGAGCAGGGAGGTGGGGGCTTCCTTTCTGGGGGAATTGCCTGTGCACTGACCAGGCCTGCCAGCTTTTTACAACCAAGCACCGCTCTCTTATTTTGGGATTGTTTAGGAAAAAGCCCCAACAAGCCAAGGAGCAGAGTTAGTGGCTGACAGAGGTAACACCCAGCTGACAAGCTCAGAATGGTGAGGTGCCCAAGCTGTGACTACCCCAGCCCACTATTTGCTCTCCTGCCCTCCCTCAGTGATTTGTGGAGGGCTGTCTTTATTTTTTTAAATATGTGAAAGTCCTGTCCTGTGTTTAGTTAAACTCACGGCGTGCTCTATCCAGACCATTGCTTAAAAAGGGGAAAATATGCAAACTGCTGCTATCACTGGATGGGCTCCCAGGAAGCTGAGATTTTAAGCTGAATTTTTAGCTCATCCCTGGATGGGGCAGATCAGTCCTGCAGAGTGAAGCAGGGCACGAGGAGACAGGGAGATGCAGCCCTGTCCCTCTCCTGCTTCCAAGGGCAGAGGCAGTGGCAGTTTTTAGGGGCATTCCTACTAAAAGTTTGCAAAATGGGCTCGCAAGAGTTTGGAAAAATGTAAGGGCCCTTCCAGTTTACTTAAACCCCAAAACACACAATAAAACAAACCTTTCCCCAAACGTATGCTGGGAGTTAGTAAAACACGGCTTTCCCTTCATTTGCAGAGAAGAGAAGGTGGCAGATTTCTCACTGATGCTAAGAGTTAGCAAAACAAGGTCTCTTTCCTCATGTTTGCTAGGAGTTAGTAAAAGACAGTTTTATCTCCAAGACTGCAAGAGTTAAAGAGACTATTCTGTTTTATTTCCAAAGTTTGCTAAAAGTTAGCCAAAGAAAGGAAAAGAAAACAATGGAATAAAAGAAAGTGTTTTCCTCATATTTGCTAGGAGTTAGTAAAAGACAATTTTATCTCAAAGACTGCAAGAGTTAACGAGAATATTCTATTCTATTCTTCACAAAGTTTGCTAAAAGTTGGCCAAAGAAAGGAAAAGAAAACAAAGAAAAGAAGAGTGTTTTCCTCAAGTTTGCAAGAGTAAAGAGAGTCAGCTCTTTTCCCAGATTTCCTAAGAGTTAGGAAAACTCTGCCCATCCACAAAGAGGAAAAGCGAGAGTTTCTCCTGAATTTGCTAAAAGAGGGCGCATTCCCCAAGTTTAAGAGTTAGCAGAAGACTACTCTTTCCCCAGGTTTGCTAAGTGAAGGGGTTTTTCCTTCCGCATTTGCCGAGTTAGCACGAAGCCAGCTGCGGTGTCCGAGTGTGCGCAGGGTTAGCAGGCAGCAGCATCAGGGGGCTGCTCCCGGGCCGGGCTCAGAGCAGGGCTCTCACCTGGAAGATGAGCACCTTGAAGCGGTCTCGGCGGAGCAGCTGGGCGTGGTGCTGCTCCAGCCGCCGCACCTGGTCGCACTGGCGGTCCAGGCGCTCCCGCACGGCGCGGGTGTTCGCGCACACCTTCCGCGACTTCTCCAGCAGCTTCTCCACCGTCTCGCCCGTGGCGCCGTGGCTGCGGCACAGCTTCACCAGGTCCTCCTGGATGCCCCGCACCGTCCTTTCCAGGCCCCGCTGACTCTGCTCCATCTGCCGCTGGTTCCCTTCCACCGCCTCCAGCATGGACACCAGCTTCTCCAGCAGGGCCAGCACGGTCAGCGCGTTCACCTGCCCGCCGCCCGCCTCGGCCGCCGGCAGCGGCGGCACCGCGCTGCCCGCCGCGGCCTCGCCCATGGCTGCACGGCCCGCACCGCACGGCCCCGCCGGGCCGCTATAAGGGCAGCGCCGAGCCCTCCCCCGGGGAGGATTCGGGCAGGGCCCGGCCCCGGCCCGCCCTGGGCAGGGCTGTGACCGCCCCGGCAGCGCCGAGCGTGTCCCGGGCCCGGGCAGGGCTGTGACCGCCCCGGGCAGCGCGGAGCCTCCCCCGGCCCAGCCCGGCCCGGCCCGCGGTGAATTGAATGAGCTGCCGGCCCTCGGCAGCATCAGTAGATGGCAGGAGATACCGCGGAATGCAGCCCCTGTGAAGGAGGAGAGGGAGAATGTGTTGATGGTGATGGTCCCGGGGAGAGGTTGTGGGTGTAGACCGGAGTTCTGAAGGCCTTAAACTAATAAGAATAATTAAAAGTGTTTAAATTATCGCTGTAATCAACAATACGATTATTACAGTAACCGTATGTCGACGTGCTTTTAAATAAAGAATGCTTTTAAAAAAAGTAAATTACTACTGTAATAAATACATCAATTATTACATTAATCACATATTAAAGTGCTCTGACAATATACAATATACAAAATACAAAAATATACAATATACAATATACAAAAATATATCAGTACATTTATTCTTATATCAGCATCCTGATGATAGTTTGTAATAATTGTCGTAATAATTAACAAACTTACGAAACGTTTACTCATGGTGAATCGAATCTCCCGTAATTCCTTTCACCCTGTGCAACACCAGATAGGGGTTTTGGGATTTTAACAAATAGTAATGTAAATATTTTTATCTCCTCTTTGTTTTTATTATTACAGGGCTTTAAAAATAATTTAGGTGATGATTAGTCTATTCTATTCTATTCTATTCTATTCTATTCTATTCTATTCTATTCTATTCTATTCTATTCTATTCTATTCTATTCTTTGTTAGTAAAAAATCTGAAATAAGTGTGGTGCATGGGTGGAGGGAATGCCAGAAGCTTGGATTCCCTGCTTAGGATGTGGAGATTAGCTGGGCACTCTGGTTGTCCTGCCCAGATTCTCCAGGATTTCTTCAGTAAGAAAGAATCATAAGGTTGAGCGTGGCTGTTTTGGGGGAACAGTGATAAACTGGGTGTGGTGGCAGGGGCACTGTGTTCCCAAAGACCAAAAGGAGCTATTTGGCATGAAGAGATACCAAGCTATTTATTTAGAATAGAGCATAACTTTATCTGTTATCACCAGGGAACATGTTGCAACATTCCATGGACTTGGGTGTTTCATCCTGTACTGATGTTTTCGAGCAGTCAATATCTGTCTTCTCTCCTTTACATTTGCTTGGAAACAGGATTTCTTGCTGCAGCACAGATGTTTCCAGTGCTTGGCTATGTAGGATTCTAATATTTGGGTAGCTAACATATAACATTTTCTAATATTTGGCCAAATATGCTGTATGATTTCCCTACATCCTGCAGGTTAAAAGCATCTATTTGGAGTCCAAATGACCATGATTTCTGTCCTTTACTTTGTATGCAGAAGAAAAGGAAAAAGCATTTTACCATGAAAAGGAATAAATCTAATGACTGAAGAGCTATGCAAATGAGTTTCCCATTTCAAATACTGTGTGCTGAATGTTCTGCAATGTTACCTTTTTCTGGTCCTTGCTTTTTTTTTCTCCCCAGGCTGCCACTTCTATTCTTCAAGTTGTGGGAGCTTGAAAAATGCATTTGTGAGTGAGTTCACTTTGGAAAAAAAATCACCGAGTCTGCCAGAGCTGTCCACAGGGGAAACTATGCTGAGACTGTGAACTATGCAGGCTGAGAGGGGAGTGGACATATTTTAAACCTAAACAAATCTCTTCTGTTTGCAGGAGCCCTCCCTGGCAGCAGCACCTGATCCGCCCTTCCCTAGGAAGGGCGTGTTTGTGTCTCCAGAGGGCTGCCAGTGCCAGCCCCTCGCACACAGCATCCCGCCCATCTCGCTTCCTCTCTCCCTCCCTTCGTTTTGCCTGGGACAAAGAGGAGGAATTTTTGCAGAGAGCAGTAGCTTACTTTGCTCTGGCAGGGAGCAACCAGTGTCCATGCCCAGCTGCATATCTTTCCTGTGGCAAAATAGCTTTATAATTTTCCAAATTAATTTTTTTTCCTCCAGTTTTGCTGGGCTGTGGTGAAGCCCTGGCCTGGCTGAGGTCCCAGCTGCTGGCCAAGCTGCCTTCCCAGTCCGTCTCGGGAGCCTGTCTCCTCCAGCCTTTTTGCATCAACCTTCTGCTGCACCTGGCGCAGATGGATGATGGAGGAGAGAGCTGCCCTGTGGATGGAATCTAAAGAAACACTCTCCTGACTCCTGCTGTGAGCCTTCTGCGAGTTTTTGAGTGTTTAAAACTCCCAGCCATGTGTGCATCCTACGGAAAAGTTGTCGCACCCCAGGAGAACCAGCACCCAACCCAGTTTGGTGGTCAGTCCTCTGACCCAGCCAAGCCAGGGACAGCAGCCCTGATGAGGCTACAAGGGCTGTGGACACCCATGGCAGAGGGTTCCTCAGGGTCCCCATGGCTTGGGAAGAGGTGCTGTGCTGTCCCTGTGCTCCCTTCCCAGAACTGCTGCTTGGGCCATCAGCCAGGGCTGTGGGGAAAGGAGGGGTGATGGGAACAGGAGGAAAGGTGGCCCCAAACTGGTACCTGTCCCATTCTGCTGCTAAACTCCAACTGGGGGCTTTGACACCAGCTGTCAGCTCTGATTACCTGTCACTGTTGTAACAACACTGTCAGGCTGCTGGGCTGCCAGTGCTTGGAGGAATTGGAGAGTTTTTATGCAGGTTTGGGGTTTTTAATTTTATCGATTAATTTGGCAGAGTAGCGGAGGAGGTTTTTTGCCAAGTTTCAATACGGATTTTACTGGTGAGAAACTTTCTAGGGGAAAACATTTTACATTTATTTAGAAAGAAGAAGCATTAAAGAGATTAAATTTATCAGGGTCATCCGATGTAAGTCAAGAGTTCTTTTCATGTAAAATCAATATGCGTGAATTATACGGACAAAAATTGGAGGTTAACTCACTCATTACTCACGTGGTGCTCAGGATAATAAATGTTTGATGCTGGAGCATTACTGATAATTTATTAGGCATGGAGTAATAGGTAAAACAAAATGACAGGAAAGGATGGAGAAGGGAATTAATAGGGGAGGGAAGAACGGCAGGGGCCATACAGGTCATTGTCATCGTATTGAATTTCGTGACCAAGCTACCAGTGACTTAAAGAGATGGTGTGAGGCCATCTAACTGCCAAGGTGAAGGGCTGGCTAATGGGAAGGGCTGTGGAAGATGTGAGAGGAGAGCCCAGCATGGGAGGGCTAGTGCCTTGAGGGGCTGATGTATGCCACGCTTGGACAGGGCAGGAAAGGGGATGTGGATGGGACATGGCTTGGGAAGAGGTGGTGCTGCATCTCATGCACCAGAGCCAGCAGTGTCTGCACCCAGCAAGGGCTGAAGACATGAAACCTGGTTGCCTGCTGCTGAAGGGCTTCCCTGAGGGCTGGGTCACAGTGCCATCTCCCTCCTGTCAGCTCAGCCTGCTCCACCTGTCACAGTGACGCTTGTCATGCCGCTGGCACCTCTGCTGCTCAGCCAGGGCTGTTGGACACTGGTCAGAGGCTTCTGGGGAAACAGAGGCTGCACCGGCTCATTTGTTAAATGTTAAATGTGTGATGACTGAGTGAGGTTTATGTTATTGGGCAGTGAGACTAACAATGCTGATGGAACTTATTCCAGTGGAAGACATTTCCCCTTTCAGCACAGGTTGTTTCTTCCAGGGACACAGCCCAGAGAAATTGGCCCATGAACCCCTAATGTTGCCTTTTGGTGTTTCTTTTAAAGAAAGTAGTATGTCTGTTATGAGTCAGTCTCACTGGAAGCACCCTGTTTGTGGTGCTCTGAAAGCATTAGAGAAGAAATGTAGTGGGTTAGAGAAGCAGGGACTGATGTCCTGCGTTGTCTTTGGCGTTTTGGACCAGCACAAAACTCACCCCAGGCTGCTGATGGATGCCAGCAACTGCAGTGCATTGTGGACCAGCTCTCCTTTAGCAGTAGTTTCTAGCCCTTAAATTTTGAGAATTATCAGTATCTCAGATGTGATGTAGTGTTTTGTGTAGAGGAGCAAGCGCTTGAGCTGGGGAGGGGAAACCTCTTACTGCTCCACAGCTCCTGGGCCGAGGGATTCAGCCCAGGAGACTGTATGCAGCCTGGCAGATTCATGGAATTTTTAGCATGAGGGAAGCCCACCACCCATGGACAAGGTGGATTGGGATCTGGGCAGCACGTGGACTTCTGCTGGAAGAGAGGGAGCTTGGTGGAATTGGGGCTGGAGGAAGAGGATGCAGCAGCATCCTCAGCACACTGGCAGTGTGAGCCTTTGAGAAGGAGAGAGAGGCTGTGGGTGAGGCAGTGGCTGGAAAAGGCTCCAGGAGGACACCACCCCTCCTGAAGCACTGTTCCTGGGGAGCAGGGCCCTCCCTGCAAGGGCTCTGTGTGTCCCATGGCCACCCAGCCTGCTCCCCACAGAGGGAACCCCAGTGCCTGGGTCCCAGCTGGTGCCTCTGTGCTCACAAGAATAACTGCATTTGGAGAGCTCCTTAGTGAGAATGGGGAATCTCTCTCTGCTAGGAGAAATTTTAATATTTGGGGAAAGAGAGAGATATGGCTGTCTGGCAGGAAATGTATCAGCATAGAACAACATGAAACTGCAATTTTACTCTCTTGTGCAAATGGTATCCGGTAGAACTTAATATGCAATGAAGAAATCCACTTCCACTTTATCGGCCAGACTAAATCATGTTGTGCACAGGAGACTTCCTTTTGCTGTGTGCCAAGTAGTAATGATTCTATGCAGACTTGCAGACAAAGGAAAAAAATAAGCCACATAAAAATACCATATGTGCCAGGCATTTTCTGTGTATTTCCTCAGACATTCGAGGAGCACAATAATAAACTATGTGTTTGGTTTTTGGTCTTTTTTTCCCTTTGAAAAGCAAATTAAGTTTTGTGAAGGGGGAAAAATAGTTTCCTTAGCTTCAGATAAAAGGGAATATTTCAGCTGCTGGGTTGGACGTTTCTGCAGCTCGGACAAAAGCGAGGTCAGGACACCAGCAGTCACAAATGGAGCAGCATATGGCCGGTCAGCCCGGCCCTGCCAGCGCATTGTACTCCTCCAGCAGATATGTGGGGCACGGAGCAGGGGGAGCAGCTCCACTGAAAAATGATACAGAGGTGATATTAAAAGGCCCTGAAAAATGGCAGGAGCTGCAGGTTGGGCCGTGGTTACCTACAGGGAACGAGCTGTGCCTTTGGAGCAGAGCTCCAGCTCCGTCCTGGACACCTGCTCCCGCAGCCGAGCCTTTGTGTGGCTGGGAGCATCTGCAAGGTCACAGGGACCAGGCAGCTTCAGGGAAGGGGCTTTGCTGTTCCTGGTAAAAGCCCTTTCCAAATGGAGGGTGGGCTTTTAGGGAGTGTGATTGAAATGCTCACCAATGTTTTAGCTTCCTTCAGAAGGGCTGTGTTCTTTGGAAGAAAATGCTGTTTGTTTTCCCCAGTTTCAGATATATCAGAAGCTATATATGGAAACAGAGCTACTTTTCCCTTTCACTTTTGGGTATTTCTGGAAAAAGGGGATGTAGTTTTCAGTGAAAGGCAGGATAACCTGTGGGGATGTAGTTGTCAGTGAAAAGCAGGATAACCTGTCTGCTTCTTCTTTCCCTCTTCAATAAAAGAGAGTAAAAATTAGAAAGCTTTTAATAACTTGAAGCTGAATACACATGGATGCTTTCTTCTAGGATAATTTTTATTACACTATGTTCTCAATGGTTTATTGTCTTCTGAAATTTCTCGAGGAACGTTTAAGAAATCAGCTGTCTTGGAAAGGACAAGAATAGGCCACTTCTGTGAAGATTCACAGTGTTCTTGTGGAGATTGTTTGAGGTGATGCATCATCATAACAGAGGGGACATTTTAATAAATAGTAAATAAGGGATTATGATGACTATTGTACTTAAAAGGTGTAGGCACACACAGTTTGTGGTGGTTGGGAGTGGGGCTGTGGCCCAGCCTCATCCCTAATGGACTACAGCTGTGAGCAGCAGGTGAAAGCAATGAGCCATGGAGTGCCCAGGGGCACTGACCAACCACCACAGGGAACAGAGGGCACACAGGTGCAATGCATCAACAATCAGAGGTATTAAAGGTTGGGCTAAAGAACAAGAGGAGCAGATGCTTGCAGCCTTCTGAAGTGGTAGGATGTTACTCTGCATGGGCCAATGCCTGAAGCCTTCTGAAGAGGCAAGGTGTTACTCTGTTTGGGTTGAAGCTTTCTGAATTTGTGTGATGTTGTTCTGTGTATTGTGGCTGTCTCAGCTGTGGTATATGCTGTGACAAAAAGGAATTGTGCCTTTATTGAGAATTTTTATTGTTGTTGTAAAGGTGAAAGAAGAGGTTTTCCTATTTTGCAATCAGGTTGTTTGGACTAGGATGATAATGAAATAACATTTAATGGAAGCAAGTAGGGCATTAATTATGTGAAAAGCATGTGAATGAAGATCTGTTTTCTGCAGATAATTGAGGAGACTTGAGTCACTTTTGGCCTGCAGACACACCATCATTCATATCCTTTGAATCTTTTATTTGAGATGAGCTATAATGGACTTGGAATCTAGAGAGTGTCTTTCCCTCATTGCTGAGGCATCTGTCATGTTGTGCCATGCTACTTCATGTTGCTCTGATGACATGGCACAAGATAACAGCACCATGCAAAGCTGAGCGTGATAAATACGACATGGCATGCCCAAAACAATACTTGCTTTTAGTAGATCAGTTATCCTTTAAAAGCTAGTATTTAGGTTTGTCCTTAGACAATTCAATAGCTCCCATCTCTGGTAGGAATGGTGTCAACCTGAGTTACTGTTTGTGATGAGCAGCGCTGATGGGACGTGATGGCATGAAAAGGATGAAAGAGCAGCAGGCTGCGGGTGCAGGTCCCAGAGCTCACTGCTGAGTACCTGGTCAGGGCCGGGTTCACGGGGCTGGGCATGGCAGCAGTGTGAGAAGGAGTCAGACAGGATCTGTCGCAGGCCAGCTGGCCTCCCTGACAGCCTCTGCCCACCACAGCGCTTTGGGTTTAACTTCTCCTTTTACAGAGGTCACCAACAGAGTGCCTGCGTTAAGGCAGTGAAAGAAGAAGGAAAGAAAAAGCAATTCCCCAAAAATATGGAAAAATCATGTGAACTGGTTAAAGGAGGAACTGAAATCAAATTGTTAAAACCCAAAGTTTGATGTAGATCTTGCCCATGCAAACTGCATTGGTGTGATCTGGCAGGGCCCCAGGGAGAAGCCAGCTCAGCCCCCTGGGAGAGACAAGGTCAGAGGGCATCCAAAAGTCAAAAGTGGGGTGCATCCTGAACCTCCAGAGTTACTTCCTCTTCACAGAGGAATGTTTTCAAAACTGTTTATTCTTATACATGAAAATCAGAAATCTAGGCTGGAAGAATTTGTGGTATTTGACAGCATTTTTTCTCTTCTCCCTCTCTCTCACCTGCGCTCTTCCCTTGCTGGTTTTTATATGCCCTGTGCATACTGCTGTCTGTTCTTCATAGTAATTATTTTCAGTGATTCAAAACACTTATTAACTTAGTTAAAAAAAATTGGCATATTTCTCAGAGCCCCTGTTGAGGTTAGAGGAAGAAAAAGAAGGTTAAATCAGGTACTGAGCATCCACGGTGCACAGTATTAATAGCTTATTTATTACTTCACAGGCATTAAGCATTTTTATTCAGAAGTATTGAATAAGCAGAAAGTAATCTACATAGGAAACAGCTAAAATGTCAGGCTGCAAATTAGTTTGTTTAGTCAGCAAGCACCGAGGGCTGCAGAGTTGCCCTCTCGTGTGCTGTCGTGCTCTGTGTCACAGGCAGTGACCCCGCCTTCAAATCACAGCCATGAGCGGGCTGAACTTGGTTTTTAACCCGGGCACGGTTCACCAGGAGTTATTTACATTGCTGGCTGCAGGACTGAACCCGTGGTGCTGCTCAGGGTTTCACATGGCTGCCTGCTGGTGCCCTGCACAGCCTGCAACCCACCCCAGAGCTGTGAGCCTCCTCCTCTGCCATCCCAGAGAATCCCCCTCTGCCTGCACCAGGAGGCTGCTGCAGCGCCCAGATGGGTGTATGCATAGCCTGGTTTTATTTTAGCTCATGGGTCTTTAGCTGCTAAAGCCTGACTCTGTCCACAGGCTCCAGGCTGTCTTGCCAGGCTTTGTGGTGATATCTCAGACAATTCAGGGTTGCAGCCACATAAAGGTTACTCCTGCTGTGAGAAAGGATGGTGGAGAGGTTGCACTGGGGGCACTCTGCTCCTCCTGATCCTTTGCCAAAGTCCATTTTGTGTTGCTGTGTCGAATGTGTTTGAGCAAGCTCGTGGAGAGAGTTCTGTTCTGGGGGTGACAGGGAAGGGGGTAGCCCATCCTCCAGGCTGGCCTCTTGCTGTGCATCAGATCAGCCCTGAGATCTCTGTTTAGGCTGCCAACACAAAGATCAGTTAGTCCCTGCCATGCAGGATACCCTGAGGAGCAGCCCAGTGCCCCACAAACCAGTCTGGCCCTGCAGAGCATTTCCTGTCTGCCACCAAGGAGTCACCAAAGAGATGCCCCTGTCACCAGCACGCAGCTGAGATGGATGTGGAGCCATGACCCAGATGTGTAGGACTCTGTCCCATAATTAGTCCTCCAATCCAAGCAGCTGCTGGGCCATTGCTTTTCACCTGGCTCTCACCCTGATCTCACACGGTGCTGCTTGAATCATTTCTCTGAAAATTCCCCGAGTGACGCAGAAATCTGTGGCAACCGTACCTGTCCCTGCCTGCTCAGTGCCAGCTGCAGGCAGGTCCCACAGCTTCCCCTCTTCATCTCTTCTGCTCTTCATCACTTAGGAAGGGAGGGCAGGGAGAGCTCGGGGATTTAGGGCACAGGAGGAGTACATGGGGATCTCGCATACCTGAGAGATTTCCTCTGTATAGGATTTTGATTTTTAGTAGTGCAAGCTTATTGTAAAGGAACCTCATCCCTCAAAAAAAACCAACCCAAAACAAACACCAAAGTATTTTTTCCCTCTGAATCTTCTGACAGCATTGTAAATTGCTGAAGGAAGGGTTGAGAAAATCAATCTTCATTTGGGAAGGGCTTTTTCTCCTAGCATGCTTTTTCCACAGAATCTCCCTTTCCAGATTCCTCATTGCTTGCCAGGAGCAGTAGCCACAAATCCAATACTGAATGGGAGCAAGAAAGGCCATAGCAGGGGAAAGTTGTAATTGAAGAAATAGAGCAGCATGTTTTTGCTTCTGTTTTTTTCTCCCCTTAGATAAACTCCCTTTCATAAAACCTATAGGCCCGCAGAAATAAACATTTTTTTCCATTGGCATTTTGCTTTAGCAAAGTTTGTTCTAAAAAGTGCAGAAGAACAAAACAAGCCTGTTTCCTTGCTGCTAAACATGTTTGCCCAACCTCAGAGCTTCACTAATAACTCTGTTTCTTAGCACTAGACATCATAGCAGCTATTCTGCAGTGTACAGTGCTGCAGTGGGCTGGTTTGTTTGTTTGTTTCTGAGTGATTTCCAGGCATCTGAGGATACCACGCTGGGTTAAGGCAAGCAAGATGCTTTTAACCTTCATGCACAGATTGAAAAAAGCTGGCTGCTCTAAATGAGCTACATGTAAATCCAAGGACTAATATGAATGGAAATCCTGGCTTCTTTATCTGACTTGAGTTGAAAAATACCATTTAAGGGACTCAGAAAAATATCTTTTCCTCTTGGACAACACCCAGCTGAATGGGAGACACAAGGGAAAGAAAGGCAGGCTAAATTCTGCAATAAAACATAGCACCCTTTCCATCCTCTCTGTTCCTCTTTTCTTTTTAGTGCTGCTAAGAATTTTCCCCCTGTTTATCATCACATCAGTGGAGGGCTTTGTGTAGTGCGACAGCACGTAATTCAAGGAGGCAAGCAGCATTCTTTAAAGCTGTGTGTTTTCCCAGATTCAACATTACTGTGTGCCAGACAGCAGGTCTGCACCTTCTGCTGCTCTAATGAGCTTTGAGAGGAGCGGGCAGACAGAGCAGAGCGTGGCTCTCCACCTGAATCCTCCCTACGTCATTTGCCAGATCCGCGTTTGTGCGAGCCCGGTGTCCACGAGAGCTCTCCATCCTGAGATGTGGGAGTGTGGGTGTTAATAAAAATGAAGGGGTTTAAAAATAAAAGAGAGAGAGAAAAATCCCCCGCTTCTGGCCAAGCTGCACTCTAGGTGTGCGCCGTAGGGATGATGCAGGAGGTTTGCAGTGGTTGTTGGATGGTTTGAGAACTGCAGATCCAGACTAAAGGAAAAAAAATATCAAATTTTCTCCACTTTATACCTTTGGCAAATAATTTCACATCTTCTCCTGTTACTAAATATAGTAATAAAGATTAAGATTTAAAGATTTAAGAGCTGATGGTAGGAGCATATGAAGTAGAATGTTGTGGGAGGTTAAAGAAGCCTTCTGAAGTCCAATTTCCCGGATGACTTTCCTCTCACAAAAACTTGGTTACCTTTTGAATAATCCCCTTCAGGATGTGTTTGCTGATTGCCAGCTGCCATCTCTCGGTGCTCCCGGGGCTGGCAGGCGCCAGTGCTGTGCCTGGTGCCCTGGGGCACTATCCCAGCCCCCTCCCACCCCTCTCCTGACAGCGGTGCTTCCCCTCCTCTCCTGCTGCTTTAGAAGGGCAACCCAAGTATTGCAAGGGCTGAAATCCCTATCTCGCTCTGAACTGGCTGATTTCCTTTGCCTTTTGATAATTAATTAATTAGGAAAAGGTTAATTCTGCACCTTCCAGTACTTTTTCTCCAATAGTATTCAGACCATGGTTATTTTTCCTTTCCCCTCTGTCTCTCCTGTAAGAGTGGCTTTTTGGGATTACTCCATTTCTGGTCTTGACATTTTTTTCTGTTGCCTTGCACATCTCTATTTAACAGCATATTACCCATGTCACTTCATGTGAAATCCATGTAATTATTTTTTGGGTTTGAAAGGTTTTTGCTTTCAAAGGGCAAACACTTTTCAGCAGTCTTTCCAGGTGCATTAAGATAGGTGGGAACTTCCAAACACAGTGGGAGGAGAAGTTTCTCCATCAGCGGTGTCTAGAAGTGCTAGCTGGTGTCCCTTGACACTTTCTTTGTGGAAGATGATGGTTGTCTGCAGAGGCTTTTCAGCAGCTAATTTTAAAAGCATCTTAAATAAATCTCTCCTTTAGTTACAAAGAGAGAATACCAGGTAGGGATAAAATGTTTACAATCCATTGTGTGTGCCCTTCTGGAAAAATTCAAGGTAAGAAAAGGTTTGAGAAAATGTGAAGGCCTTTTTCAAAATATTTTTTCTGGATTCAGGGTTTTCTTTCCTCATTAAAAGTATTCATCAAATTCAGCATGATGTCACCAGTTGACCAGATCAGTGTCAGGTGTCACCAAAGGCTATTTGTGTCCCCACATTCTGCTGGGTGTGGCCCAGCAAAACCAGGGGCAGTGATGTGTTCTTCCTTGGCAAATCCTTGCCCTCTGTGCCAGTGTTATTAATTTTCTCTGTGCCAGCAGCATGGGGAGCAGCATGGTGCAGGCCGTGAGTGGTGCTCAGTCAGGGCAGGACACCCAACCCCGGCTGGTGGCCAGAGCATCGTTGCAGTCACAAAAGATCTTCTGACAGATCTGCTCTTTGTGAGCAAATATGACTGCAAAACGTGCCACAGACAGGGGGAAAATCCATGTTTGAGGCTCCTGGTGGGATCAGAGGTTTCACATAGGAGGGCAGGTCTCAGTCTGGTGAGGGGCAGTGCTGTGTAACGCTGTTGGATTTGCTGCTTCTCTCTGCTATGATTGGCATATTTTGTCATCAGGATATGTTGATATGGCCCAGGATAAAACTTCATCTAGGTACACTTAACACGTACATAGAGCAACCAAAGGCATGGGGATGTGGGAGGGCAGGTCAAACCAGTGTGAGGACCGTATGTAGCACTTGTGGGGGCTTTGGGGTTCCAGTAACCCACAGGGGGATGATGCTTCCAGTTGTGTGGGTGAATCTGAAGATGTGGAAGATGTGTAACACAGAGTACCTGTGCAAAATGGGATGTACAAATACATTCTGCATCCATTAGACCAATCTTTAATAATCTCCTGTGTAGAGCACACAACTCTGCCCCAACCCTGCAGTCCCTGGAGCTCACCAGGGTGAGATAAGGACATGGTCAAGAGGTTCCTTCATTCTCTGTCTATTTTTGATAGGAGAGGGTTGGAAGTACTTCAGCTGTGCTGCTGAACTCCTGGGTTTGAGCCTGGTGTTTCTTAGTATTCTGGGGTTTTTTCTTACTTTATCCAAGTACTGATTATGGCAACATCAATATACATCAATTTAACACCAAGCAAACCTGTTCCATTTGTGAAGACCTGGGAGAAAGAGAAAGGAAAGATGAGGTCCCCCTTTCTATTCCTGCCCAAAGCACGGTGAGCCATCCAGTGCAGCATTTGTCCAGCCCAGAGTCCCCAGGCTGCCCTTCCCCAGTGCTGATCCATTGGCATGGATGGAAGAGGCACTGCTGGAAGGGAGCAGCAGTTTGTGTCCACCAGGGCAGCCCTGCTGAGGGACACAGCGTGCTGAGGGACACAGCCTGATCCATTGGCATGGATGGAAGAGGCACTGCTGGCAGGGAGCAGCAGTTTGTGTCCATGAGGGCAGCCCTGCTGAGGGACACAGCCTGATCCATTGGCATGGATGGCAGAGGCACTGCTGGCAGGGAGCAGCAGTTTGTGTCCATGAGGGCAGCCCTGCTGAGGGACACAGCCCTGCTGAAGGACACAGCCTTGCTCTGCCTTTCACTGCAGCCAGGGGTGAGGAGCAGGGCTGGCTACACCTTTGGGGTGCCCTGGTGTGAGGGGCCCTTGGTGTGTTCCTTGTGTGGCCTCTGGCCCAGCAGCTGTGGCTGCCTCAGCAGCTGATTGTGCTGGGGTGAGGAAATTTGGCTCCCTGAGGGGGAAATGACATTGATCACTCACAGCCAGTCTTCTAAGTGGCACTTGGAACAGCAAATACATTTAAAAAACAGTATTTTTGAAACACCAGCACTGTAGATATTGTATTCTTGCCCTGCCAGGGTCATTTTGAGGAGAGCAGGGCCAAGGCCTCAGGCTGGCCTGCAGGCATGGCTCCATCCCCACGTGCTCTCTGTGCAGCACATCCTCAATGTCACTTGCCCTCTTCTGAAGTTACTTTTGCACTTTTAGGCGTTTTAGGGATTGTTTTTTGACCTTCAGGCTTCCACCTCCAGCACAGGATTTGTCAGCTTCTGAGACATGGGCTGCAGACAGCTCCAGGCTGAAAGGCTGCCCACTTCTCCTTTATCTCATGCCAGGCTGTCCCTGGGTTGGGGCTGGGCTCCAGCAGCTGCAGCACAGGCAAACCAAGCCATGGCTGGGGCTGGCAGGGACCACAGGGCTCTTCTTGGTGAGCAGGCTCGGTAAGAGCAGACCTAGAGAAGCCTGAAAGGCAAGGGGACACAACCAACCTCCAGGGGAGTTCATTTGTTAAAGTTATTTCCAACTAACTCCACTGCTGCTCTTGCTGAGTGTGGTGCTCCTTCATTAGTGAGTGAATGGCTGGCATTTCATTTTGCCCCTGAACTGGTTTTCCAGACCCCTTCTTGAGAAAGCAGACAGAATTCAGACAAAAGTGACAGTTTTCTAGATTAAATTACTTCAAACTTCTTCTTTTTTACTTCCTTTAAACCAGAACAGAGTCCCTGAAGGCATCAAAATAGATACTTTTTGCATTTGAAACCATTTGCCCCTATTAACTAACATAAATACACCTTTAAAAGTCTTGGCTATTACTGCTTGAGTATTATCACATATTTCTGGTGAGAATTTGGATTTTGAGTAGGAGAGGGCTTTTTATGCACCCAGAACCTAAAAAATACACACAAACCCCACCACTCAAACTGCGTGTGTTCTTTTGAATATATGTCCCACATTTTCTGCAAGGTCTGTTGTGAGGGCAGCAGTAGCCAGAGATTGGCTTCATGCACCACAAATGCCAGGAAATCAATTTAGGGCAGCCAAATATTTCCTTTTTCCTTGGAAAGTGGACATGTTTTCCTTCCTATCCCTGGAGAGCACAGAGCCAAAAGAGGGTGAGCAAACTGCTGAGCTGGGCTGCAGGGCAGGGGCTGGACCTGCAGTCCTGGGAGCCTGGGGTCTGATGGGATTAGCCTGCTTATCTGCTTTTCTGCCTTTCAGTTGGGATTTAGTTAAGAATTTCCTGCATCTGCATCAGCAAGGAGAAATGGCTGTTCCTGGGATTTGGAAAGGTCAGCAGCAGGCCAAAGATATTTAAGCACGGAGTTTGAGACTTTCAAGGTGTTGGGAGTGCATAGGCTGGAGCCAAATCCTAAAAGTAGATCCTTGGCATGAGGAAAGGGCTGGAGGGCTGTGTCTGGGTGCATGTGTGAGCAGCAGGAGGTGTTCCCACTCCTTTTTGGGCTGGCTGTTTGTCCTTCCACACCAAACCTACAGCAAGGGCTCGGGTCTCACTGGGTGTGTGGAATTTGGGACACCATCCTCCCCCTGCTGCAAAACCCATGAATTTTCCCTGACTTTTCCCACCCCAAAACTCTGCTTTTCCCACCAGCCATCATCTAGAAGGTGCCTGCTTTGGAGAGTTCCTGCTCTGCAGGCAGAAAAAGCTCCTCAGATTAATGGTCTGCCTAAGAGCTGAGGAGAGAAAAAAAAAAAAAAAGAGAAATAATTTTAAATATCACATTAAAATGCCACTCCACATCTGAAAGGATCCATTAAAACTTTTATAGAGCTTTTTACATTTGTTTCCCCTCTTTTACATTTTGTTCTGATTCAGGCACTTCTCTCTTATAGTTCTCCTATGCAATAAACATTTTTGCCTCGGTTGGCTCTGCTCTGAGAGGGACTATTTTGGGTGCAGAGGAAAACGTGGCACTTGTGATAGAATAGAGTTTTTATTTCCAAAATCACCATTTGCAGGCATCCAGCCTGGGCAGGAGCCTCGGGCTTGCCCCCTGGAGGTGTTCCTGCATGATTTTTCTTAAAAATGTAATTTTTTTAGGGATTTGGAGAATGCACCCAGGCTTCACCCTCTGGTTCTTCTCTTTGTTAGAAGGAAAGGTTTCTAAGGTCCAGCAGAAATCCCTGAAAACACTCCATGGCCTCTGAGGAGTCTGGTCTAGCTGAGGATGTTCCTGCTCATTACAGAGGGGGTCATCACCTTGCTGACCTTTAACAGGTCCCTTCCAACTCAAACCTTGCTGTGATTCCGTCATTGGGCTGTGGGCAAAAAAAAATAGAACTTTCAGCTGTTTAACCTTTGTCATTACTGTTAAAAATATTTAAATCTGTAAGTGCTCGAGGGGCAAGGACACAGGCCCTGCTGTCTGCAGGGGAAGCCAGGAGCTGCAGGACGTGTCCTGCACCCTGTCCCCTCCATGAGGCTGGGAATGCTCACTCCCCATCCCAGCTGCCTGCTCCTCTCCTGAGCCTGCTCCTCATGCCCAGGGTGCTCAGGAGCTGCTGCTGTCAGTGCTGCTTGGGAAATCATTCTAGAGCCTCACATCCAGACTGAACTCAGGTGTCCCCACAGGGAAATTGTCCCCACAGGGCAAAGCCAGCCCCTTCCCAGGTCAGTCACAAACAACCCAAGGGAGCACAAGTTCTGCCATGTACTGCCCTTTCCTTGCCTTTTGCTCCTTCTCCTGTGTCCCTGACATTGGAATCCCACAGCCTGCTTACCTGTGCTTCCTGACTGGGGGATGTGACAGGCTATTATTTAATCCTTCATCTTGTCCTCTCACACAGATAATGCATTTCTGAACGTTGAGTGCTTGAAGCAAAGCACCCCAGTGCCCTGGGAAGGTGTGGCACCCCCGTGGGCATTTCTCAGGGGCAAGAAGGGTTTGGCCTCAGCCTTGCCAAGCTCCCTGCAGGGCTCCCCTTCTCCCTGTGCTGCCTTGCTGCTGCTTGGGCTTCCCTGCCCCTGCTCTGGCTGCTTGGCACCAGCACACCTGAGCCTTGCAAACCCGGGGCAGACTTCAGGAATGCAAATAATGTTCCCTGTGCATCCAAAGCATGTCTCTAAAAACCTTTCCCTCTTGTTCCTTGTTGCCCTGGAGGATAGTTACTTCAAAGAGCAGCCCTGTTGCCTGGCATTTCAGTTTATCTCATTACCATTGTGTTTGCCAAGCCAGCCAGCTTTGCCAAAAACAGAATCAAGGTTGTTGGCAGCTCTGGCTGGCTCCATCTTCACCCTCTCTGCTGGCAGAGATGCTAATTTCCCCTTGATTGCAACCCCCGCATTCATCTTTTGTGAATAAGCCGTGCCCACAGCCAGACCATAATGGCTTTAAAATCCTGCCCTGGGCCCCTGGGCCCCTCTGCTCTGCTCTGCTGCCCAAGGCAGGGCTGATGGAGGCTGCTGGATTATTCACTTGCCACTCCTTTGGCCCAGGGCAGCAGCTGGCTGGCACCCACAGCTGGCAGAGGGCCCAGGGGAGGAGCTGGGGGAGGCACAGCCGTGTGGATGGATGGATGGATGGATGGATGGATGGATGGATGGATGGATGGATGGATGGATGGATGGATGGATGGATGGATGGACGGACGGACAGTGGGTGGTTGCAGGGATGTAGCCACCATTCGAAGGTCGTTTGTCACATCAGGGACTGGTCACAAGAGCAGAGGTGAGAGCTGACGCTTTCTGGCTCCAGGGGATTCCCTGGGCTTGAGGAAGACTCAGAACAGCCTCAGGACACCCTCAGGATGGCTCTAATACAATCTGATTTCCCTCTTGCTGTCTTGAGTAGGTTGCAACAAGCTCTGTGTAAATTTTTTAGAAGTCTTGGGTGCAAAATGCTGAGCTGGCAGTGGTGTGGCACAACCTGAGCACTTTGTGCTCCTGCTGGCATTGCCAACGTGGTCAGAAAGGGACAGCAGGCTTTGGGATTGCTGCTTAAAGTCAGTTTAATGGCTGAGGATTATTTTATAATTTTTTAACGTCCCTAAAATGAAGCACACCTCAAAAAAAATTAAAATAATTAGCAAATCCTGGATCTATTAACCAGAGGTGAGCAGCACCTGCAGGGATGGGTGAGCTGGGGTGGACAGCCGCATCCCTGGGCTTTACACTCCTGTTTAGGATGGGCCTGCCCCAAGTGATGCTCTGGCTGTTGCTAAGCAACAAGTGATGCCTGCTACAGCCAATATTGCCCTGTTGAAGGTGTGTTTGCAAGGAGCAGTCTGCTGTGGGCATGGCATCAGTTTGCAGGTGTATGGATTTGCATTAGTTAGTGGCAATAAACTCTGGCAATGCTTCAGAGCGGAGTTAAAATGGAATACAGTGTGGCAGGAGGATCTTGTGCAGCAAAAGCATTAAGCCCTCCCCTTTGTTTAATTGGAACTTAAAGCTGGGATATCTTACAAAAAAAATTAACAGTGAATCAGGTTACAGAATAAATTAACAAATTAAATTGGGTTAGTTGGAAAGTTTAAGAAGGAGGAGCATTTGTGAGCTGCTTGCATTACAAACACAAAGTCTTGAGTTGGAGGGGAAGGCTCACACAGAAATAAATGTGACTGTCCCAGAGCTGCTTTGATTCCCAGTCTTTATCAGGAAAACACCGGACCTGCTCTGACCATGAATTAGCACCCACAACAGGGAAGGCTTTTGGCTGCTCTTCTTCTTCTGGTTTTGTGACTGGTTGCCAGAGATTTGCAGGGGATAGGGCTCCTCTCATGGGCCATCACAAACTCCCTTTTTCATCTTCCTGAGCTTCTTTTCCTTCCCTTGCTTTGTTCCACCAGCCAGCACCTCACGACCGTGCCAGAGAACTCCCCTGTGCTCCTTCACTCACCCTGGGCTCCTCTGCAGGGCACAGCAAACTCTCATCTGATGGCAGCAGGGAGAAGGGGAACTGGGGCAAAGTATTTTAGCTGTGTTACTTTCAGGTGGTTGCCACATCTTTTCTGATTAAAATAAAATCATCTTAGGACTCCTGAAATGAATATTTGGTATAATGGATTCAGAAAGTGATGAAAATGTTTTCATTAAATAGTGAGAGAGGGAGAGAGACCCTGCAAGGCACAGCATTTTATCTCAACTCTCTAATAACATTAATAAACTCTTTAATCTTTGTCACGTTTATGACTTAATGGCAATCCTTAATGACATGACAGACAAGTTAGGGCTGCCAGGTTCCTTTAACCTATAAGCATTCATATCCTTCCCAGGATTTTGATTAAGTGGAAAATTCCTCTGCGAGGGGCTTTATTCTCCTTGTAGATCCGTGCTCTGAGCTGCCAAGCCCAGGCTTCACTCTGCCTGCCCCAGTGTGTGCCACGAGGTGTGTGTGGTCCAAAGCAGCCGATATGCAGGGGGAAAAGAGTATGGATCATGTAATTATGGAGCTGCACAACAAGACAGGTGCAGCTGGGGGCTTACTCCAGCCTTGGGATTTTCTTTTTTATTTTTCTCAGCAATCTGGCAGTTTCTAACCATCAAGTTCCTGACTAGAAAAGCTAATTGATATTCCTTTAATGTAAGGTTTCTGCGTTTAATACCCTTTATTTATTTTGCTTTGTTTTGTTACTGTTACATCAAAGTGCAGCCTTCCTTCCCTCTGCTGCTGGGGCTTGGACCCAGAACATCCATTTTGGCAGCTGCCACCCCAGTGTTCCCAGCTGGAAGCAGAGGGATGCTCCAGTGGTGGGGTGGGTGCAGAAAAGGGTTGTCAGTGGCAGCTTGGTCCCTCCTGGGGAGCTTTGGCAGGGCTGTGGCAGCTGCATCCCTTCCCCTGAGGCACCTGCAGCGCCCAAACCCAAAGGCCTCAATGTGGGACAGGTGTTATTCCATCCAAATTTGGTACACTGTCATCTGCTGCACACACAAGTACCAGCTTGGTGAATTCACTCCTGTAAATGATAAGCTGGAGCCTCTTTGGTTGCTTCTCAGTCACGTGCCAGCAATAAAATGAAGAATCACCCCTCTTTTATTTGCATAATTTTGATGCTGTCAAAAGGAAGAGACAATACTCATGTAGCATAAGGAGAATTTTTAAATAGAAGCATTACAGTTTAAAACCCTAATAAAGATAAAAGCAAAATAAACACTGGAATTTGAATTTAGAGAATGAGAGAAGAAAGATTAGGCTGAGCTGGTGGAGTAATGAAGGTAGTGGCTGGTAACAATTTTTAATAGCACATTAATGCTGAATTACTTTGAAATTTCTGCAGGAGTCGAGATGACATCCACATAAACACCAAATGAATTCCAAATGATTGGTATTATCATAAAGAGCACCAAATGAATTAATAATGATGGAACACTTAAACTAAAACGTTATCTTCCCTAATCTGTTTTCTCTTTTACGCACTGCGCAATTCATTTTTAGCCAACTATGACCCTTTCTTTCATTTGTCTTTTAATTTAAAAACATATATATTTATTTTTGCATGGGTGTTCTGCTCCTGCACTGCTTGAAGTGGGACTTGGACTGGTCCATCGTCACAACAGTTTTGTGTTGGCCTCAGAAAATTTCAGCAATGCATGGGAAGACATCTGGACACGAGCCTTATCGCTGGGAAAATGACTGTGACTAATAAGAACAATAATAATAATAACCATTCCCTCTTGATGGTCCCACATGTGCACAGACCTCAGGGCACCCTCAGCAGCGTTTAATAAGCTAAATGGCTCACTTTACAGCAAGGCAATATGTCTCCCCTCCCATGGAGGAGCCCAGGAGGAGAGGAAGATGAGCTCGCAGCTGAGATCAGTGAGCAGAGGTCTGGGGCTGGTTTTGGGTGTCCCAGAGCCCCAGCCCTGCTGCCTCACACTCTGTGTGGCTCTTTGTGGTGCTCCATGCCCATCCCACGGGGCTCCTTGGCACAGCCTGGGCAGGGACAGCATCCCAGCATCGCTGCCCGGGGCAGGGCTGGCCCCGGTGCCTCCCCGCGGCCGGGCCGGGTGTGCACGCTGACATATTAGCAGCCAAATGACATTTAGAGAGCACAAGTCTCACTCTCTCCTGCAGGCCAAGTAAATATCATTAGTAATGATATTAAATCTCAAATTGTGCTGCTGCACTATGGCAACCACTCGGCAATTTGCTATTGCAGCTTGTTCCTAACAATTACTTTCATAGACTTTATTTCTTGGAAAACTATTACTGACCATAATCTTCCGCGTGGCATGCTATGAAAAGAAATACTAATAATAATAAATTAATTAAAGGAAAAAAGTCAAGCCAGCTTCCAGAGTGAGGGTGTAATGCTGCCACGAGGCTGGCATGGCAGGTTTTGGATTTTTTAGGAAGCTGGCAGTGCTGGGAGCTGCACAGAGAGCTTGGCAAGGCACAGCTCTTCTGCCTTGTTATTCTTTGTGTCTTTGATGCAGGAAGTGGTGCAGGGAAGTCAGCTGGAGTTATCCATCACACAAATATAATTTTATTTTTCTGTACAAAATGAAGTTTTGGCATGTGCATGTGTATTTATTAGATCTATGAGTATGCAGGCATATCCATGTGTGTGTATAGGGTACGTGTGTGTATACACACACACACAGGTGCATATATATTTCTCCATAGATGTATTTACACATCCATTTGTACATTTACACATCCCAGGCTCTCCATTTGTACATTTACATATCCCAGGCTGTCCATTTATCCATTTACAGACCCCAGGCTGTCCGTACCCGTGTGCACCCACACACAGAGCCCCTGAGCTCCTGGCAGCTCCTCCCTGCAGCGCTGTGGCTGTGCCGTGCCCCTGGCAGGCCAATGGCCCCGCACACGGGCTGAGCCCCTGTGACAGAAGCAACATATAATTACATTACAAATTAACTTGCAAATGCTGGCGGTGATGTACTCCACAGGAAAAAAAAATAAAATCATCGGTTTCGTCTTCTCTGGTGTCTTGTAGCCGGTCCCTCCAGCACGCTCTGCATCTGTCAGGATCCGTGCCCTGGGAGCACTAATCATTTTTATTAACCATTAAACAAGAAGATCCTTTTTATTTGAAAATGTAAAACATGCAGGAAGCACTATCTATAGCCGCTGATTCAGGTCACATTAGACGGCAGTGCCTCACCTCTGTGCTCATCCTGCTCCGCCGAAGCAGCGCTGCCGTCGGGGCTGAGCGCCCGCGCCGCATTTCCAGCCCGGATCCCACCCCTAATAATTACACTTCTTTTCCGAGTGACCCCACGTAAACCGAGCCCCTTTTAAAGCTTCTCTCGTGTCAGGTTTATGAGGCGTTCCTGCACTTTCTGAACGTTTTTTGCGGCTTTTCCTCCGGGCAGGGCGGTGATGGCAGCGCGGTCCCGCAGAGCGGGTGGCGCTGGCTCGGTCACCTCTGTGTGCGGGCACTGCGGGGACAGCCCCAGCGCCGGACCGCGGCTCCCGGAGCCCGGAAAATCCAACGGGAGAGGGACTGACCCCAAGCTCCCCCCGGGGTGTCCGTGCTCCCCGAACCGAGCGGAACGGGGTCCCGATCTATTGACAAAGCGGCGCTGGCGGTGCCACCTCGTTAGCATTATAGAGCGGATTCCTCTCATGCTTTTTTTCATTCTGCAGCTTGGCTGCTGCTGTGTGAGACTGCGGAATATTTTACTGCCTTGTGGCTCGCATTCAATACGGCAAATAAAAAGGGGAAAAAAAAAAAAAAGCAAAGTTGACAAAAATCCTGTTTTTTTTTTTTTTCCCTTCTTACATGCATCTCTGTTTTTAACAGCCCTCCTGCTGTAACAAAACTGTTAATTAAACTGAAACTAAAATAAATTAAGCTCACCTAATATGACAGGCATTTGAAAGCAAAGCATCAGTGGAAGGGCTGGCAGGGTAGGAGCTGCTGCGTCTGTTCCTCGTGCCCCTTCTGCCTGCATTGGTGGCACTGTCAGGGTGCAGCATCCCAGGTGCTGTGTGTGTGTGTGGCAAAAAAAAGAGATTTTTGACTTCCATGTCAGACAGAGCATAGTGTAAGAGGCTCCATCAGCCAGGCCGTGGCCTGTCGAGACCAGAAATACAGCTACAATATTTGTATTATTTATATTTTTAATAATAATAGTTTTAAGTTACTCTAAAAACTTAATGTGTGATTGCCCAGTGTTTCTTATCTCCCTTCAAGTTTAGCTGAGGTTGTTGATTATTCCAGAAAAGCCCCACCAACAACAGCGCTACACCCTCAGCTTGCCTTCCAAACCTGTGGGGGCTGCAGCTGCCTGATGAGCAGGGCTGCAGCCTGGCCATGCACCCATAAATTAAAGAAAGGGCCAGGCTGGCCGAGGCACAGCGCTGGCTTTGATGTGCAGTAATGAAGCTCGCTTTTAATTCGGGCTGTAACTTCCACGCCGCCGCAGAAGCGGGAGCTGGGAGAAGCCGCATGCATAATCAGGGGTGAAAGCAAGGATGCGGCTGCGATGTGTCTGATGTTGGATGAGAGGCAAGATAGCCTTTAATCATTTTGTTTTCAAAGAAGCTTTAGAGAGCTCTTTGAAGATGAGGCTTTCTTTGAGGGCTGCTTCTGGAAAAGAGGAGGCAGCGATAGACGGCACGCGCGCCCACCTGCCCGCTGGGTTAACCTGGGCACGGGACACACCTGGGCATCCCTGCCCTGCACGGCTGGCACAGAGAGCCTCTGCAAAACCAGGGCTGCATGTGCTGGTGGCACCCTGATGGAGCAGGAACGCCTCTGTTCTGAGCTGTTAGAACAGGGTGTCCGGCCTCCCTTCATTAATTATAATATTTTTGTAATGATAATGTTCTGTAAATCATGTCGTATTATCTTTGGATGAAAGGGACTGATAATGAACGTCTGATCAGGCTTTAAGGAGAGGCACCATAGTGGTGAGGTGTCCTGTAATGCAGCATTTGGGGTGGGAAAGGAAGGGTGAGGTGTGTGTCACACAGGCCTCCACAACGCCCCAGCACTGCAGGCAGTCAGGATGGTTGCTGCAGGTGAATTCCTTGTGGGCTGGGATCCAGCCCAGCATCCCAAGGCACGAAGGTGTTGTACACATCTGACCACCCCTGGCTGGGGAGGGTGAGAGGCTCTGCTAACAGCATGCTTGGCTTTATTTTGAGGACTGAGGTCGGGATGCTCTTGTGATAAATGCATCACGCACAAAATAAGAACACGGTTTCTTGCTCCAGGAATGTTACAGGCTGTTCCTTAGGGAATGGGTGTGCCAACAGTCCTATTTTTAACTCTTAATTTTACCTTTTATACCTTTCAGTGTGGCTTGTGGTAAAACAACAGCCAGGAAGTAATTGTAGGCTGTTGGGCCATGTGTGTTGCTCCAAAGCCATCACACTGAGTGTGGAATACTGGTATTTTCAGTGTTTTTGCACATTTGGTCATTTAGTGTGGTTTTTAAAGTAGATGAATGCTGGTGGTTGAGGTTACTTGCAGTTGTCATTGTGCCATGCAGAGAAAGCCTGTGAAACAGCCCAGACAGATGAATTACTGCCCTCCCCAAGCACTGAGTCTGTCTCCATGGGCATCACAGGCACCTTGCTCTGTGCCCAGGGCTGCTGAAGCGTGCACTGAGAGCAGGACAAACAACACCACATTTTCACCCCTGTGTGTGACTCCAGGTGGAGGAGCTGGGCTCTGCCTGGGTGCATGGCACAATCCTCACAGCCATGGCTTTGCCCATGTGCCCAGCCCACCTCCCTGCATCCTCTGTTCATCTGCACAGACATTGCCACGTCTCGAGTTCTGGTCAGCATGAGGGTCTAACAAACACACATTTTCCAGACCCTTCAGAAAAGTCCACATCTCCAAATTTGCTGTGTTTTGTAGTTTCTGCAAATGTCTTTGGTAGAAATCTCCGTTCCTGTACGTACAACCCCAAGGCACTGTTACTGTCACACTGTGTGTCCATGCCAGCGTGCTGAAGGTTAAGTTTGAAAGACCAAAAGAGGTGGCACCTGCCCCATGTGTTAAAAGGAAAATCCCTTTCTCCTCTCTGCCCTCCTGTCTGCATCAGGTATTTGAACACTGGCCTTGCTGGGGAGGTGTGAGGCTTTGTGCCAGCCCTGCAGCTGGGGATGCAGCTAATGACACCTGGCAAATGCTGTTTGGGGATTAAATGTGCCACTGCTCTGTGAAAGGCAGGCTCATAACGTTGGGAAGTTTGGAGACAGTGTGTCGGACTCCTGTTTTCCCTCCTAAGTGATGCTGTGCTATTTTTGTCCAGGCCAAACTTTGCCTTTTTTAATTAGGTTTATCGCTATAGCTCCATGGCAATGTGTATGTGCTAATGTTGGATTTTTGTATCTAATGTAAGTGATTGAAATAAACAATCCAGACCTGATAGTCCCAGTGGGGGGACTGACACTGACATTTGGAACTGGCTCAAAATACGTGGTTTTGATGCTTGTTAGACTCCAACTCTTTCTCAGGAAGCACAAAGGGAGGGTGTCTGCAGGGTAGGGCTGCGTTTGCCTCTTTCAGCCTGATGCTCAAGCTGCTGCTGAAGTGCTCCTCCTGCAGAGGAGCTTGCTGCCATGGCTCTGGCAGGCTCAGCAACGGAGGGGTCTGAGGAGGGACAGTGTAATGCCACTTGGGCATGAGTTACAGAGCTTGCAGAGTCTCCCTAGAGGGGGTCCTGTGCCACCAAACCTGTGCTGTGCAGAGCTGCTGTGCCTGGCCTGTGCCCCTTGTCAGACCACCCTGGCTGAGCTGAATGTGGGACACAAAACCCACAAGGACTGGGACAGGGAGGAGCAGTACCCTGCAGTGGGTTTGAGCCTGGAAACGTCCCTGTGGTGCAGCCAGCCAGGTCACATCTGCTCTCAGCCTCTGCTGTGCACTCCTGCCCCACTCCATCACCCTTCCAATCTGAAAACAAGGATCCAGTATTGGAGCTGGGCTGAGGGCTGAGGAGCAGGGGGTGGCTGCATGGCCCCCTCTCCTTCTGCCTTGGCCCAGCCTACAGTTCCAGGGAGCAGAAGGTCCCTGCAGGGCCAGCACCCCAGTGCCAGAGAGCTGCCCTGTGCCATCCTCTGCCCCTCTGCCTGTGCAAGCACCACTCCCACTCCCATCAATCAGCACAGACCAGGTGTCTGGAGGCATCTCTTGCCAATCACCTTTTATTACCTTTAAAAAGCCAAGAAACCCAGAACAAGACAAAAACTGAGACCGTGTGAACATCATGCAATGGATTCACTTTAAAGCAGGCTGGGGTAGGGAGGGGAAGACCAAAGTCATGTTAGAGGAGCAGTACTGCTGCACCCGTGTGTGACGGCCAGGCCGGGTGGGCTGTCACTGCTGGGCTTGGTGGTGGCTGCTGTGAGTGACCAGATGGATGCTGAAGCAGGAAATGGAAACGCACTCATGAGACATCATCCCTGGTAAGCCCAGGTCTGACTCTGACGTGGTGATGGCACTGAGAAATAAATGCTCCTAACTCTTGTCTTGGGCACGTTCTGCCTGGGCAAAGTCTCTCTGGAGAGGAGCAGCACAGTGACTGCTCTTACAGGGCTCCTTAGCTCAGTTCTGCTACTCAGCTCAGGCACTCAGTGCAGAGGATGTTATCCAGCAGCAGTGATGTTACCCCACTCTGCCCTGCAGTCTCACTCTGCTGTACTCAAAATTCACAGCACAAACCAGAGCAGAATTACCTTCTGGAAAGGATGTGCTTTGGAGAGTTTCAGCTATCACAGAAATAACTTTGCATCTTGTCCATCATGTGGATGTGACAAAACACATGCCCTTATTTTCCTGAGGTATAGCCAACATTTGGGTTCATTACATTTAATGGAGTAGGGTCACCCATAAAGTTATTCATAAGGTATTTTCTGAGTGTTTTTCACCTTCTCTTTGAAAAAATAAATTATATCAGCATGTTCACGAGGTGCAAATGGGACTGGCATTTCAGCTGTTATTATGTTATTAACTTTTTTAACCTAATAATTTTCAATCAAGAGTGAGAAGCAATTTTCACTCACTCCAGTGACCAGAGCTGGAGATTCTGCCAAGTGTTCTTGTAGGGTTCACCTTGACAGACACCTAATTCCATCCCAAATGGAAACGTTACCCCCGACACTCTCATTGCGGTTACCGAGAATTTCCATTTCCCCTTCGGTTAGGATTTAATTTAGAAGGCAAAGACTTCCTAAGCTATGGGAGAGTAAAGATAGATGGCATGGGAGAAGAAGGCTGATGAAATGTAGTTGACTCCGGATCTGAAATATTTTATCCCTCCTCAATGTAGGTTAAATTATTCTTCACCTTTCCCACATCCATAATTGTCGCTGATCTTGGACCAACTCAAAACCCTACTACTGAGTTCAGTAGACTCAAAATTGCCACTAGAACTGGAAAAAGAAAAAAAAAGAGACTTGTTAGTGTCCATACACAATATCCCAAGACTATACACAGCTATGAGATACAGCAAATTTAAGAAAGGCAATTTTTTTCTCATCACTGAGTATTTATTATATATAACAAATACATGAAAAAGAAAAAACTATATTGTGTGATATAAATAGTTTATTTACATTACAGAAAAACATCAAGACAATGTATACTATTTCAAATATATCCATACATAATCAAATATAGCTGTAGTACATGTTCTCATTGGTGTAGATTACCACAAATGCAAGGCAACATGTGTAGATCTTGTCTTAATCTTTTGTCTATAATACTGTATTTTGTAGTCCAAGCTCTCTGCAGTTAGTTTTGCCATTGTGGAAACATGCGCTCTTTAAATTAACCTTGTCGATGCTCTTGTTGTGTTGTCTGAACTGTAGTGCCCTGTGTTTTGCTTCTGTCTGTGGATTCTGTTGCTCCTGGGACATTTCCTGGAAAAGAGAGTTGTGAGAATACACAGCTCTTAGCAACACATCTGCTCCAGAGGTGGCGGGGGCAGCAGGGACGCGAGGGCAAGAGCGGCATCCTCCAGCCCTCAATGTGCTTCCTCCTCAGTGAAATGAAACTAGCTGCCACAAAAAACCCCCACCACAATCCCCAAACACATACTGTGAACAAAATTATGGCAAGGGAGATGTTTGGATTCCTGAACCCTGGACACTCCTGCTGCATTGCAATGATCCCAAGAGTACCGCGTTGTTCAGCTTTAAATAATGGGTTTATTTTGGGCGAGGTGCAGATGGAAGATCCATGGTCCATGGATCCATGGCAAAGATGGTCCCATGCTCACCTGGCCAGCATCCCAGGTCTGTGAAGTGCCTACACAGTGGCTGCAGGGCCTGCCTTTCCAAGCAGCCCCCCTGAGTGTCCCTGGCAATGCTCCATGCTCAGCCCATGAGCCAACAGCCACTGCACTTACAGGTGCCTGCACCGTGCCACGGCTGCTTGGCTGGCTGTGGAAAGCACTTGTGCTGGAAAGCCCCAAGTCTGAAATTCCTTTGGACAGCTGCAGAGGCAAACCCCTCGTGTCTCAGGACCTCCAGTGTTCCTCAGCAAGGGCATGTTTCAACCTTTCACCTGCTGTGGGGATGCTACATTTCTCCCTAATGGAAAGCCAATGGTGTGTTTCTGGTTTTCTTTTATGGAAAGGCACCCTCAGGCAGAAAGCATGGAGAAGTTTAATCCCAGGTGGAGGCCACAGGATGTTCTAATCAGCTGAAAGCCAAAGGTGGTTATGGTAAAAACTGTGGGCAGCTGCACAACAGAGACTGAAACACTCTTGGGGTGCCACAAGAAGAGGCCCCACAAGACTCCAGATGACACTGGCATGGAAAAAAATTCTCTTTGTATGGGGCTGACTTGTTCTTCTGTTATAGGAGGGCTTTCAGCAGCATTAGGTAAAACCCTATGGGTTATGCACTTGGGAGAGCCCACCTCAGTGCAGTGAGAGCTTAAAGCACTTGCCTGCAGCTCTGTGACAATAACTAAGAGCAGAACAGAAATAAAAAAGGTCATTTTTTCCCCCCTGTTGAATGGAATGATGTTATAGTTTTGTGACGTCAACTGAAAGGCTAAACAGGAGCATAAGAACTTAGGAAACATTTTTAAAAATGCTGGAATACAATTATGTAAGTGTCTAGCAAAATATGGGTCAGACTGTCCTGACTTGCTTCACTTCTAAGCCACCAGGACCACCCCCTCATGAGAAGCTGTATGGCTGTGGGCTATATTTTGCCTGGTTCCTTCCTGGGAAGCAGTGAAGTAGGCTGCTCTCATTGCTCCAGGAAAAACCAGGCTGCCTCTCCTGCGCTCTCGGGGGTCAGGGCAGAGCTTTCATTCCGGAACTGAGGCAGACTTCAGCCGGTCTGGGATCTCATGACAGACTCATTATTCACTGTGAGCTCCCTGGAAAGGCCATCAGCCTTTGGGAGTGAGGCAGGGAGCTGCTGTTGGCAAGCACAGGCTGGTTCCCTGAGCATCCCCTGGCCACTGTCCCTGCGCAGCCCCTCCTGCCCAGCCAGGCCTCCTGGGGCTCTGCAGGGACACTTCCACGGGCTGAGACAGCCCCAACAGCACCCAGAGCTCCTCCCTGAGCCCCCAGCATCTGGATTTACAGCCCTGCTTTGCCCCAGCACTCTGCCATTTAATGTAGGGTTAGGGAACCAGGGCACAGTGGGCACAACCAGACTGATTTTCTATGAAATGTGGAGTGGCCAGGGGGCTGGGGGATGATGAGGATGGTCAGCAATCCCAGGGGATGCAGCTGTGCATGGTGGATACCAACTGCTCCAGCTAGAAGCAAGGAGATGAACATCTCATGGGCACTTTCCCCAGACCAACACTGACAGTATCTATATCGTTGCTTCAAGCTCGAGAGAAATCAATTCAAATGTAGAGATTACTCCAATTAAGATGATGAAAAAGCATCTTTGAACCCAAAATGCCCATGTTTCAATTGTGCATTACCCATGGCTGGGAGCTTGGGAAGGCCCCAGGCTGCTTACACACAATGCTACAGCATTTACAGGTGGGTTGTGTCTGAAGTGCAGCAGGGGTTCTTAAGGGGAACACTGGTGTTTAACCAGCTTTTGAGACTTAATCATCTGCTAAAACCGAGTGATAGGTTTTCCTTGGTTCTTAACTCTTTAATCAAAAGTCCTTTGTAGTGCACTGTGTGGGGGGTACATTCATTTATGAGCACAGCAGTTCCATCGATGTAAACCAAGTACTGGAGCACAGGCTGCCCTCCCGCCCGCCACTGAAGCTTTGCTCCTGAGCTCGAGTTACTCACAATGTGATTCATAGCAGGTAAAACACGTTATGCATTCATTTTTAATCAAGTTATTTCTTCACATAAATAAGCTGCTGTGACTAAACATTAGGGAAGCACTAAAAATGCAAAGCTGTAAAGAAAACTGCTGAGAATCATTATGACACTAGGCCATACCTATATTATTTGCCATCCTCCTTCACTTTAATCACTGCTTCTTATTTTGCTTTATCTCTAAGCTAAAAGTCCTTGGGCAGACTGTGCCTTGCTGTGCCTCTTGGCCTTTGGTTCCCTACTCTTCCACTTCAGAAACTTATTCCCACTGCTGGCACTAGTGATGAGTAGCCAAGCACCAAGTCACTTAAACCCCAGTTATCATCACTTCTGTGGTTGCATTTTCAGCTGAGTCCATCCTCTGACTCTGCTGGTTGTGTGGCTACAGAAATGGTAATGCCAACTTGGAGGGCCAAGTGCCCAGGAGGCAGAGGAAGGGGCAGGGGCAAACCTCAGCTGTCAGCATCCTGTTTATTCAGATTAAAGTGTCTGTGCAACAATAGCCCCAAAAATAGCCAGGACTTGCTGAGAGCCTTCCAGCAACGGAGGACACCCCCAGAGATTTGCACCACTGTACAGGTAAAATTTTAAGAGCAACACCAGTAATGATAGCTGGAAGATTACAGTGGTAGTTTTGAGAGGCTCACATGGATGCAGTGCACCAAACTCGCTTGTTAATTAATTAGCTGAAGTTGCACTGAAATGAGCAGCAAAGAATTTGGCTGCAATGCCCTCTGAGTGAAGTTTCCCTTCTTTCTCCCAGGAGCCTGGCAAGGTGGTTTCAGTACTTTCAAGAATTCAGGGTGTGGAGTTCAAACCAGGACAGTCAGGTTCTCCAAAGCAGAGAACTTCAAAAACTCAATTGCTCATGCATATGCTGCCACAACGCTCTCTTGTCACGTGCATTTCTCTTAGGCCACTTAAGAGCACAGTTCTGCAAATGTATCTCAAATCATTATGCTGGGATGGAGCATGCTCTGCAGTAATTACATGCATTACAGAAAAGAGTCAAAAGATCATAAATTGACTTGGTTACAAAGTGTGGGGGGAAAGGTACTGTCTCTGTATGAAAACAGTGTGACAGATAATTTGCATTACAGTACCAGATCACTCAGAGCTCCCTGTCTTCATTCTTCAATATGAAGTACTTTGCTCACTGCATCAAGGTGACAAAACTAGACTCACTTGACAAAACAATGCACATTTATTCCATTATCAGTTAATACACTCTCACTACACGCTGTATTTTTGGTTGTTTGAATTACCTCTGTGAACACCACCTCCTGTAATCTACTGCCTCATTTGGTAGTTGCCATTCAGGTGATGAACTCTGGCTAAAAAAGGTTTTGTTTTGTGCCTTTAGGCCAGAGAAGGATTTATGAATTTTTTTTATTATTTTCTTGGAACAAATGCTCTACACTTGTCTTCCAGCCAGGTAGCGCAACATGGGGACTGAAATAGAGATTTTATTATATATGGAGGTATGATACCTGACATTTTTTTTAATTTTAAAAAGAAAATAATTTTTAAAAGAGGGAATTTATCAGTGCTGCTAGCTGAATTACTTTAACCTTGTGATTTCCAGGAGAAGCCTGTAGATGTTTGACCTTCAGAACTTACCCCAAGCCCTCCCAGAGACAGTAACACAGTCAAGTGGGGGAGTAGAGCAGCACATGGAGGGGAAGGATTGCATTTACCCCTCTCATTCTGAACTACCCTGGGGCTTTTTCCATTCACACAACCCTCTGCTCCTCACTAAAGAAAAAACCCTGAGTACATCATATATGGAAGACCCTAAAACATGTGCAGTGCCTTTGAACATGCACTCAAGCCTAATGAAATCATTTAATCAGTGGGGCTGCAAACAGGCTTAAAAGTCTGTATGCTTTGCCTGATTAGGACTAAGGGAATGGGCCCTTAAGGAAACCAGATGGAGATATGATTAGTTTTATTAAGTGTTGATCCAGCTGCTGTATTTATATTTCCCCTGTTTGTATGAGCAATATTTGTCCAAGCATCTGAATACAAAATAGAGAACTTCACTTGCTGTAGGCACCGTTGCTACCTAAGTTTGATTAAGATGGAAGTAAAAAATCAGTCATAATAATGAAGGAGCATTTGCTGGCTGGACCAGATGATATCTTCTGTTTGTTGGTGAATTAAATAGCATTTGTTATCAGTAGTGTCACTGCAGAAATCAGTATAATCAGCGCACATTGCAGGAAAAACAAATGTATTTTCTCTTTCTACTGTAAAATACCAGAGATACTGACCTTGTAATACAAAGGACTACAACACAGATGATAGCAATCTGGATGGTTCCAATCACAGCTGCTATTAAGACATACTGAAATCGTACTGGACCTGGAACCACATATAAAACGCTGTAGTCCTTTTTTTCACAGTGTTGTCCAGTATAGCCGGCATCGCATCTGAAATAAAACATGTTTGTTCCTCATTATACCTGCTGCTTTCAAAGAATACTGGAAAAATTGTATGTGGAAAAAAAAATTAGTGGCTGAAGCATAAGCTTATATGTTGGTTTGTTTTTTTTTGCAGAATGGACTCCCACAGAGAGAGTATCAGTGAGTGCTCAACCTCTCAGAGGGAAGACTTGTGGTCCTCAGTGTCACCAAGGTCTGTGAGAGTGAACAACACTGTGAGAGTGCCAGGAGGGGCCCAGGGGACCAAGACATGACTGGCTTCAAGTGGAACTACTTGCACGTTGTGATGAGAACCCATTTAGTTCCTTGCACAACATACTTTAGATTTCTCCTTTTCTTTGGGGAGATGGGGGAGGGTGAAAAGCCATCGAGCTGTGGTTCCTTATGCAGATTACCCCTAAGGAGGTGATAAGCAATCATCCAGGCTCCATATGAAATGTGATTAGATGTTCCTGAAAGCGGATACATCATTTACATTTCGTCTGGTTGCTATAAAAAACCCCTTTATTGATGCTGCAGCCATCCACCTCGATGCTGCCTGCTGCACTGCTCACCAGCTCACCTCCTGCAGCCTGCCATCTCCACTCTGCTCTGTGATTTTGCTTTTACAGTTCTAGCTCTTGCCCTGTTTCCCCTTAATTGCCCAAGCAAGATGTGAAAATCCAGGTCAATGGCAGCAGCAACTGTCAGGGACTGAGACAGATGGCTTGGGCTCCTCTCAGGTGTGTTAGTGGAGCACTAACCCTGATGGGTTAAGCCTTGTGCTTCCTTGCTTTTCCTCCCCTGCCTTCCCACAGCTGCCAGCACCTTGAGGAAATGACATTTTTCAGCTGAATGGAGCACCTAAAACGCAGAAGCTGCAAAGAGCAAAATGTGTCCTGGCTGTTTGTGTGAGCTGGGAGAAGCTGGTTTGAGGTTCTGCCCCAGGGAGAGTCTGGCGTGTATCTTTGTGCTCCCATTCCAGTGTCCCAGGAAAATGGTGCTTCATGTGTAACAGTCCCTTTCCAGCCACCTGGCCACTGGGTGCACTTGAGAAGCAATATCTGCCCCTGTGCAGGGAGGCATTCACTGCAGGAGCACCACAGTGCTTCCACTATATTCCTCCTCCCTGCCCAAACCTCCTCCAAAATCCCCTCCTGCTGAAGCCAGCTGCCCCACGAGCACCACTCCTGCCCCAGCAGGGACACACACTGGTGGCACTCCTCTCCCTCAGGCTCAGGAGGGCCTCGTGAGGGCTGAGTGCTCTGTGAAGGGCTGTTAAAAACACATCTAAATATAACTGAAGGTTACTAGATGGCTTTACAGTCAATTAACATTGTTCATAACTCAATACACTTTTGGGACTTTGTTGAATAATTTAAGTCTGATGGATTTAGTAGCACAAAGGGCCATGGTTGCCATTATTTTCCATAGCTGATCCAGATTAAGTGTTTCTGTAAATCAGTATTTCCATGTGTGTAGCCTTCCCTTGCTGGTAGGAGAAGGGTTACCTGCAGGACGGTTCCAGCATGTTTGTGGAGTGCTCACACTTGCCATGCATGCAGAATCCATTGTAATGCTCTGGACAAGGGATGTAGATCCCTCTTGCACTTTCTTCCAGTTTATTTGCATTCTCTGTGAACACAGGTGAAGGAGAAAGTTAACCTGACCATGCAGGATAAGGTGAAGTGATGGAAAGAACTCAACATATGAGAGGAAGGGAAAGAAAAAAAAAGAGAGCAAGATGTGAAAGATGTTGTTCACACAAAGCAAGAGCAAGGGTTTGCCCCTTCAAACAGGTTGGCTGATTTTGTCCCTTCAAACAGGTTGGTGAGATTTGCAAGGGTTTATCTCACTCCTTTCTAATTCCTGTTAAGTTACAGCACGAGACACCTGAGAAAATAACGTGACTATTCAAAATCTGATGACAGAATAGCACATGGAAAATACCTGATTATTTCTGTTTTACTTTATAGACTGTCTCCTCAAATCGAGACAAGGTTGGGAAAGAGAATCTGGACATTTGCATGTAATACACATTATACATTTCTTAATTCCGGAGAACATGTACAGAAAGACCATTTTATGGCTGAAGCAGAGCAAGAGTCCAGAGCTGAAGTTTATCATCAGTGCTGCACACCCATGCCCTAAAGCCCAGTGGCCTCCTCCACATCCCACAGCATCCAGCACTTTAAACTACTCTGATATTCTGAGCCTACTTCTGCAGCACTTAAAGAGTCACTGAGACTGCAAATCCTGGGAAATCCCTTCATGCAGCCAGGAAAATGAAGGCTTCATTTAGTTTTGAAGCAACTATGTGTTCAACTTCACAGGCTGGAACACAGAGTGTCACCACCATGAACTCACATGAATTTTGTGGGCCATCAAGGTATTAATTAATCTGGGTAACTTTGCCAAATTCTTCCATTTAACCAATGCTAACATTCCTTTTTCTGTGATAGTGTCTTCTAGCCATGATTAATTAAAAACAGAAGAATAAATCTCATGATGGATGTCTGAGGAAATGTAGCTTGCACGCAAATAAGTTGAAGCCTTTTTATCTTCCAAAGGAAGTCCCTGAGTGTTATAAAACAATTGCAATTTGTGTTCTGCCTCCAAGCCAGTCATGCCAGCAGCAGGCATGCTTAGGTATTATCCCACCTCTGGGAAAAGTGTGTGCAGCAGATCCAGGATCCAGATTTTCATAATGAATTTCTTTTCTGTCGCTGCTGTCCAAGGAGAGTTGTAAGAGTCTCTAACCACTTGCACAAATAAAGTTGGTTATATTGTCCTTATGTGGAAACAGGCAAGGAGCAGCTCCCAGCAAATGCGAATGACAGGCAACCTCTGTGTCCCTGCTGACAGCATTAGCTTCTCTCTCATCCTTAGGATTTTCAGGGCCTCTGCACTCTGGACCATAAGTGCATCTCTTCAAATGCACATATGCTGAACACAAGCCCAGTTCTGTCCTGGAAATCCCCCCAGACAGAATAAATGTGTGTGATGTGTCAGCTATCAAGGGACTTGCCCATGGCACACACAGAGATCTCAATGTGCTCAGGGCTTGTGGGACTCCTTACCCATGTAATGATCACTTATGCACTGTGCCTGTTGGGTTCTGGGTGTGCTTGACCTCTGCTGTGGCCCACATTCAATCTATTTCTGTCCAGGAAACTGCAGCATGAACTATGGGATCCTTATTAATACACTTTTATTTTCCATGGTGGAAAACATAATGCCATTTCCTTCAAATCCTCCATTACTAGAGGAAGTTTGCTTCCTCTCTGAAGAAGACTGCTCTGTGTGCACATGCACATTTGTGTGTATCTCTGATTGTTCCTTCTCAGGTATTGAGGTACCTCTGCCACGTCTGTGCACCCCCACTCAGTGCACGAATCCCTCCTCTCTCAGATCAGCCAGCAGTGTGATTAAAATGGTATGAAATCCTTTGGTTTGATTTTTGTTTTTAAAAATCACTCCAAGATGGGAGGAAATTTTAACTTCCAGGACAGACTCACCTGGGACTTGAAAGGGGGACCAGGACCTATGTGGACGTGCAGATGCCCTCACTGTGTGTAGGCTGTAGGGCTGGCAATCATGAGGGCAGAAATCCACATGTTGTTTTCTTTAACAAGGTCTTTAGCACACTTTAAAGTAAATCCAGGATCATGCAGAACTTGTAATTACACCTCTAAACATAATGTTGTGATGGAAAAAACTTTACTGAATCTAAAATGAGATGGCTCAAGCTTTGCTAGCATTTGTAGGATAAACACTTCATAGGGTAAACACTTCATACAGGAACACTTGTCACCTGTCTCAGAAGAGCCCACAAAACTTAGACACAAATTATCTGTATCTCATTTTGACTGATGACTCCTCCAACAGAGTCAGGGATTTATATAAAGGCAGAGAGGGGGAAAAAACACATTTTTAGTTTACTTGACATACAGACCACAATAAAAACATCATTTCGTTCAGACTGAGAATTTTCCTGCCTCAAAACAGGTTATTTTTCTCACTACAAAATCCATCTTTTTGGAGCCAGTGTAGAGACCCAAACACCCAGGCATGCTCTAAAAGTCCCTTCATGTTAAAACTGACTGCTCCTATTTCTGGGAGGACCTGAGCACTTTTCAGCAATCCAGCTGTTGATGAGATACTAATTCTTATGAATGCATCACAGGGTTTACATCACCATGAACAAGAACTATAAACTGATTCTAAAAAGACAGGATATAAATAAAAACAATGCTGAGGTTATGAAGCAAACAAGAACTGTACATATTTAAAAAAATTAAACCTAAATTAAAGAAATTAAGACTTCTAGCCAAAAAACTTTGGATTATTTATAAATTCAGTATTGGATGCAATTTGTACAGTATCACTACAATAAGGAGCCCCTCTACCATCCCAACCTCACACCTACAAAGAGCTAAGCTAAATACAAACCCACTTTTTTTTTCCAAGCACAGCAGATCTGTATGCATAAAGCAGTAACACAGACCAATTTCAAAGTTACTCAGGTTTCAGTAAAGTTAAATTCAGTAGCTCCTCTTCACACACTACATTTGCTGCATTGTTATTGGCAACAACGTGGGCAAGTTTTATTTGTGCCAGAAGGACAGACTTGTACCTTTTTGTGATGGACAGGATTTGAGGCAGAAGCCAGCTGCAAAGACTAAAGATTGGACTCACTGGATCACTCTCTCCTACCTCTGGACAAAAGAAATTCCTGCCACATTTCTCAAAATGCTTGTCCTTTTTATTTCAAAAAAAGAAATACATCCTCCCCCTCCAGATCAATTGTACTCAAGAATCTTTTTCTTGAAGCACTTTTGTGATGGAAAAAGTCACTCTGATGAAGCCAACATCTTTTGCATTTCTGCAGCATTTTTTCATCTTTAGCCTAACATGACATTTCATATTGTTCCCATCCCTTGTTAGTGCCAGCACATGACATGATAGCCTATCAAATAAGACACACTAGTCAAAACACGTTATTTTTAAGTGCATGGGGGCCAGATGCTACTGTGTGTAGCTTCAAACAGCTTATCATCTCTCACTGGAGAAGTGTCCCAGCTGAACCCTTGCTCTCCAACCTCTCTGGATGGCAGGGAGATGCTGAGATGATGAGCTATTTCTCTGGGATAAACTGGATCCTAAAAAGATACCCAGTGTGGCTGACCACCCACTCAGTGATCTTGCTTTCCCTGATGGATTGTCTTCTGAAATGTTCAATAAATTATTTAAAGCTATCTTGTCTAAATTCCTTAATATCTGTGCCTGTTCCTGTCTTTCATCAAGACGGCGCAGAAAAATGATTTCCAATATATTTTGTATCATTTTAATTTTAATTTCTGGTTTAGCTATATGGCTTTCCTTCAGTCTTTGGAAGTTGGATGTACGCCACTCAGATTCCCAGGTAACTATTTCAGTGAAAGCTGAAATTCAAAAGCTGGAGCAGCCTGCCTGGTGGTAGGATGTGACTCTGCAAGTGGTGAAAACCAGGCAGCCACACTCTTCCCTGGGCAGCCCTCAATGGTCCCCAGCTCCCATCTGAGCTAGCATGGACCTTCTGTTCCACAACCAAACATGTGCACTGGTGCTGCTGACAAAGGAATAAATCCATTCGTGCCCTTGATGAGGATTATATGAAGTACTGTCTGGAGTGCCCAGAAAATTCTTTCCAGACACAAGGTCCTACAATCCACTTTAGAGAAATTAAAATAAAAATCTAGGCAAAAATAGGATTCTTGTATCCAAGAACTGACTGCCAGGCACTTAACAATTAGTTCTGCAGGGCTGATAAATCTGTCATTCTTCATGTGTGAATCAGTGAGACTTTCTAGGTGATTTCAAGCAAGCAAAGTAGAATATACACAGCCCATAAATTCTGATGTTAGCACTTTGGCTGATGTACAGGAGGTAATGTTGGAGCTTTGGAAATAATATGCCCATATGAGAAAATATTGGCTCACATACAATATTAACACCTAGTGTACAGTCATCCCTGGACCAAGGGAAGGCCTTAAAATACATAGAGACACATATATTTAATCAAAAAAGGGATGAGACAGTGAATGATGTGCAGCAGAAGCTATTTTGACACCTATCTCCTTGGAAAAAGTGGTTAAGGAGAATTGACTTACATAATAATTTAATCTTTTAATACTGCTGAGGTCAGTCAAATTTGCAGACGGAAGCTCTTGCTGATATTGAAGTAGTGACTCCTTACACATCACCACATTATCAGAGGACACATGAAGGGAAAAAGGGATTTTTTGGGTCAAATGTATGCCTTTAACATTCTCAACCTCTTTTGGAAGCATATTCCCCTCATACCTGCCTGGCAGGTCCCAAAGAGATGCTGCAGAGCACAGCACTGGGAACCTTCTTAAGAAAGCTCTTCTGCTCTGCATGAAAGAGACTTTGTGTGCAATTCTTGTTTGAAATGAAAAAAAACATGCAGAGAATATCCACCTGTGGAGCAAAGGCAGGGATGCTCTGAATTTTGGGAAAGAGCTGCAGGTGATTGACTACAGGTGAGAATCTGAACCTGTGGATGAGCCTAGGCATATTTATGTTACTCATCTTCAGTCTTCACAGAGTCAGCAACTGCTGCTCTTTGGATGTTAAAGGGAACTTTCTCAGGCCAGGAACATCTGCAGGAACTTTTCTCAGGCCAGGAACATCAGAGGTCCAGGGGAAGGATGGTAACGGTGCTGCTCCCTCTGAAAGTGCAGAATTGCTTTAGCAGGTTTGCTGGTACTTCAATAGCATCCAACAGGAAGTGAGATCCCACAGCAGCTTGGGGATGAAGTCCTTAGGCAGGCTTTCATTTCTGCCTTGAAAAATCCCAGCTCAGAGCCAGCTCTGATGAAAGAACAGAGCTTTCTCCTGGGTCTTGGCTGGCCAGCCCCAAGGCACGTTGTCCTTGGCAAACCTGCCCTCTGCCAGCTGCTCAGGGCCAGCCCAGGGGGCACCTTCACCCCTCGCCTTCCCTTCTCCTGAAACCTGCCTTTACAATTCCAGAGTGCCTCTTCACAATGAAGGAAATGTGTGCAAGCAAGTCGCCTGAAAATCACTGTTTGGGTGGGCGTTGAGTGAGAATTCCGAAGGAAGTGCTTGCTGCTGCTCAAGAGGGAGCTCACCAGCCCACTCTCCCTGAGAGCAAGAGGAAAATGAGACACCAAATGTCAGCTGAAGACGTCTGGCACCACTATGTTGCAGCCTGAGCCTAAATTCCTCCTGCAGCCACTCCAAGTACAAACTTGAAGCTAGCTTTTCTACATAAACTGCAAAAAAAATACCCTTCCCATATTAGCTGCTTCACCAAGGGGAAAAAATGAAATGGAACATGGTGAAATAAATTACATTCACTTCTTTTCTCAGGCACAAAATAGGCTTGCTGAACACAGTAATTTATTAATTTTAAATGTCCCTATGCAAATCAGTTCCCTGGAATAAGATAAAATCCATTTTCCTTTTTAAAAATAATCTAGGGCTTTTTATGTTTGAGATGATGGCAAGATGTCCTAGTGCACTTTGAAAAAAAATATTGTGCTCTGTCTTTGCAGCAATGCATCGTAATTATTCAGCCTGCTGCCATAATTAATAATAGAAACCAATGAATTAAGACACTAATAATCCCCAGATGTTCAAATGGAGAACAGAATACTTTCAGCTTGTCAGCATATATATGGGGGCTATGCTATATATGTTAAAGCTGTTGCTGAACTTTGGAAATCAAGAAGCACTTTTATTTACAACATCTGTGAATGTATCTTCCTTCTTTGAGAAAAGTGATTGAAATCAAGCAACTTGTTAATCATTTTCCTGCATACATAACAAGAACATTTGTCTACTCAAAACTAAACCAGGACTGGTTTTTATTTTTTTTTTACCCTTGTTTTTCGCAGTGTCTGCTGTCCCCTTGAATTCACAGATGCCTTACCCTAGAGATTGTACAGGCCCCTAAACTCCAAGGCTCCTGCACGTAAAAGAAGGTTATACCAAGTAATTATTGCAATACAAGGTGCAATACAACCCAAAGTTGCACAGTGATGTGGGTATGTGGCAGCAAGCACCGCTCACACCTCTGAACGGGAACACCCAGCAATGTAAGCTATACTGGAAGAGAAAAAACACCACTTGGGCTAATGTGTTGCTCCAAAGCAGCATTTTCTGCATGCCCAGGTACTCACAGTAGGCTGAGCTCCTCCCTGGGGTGATTGTTTCATTCAGGGAGGCAAGGCAGGCTGCTGCTCACCTTGTCTGACCTCCTCTGCTTCCCTGCCACATTTCAGCCTCTCACCCTGACCAAGGCCACCCCGAAAGCAGCAGTCACTGCTTTTTGATGCTGCACTCCACCCTTGATTCCAGGACACCAGGAGGAGGCTGATCCCCTGAGCTCTCCCTCTCAATCCACACTTGATTCCAGGATGTTCAAGGGAGGCTGATGCACTGAGCTCTCCCTGCAGCAGCTCCACAGAGGACCACTGTGAGGTCCCCAGCTCTCCGTGTCATCTGTGTGTCATCTGTGTGTCACCTGTCCCCAAGCCATCTCCCCACATTTTTGTAGATGAAGTAAACAGAGCTCTTTAAGGCAGTCACTGCCAGGGCCAGTCTTGAGAGCTGCAATCATTGCTAGCTTGTGATTTAATGATGCAGGGCTGTATTGTGGGTTTATCAAAGCCCTAGGTAAAGGGGCCCAGTTTGTGCTGCCTTCTTTTGTGTCAGGATTGAATAAATCTGTGTTAACCCCATTCTTAGAATAGATTAAATCCCCCTTCGTGCTAACTCAGCTACTCTTTGTTTTTGGCAAGCTGCTGACGTTCCCTTCACTCAGATTTTCCTGCCTAAGAGAGATGCCACCAGCCCTGTGGGAGCAGCGTCCTCCCCCTTCAGAAACCAGCAGTGTAAAGAAATAAAGTTTATCTCCTTGCACATGATCTCCTTAGGCAGCTCATGACAGAGCCCTTAGAGGATGAGTTAACCTTATTATTATTGTAATTCTGTGTTGAAGAAGAGTTGGTGTCAGTTTAGAGATTTGTGAGGTTCCCTCCAATTAGGCTGCGTGCCTGAAGGCACAGGGGCGAGTGCTGGATCCATCACACGGCACTGCAGGAGCAGAGTGGGTGTCACCCTCTGTGAGAAATTCCTCCCAACAGCTGAGCCCACAGCTTGTTTTCTCTCCCATCCACCTCTCCTCCAGCTACTCATTAGAGCCACTTTTGGAGGGGGTAAAATATGGGCAGGAACAACCAGATCAGGGCTCCTCTCTATGTCCTCTCTGAAGAAGTCTGAGAGTTTCAATTCACTGCTTAATACCAGATTAAACAGAGATGGAAACACCATCCCAGTATGTGGATGTTAGCAGCAGAAGATGCTTCTTTCAATCAAATTGTGTCTCCTTCAGAGAAAGCAGGTGTGGATCTGCAGAGGATGGCTAGGAGGGACGTTACCAGAGGAATATCTACATTTATCACCGTCTTTTGGGGCACAGCACACAGACCACCACCCCATCTATGCTGCACAGCCCCAGCAGCACACAGACTTGATTCTCACTAACCAGCAGCTCTTTACAACCCTTCCCTGACTAGCACTGCAGTGACACAGCACTATTAGTTAACTTTGTTATGTGATGATTAAGGAACAAAACTCCCTGAACTTGACCAAGCGGCGTCCTGCTGTTTCTGCTTTGTGTGCTACTATGCAATTTCTATATCAAAGCAGCCCGGCTAGTGCAGCACTCCAGAGCAGCTTATTTATATGTAGATGTAGCTATATGACATTTCCAAATGCCATACATTTGCATATGAAGGTTCCACTTTTTTTCCCCAACTTCAAGTAAACAGTCTGCTGTGATTCCAAAGCAGTGCTTTCCCTCACTTGGAGCTGACTGAGAACCATCCTCCTTAAGCAGCTGAAAAACCCCCTGAAACGATTAATTTTCACAATTCAGCAACCTTAGCTATCAATAGTGGTGTCTTGTGATTTATAGCTGTACCTTTGATACCAAACCGAGCACAGAGAGCAAAACTGCAAGACCTTAAGATTTCATATGAAATGGCTACAGATAATCTGCAATACCAATCAATATTTGCAAATAGGCCTCAGACATATGATGGAAGCTTGTGGTCATCCTAAAAAAAGCCTGTGGGTCACATTCATTATAGCTATGAAGATGGTATTGATTTTTGTCACTGATTTTCCACTTGAAAACAAGAGCAGGAGCATGTTGCAGGAGCCACTGAGGAGCTCTGAAACTGCAAACCTAACACAAAAACCACAACCTTATGTAACACCAGGAAAGCCAAGTGGACATTATATATTCAGCTTTCTTGTCAAAGAAGATAAGGCTGAAGCAGATGGTATGTGGGCAAAGTTTCAACCTGAATACATTACCTTCTAAAAACCAACAGTGCTATGAAAACAGCCTGGTTTTGTGGCATGAGGCCCAAGAACATGTTACCTGCACATGGAAGAGCTCAGGCCTCAAGGTGTGTGCTGTGGAGGCGCTGGAAGAGTTTCCTGTTGGCAATGTGTGCATGGCAAAACACGACTCTCAGCACTTCTCCCGTGCCACCTTGCATGAGCAGTACAAATTATGTGTAACACTGACTGAGCTCCATCCTCGTGCACGCTGCAGCTGGGATGCACAGGCAGGGTGTGTGCTGAGGGAAGCACTCCTTGGGCATCACCAGGTGATGTGGGAGGGCTGGTGGACAGTAGAGCCCATGGTGGTCACCAGACATCAGCTGTCCTCCTCTCCCACAGCTCAGCCCTGCTCCCAGCCTGAGCTCCCTGCTGCCTCCACATCCCCTTGGGCTGGGAAACACCGAGGTGGGGATGAGCTGCTCCCGTGAGCCCCGGGCTCTGCCTGCTCTCAGAAGACCATGACAGGCTCTTTCTGACTGTGACAACAGGCACAACAACTCCCAAGAGTCACCTTCGCTGTGGTCTCAGCTTATGGAGTTTCATCCACCCGCCACTGCATTTCTAGAGCACCTCATCCTCCACTGCCAACTGGTAGATAGCATCAACTATGACAAATGGGATGAGGTGCCAGAAAGCTGATAAATACTTTTGATATGGCTCTAAAAATAGTGAAGGGATATTTGTATCCTTCTGACACTTTTTGAAAAGTAGATGGATATGCATGACCTAAGTTTGAAGACGGGTGTCAGGAATATTGATGTGTGGAAGGAGCAGGATCGTTTGGCTGGCGTTGCCCCGGGGGACAGTCGCATGACTGATGATGGCTCCATCTCCCAGCTGAGGGTGTGCTTGGGGGGAGCTCCAGCAGAAAAATGGGAGGGAGCCCATCCAGAAAAAAACAGGATTCATCCTGCCCACCTAGGACATATAATTTCCTTGATGGGGATGACGAAATTGGAGAAATGGGGTGCAAGTCCTCTCGGAGCAGCGCTGCTGTGCCCTAAGTTATGCCCTTGCAATTCCTGCCACATCAACTCCTGTATCATGTATGATTGAGCCTGGCATGTTCCCAGGAACACACCTGTAAATTTTATCTGGTATTTCCAAACCTCTTCTAGAAATGTAGAAGACAAATACAGTTTCTTCCTTTTCTCTCCAATGTCTTGACTCCAATTCGCACATCCAACCCCAGATGTCCTGAAGTTTCCCCTTCTTTGGCACTTATGCAGGACTGGTGCAAGTAGCAGCTCTTCCAGATTGTAAGGAGTACACTGATAGAAATTGCTTTTAAGCAATTAAACTGTAGATTAACAAAGCATGCTTCAGTTTGTGTGGAGATGCACTTAGAGCCTGTATCCACCCGATCACACTCAGAGAACAGCACATCTTACATAACACATTTTCCATCCATCCTCACCCCTTTCAGCTGCCTGCATGGCTTTTACTGACAGAAAGATCAGGCAGGCAATCAATGAAACAAAGCAGGAACTTCCTCTTGAGAAACTGCTGCACATAAAAGCACACCCTAATCCAATTACCAGTCTGCTCCCTAATTTCCAATAGGAACTCCAGGTCTGAATGGATTGTTTTCCACAGAGAAGCGGTGCTTGAAAAGGTCTCTGACTTATATTTAGGTCTGCCAGCATGGTGTTATGAGGCTTTACTTTCTGGTTTCACACTTCAAACAATCTCAAAAAATTACAGTTGAAAGCAAGTATGAATGGCAGAATTGTCAGAGGTTTGATGGAAGGCACAAGTAAGAAAAGGTTACCCAGGTACGTGACAGCGCGGACAAGTAGGTCAGGGATGTCATTTTGGCTACAAGGCGTTTCTTTCAGTCCTTCTGACACTCTGAAGGTTTTACAGTCCTAGTTTTTGCACTGATTTCATATTCAGTTTTGATTACTAAAAGCAGTCCTTTTTTCTTTTTTCCTTTTTTTTTGGGGCACATGTTGGCAAGATGCTGCCAAGCTGAAGTGTAACACCCACTTGGCTCCCTTCCCTCTTTTCTTTTTTTCCAAGGTAGCATCTGTGCTTGTAAAAACATGCTGCCTGAGAGGATTCATCCAGGAAACTAAAGAAAGAGCTGCAGAATTTTGGGGGAAGTGTGTGTGAGAAAATTGGAGACTGAAATAAAAATACTTGACTCCTATATGTGGTATTTTTGTACACTTCCTGGATCACATGCCTGGCAAATCCCTTGTGAATATCCTGGTTATTTTAGTTGCCAGAGCATGACCCTGAATGGCCTGTGACTACTCAGAGATATGTCTGTTGTTGGCTAAAAGCATGGTTTCAGCCATACTTTTGTTCCGGCTATTCAGAAAAGTTTTGTTATGCTCAGAAACATTTTATTGGCATGTTGCAAACCCGTGATCACTCCTCCATACAAATCAAACACTTGCTGAGGGATGAATCCTACATGGTTTGATGCTATTTTTACTCACCCCTTTGCCCTAAGTCCTGCATTGTAAAACTGTGATGGCAATGGGTCCACACAGTCTACAACCTTGCTTTTTGTATCAGTCCAGCTGTATTGTTAAAATCTTTTGTGGCTGCCCAGAGGGCTGGCTTTCAGCAGACTGTACGTTTGAAATTCCTGCTTGGTAAACAGGAGCACACCAAGCAGTGTGCATCCTTTCCCATGCCTGGAGCTGGAGAGATATCCCTTACTAGTCCCAATTTTAAGTGTAGGAGAAAATGGATAAAACAATATAAAATGTCACTGCAGCAAAACCTGCTATTTTACCAAAGATACACTCTTTCCCATCTGTCATGAAACCCTGCAATGGAGGGACAGAGCCAAACCTTTGAGTGTTCTTGGGTTTGCCTCAAAAGGCTCTAATGTCACCACACAAATTTAAGCTTTTTGCCAATTACTCCAGTACCACAGGTCTATCAGGCAGTAGCTGATCTCTGAGATGCAGAGAGGAGCCCACCCAAGGCTGCAGAACACACTCTGTGCCCATCAGAGCCTGAGGGGCTGCCAGGGACCCCTGCAAGGCACACTGAAGACACGGCTACGGAGCTGTCACCTCCCCTTGTCCCTCACTGCAAACTCTTCCAGTGTCCTCCAGCTCACTTCCCCATGCACCCAGCCCAGACTCTGCCTGCTGAAATGCACCAACAGCAGAGAGCATCTGGTGGCTTATCTCCCATCAAACCCTTCCATCCAGAGCCCCGGCCATCCCTGAGTGATGGGGCAGAAAGCAAGCACAGAGCTCACCCTGCAATTTCCTTCCATAAAGAGTGGAACAGCTCCAGAGGTCCTGGGATTCATCGCTGGTCACACAGCTCATTTTGAAGCACAGACAGAAAAGCCTATTAAGAACATCTTTTTTAAAATAAACGAATACCTGCATTTGCTATTTTTATACACCTGTTATTATTGTCTTGCAGCAGTGCCACAGAAGTGAGCTGTAAAGATGGCATTTGTGAAAATAAAGGGTTTGGTATTTTAACTCCGTGCCCAATCCTAGAGCTAATATTGAAAGCAGGAGAAGCTGAATGGAAAAGAAAGGGCAATTCTATGAAATGGAAAATTTACTAAGAATAAAAATAGACAAAAAAGCCATACAGAGAAATCTCAAAGCCATTAAACTCAATGGCCATTCTCCCACTACCTTCACCAAGGCTGGAATTTTACCTACTGCCTCTTTAAATCTTATTGACTCTTATAACAGTATTTTAAACCAAACAGCTGACATCCTTCTGCCCAGCCAAGGCCTTTTAAATCACTGAAATGCAGGATGGAAAAAAAATCTGCAGTGCCAGATGTGTCTAAAAACAGTCACAGTTCTTGTTGAGGCAATCTGCAGAGGAAAATGGTTAGCATTTATCATGCCTGACAAAACACTAATAGTTTATCAGTTTTGATATTATAGACTAATAACAAGCTTTTCCATGGCTACTTCATTTGCAGAGAGCATGGAGACAGGCTGCACTACTGTTACTTGATTTCAGAACAGTGCTTTTTATTTAATCCTTTCCCATCCTAGCTGGATGGAAGCACACTTCCATTATTAAATGAAATTGTAAACTAAATACTCTAGGGAAGGGGTGGTTTTGATGTATACCTGACACAGTTTTAAACCAGAGATAAAATAAGAGGGAGATTAAAACCATCGGGAGAGAATTTTAATTTATTTTTCTCCCCTGAAAAATATTTTACCATTATGTAATGCTGTCTAAAATGGCTAAGGCTTGTGGTAACAGCAGTAGGCAAAGCAGTGCATTTTGATTCAGTGCTGATAATATTCTGACATGCACTGGCACAGGCACTCTAATAGCACATTTTGTTTACAGCTGTTGTATTTCCAAGAGGAGAGTTTCACAGTCACTCAACACTCATGGGTACAAGGTAAAATGACAGCCCAAGTGTGTAAGAAGTCACCTTTCTAGGCAGGGGAATATTGCTTTCCAAACCTCAGTTATTAAGAGCACTTCTGCCTGCTCGGTGATACAGAGGTGCTCCTCAAACTGCCAAGGCTGGGTTTATCCTGAATGCACAGGAATGTTTGTATGGACAGAAGCGCGGGAGAAGGCACAGCTTATATTCAAACTGCTGCATCTCCCACTGAAATCCATGCTTTCTCTAAATCATTTCCCTTTTCCTTCAGAAACAATCTTCTGCCACTTGTGGTTTCATACATTAAATGTTAATAAGGAAAGAATAGTTATGTTGCATTGCTTGAAAAATCAGTGCAGGGTGTGGCTTTTAGCAGGTGTGTTCAATGGAGAAGGTAAATGCACCTTTTAGCAGGTGTGTTCAATGTAGAAGGTAATGCACCTTTTAGCAGGTGTATTCAAGAGAAAGGGTAAATTCACCTTTTAGCAGGTGTGTTCAATGTAGAAGGTAAATTCACCTTTTAGCAGGTGTGTTCAATGTAGAAGGTAAATGCACCTTTTAGCAGGTGTGTTCAATGTAGAAGGTAAATGCACCTTTTAGCAGGTGTGTTCAATGTAGAAGGTAAATGCACCTTTTAGCAGGTGTGCTCAATGGAAAAGGTAAATTCACCTTTTAGCAGGTGTGTTCAATGTAGAAGGTAAATTCACCTTTTAGCAGGAGTGTTCAATGGAGAAGGTAAATTCACCTTTTAGCAGGTGTGTTCAATGTAAAAGGTAATGCACCTTTTAGCAGGTGTATTCAAGGGAAAGAAGTGGAACCATCAGCCCAGTGAAATTGTTGTGGCAAAATATTTGTCTGTTTTTACTTTCTTTACCTAAATCGATTAAACCAGGCAAAATTTGGCACTTGTCTCCATCTGGTCTAATTCTGAAGGTCTACTAAAAATAAATATACCAGCTCCTTCTTTTCTTCTCCAACTGTATTTCCTTTAATTCCACCAGATGCATTTACACTCCTGAATCCAGGTGAAAAAAGGCTCAGGTTACCACTGCACGTGTCTAAATGATCAAATTATCTCGTGTTTGTATTGCAATTTGACATGATGATACTCCTTCTACAAAAAAAGATGTTTCAGTCAGTTCTAAGTAGCAACTTTCCTTATGGTTACAATTTATTTATTACAACTGTCATATGCTTTCATCTTGTGGTATTTTGATATCTAACATTTCATAAAGAATGCCAAAACATCCCATGAAACAAAATTCTGAGGAAATTCAGTTCTATGAATATTTCAAAATAATTTTTTTTACATTTCAGACTAGATCAAACACAAATATTTAAATGTTGATGTTTCCTGAAAACGGATATTCTAGCATCTCATTATAACTTTAACTCTCAAATCCTTGGAAAGGCAAGGATTCCTAACAGCAAATTCACAGAAATTTGGCCTAAAATAGACCTGCTGGGCATAAAAATACACTGTGGTGCTCCTTACTATCTATCTAACTAATTCAAATTAGTGTAGAGGATGGCAGACAGCTGCTGTGCACCATTTTGAACAGTATCCTTCAAGGATGACTCTTGAGATGATCCAAGTGCCTAGAGCCCAGAGGAAGGATGGAAGGGTGAGGGAAATTCCTCCCCACATTCAGAAAACGGGGTTAATTTCCCAGCCTGTTCCTTGAGGAAGTTTGATAGAATCTTGTCTCAGATACCTTTTTTTTTTAACTTTCTTTTCTTGTAGGGGAAGCAGGGGAATTGAGAAAGGAAAGAAGATTCTGTCAAGAGGGAAATGCCTTCAGGGTGTCAAAATGCCAAAACCAGTATCTACCATGCTCCTGGCACGTGGATGAAGTGCTGGGGTTGCAGAGTGTGAAACCCAGGTACCACAGCAGAGTCCCCCAAAAGTGACATGTGACCCTCCATCACCCTAAGGGTCAGACTGTTGGTCCCACAGAGGAACTGGGCTGCACAGTCCTTCTAGACCCCAAAGGGAGAAGAGCTTCAGCTTCCCTGTGATTTCTGGCGTGCAGCAGGTCTGGGGCTGTCTGCAGTGAATTTAAGTACAGCCACTTCACGGCCTGCATTGTTAGCTGGAGTTCACACAGAACTTTGCTATTTAATGCTGGTCTATCTCAAAGGAGGGGCCTGAAAATGGTGAAGATGCAGTATTAGCTAGGTGCTACAAAGTGATTTAGTCAGATATAAAGAGACCTTTTTGGATAATTGTAAATCCCTTCACAATAGCAGTGGCTACAGCCAGGAATTATGGTGCATATTCCATATATCCATGGCAGCCAAACACTGGCTGTAGATCATGTTGTTTCATTCCCATAAGCCTCAGAAAACAAAGGTTAGGAACAACAAATTTTGGAGTAGCTGTAAGTAGAACATAAAAACTAGCATGACTGCAAACCATAAATGTAATTTTTTGAGGGTGCCTACTCTTGCCATTAGAGGTCATATTTAGGAAGTTGGTATGTGGTTAAAGACAAGTTGAGAAATCAGGCACAAATCAGCTTGTGTTGAGTTTTGGGATCATATTTTTATGTGTAAGCAGGAAGGTGTCTTTTCTGCAAGCTTTACCTTCCTTTCAGCTTGCCCATTCTTCAGATCAAAACACAGATACCGAGCAGAAGTCCAAGAGATCAGCAAGTACTGAAAGGTTCAGGTTTGCTTGTGAAGATGGGCCCCTGTGCTCCAAATAACACCAAATGTCACAGCTGAGATGGCCACAACACACAGAGTATCACCATACAATTTCAGAAGGCTTTAAGCATTCACCCACACACAGTAACACAACACCACATCAGAAGGCTTCAGGGATCTGCCCACAGAGAGAAAGACCACCTCACTTCAGAGGGCTGCAAGCTCTGCTCTTTCTTGTTCTTCAGCCCAACCTTTTGTTCCCCTCATGTTGATGCTCTGCACCTGTGTGCCCTCTGTTCCCTTTGGTGTTGGTCACTCCATGGCTCATTGCTGTCAATGCTCTCACAGCTGTAACCAATTGGGGATGAGGCTCAGCTCCACTCCCAACCACCACAAACTGTGTGCCTACAACCAAACATATGTAAATGGAACCCTGTGTGCTTCTGGAATGGGACACAAATGGAAGAATCTGTAGAAATGCCTTCATGAACTCAGGTCTGCTCATCTCTATTGCACATAGAATTTCTGTTTTTATCCATAACCTTTAAGAGAACAAAATGTTACAGAAGACTGTTAACATGATAGCATAAGGGGAAAATCAACAAGTAAGGCACACAGCAAGCAAGTCTTGGGCAAGCAGAAGTGTTTGGAGCAAGCTTCATGAATTTCTCACAGTTCTGATGGAAACCCCACATGAAAAAATATACTTGGATTACAACCTGCACCCTCACCCCACATATCATTTACACCTGAATTCACTTCCAGGAGTTAAATGATTCAGAGATGCTGACAGCAGTAAAAAAGCCTGGTCTGGTTTTGTATTTTTTTAGGCTGCCCATGCTAATATGGTGTTGCAAGTTGGAATTGTTTTTCCTCTTTGTTTCCTACAGATCAGATTCTTAGCCTGGATTTATTGAATTTTCAGGCTCCCAAGCTTTAATGCAAATCAAATAGCTTTCTTTATAATGTTCACTCACAACAATACTGAATTTGTTTATTATGGGAAAAAAGCAGAAACGGATTCTGCAACTTTTGATTCACATTCATTAGTGACTGAATTAAGGGCTAAGCTTTAGAGGCACAAATGGAAATGTTCTTCCTCCTTGAGCTACATCAGTCTAAGGCAAAGAGATGTCTAGCAGTTCACCTGAGACCTAATTTAAGTTTTAATGCTAACAATTAGAGGTTCCACGAGCATGACACTGGGAAATTGTAAGTAATGAAAAGACACAATTTATCTCATTATAAAACCAAAAACCCCCAGAAATCCAAAAGAACAAGGCACATTTTACCAAGCTTAGCGTGTGCAATTCAAAGTTAGAGGAGAACTCCCATAAAAAGTGAGGTATTCTCTTGAGGCTGGCAGATTAAATGAGCAATATTTCTCTCTCCCTCTCGCTTGTTTTTAAAATCTCCATAAGGCTGTTTTTATTTTGCATGCTCCTCCAGGAAGAGACTGTTAGGAGTAAGTGCTGTTAAATCACATGGCACAGAGCTCTGGAGTGCTGCAGTTTCCTTCCTGGCAGGGGGCTTGTTTGTGAGGCTATTACGTGACCCCTACGACAGTGTGTCTGTCTCCCATTCCAAAAAAATTATGGAGATTTCAGCAAGATAGAGCCAAGCAGCATCTGAAGGTAAATTTGAGAGGCTTCTACAGAAGAAAAGCACTTGGGGTAGCCTGTGCTGCAGTGCCCATAACATGGCAACTGCATTATTGACCCAGCCTTTCCTATTTTAGAAATAAAACATCCAGTCTTCCTCACGACTCAGGAAATGCTTGAGTGGGACTTTCCACACTCCACCTTTTACAGCCCTGGAGTTAAATCACAAAAGAAGTAGCTGCAGGTTTTCATTTCAAAAACACCCAGGACAAGTGGAGGTTTGGGGGCCACGAGAGTGGCTGGGACTGGCTCTGTTGTCTGCAGACTTGAGTTCACAAGTAGCTGGCAGTGGGATTTACGGACCTAATAGCTGGCATCTATCACTGCCTTTTAGATTTTCCTCTGGATTCCAACAACACTGGAGGAGCTGCAAGGCAACAAAAGGGCTGGAGACTAGGCTCTTGTGTTCGAAAACCCCTCAGAAGAATCTAGACTGGGCTTTTTTCCTGTGTTTTGCAGAGCTCATCTACCACCTTTTGAGGACTTTCACTGCGCATAAAACTTAAGTATATTTTCATAAAACCTTGCAAAAAATGCAAATAGCAATTTGTAAATGCAAACAACAATTCAAGCAACATTAAAAAGCTTCCCATTAAAAAAAAATGTATGAAATGTACCATTGTTCTTTCACAGGTTGGAGTGTGTGTGTCTGTGTGTGTGTGAGCACAGGTGGAGGCTGCAGCTAGACAGCATTCATGCTGCCACACAGCTGTCAAAATATTAAAATCTATTTTTTTTTTCAATTTTAGTGATTTGATGGAATAGCAGGAAGGCTTTCTACATAATCTATTTATTTAGTGTGAGAACCTCTGAGTCTGAGGAATCGAAAGGCAAGCAAATCTGCATATGCAAGGATGTAATTTCCCTCACATTTTTACAAAGCTGCAGATGAGAAATATTTTCTCTCTAGCTGTGATGGTTGCACAGTGTTCAGCTTTGTGTCTCACTTGCTAATTCCATTAAGAAGAAAGGAGAGCCTGGTTCACAAAGGCAGAACAAAAATGCACCAGTTTATATCCCATAGCTAAGCTCTGGGGCTTTATTATTCTTCAGCAGTTCAGCAAATGGCTGACACACCAGTAGACACAAAATTTAATTTAAACGGACAATGTCAAGTGGTTTACACTCCAAACTTAACCTACTTTGAAAATGTTATCATCTGGAGAAGGAATCTGGTCTGAAGTTCTCATATTTTAGTCCGGGGCAGGGGAGGGTGAATTAGAAATTGTCACTATAGAAATTCAGCACTGTTGTTCTGATTCCTGGCTACTCTCCAGGCCTGTTACAGACAACGAAGATAACTGTGACTCAATTGTATTTACTTTGGAGTCCAAGACTCTTGGACTTTTGAAGGGACTCATTGAAGAGTCTGAGACTCTTCTTTATCCTTGTAACGTGCGATGGCTGTCATGGCCTTCATCCCACAGCCCTGCCCCAGCCAAGGGAAGATGATGTGTTGACACAGATGGATTTTGCCCTTTTTGGTGGAGCTGTGAGTTTGCTTGGGCAACACATCCATCTGCTGGATTACTCGCCCGAGCAGCCCCGGGAGTGCCAGGACGGCCCCGGTGCCAGAAGCGCTCTGAAAAAGATCCAAGGCTGTCATGCAGGTTTGAAATCCCACGGGGAGCCAGGAGGGTGAGCAGGGAACAGAGCAGCCATGAGCAGACGTGCAGCATTTTGTGCTCGTTGTCAGTTTTGGGCACAGCAACAGCACTGGCAAGGTGGGCCAAGGCACTGCCTGCAGGAGAGTGCCAGGACTCCCCAAGAGCCCAGAAGGCACCACCTGAGGCTGCTGCCAAAGGAGAGCGCACTGCCCTCGAGGAACCCAGAAATACAGCTCAGACTGACCACTTGTGGATGCACATTTTTCACCAGAGGAGACTATTTGGGCTGAAAACGCCTCCTTCCCCCTTCCATCAGTTCCTCTGCGCTGCTGGCATTCAGCTGCTGAGACTTGATCTAATCAATGCTCATATGGGGAGGTTTGTCTGGCCTGGAAGATGATATTATGGAATAGGTCTATCAAATTTGTCAGTGTCTTCACCGACAATTTTCATGAATATATAACATTGAAATATGGCACATCCATGCTGACTTATTCCTTATGGTGCTCAAAATGGCTTGAAAAAAACCCTTCTGTAATTTGATAATGAGAAAGGATAAAGTCATTAGGGGGGTAATTGCTAATATCCAGACCTTAAGAAGACACTATCAATACTGAAGAATACAAATAAATAGGCAAATGGATTAACAAGATGAGAACCCCTTGATTGCCTGGCCTCTGAATTCCAAAATGCCACCAAAACAGCCTTATTTATGCATATAATGGGGAAAGTCAAGAAAACATCCATCATGGGACTTTCAGCTCAGACACTACATTCTAAAACACACATTACACTTCAAATGCTTCAAAATGCTCTTTCATGGAAATTGCAAGATAAAGTGTATTTCTATTGGATTTGAGGGAAAAATCGCACCCATTCATTTATTCAGTAAAACCAAATCTCTCTGCACAAACTTGATCAAGGTCAACAATCTGCCATTTGTTGAGGAGAGTGAAAATCTCCCCAAGTCTAATAAATACCTTGGGGTTTCAGAAAGAGGAGAGGCCATAACTGCACAGAGGCACAAGTGTACACGAATGGCACAGGCAGCTGTGGCAAGGGTGGAATGGTGAGCTTGGAGAGGCAGGACACAGTCAGAGAAGGGTCTCCTACAGCTCACTCGTCTCAGGTTTGCTTTGTTGTAAAAGCACAACTTTTTGGGTGATATTGGTCTGGCACTTAAGAGTGCTGGCATAAATCTTGCCTGTGTAAAGCAAGAGCCCCTAGAAACTGTGGCAATGCAAACCTACAGCGAAGATTTACCCCCCAAAGGAACGAGCACCCTTGGCTTTGCAAACCAAAGATTTGTGTGTTTTTGGTGAGCATCAGCAAGCTGGCAAGAACAGGAGGGAGTAAAGATGCTGATGGAACAGACAGTTTGAATAGTTGGATATGGAAAGACTCAGCTGGGTTTTGGGACTTGTGGCTCTTTGCAGAACTGCTGCCTTTGGGGGCCCCCATGGTGGGCGTGCGGGGGCGGTTATGGAAAAACCCTCACTGCTCAGTCACCACAGTCCCTGCAAAGAGCATGTGGCTGCATTAGCATAATTGACAACATCAATTATGCCCACTGCTATACTCTCCCCTCGGAAAGGCGTCCATACAAGCCAATGTTCTTAAAAGTGTGCGGTGCTCACAGTCTCGGTGATTTTTAGTGCCGTTAAACGGCAGAGAACAAAGGTATTCTGTGGAAAGCTGCAGGCTCGGGGAAATTGCTTCAGAGGCTGAGGAACTGTTGCTTTTTCACACAAAGCTCCCCACGGTTAGGGCAGCATTTCCTGTCTGAGGTGATACAAAGGTGAGAAAAAAGTAGCACATACCACATTCTTATCACAGCCATCACCATCAAATGTTTCTGCAGCTGAAAGAACACGAGGATGGCACAGAGCTTCCTGTCTGGCACACACTGAGGCATGAATGCTCACTGAGCCTCAATTTTACACTGCTGCCTTCCTTTTCCCTGATTATTTCTGGAAGGCTGTTGCAGCTTTTTGATACAGCAGTCCTGTTCCCCTAAGGTCTCCTGACAGGGTTATGCCCCGGACATTTGGGGGCACTGGAGGCAAGTGGATTGCCCTGCATAAACTAGCAATTATCACCCTAAATGCTGTTACTGTATGTAAAAATGAAAAAATTCAAGCCGGAGGAATAGGTGCCCACAAAATTTAACCTCAGCTAGCACAGGCAATTGTAGCTGAGGTTAAATCAGTGAATAGACCCTGGTGAGACTGCCCAGGGAACACAGCCACCACCCTTGAGAGGCCCACTGGGGCCTGAGCCACACCAGAAGCCCCAAGGAGTGGCTTTTTAAGGAGCAACAATGGTGTCTTCCTGTGCCTGAGGTACCTGCTGGTCTTCACTGCTGATTCAGGATGCCTCCATCACTCCCACGGCTGTGGGGAGGAAGGTGCCATGTGTCCTTTCCACAGGTCTCTGTCATCTCTCACTGGACCATCTGTTCCCACACTCCTTGTGACCTCCTGGTGCTTGGAGACCATCTCCACTACAGACCTGCTCCTCTGTGCCTTGGCTCTGCCCTGTCAGGTAACCCAGATTCCTCCCTCCTTGGCTCCCAACCCCTGACAACACTTTGCTGCAGTCAATTTTCTTCTATCCACCACCTCTCCTCTTGCATGTAGGCTGAAATATCACCTCTCCTAAGCAAGAGCTTTTCTCTTCCTCCTGCTCACTTGAGCTCCAGGTGCCTTCTGTGCTCCTCCTCCTCCATGACCCATGGCATGGCTTTCTATTGTCACCATCGCGATCTCCTCCTCCTTCCTAACCCCCAACCTGCCTTTCATTCCCTTCTTGTTACAACTCAGGTACTTCCTGCTGTCTCCTCTTGAGCTGATGTGGGTCCCTGCCATCCCAAAGCAAATCCACCAGGCAGCAGCAGTGTAGGACAGGCTGCACACTAAAAAGGGGCTCCAGGCCTTCATCTCAGCTTGGGGAAGCCAGTGCTCTCCTCAACTCTCCAGCAAGAAAGAGAAAGGATTTAAGATAACATTACTTGGCCTTGTTTCTAACTTAAGATAAATAATTTTGGCCTACTGGCCTTATCTCCTGTCCCCAGTCCCCACAGGACACAACATTAGCCTTTCCAGCCTTTTAAGAAAACTGACTATACCTCCCACAAAAAGCTGAGGGTAATCAAGAGTTTGGAGCAAAGAGACTGAAGACTTTTTTCTTTGCATGTTCCTGTCTTCCCCAATGGAAGGGCTCCTTGGCAGTAGGAAACACCTGGACCGTGGCCCACCCTTGATCTTTTAGAAATTCATTCCAGCATTTTCTTTCCATAGCAACTTCTACCCTCCCTGCTTTGTGCTGCAGCAACCCCCAACACCTCGCACTGCTGTGCCTGACCGAGACATCATTTATTCAGAGCTCTATGTTTTAATCATCACACACTGTTTTAAGCAGGAACAGAACAATCATTTCTAAGGCCGGGTACCCCACTGTCACAGGGATGGCACAGGAGATGACCAGCTGGATTAAATACTGCCTCAGCACTGTCCCAGCAGGAAATGTTCACACCTGTGAAACCGTCACCTGGCTTTCACCCGAGCCACGCAGCTCAGGCAAACCCAGCCATCCACACCTACTCTCTCCAAACACTTCAAAACCACAGAAATGTCAGGAAACTGAAGCAATGAGTGCATCACCTGACCCATTTTCACCAGACCTTCCCAGAGGCTTTAGTTTTCAGTGTGAGCTGTGAACATTTGCATGCACGTGCGCGCGCGCACGCGTTCAATTTCTAAATCAATCCTCCCAGGCAAAGGGTGTAAAAAATGTCTCCCCAACCTCACCAGTATTTACATGTTTTTAATTTCAAGTGCCATATAGGGCTATTCAGCCATTATATTTTACTATAGCTTCTAAATAAATTAAACCCATTTATCATTAAACCCCCCCACATTTTAAGAACCTTATTAACTTCACAGTTAAATGCCGACAGGTAATATCTATTATGGCAGCGTTTCATGGTATCCCAGCAGTGCTATGAGCTGGATTTTCACTTCCTTAAACCTGTATATCATGACAAAAATATGCATAATCTAGTGCACTGATTCTGTAATTTTCAATAATGTCTGCTAATTCTGGCAAATAATTTACAGTACTTATTTCCTCTGTCAAACAGGTGTTTTATGGCCAGAGTAGCTGTAGGTTGACAAAAACAGAAGAAGCCCATTTATTAAGAAGAGAGTTTGTAGCAAAAGAAAGAGTAATGGAAAGGCAGTGCTTTTTTAAAGTAAACCAGGAAAACCATACTAGAAGATGAGGACACTTCACCTCAGCAAATGAAGGAAAAAAGAGACTTACACAGATCCTGTGAATTGTGATTCTCACAGAATAGGAACCGTACCTGCATAATCTGTCCTTGCATAATGCCCATCTTCTGATTTTGTAGTTGTTGTAGTATTGTCTGTGTGAAAAGAAATGTGTTGAGTTGCCTGGGGAGCCTGGACTCACTACAGCCCATGCCCCCACCACAGTGCCCAGGCAGAGCTAACTTCCCTTGCACACACATCATCTCTGCTGGCTGCAAGGCTCTCCTGGGCCTGCCAGGTGAAAACAGCAGGATCTTTTTTCTAACAATATGTGATAACAGATTGCAGCTGGGATAAATATATCAGTCTGAAGCAGGAGTTGTCATTTCTGCTCTACTTGAAGTAATTGGGGAGTTTTAATATGTACCCTGAAATGAACTGCCACTTAGGGTGGTTAACTTTAAAGAGACAGGAGTAAACTGGAATGTATTTAATACAGCTGTATACTATGGCCTTGTAAGTAGATGTACTGAGGATTTATGGGTCAGAAGCTAAGGAAAAAAGCTATTGAGAGTCTGAGCCTCAGCAGACACTTTATTTACAGGAGCTATTGAAAGGCAAATTCTCTTCATTTCATTTTAGAGAAAAACAGGGTTTTTAAAGTCAGCTGAAGGGTTACAGGTGATGTAGTAGTGATGGGCACAGAGAAGCACTGTATTTATGGAGGAACAGAGAGAGCCTTGAGCCGTGATTGGAAAACCTCCTTCCAGGCATATTGGGCTTCTTGGGGCTCAGCAAGGATCACCTGAAGAACCAGCCCAAGCACTGTGTTTGGGAGCACCTCTTCAGAGAGCCTCCCAAGACTGCCTCACGCTGCCCCAGGTAATGGAGCACCAGAGGATCCATCCTGGGTGGCAGAATGTATCTGAGGGGCATTCCCACTGTCCTGCTCCAGCTGCTGCCTGGCAGACAGAGCTCTGGGCAAGCTGCTCGGGGCAGGAGACTGGTGACAGGTGCAGGACCCAGTGCAGGGCTGGGCAGGGCCCTGCTGCTGCTGCTCTGGGCAGGGTTAGGAGTGGTGCCCCCCTCTCATGCCTCGCTGTGTCTGCATCTTGGGGGGCTCTGCCTCTCACCCACAGCCTGTGCTCTACAGCATCAGCTGCAGCAGTCTAATGGAAATATAACAATTACCCAATAAGAAGCCAGCCCTGGTTCTGTTTCTTTTTTTCTCCCTGAGCAAAAATTGAAAACATTCTTTGAAATGAGTTTTGTTGTGAGAGTTACCTTGACATCGACCCAAAGACATGACTTCAATTTTCTCCTGTTTCTGGCATGATGCCTCTTTGATTTGACATGCATTATCATAAGATTTCCCATCGGAAGCACAAAGAGGATTGAAGTTGGTTTGAGAACAGTCAATGTTGCACACACACCTGAAAAGATATAGAAAGAGAAAAAAAGAAGAGGCTAATATGAGAAACTTTTTTCAAGACATCATAAATATATCTCAGAAATATAAGTGTTTGTATTATCCTGACTGTACAATGCAAATCAACATAATGAAAGCAGAAAGTTCTGTCAAGAGGTCATTTGTATTTCTTGATGGAAATGAGATGCAGGGAGAGGCAAAAGGCACATAAAAGCAAGCAAAAAGAAAGATAAAAGAAGTGTGTTTTACATGGAAAACTGTACCACAGCATTACCACTTGTAATCCCCTGTAAACCAAAGACATATGCAGATAAAGCAAGCTGCTGAGCCCTCCTGCAAACTGAAGAATCACAAAATTCTCCTCTGTTCAGGTGCCATCCATTTTATGGAATACCATATTGTCGGAATTCAGGACATCCCTCTGGCTGTGCTGGACTGCCAAGACCCCTGCCAGGGGGCTCAGAGACCCTGGCACAGAGCCCAAGACCCTTGTGGTTTTGATTATGACCCATGGAGCAAATTACCAACCTTATATGAAGATCTGCAGAATGATTCTTAAGTAGAATGATAGTGAATTTATCACAGGGTGAAAAATAGATTTTTATTTGGTTTTTAGAATGGGGGTTCAGGGGGCAAGATGGAGGAATCTGGGCATGTCCAGCCTTTCTCCTTCTTCTTCTTGGCCTCCATCTTTTGCTGTGATGTTGGCACTTACAGATTGGTTTAGAGTAGAAGCTCACTGTCTAACATAGGTGATAGGTATTGGAAAGGATTTGTAAATATTGTACACATAGTTTTTAGTATAAAAAGATAACACCACCTTAGAGGTGGGCAGAATACCTCTGACTGTCTTTCTGAGTGGACCTCAGCTGGACAGGAGAAAAAATTTTATGGATAAGATACAATAAACAACCTTGAGACTGAGAAATGAAGAGCTCTGACTCCTTCTTCGACTGCCAGGCTGGGAAAAGAGACTTTCTAATGCATCTCGGGGTCACTCTGACCAGCCAGAGATCCCGAGACCATATAAATGTGGGTTTATATTGATTTATGATTTAATTCTGAAAATAATTACAGCACCTAGAGGCACTCTGATTGTAACAGATGTGAAACTGAAGCCTCACTTCACGCACTGGGATAAAACCACCTGCCAAGACTGAGACTGGAGCAGGGATGTGACTGCACTCTGCCTCAGGCTGGTGGGATCTCCTCAGCTCCTGGACACAGAGAGGCAACTCACTATTAAAGCCAGGAGAATGCTGGTTTAGGGAAGACTGTGCACAAGCACTTTCTGAAGCACCTAGATAACTCAGCCAAGCAAACAGCCATATGCAGGTGTTACCCAGGCAGGTTTTGTGTCCCAGTGTTGTGCTCTGTGAGGGGTGAAGGCTCCCATGTCCAAGAGCACCGTGTGGGCAAATGCAGGCAGGGCAGTGGTGGCCCCATCCTCAGAATCCTTAGGACCATCTCCAGAGACTCCAGAACCCAGCTTGTGAGCTCCTGGGCTGCCCTGTGATGTGAACCAGAGCACAGGGAGGTATTCCCTTCCACAGTCTGCCCTGGATCTGAACTAACACACTAACATGGACGCATCCTGATCCCAGCAAGCCTCACCACTGCTTCCAAGACGGAGAAACCTAATTGTTCCCATTGACAGCAGGCTGCAGACTCTTTCCTTTAGGTTTCTCCTACTTCATTATCATTAGCAACATCAGACAGCCTTGGGCATTGGCAGGGGAAGGGCACGCTAATCTTCTGTCCCCAACTGTGCCATTAACAGACAGCTCAGCCTCAGCAAGCCCAACGCGATCTTGCTTGGGGACAAGGCCAGAGGTGTGACCTGGCAGCTGCTCCAGCTCTTCTGAGCACGTAATTGTGCACATGCTGCTATCCAAACTCTTCCTGGCTCCTTCTGACATTAAGGCAGAGCCATGAGATTGATGCTCTATCTCCAGCCCACTGGTTGTGCTGAACCTGGCAGTGCCAGCTCCACAGCTCTCCCTTTGCAAAGCTAAGTCATGGAAATGTCAAGCCTCCAGCCTCGCTGCTTGATTTAAGGAAGTGTTTAAAAGTCAGTCCACCTCTCATTTGCAGGAGACATCTGGACACCTTTGACTACTGGAGGTGTAGAGGGATATACACAAAACTTGGGTGGAAAGAGGAAGAAGGAAATTGCAGAGCTTGGGTCAGATGTCTTCATCACCCCCTTTGGCTTCTGCCTCCAGGAATATGCCCAGGGTGATGGAAAACAGTGGAACCAGCAGCCATCTCTTAGAATTTTTTTTTTTACACTGGGTAGGTCTATTTACCCCAAATGTTCACTAAATACAGAAAACTCCAGTTTAAAAAGAGGCCAGTGGTGAAAAGCTGTGGTTATAAATTAAATTACATGATTTCATAACTCGAAGAAAAGCGTCTAGCTCCCTGTGTGTAGCAATTTCCCCACACTGATAAACATACAGAATATAAGGAAAAAAATCCAGTGCATTTCCCAAGAATCTCCTTATCAGCAGAATAAGAATGTTCTGCTCCACTGAAATATTAACCATCATCATTTCTTCCTGCAGCCATTTCCAGCTTCCCACCTTAGTCAAACTCACTTCATTAGGAAACATTTACTGCTCAAGTAATAGCAATTCTTTCCACGTAGCTCTACCATTTGCATTTCAGATGGGACACAATCAGCCATATGCTCCTTTTTTTGTAATAAACCAGCTAAGAAACAGCTTCACTTCTCTACATTTTGCTACAGAAAAATGAGTGAAGGTTAATATATATTATGTTTCCAGTCAAGAGAAAATTAAGCCAATGGGAAAATTACAACAAAAGGGTGCTCTTCAGGGGAAATCTCAGCAACTTTGGATGCAGTTTCAAGAATACCTAGGGGATGCAGGAACCTATGCTCAGAGTTAGACACTTTAGAGACATATTTTTAAAGGTGTTTAAATGCTTAAAGATGCATGCAAACACTTTGTGTGGGATTTCTGGTATCTCAGAGACCTATTTCCCACTGCTTTCAAAGACTGCTTCAGAGCCCACTAGGCATTTATTTACATCTTCTGATACCTTCCAAAACACAAAGACCCAAAACGACTTTCCTGGCCTCTTTCAGCAAAACTGAGAAGAAAACCAAGGTTTTTCTGTACCCCTTTCTAAAATTTCAACCATGACACCAGCCTTTCTTTCCAAGCAAACCTCTGCAAACCTCAGCTGCTTGAAGAGGACGTGCCATGTGAGCACCACGAGCCACGTGCTGCTTGTGCTGGGGTCAGATCCCTCTGAAGCAGAAACGGATGACACCATATGCTCCAAAGCATTATAGGAACCCCTGTGTGAAGCCTGATTTTCAGAGCCAGCCACAGGGATGCTGAAAAAACACCAAACTTGCTGCCCCAATCTCCTTGCTGCAAGGATCATCCACTCCTTGCACAATTTTCAGCAGACAACTTCTAGCTTGCATCCACAGTTTATTACTGCTTTTGCACTTAGACACTCAAATCCTACTCTAAGGCTGCACAATTAAGTCCACATCAAATATATGTCAGGAAGTGCAAAAGGCAGGACTGCATCAGGAAGATTAATGGGCCTGTGTTGCTGGCTCTTTTTAATTTATAGTGCTCCTCTTATCAGGAAAAATTATGGTATTCCAACATCTTTTTTTCAAACTGAAGGAAGCAAAAGTCTGCCCATTTGGACCATGCAGCCAAATTCCAAAAGGGCAAATTGCAGTGAAAAAGGTGAGGCATGTACTCCAAACATGTGTGCCCAGGCAAATGCAGCCTCTGAGAATAGCTCAGACTTCAGTGGGATCCACCAGTGAGGTAATAAATGCATAATGAACAGCACTTAATGCATTTCATTAAATGAGAACCTGTAAAGGTGCCTTCACTTCTTGAAGCATTATAAAATGCAAGAGTGGGACTCTCTTGTGTAACACAAGAACCAAAGTGTGAATCCCTGCTTGGCTCAGGGTGTGTGTTTGGTGAGAGTACCAATGGTGTTATTTTCTGGGCACAGAGAGTTCCTCCAGCTCCTGTGGGACACAGAAAGGCCCTACCCTGCAGAGAGCCTCCCCCTAACCCTTGTCATGCACAGGGCTGGCAGCACCCATCCCACTGCCAAGGGTTTGTCCCACGGCTGTCTGTCTGCCTGCAGCTTCCCAGTCCCTGAGGCACTCCAGTATGCCTTGAATTTTAAGTAATTGGATCATTTGACCATGTTATAATCCTGCCTATGACTTCTGATTATAGTTCTATCAATAAATCTATTTGCTTTCTGTGTTCCTAAGTGTATCACTGAAGAAAGCCTGGCAATGGAAAGGCTGACTGAGCACTCCTGGTGCTAAAGACACTGTGGGAAGGTCAATGAGGTCTCCTAGGGGGTCAGAGAATGAAACTGTACCCAAGAGCACACACAGAATACGTGTGTAATATTTACCCATGCCTTCTGCAGTCAGAAACACAGCTTTAAAAGCCTCTGTGACAAAGAAGAGCCTCCAAGATGGGCTGCCACCACAAACAATCATTAAACAAGGCTCATTTTCTTATGTCTTTTCTTCCAGGCCATTGTGATAGTCTCCAATGCATTCCCTTTCTTTTATACTTTATTTTATTCCGTTTCATTTCACATGATGATAATCCTGGAGGAGCTGCACATCCAGCAATCAGTGTGGTTACTTTGGTGCTCATGGAAGCAAAAAACACCAAAGCAAACTAAAAAGACTGCTGAAGGGGCAAACCTGGGCACCTGCTGAGAGGATTTTGGGCTACCTCCCCACGGTGGATCTTGCAACACTGCTTGATGACATTGCTGGGTGCTGCCATGAGAATGTCACAGCCAGGGTGAACCAGCAAGTGTCTGCAGGCAGAGGTGCAGCTCTGCAGAGAAGATGCAGGAGAGGCCCAGGAGGGTGCCTGGGGGAGAGCTGGCAGAGCTGAGCTTAGCCTGAGGCAGGGGAGATGCTGGCAGGCACCTCCCTGTGCCTCACTGCTGGCTTGTGGGGCGTGTGCTGCTGCACTCTGCTCTGTGAGCTTCGGCAGCTTCCATCAAGGCAGCAACTGCAAGGAGGGTGCTCAGCAGCACAAGGGAACCCACAGGCAGTTTGGGATTTCACCTGTTTATCACGCTTCTTCCCTGCCCAGGAAAATGAGAGAGGAGCACAAACAACTCCTTTCCAGCCTGGATCCTGATCACAAAGAAACGCTGCCCAGCCCTCAGTCTGGTCCATGTGCCAGCAGTGGTGGGGATGTGCTGCACCAGGCTGCTTGGCCAAGCTGGAGCAGCCAACTTGGCTTCCTGTTCAATCAGTCTCCATAAAAATTAATGGGGTCAATAAACCAGGCATGGGTGAGTGCACAGGCTCCTAACACCCCACGCTTCTGCAAATAGCATATGGTATTATTTGCTGGGCACAGAGAGTACCTTTGCCTGCAGAGAGCAAGCCACTGAAGGGAGGATTCATGGCTATGAAGGGCTGTCCCTGGAAGGAGGAGCTGCATTTTAAGGAGGAGTCTCAATAAAATGAGAGAATGGTTCTTTGCCCATGAAGGGTAGGAGAATACTATAATTCTATTTCCTTAGTTCATGAATAGAATATAATCATTAGTGACACAGTGATAACAAAAAGAAACGCGCTCCAAGCTTTATATTTACTCCTAGGACAACTATTCAATCTTTGTTTCCAGCAATTATTTATCCAGCAATTCAGTATTACTGTAAAATAAATTTAAAAAATGACCATGCAGTATCTGCACGAAGCATGAGGAAGGTTTCCTATGTAGCTGTGATAGGAAGCAAGGAGGATAAATGAGACAATGCTTCCAAAGGAGAGGTTTCGCTGGGAACAGATGCAGGCACATTTCTGTCAGAGCGAGATGGCAATGGCAGTCCTTCCCCATTCAGCATCTTTTAATTAGCCCTCTGCTGTCTGGAAACCTGAGAGCATTGTTGGTACTACCTCTGTTTATTAAAGATTCATATTCAGACTTTGCTGGCCATGGGTCATTTGCTTTTTGGAACCAGAGCAACAGAAAATTGTGCCTGAGATATCTGAGAGAGGAGTACTTAATGAAATGACTAACGTCTTCAGCCAAGTGTCTAGTTGATTACAGGGTCTAAACAGCAGAACAGCAATAAATCTGCCACAAAGAGAATTGTCAGTCAAGAAAAAAGGCATAAAACCAAAGAGACAGAGAGGCAAGAGCTAAAAATGTGAACATGCAAATCTAGTGTTATTTTTACTAGTCAGAGCTCTGATATTTGAGCACATATGCTAATTTGGTCAAGTGTGAGATCCCACCATGTCTCAGAGAGCACTATTTTACAGGGAAGGTGAAGTTCCATTCTGCAATAATTTTAAACGTTATATATTTTCTCTAGGCACCAAAAAAAAAAAGCAATGAAAACCCCAACAAAATTTTGCAGCACAAAAAAGCCCAAAGCCCTTTGCCACAAAACAGCGTATAAATAATAACATAGTTGCTGTACATTTATGATATTTCAACCAGAGACACTTCTTATCTTCCTCTGCTCTGATCAGAACCCCAAATTTCTGGATGTCAGCACAGAAAGCCCCCTGCCCCTCCCAGGAGGACACTAAATGCCCGTTTAAAGCAAACCTGGCAGTATATATGCCTGCATAAAGAACCTGGCAATCAGTCCCAAATGCCTTCTCTACCATCAAGGTTTTTCTTTCTGGTACACAGGGCATCTTTGTTGACATTACCAGCAGGCAAGCTGAAATGAAGCCAGGCTTAACATTACACCTCGACACTGGAACAGGCATTGTAGCACGGCTGTCAGGAGGCTGTGGGAGCTCTCATTTACCCAGGCAGCTTTGGGGGTGTTTCATGTCTCAACACAACATCATGCAGAGACATCTGAATGAGCTCCAGGCAGGGACTGGGCAAGGTGAACCTCTGGGAGCTCAGGTAGCTCGCTCAGACACGCAGCCTGTGACAGCCCGTCACTGGGGAGCAGGGACAGCCACCTCTGTACCCAGCTCAGCACATCACCCACCACAAAGCCACCTGCACACACAGGCAGCAAAACTGGATTGCCCCAGGCTGCTTGGACACACCTTAGTTTTGATGTGAGTGTCAAAAGGAGCACACAATCTGAGCTTCTGACCCTCAGCCCATCTCCAAGCACACCTAGGAGCTTTACAGTGGTCTCAGACAGCCCGGCAGCAGCCATGGGCTGGCACCATCACACCCCTAACAGAAAGACAAGGTCCTGACACACTCAGTGCAGTCAACAGGGACCTTTGGTGGTCTGGCCAAACTCAGGTACCCCACAGTGGCCTCTGCAGTCCAAGAGGATGGCACCCAGAACTGCCTGGCATCATTGCCTGCTTTGGCATGCACTGAACATCATATATCCACTGACATACATATACATAAAATATCTTCAGAGTGCACACTGGCACGCAGTGTTTTACACTTTCTATGAATCATACCCTACAACCTGTCTGTGCTTGCCAGGAGACTGAAATCCTATCACTGCACTCTTAAGAACATCATTAAGAGGCTTAAAGAATAGAGACTCTGCGTCTCCTTCAAAACAAATTTTGCTGTAATTTTTGAGGTTGATGCAAAACTTTAGCTGCAGTGCAGAACAATAAACAATACATATTTTATAATGGCAGCACAAAAATAGCACGCTGTATTTCTTTCCTGGGCCTGCTAGTGCTTCTCTTCTGCTTCAAGATCACAAGAGAAGAAAAGCACGGCTCATTTTGAGTGCCTTCCATTCAATGTTTGTTATTTACTTATTTATTTATCTAATTTATTTTTCCTTTTTGTCCTTTGCAGCCCTGCTTCTGCACTAAGGGTTTTAGCATGCCTACTTTGCACAGCGGCTTCCCTGGGATATTTTACTTATTTCAACTGTTCAAATGTTTATCTTCACCAGGAGTAAAAGGAGAAAAGCTTGATTCCCTCAGGGTGATGCAATGTTTCTGCATGGCATTTCAATAGCATCCTGTTATTCAAACAATTAGAAATCACAGAGACCATGCACAGAATTATCAGCATACTGCATGGAGATTTTTATTATTATGTAGTGCATAATGAAAATGATTTGAAGGACCCCAAAGCATCATAACAGAAGGAAGCGCTGAATAATCAGGTGATTTTTTTTTTTTTTAACTGCAAGAGCCCAAAATATTGTTTACTGGACATATGTCAAGCTAAAATGCACTAAAGTGGTGAATATATTTACTGATGGCTTTCCTTGCATACCAAATGCAACACACTCTGGGAGTGTAGCTGGAGACAGAGCCAGGAGCTTGGGCTACAGCTGTCACACTGCTGCTGCATAGCAGGGATGGACTGGCAGTGCTGGAAAATACCCATGGCTTTTTCAGAGCATGCTTGGCATGGCAGCTCATGCAGGATGCTCCAAAACCACGGGCTGCTCCTGGAGCCACCTTGCTGTACAGCCTGCAGAGAGTCCCTGGGCACTGGCTGCCTCCCAGAGCTCAGTGAGGAGCTGGGCTCATGCTCCTCCAGCTTTCAAGAAGTCATCCTGGAGACTGCAGCTCATGAAAAAAATCTTTTATCTGCAGTGCAACTTGAGTCCTGATTCCCCTTTAATTTTTGACCTGTAACTTTTTTGCTAAATTTTTGACCAAAAAAATTACAAGCTTCACCTTTGCTTCCTTTTCACAATTCACAGCACCAATTATAGCATGACCTTCACCTGGCTTCCCAATGCCTCTGGTGCCCTCAACAGTACATTGAATTGTAGGCTAACAACTTTAGGGCAAAAGAAATGTGTCCATCTCTTTCTCTCTTTTTTTTTTTTTTTTTTGTCCTTCTAAATATCACTCTTATTTTAAAGATACTAGGTTGTATAAAGCAATCTTTGCTACACTGGATGCTTTAAAGCCAAACACAGAATCACAAGGCTGATGACTGGGTTTGAAGAGTCATGGAAAAGGCCTTGTTCTAGCTGCGTGACCAGAGAAAAAAATTCTTATTCTGTGCACATGCCAATTCAAGTGTCTGCAGGTATCCAATGTGTAAAGTTTATTCAGAACTCACAGAATAAAATAAATACCTCTCTATGGTTTGTCTGCCCCGGTGTCCTTCACATCTCTGTGGTCTGTGCTAAAACAAAGCTTTGCTGTTTCTCTCTCTGTAAACATCCGAGGCTGTCTTTCATGAACACTTTATTGCTGTGTGCCTCAGATTGCTGATACTGTTCACTCCTATCTTGAAGCCAGCAGAATAATGAAAATCGTTTCCACAAATCCCACAGTTTCACCCTGGATTGAAGAGCCAGTGGGAACACTGCAAGATCCAGTGGGAAGCATGGGACAGTATCTAGCTGCAGGTCCTGGCATGGGCCTTGCCAGGTAGGAAGGATCCATCTGCTCACAAAGAACTGCAGCTCTGTCTCAGACCAACCACAAATTTCTGCTGAAACTTCTGCTAACACTAGAAGTTACTTCTGAAAGTGGACTCTGATTTGAAAGTAAAGGGATGATGATGGCCTTTGGCTAGCAGAGACCAGTGTGCTGCCAGCCCAGCCTTTGCTCACATGAGCTATCCACTGCTGGTGGGGAAGGGAGATAGGGACCTTCCTAAAATGAGCAAAAACTCATAAAGGAATTCCCCAATGTGGTAAAGGCATTCCTCAATGTCAAGTCTGCCTCCACATGTGGGAGCCCAGCCCAGCTCTCCCCATAAACCCCTCTGTGTCCTTAAACACGTGTGCCTCCTGCTTCCTCAGGAATTCAGAGCACTCTGAGGTGGAAGAGACCCACAAGGATCACCTCAGGTACAACAGCCCATGCAGGGGTTGGCCCCACAGCCTTGGTGTTATCAGCACCACACCCCAGCCAGGGGTACCTGCTTGAGGCAGCACCATCTGAACCGGCCACACATTCCAGGATACCCTGCTTGGTCAGCTCTCTTCAATTACAAAACAAAATCCAGTCTGCTATTCAATGAAATTTTAGGAGGACACTTCCAGGCTTTCCTTCAGGCATTGTTTGCACCTCCTGCACAGGCAGAAAGGTTGTCTGTGCTCAGGATAACCTCGCATTACCTCAGCCCACAGGTATGAGCCTAGCACCCAAGCAAATCACTGCAGGGGCAAGAAGGAGGGTGCAGTAGCAACCCTCCTTTCCTCAGAGCCTTCAGGGCTGTAGGTAAAAGCTGCTGTACAAAACCAGGCATTCCTGCTGGCTGGGGATCTGCCTCATGATGACCACGGGCTGGCTGCCTTTGGGATCAAGCCCCAAGGGACAGTGCTGCTGCCAGGGAAAGGAAGACAGACAATGACTGCAATGTGCCATCTCAAGGACGTGTCCTTGCCAGCAAACTAATGGGATGAGAGAAACCTTCTTAGGGCTGGCACACAGATCAGCAGAATCCACCTGCGACTTCCTGAAAGGAGCAAGTGCTGTGCACCGGCCAGGACGGGCGTCCCTGGGGCACCTGTGCTGCTCCACAGGTGAGAGCTCCATTACCAAATGGGCAGGCTGAGACACAGCAATTAAATCTGTACGTCTGGGGACACCTCACACAGGCTTTTAGCTGCAGCCCACACGTGGGAAGGGACTGGGGCAGGAGCTGGGCTCTGTGAGGAAGGGACACCTGCCACTCTGCAGGGGCTGTGAGAGCTGAGGTCAGCCCTGTGCGTCAGCTCCCACTGAGTTTTCCTCAGGCTCATATTTAATGCATGGGATGTATTTTTAATGGTTTAGATGTGTGAACAAACCGTGGCCTTGATGTTCCTACACGGGTGTGTGAAGGAGCCTCCGACCTTCTGCAATGGATGCAGTTCTATTTTAATAGTTAACATAAAGTGGGATGGAAGAGATGAAGCATTCCATTAAGACATTTGATAATAAATTGGTAAGTGCTTTCCAAGTGTTTTACATAGTTATTCTCTCTGTTGATCTATTTAGCCAACACATGTAATTCCGAGCTACAAAGTTGTATTCCTGCTTTTGTAAACATACTTACATAAAACTCAATAACAACACAGTCTATTTATTGCTAAAACGCTAGTAGGAAATTGGAAAAGGTATAAATACAATTCATTGCTGGTGATCTCCTGCCCCCTGAAGGCACTGTAAGGCTCCAAATCTTGCTCAGTTCACAGCATCATAAAACCAAAGCAATAAATGTCACTCTTTTCTTGATTGCGCATTAGGCCAATCGGCTTTTTATTGCGCCTAAATAGGCCGTCAGGAAGGCACCGCTCTCCTTACTGCTGGGGGATGACTCTGCCTAAATGGGGGGCCAGGGAGGAAGGGAAGCTTACTTTTAAATAACAAGGCTAAGAGAGAACAGGGGGAGAAGAAAGGTGCAAAAGCACGTCGCTCTGCAAGGCCTTTGCACTTGCTCTTTCATGCTGTAATGCCTTGATGTACGCAGACGATTATGTGTCAATGCACATTAATATCTGATGTGCATTACCATATTATCATCCCTTATGTGCACTTTCACAGCCTGGTGAGCCCAGGCTCTCCCAGCCATGGGGTTACATAACCAACATCACTGTGGGGGCACAAACCAAACCTCACACAGCTCAGGGCAGCACCCGTGCACAGCGCTGCCCTTGCAGGGCACAGAGGGACCCTCCTGTGTCCCTCTCACAAAGCAGCAGGAGCTGGGTGGTCCTCACAACAGCAGGAGCACAAAACAGACTGCCAAAGCCATTCCTCCCAGTGCAGATCAAGGCATGTGCTCAAAAGGCCGGGACACTTTCCTACCCAGGACTGATTACACCGGTCATAGCTGGCGGCAGAGGAGTTAAAAAAAACCCCAAACCGTGTGTTCATTTGCTCCCCTGTTGATCTAGACACATGAAATGGTGACTTTGCACCATGCTGTCATATGTACATGCCGTATCTAGACACTGCCTGAAAAGAGAGAGGGATGCTGTTGCTGCCTCACCCAATGCTGAGCCACACACTCAGCCGCACCTTTGTAATGGGTACAGGGGCAGGGCAGTGTTAACACAGTGCCACAGCCACACCACCTGAATGGTGCCAGCCCATCCAGCTGCCCCTGGCACAGCAACCTTTAATTCACCTGCTCACACTGGATGAGCCATTCCAGCCCCCCAGCAAGGCAGAGGGAATGCAGGAGAGGCCATCCTCCCTTCTCCCCTTGGGTACTGTCCCCAAAACCCTCCCCAAGCTGCCGCCACTGCAGCTCCTCCCCACTCTCCAGCAAACAGCCAGCTGGACTAATTGCAAGTCAGCTTTATATTTCCTCCCTGCTGACCACCCACCTCTCCATGTCTCCCATCCACACACATACAGAGATAGGGATCTTGGCCATGGAAACCTAACAGGAAAATCGGTCTGTGCTGAGCCACACTTTCGAAATTATTTCAGATTTCTTCCCCAACTCTAATGCTGACAGACTACTAATTGCAAAGACAAATGATGACTGTGTTTCTTACAAGCCTTCCTCCCCTTGAATTTCAGAAGAATTTGTGTTTTGCTCCTACGAGAGCATGGCATGGTAAGACATGAAAACCCCCCCAAAATCTCAGAAATTATTTTTGGCTTTTCACAAATCAATATTTGCTCTGAAGCAACTGAAGCAGTTGATAAGGCAAATTCTGCTTTTATCATCACAATTTCCAAGTTGTTCCTTTGCCCTGTAAGACTGACAGAGCATTCACACTCCAACTGAGTTTGTTCTCCCTTCTACCAGCAAAAAGGCTCCACAGGCTACTGAGAAGTTACTCCATAGTTATCAAACTGGGAAAGAACTTTTGTTTCACTGAAGTCAGTGGGATAACTTCCTTTGACTTCCCTAAGTTGGAAGTTCACCTTCTGAAAACCAAGTTTGGGTGAGCATCTGAAAAGAGGAGCACAAGGAAAAGAAAGATCTATAAGCTTTATGATTGTGTAGAGTATTATTCCCTGGACACACACAGCAGGTTTTGCTGTAATTGCAAAAGATAAAAAATGTCATTTTTATTACAAAACCAAATGTTAGAGATTCTAGTTTTTGGATAAGAGATGGATGTGTCATAGAGGGTCCTTAAAAACCTGCTTGGGTGAGTAGTACAGATGGAATACAATGTGGGCTTGCATTTATCTGAGAACATTTAGAGCCATGATATATAGTCTACACGACAGACTTCCTCGATGTATAGAGAAAATATAGCCAATTTCTTTGTGTAGGCTGAATTATTTACCAGAGTGTTCCAAAGTGTATTGGTAATAAAACACTATGAAGTATAAGTAACTCCAGACAATCTTGGCTTATGTTAAAACAAGTCTTGTTTTTTTTTTTTAAACATGTTATTAAGAAAATAAATCCTGAGAATCTGGAAAGGCAGGACTTACTCAAATGAACACATGTCTCTGAAGGATTGTGTTGACTCAACAGAGAGAAAGGTCAAATTCTCCCAACCATCATCCTAAAGGAGTTGGGAATCAGTCTCACTTCAAAATTAAATAGGCTATTTTGGCACAGGATGAAGGATGCAGAGATGGTAAAGTGATTCTGTGAAACTCACCTGACTGGGAAAAATGGCTGTTTTTAACTAAACCCAGAAAATATATATGTAGAGTACAACAATTTCACCAGCTGGCCAAACAAGCCATCATTTTTCCAAGCAATACCTTTCTAGCCAGGCCACTAGCAGTGCAATCAGTTTAGAAACACAAGGTGCTCATTCCCTCCTCCTCCTCTGGAGAACTAGACCACAGCTTTTCAAAGGGCTGCTGAAGATAAAGACAACTGCTTTTTTCATACCTTTCCTGGCTCTTTCTGCAGACTCCTTCTCAGAAAGAGGAAAGCCACCTATTTTTGGCTTGATTTAGGGTCTTTCTGAAGGCTGTGGGGATCTTTCCCTACATATATTTGGGAAAATATACAAAGTGACAAAGTCACTTTTACACCTAGGCTAGTTTAGGTTGAAAGTGCCCTCTGAAAGAGTCCTACAGTACCTCAGCAGCTTGCCAGAGAGAAACCTGACAGGAACCATGGCATTCATGCAATGCTCACCTGGGGATCTTATTTTCTGACCCTAACATGATGTCTAGGCATTGGTTTCTAATAAGCCAAATCTTTCACCAAGCTAGAGCTGCTGCAATATTGCTCTTGTTTGTGCTGTGGACAGCAATTCAAGCTACAATTTTGTATTTTGCTAGTTTTCCACCTTTTGTGTCTCATTGGCATTTTTTCCCAAGTCCCAAATAAAGAAGCATGGCTGGGTTCTCTCTTCAGCTCTCATACTCCTGGCAGCAGTATCTGGCTGAGCAGCCTCCTAGAAAAGCCTCCAACCTGGCTCCTTCTTAGAGCTGGCTTTGTAACTAAAATGTAAAATACAGATGGGTAGGCATCATCTTGCTTTTTCTAATATTCCTCACATTTTGCCTTTCATTGCAAGTGCTTCATTGACTAATTTCAGTTTGCTTAGGCTAGATTTTTTCCAGTATTGCCGACTCTTAACCCACTGAATGGTGTCCCTACACTTATCTCAACTGTTTCCTTGGAAGTCAGCTGCTTTCCTTTTATTTCAAAATCTTTTAACCACAGAACACACACCAAATGAAACATCACCAGGGCAGGCACTGGAGGTAGCTCTGCTATCAGGTTGGGGCTAAGATAAGTGACATGGGTGTGAGAGGGTGCACCCTGCTTGGTCAGCTGCTGCTGTGCAATGCAGAGATTGTGCTCCAGTGCCTTTAATTCCCTCTGCAAACCCTTGCCTGGACTCTTATTAGACATGACTACTAATCTCCATGTGAAGATTTATGCAGCAGCAGCTTCACTTCATGCCTTAGGTATGATCTCAAGTTAAGCAGAAATTTAAGTTTTTGCAGTATTTTGCATTTTTAATGATTTTATTCCATTCCTGTGCTTATTTGAGCACAAGTCCAACATGTATGTGCAAGTGTTACGCCCAGCTATGAACACAGATCTATATTTTCACTAGAAGAGAAGGAAAAGCAGCAGAAAACAGCAGCATATCTACAGTATAATGCCTGGGACATTGCAGATGTTAAAGCAGCTCGTTGTTTCTGCATCTGGAACAAGTAGGTCACACATAGTTATTATACACACTGCTGAACATGAAGCAGCCAATACCCGTGTAATGTATGTGAGACTTCAAACCACCTTTTAGTACTTGAGAGCAGTACACAGCATCTTGTTTGCAAATGCTCTGCTTGAGAGCAACTGATGGAAGGGGGAAGGGACCCAAAGCTGACTGACCTAATTGCTGTGTGGATGGAGAAGCTGGCAAAATCATTAGTTTCTTTTATGTTTTCTTTCTATACAATAATAAAGATAAATATTGATTGTTGGGGCAGTATTGATTGCAGGGGTCGCTGCAGATGGCAGCTGCATGATTTGCACAGATATCTCCCATTTACAGAGCCACTTATTTGCATGAGAATGTGGTTTCCCCCTCCTCACATGCTTCTGACTGTTTGCTTGCCTTATAGGAGCATTTACCCAAACTAAATGTTCCAGTGACTGGCAGTAAAACATGAAATGAGGGACTGAAAGAGCTCACCTTTGTAATACCTTTTGTGTATGTGCCTGTCTGCTGTGGGTGAGTGGAGTTTATTGTCCCAGTCACGTGGACAGAGGCACAGGACACAGGGACCGGCTGTAATTACCCTGCAGTGTCACCTCCTCACCTGGGAATGCCACTCGGGAATGCCACCCAGGGGCACAGCACACCTGGGACCAGCCCTCCTTCCTTTCCACTGGCCCACACACTGAACAAGCCCAGCTCCTTCCTCCAGGCCTGGATGCCTCCAAGTCCCAGTTTGGGGTCATCAGTGACCCTCAAGAATGGCTTCAGCATCTTCTCCTGAGCTGAACCTGCCCAGTGGGATCCTTGTCCACTTGCAAGGAATGGAAAAGGCTCCTCCATTGTGGGCCAGGCTTGTGAGGAGGGAAGGAAGTTTCCTACCACGAGCACAGTGCCTATTGCAGAGCATGATGCTCCACTGCCAGCCAGGGAGAAGTCCTTGGGGTGAGCAGCACCAAGTTGCAGGAAGCAGCAGGGGCATTCAGGCACCTTTTTATCTGTGGTACAAACCCTCCAGTGGCCCACTCCAGGGTCAGGCACCTCCTGCCAGGGAGCTGCTGCCTCTCTCCTCCACCTGCAGCCCCCAGAGGGAGGAAGGAGCAGGCAGAGGAGCACTCTGGAGGAGACCTCCTCCCCTCCTTGGACACTGCCAGGCTGTAGGGGAAGCTCTCCCTGAGCACACCACTGTGTGTCTGCCTTCCAGCCAGCAACCTGCACATTACTGTGGGCATTGCTGCTGGCTGACCTGCTGGTGTTGGAACACAAAGGGAAAATATGCATATTTAACCCCAATTCATCATTTTGATTTTGATTAACTCTGCAAGTCAGAGGCTTGCAGGCTTTAATCTCGTTTTAAGAAAATATTCTCATCCTCTCTATTGTCAGCATTTTCCAACTGGAAACTCAACCAAAGAATCTTTCTTATTCTTTATCTCCTTCCACTTTGGACATATTAGTGGACCTCTGAAACAGCTGCCCAGTATTTATCCAAACCATGCCTTGCCCAGTGTAGGGAGCGCTCTTATTTGCTCAGTGGCTCCCAAGGAGGAGATTAATGCTGGAGCCCAGGTTTCTGACGTGGCTCTGCACTGACACTGAGCCACTCCAGCAGAGAGCAGGCACTCCATTTGGTGAGCACTATTTATGTACAGTGAGTGTTTCAGAGATGCTTTTTGGAAGAGCTGAGCAATACACCATGGCTCAAAACGTTACGCCTCATTCCTCAATTCCTTTTAAGTATATCTCTCGGGGTGTTATGTTGAGTAGCCCTGTCTTACAAAATCAATTATTCCTTAGCCAGCTCAGAAATAAAACCCAAAGCAAGCAACACCAAATGTCTGATTTACCAATAGATTGCAACCCCGTGCTAAAGAGTGTAGCCACTGCCCTGCTTTAAATATTCATGAAGCCCACTGGTGCAAAATGCATTAAAGGTGGGAATAATGCCAGTAATGCACGATCATCTTAGTGACAAGAAGCTTTCACATATTAAAGCAGCAAGATGTTAAAGACTTTCAAGTGAACAGTCTTTGTTTTTAACTTAGAGAAAGAGATTCACTAATGGAATGCCAAATTGCATTCACTCTCATGATACTTGACTGCAGAATGGGATAATAACACATGTGTGCTTCTGCATGCCATGGAAAACCTGTTATTACAGAGGTTTCTTTCCTGCCTTTCCTCAGCACTTTCCAGAAAATGTTCACACAAATCTTAGCCCTTCAAGTAATCTTCTGTGTGCCAACCCCCCCATTAGAATCCCAGGAGTCAAGCCATTAACAGATTGGTTTCTCACAAATAAAAAGAATTAAAAATAATGGTGACAGAACACAATAGCACAATTTAGATGAGTGACAACTGGCAATGAATAACCAGAAAAAAAAAAAAAAAAAAAGAAAGAGTTAAACTGCAGATAACGGTCTGCAAAATATAGACTGTGACAATGCAGAAGAATGTCAATTGTCACTTTAAATCATCAGCAGCCCAACCACATCTGCTATCACACCTGTGCTCTCTTTTCTGATCTACTCTGGCACCCTAGAAATAGTAGGCAAACAGCCAGCCTTGCATCTCCAGCCCTCTGAAGTCTGGCTCTGCTACCATTCCTCTCACCTGGAGCAGATCAGGCACTGGCCCTGCACCCTCAGACTGTTCCTGACTGACAGGGATTCACTGCTGCAGCTGGGACTGACATCCTGCTACAGCAGGTCCCAGGACCACCAGGAACTGCTGGCCCCATTTAGATTTTACAAACCTCATCAGTCAGGTGAGAGAGCTAAAGGAGCCCTGCTTACATCTGGTACTTGATCCACATAAAAATAGTGAACAAATAATAAATTGACACTTCTTGGCAAGGGGAGTGGGGCAACATGTGCCTCTGGTGCCAAACATGAACATTCAACTAACATATATTGGAAAGAGGGATCTCTAACCTCCATAGTTAGTCCACTAGACTATTAGTCCACTATTTTTATTCTAGAAATAAAAATAATGAAAAGCTGACAGCCAGAAGGCTGTTTAGGAAGATTGTTTAGGAAGATGCTTATCCAGGACTAATCAGGGAGCAAGGACAAGAAAATAGAGCTCAGTTAGGCATCTGGAGTTGCTTACTTCAAAGCATGCCTTTCACAGGCTTTAGATGGGGTCTGGGTTTTTGGATGGGAATTGGCTTTCCTGCCTCTGAACAGTTTGTCTGGGAGCATCTTCCCAGTGCCAGCCCTGCTTCCTGCCCCCAGAAGCACCTTCCCCTGCAGGAAGAGTGCCTGTCAATAAAGACTGAGCACCTCAGCTCCTGCCATCACTCTGCTGCTCTGTAAAAGCCAACCTGATTCAAAGGGGAGGAATTAGATTGTGCAAAAGCTGCAGTGGGAACACTGGGGTAAGTTGGATCAGGCAGTTTTACCAAGCTATTTCTGGAAAAAAAATAAACACTGCTACTCAGTGCTTATGATTAATAATGTTATCTTGTAGCTAATTTTATTCCTTGCCCCTCTCTTCTCCTGCCTTCCAATTTGGAAGCACACTTAATTATGAAAACATGAGCACTAGACTGTGAATTTTGATATATTAATTTCACCGTGGTTTTGTTTCTACACTGCACCACCAAAGCTCTCAAGGACAACCAGTCAAGGAGACAATGAAAATCATAACACCTGGGGTAATTTTCTTAAGCAAAGTCAACATTAGGCAATTTCTTACTCACAAATTTCATTACATTACTGAAACCTATAACCATGATGCACCTTGCTCCTGTTTTTCAACACCACAATTCCCTTTGATGACTGAAGCCAGAGCAAGGACTCAGTGGTTTTTTTGCTCGAGGTTTTGTTAAGGACTAGAACCAGAGATTACTCAGAGGCTGGCAAGACCAAACCCAAAAGAGCACAAAGGGATAACCATGACCATATTCCTGAGCTCCTTCACTCAACAGCAGAACTGTTCCCACTTTCATGCCTGACCAAGGGTGCACAGATGCCTTGCCTAGGTAGGCTCAGCTGCCCAACACTGGGCCCAGCTATCGTGTTGACCATCGTTTATTGACTTCTCTCTGTCCCATTCTGGTTCTCCCCACTGGAGCTCTGGCCTCAGTGTTTTACTGACACCTCTCTGCCCAGTTTGTGTATCCAGTCTTTAGTTACCACTAGCCCACAGCTTCAGAAGCACCATCCAGACACCAGCTCTGACATTTGCATGGTTATTTTGTTGTCTCTCTAAATCTGTTTTAGTTACTTAGAGAGAAACATGAGGTGTGGCATTAGGGCAGTGTTAGAAATACAGCTCTGTGAATAGTGACCTTTTTGATCTATTGGCTGTTCCAAAATCACAATGAAATTATTAGCTCAGAGTTGGCTTATTGTAAATTTGCATATATCCTAGGCAAAATGAAAAATAAAAGTCTGAGTTGATAGAATTATTTCCCTTCAGCTTTTGTAATTAAGGTTTAAAATAAAAAAACATCTGAATAATTTTGAAACCCCTTTTAAAAAATAAAAATTAAAACCATTTACATTGAGAAAACATCTAAATGTACACTCTCATTTTTTCAAGCAATTGAGGGCAAGGTTTTCAACTCCAACAAAATAGGAAAAAGCGAGACAGATTTCCCAGCCTTTCTAATGCCACACATGAATTAACATGATGATAATACTAATGATACTTTTTAACTGGAAAAGCTTTAGGTCAATTATTTTTCCCAATTCTATTTTTTACTGAAGTATGAAGCTATAAAACCCCAGATGGAATAACATAAGTTATAATGGCAACAAAATGGATAACTGTGTTTCTAAACTTGGTCTAAATCGTGCATGTTCCAAAATACATTTTTTCAGAGTGATAACCACCTTAGTCACTTAGAGATGAATCTCTGTGTGCAGAAAACAGAGCATCTAACATTTGTAATGCTTTCCAAACCACAGTACCTTTAAATAATACAACATTCATTAAAATAGAAGAGTAGAGCAAATTACTGTACCAAACATCCTCTGCATCTTCATCGCACTCTGCCCCAAACTGGCAAATGTCACAGGTCGATGTCTCTTTCTGATTGGTTTCACCTGAGCCTTCATTGACTGTTGGATGGAAAGCAGAAGAATATACATTAGTAAAGACAGCACTGTAGCAAGGCACTTCTCTCTCTCTAGAAAAACCTATTCACTGCATCAGCTTAATGCGCTGCTCACAAAGCCGATGGCCGGCCAACAGCGCTCCTGAGCGGGCCAGCAACACAGAGATTTCCATGCTGGCCTGTGACAAATCCCCTCAATTACACACTTAAAAGGAAAACCAGAGAAAAACCCTTCCTTTTCCCTCTCCCCTTAATCAATGACCCCTTCAAGCTGCAGCCCAGGAAGGTCGTGTCCCCACTGAGCCTTGCTGCTTTGTTCCCTGGGAAAATAATGGAGGGGCATTGATAGCATCACATGCTGCCTCGTGTCCTTTACCCATGAAGGCCTTGAGGTGGCCCCAAGGGGATGCTTTCCTCGAAAATGTTTTGAAATTACCTGCCTTGTGGTGCAATCTAGTCTACTCCAAAGGCAAAACATTTTTCTCTGCAGAAGCACAGCTAGGAGCCCCAAGGACTAGTTATCTCTGGCAGGGAAGATTTAGTGCTGTCCAGAGGAGAGGACAATCTCCAGCATAGGTTAAATTTGAAACCAGGGGGAAAGTCAATGCTGATGTCTGCAATTGTGTAAGGTTTGTACCTGCCCTGTAAGCCAAAAACAAGAACGGACTAAAGGGAAAAATCAAAATTTGGGTGTAAGAGGACTGCAAAAAAAAAAAAAAAATACTGATGGCTGAGTACTGAAAAACAGAAAGAGACCACTAAGGTAGGCATCAAGAAGAGGGTTTGTTAAAAGATCCAAAAGAAACGTTATCCATGTTTCTACTGAAGTGTGTAAACACCCTTTGGTACCTTTTGAAAGATGCCACCCTCCAGCAAGGCACTGTACCCAGTGACATCCTTCTGCCAGCTGCAGAGTTATTAAACCAAGGCAGACTTTAAGCATCAATCAGCTCTGCTCAGACTGATGTTGTTATCTGCACCAACTGTCTCTGCAGAGTCACCTCTCGTGCATTTGGAGTCAGCACCGTGGTGCAGCTTTCTGCACACCTGGGTGCAACCCACGAAAGCTGCAGTGTGTTGGTAGCCCCAGTGACACCCACTGGACAAATCATCTGCCTGACGTGCATCCAGGTTGTTCCCAGAGGCTTCTGTGTCAGGGGGCTCTGACTTTGAATAAGCTGCTTTTGATATTTACTCAAAAAAGGATGAGAATCCCAGGCTTTCTGAAAGCTGTTTGAGGAGAGAGGGCTTTTGCCCCTAGAAGAGCAAGGGTGACTCCAATGCCTGTTTTTCAATACACTTGCTTCCCTATCCTGGAAAAGTTATATAACCTCTGCCATGCTTCCCACTATGTGATAACAGGAATAATATCATTTCCTCCCAACAGAGCATGTGGAAACAAGTATATTAAAATATTGTGATAAGCTTAGATATTACAGTGATAGAAATCACAGAAATACCAAAGGTAGATCTTATCTAAAATGCTTTTTTCCTGAGCCTTAATATAGTCAAAGGAAGTGTTGGTATTTTTAGGTATGGACTACGCTGCATTAATTTTCTATCAGTCATGCTTGAAGTTAGACTATATTAAACTGAAAAAAATTCACCTGTGAAAAGCATTCTGATTATCCTGAAAGAAAAAAAAAAAAAAAAGGTAACTTTGCTCTATTTGTACAAATTTGCTCACCTTTATATCCATAAAATTCATGTATGAAAAAACAAAGGGGAAACCAGGAAAAACACACTGGATTTTTGTTCTATTGTGTTATCAGGCTTTACAAGGAAGGGCTGAGCTGTGTTCTTTCTGTTTCCTTAAATGACTGGGAAACTCTGGAGGCTCACATGTTATAAAAGCCAAGGCCTGAGGGTGGACAAGGAGTCCAGGTGCCACATCCTCACACCATTACATCTCCATGTCCTGCCCATGTGATTCTGGCCCCACAGCATCACGAGCTCCTATGAGATCCTCCCCACCTCCCTGCAGCTGCATCCAGGCCTGCAATGTTTCATTTACATTTTAAATAAAGAAATCTCTTTTACTGAGGAGATAACTCTGACAGCCAACCCAGGCAGGGGATTTCCAGTGGTTAAGATATTAGGCAGGATATGTAATGAGTGACTACGGCACCTATGGGCAGACGTCTTCTTCCAACAGCCAAGCATTCCTCACCTATCAGAAACATGACAATTGCTCCAGTTCAGGAGGGTGAGAATATATACTTTATGGAATGAAGCTTTAATTTCTTTATTTTGTTATTCTGCAAATCACTTCCCTTGCATTTCCTTTTAATTTAAAACATATGCCCTGCTCTCTTCCTCCCTGCAATGTTTCTATTCATCACTGCCCAGCGCGTGGCGCTTGGCCGGGGACCTCACACAGCTCTGCTTCACAGAGTAAGTGAAATAGCTACTTAAACCATTAAAAAAGGCATTTGAAAGACTGAACATGTTGAAGAGCAGTAACTGATTTGGAGAAGATCATCCACTCTATGGCACATTGCAGTTCTGAATTTCTATTTGAAAATAATAAGTCACTCCTTTGTATTTTTCCAAAGGAGCTCTGTGACCAGCTTTCCACCGTCAATGTGCATGTTGTCATTAAATGTGCAAATGTGCAGCAGTCCTTAATAAAAAAAGACAGCTGTTTATCTCCTGTTTATGCTCTTTCTGTTGTCAGTAATACAGATAACATTATTCTTTACATTTCTTATAGGTGTGTTTTCTCTCCCTACACAAACATACCCACTGGCATAGGCACCCAGACCCAGAGCTGACACACACAGGGCTTGTTTTCTCCATGCTGTGCAGATAACTGCTTTGATAAATCAGACATCTTACAACGAGTTATTTTCCCAATATCTCCTGCTGCTTTCTAGCTTGAGGACTAGTGGATGCTTATTTTCTAAGGTGACTCTTTTTTCTTTTTTTCCCTTCACTGCACTTGCTGATTTGCACTTCTTTTCTAACCCAACTGGAAAAAATTGTTAGCAAAAAATAATCTAGTTTCTGGATTCCTCTTCTAAAACAGAGAATGAGTCTTCTTCTCATGCATGTTAGGTAGTTTTCATATTAGCAACTATTGAGGTTTTAACACCAAGGCCCTACAGGAACATAGTAGGGCTCCAGGGAGGCTAATCACTGAAGCCCACCACTTATTGCTCACAGAAGTGAGAAATTTTAAGCAAGATTATCAACTCAGAGTCCAAAGAAATGTGCTAACAAGGGTTAGAAGGTCACTAACATTACTTGAAAGTCACTTCAGAGACTATGTCAATCTCCTAAGCAATATAAATTCTCAGCTGTGAAGGCACTACACACAATTTACAGAGGCAATGGACTGTGGGAACCACAACAGCTCCTGTTTTAATCATTTGGTCCTTCTCTGGCTTTCTCACAGTGCTCTGATGAGATAGCTGTGATTTCAAGAATGTCTGTATTGTTTGCAGGTCCCACAAGAAAGAAACCATTTCTGAGGCATTTTACTCTGTCTCCCTAGCTGAAAAAAACCAGATTGAAAGTATCATCAGTAGATTGGTTTGACCCTGTGCTTATTTCCTGTAACATCAGGAGAAAACTAAAAGCCCCAAAAACGCCCACTGCCACTGTAGCCACCTCTAATTTCTCTTCACATTCAAACTCTTTGAATAAAGTCTTCTGTAGGTACAGACCTACAAAATGGCTGTAGCTACAACCCCAAAAAAATCATGCTAGGACTTTAGCCACACAGTTTCCCAGACTCGTGTTCTATTAGGAGCTGGATCAGTGGTTTAGAGGTTTTAAAACATAGACATCAAAATCTCTGTGCTTGAGCTGCTGAATAACCTTTGCTCAGTGTCTTCCCAAGGTGCTTGGTGAGTGGCAAAGCCAGGATGGCAATGAATTCCTGCCAGTTTCCAGAAAAGCAGCTCCAGTGGGATAGTGAGGAGCATGCACAGCACCTCGGTCTGGCACACAAAGTGCCACAGGGGACAAGCAGGGGGTACACTGCCCCACAGACCACACTGTGAGCAGTAAAGGGGTGTGGGGAGAGTAGCTGGGGAGCCATGGGAGTGAGAGACAATCAGGTGGCAACACTGGCTAGACACAGGTCCCTGAACCTCTCTTTGCTAACACGACTCTGAAGGTAGTAGGGCAAACTCAAGAAAGCCTCAGCTCAGGCTTCACGTGGCTTTTTAGGACTACTACAACAATCCTTGTTCAATATATTTCAACTACACAGGAGAACACAACAAAGAAACAATATAAAACATCACCACATGCTTGAATATACAAAATATGACTATAATGAATTATGAATTATGACTACTCTGATGTAGTCTTCCTTTGATCGATGTGATCAGACACGTGCTTATCACAACCCCTGATTCTGACTTGACTCCTCATAGTGGGATATCTTTGCTATTGTTGAAAGAAAAACTTCAAAAAAAGGCTTGCTCTAGCTCGTCCTAACAGGATACATGCTTGTTTTCAGCTATAAAATCTAGGTAAAAACACAGATCACGCGGGGATGAAAGTTAGTGGCCATTTTTGTATGGCAGAATGAAAGCAAATGTGCAAATTAAAATGTAGTGGAGGAGGATGACCTTCAGAGCAGCTGAAGTGATCTTGCCACAGGCTTCTGTCCTAACAGGAGTGCTCTGGGCAGGTGAGAAGGTGAGTGGATAAAGTGAGAAAGGTCTAAGCAAGGAGGGCAGAGAAGCCAGCAAGAATTTACTAAATGTGTGAGAACAAGCACTAGCAGACAGCTAACAGCACCACACAAACTGCACCAATAAAAGCCCAGATGCTGCAGGCGACTTCACTCTAATCAATGAGCCTTTTTTCCTGAAAGCATTAGCTCAGTGAAAACCTGCAAAGTGAGAAAAATGAAGGGTGCAAAGCAGGGGGTCAACTCGCCAATGGCTCTGCCCTCAAAGTCTGGCAGAGGCTCAGAACGGCATTACTGTCACAATGAAAGGAAAATGGCCTACAGGATTGGTAATAAATTCAAACTCTGACGTGCCTTGCCCTGCTTTACTCCTGCCAGCTGGCTCCATCTCAATAAATACAAATTTGCCCTCTCTCACACCCATAAACACTCTGGGGAAATCACTTATTGCAGGGGAAAACGGTGCCTGTGCCCAGCTTGGGACTCAACACAGAACTTCTTAATATTGAAATGAAATATTCTCCTTCACACAACGTGCCTTTGATGGCTTCTTCATAGCACCACAGGTGAGTCCTTGAAACTCCCTCTCTGCTATATGGGCAGGTGATTTAAACAGCACTGGGGCTGTGCCATACCTGAGCTGGCTGCCTGGGAAATCAGACCCCCTTTGTCAGGGTTTATACTGCCTCAGGTCCCATCCTTGGATACCTCTGCCTTGCCATTCTCAGCCAAGTGCTAGAAAAGGTTAATGGGATGACTTTAGAATGATGTAAATACCTAGCAGGGTTTTGGAGGAGGAACGAGATGCACCCAGCCAGCTCAGATTACTGATAAAATGTGCTCTTATCTTATTGCTAAAGACCATGCAGATAGAGCCTGGCACTGCTTTGATGCCAGTCAGACTCAATTTGCAGTGTTTTTCAGCTCTTGTGATTCTCAGCTTATGTTTTTTTTTTTCTTAAAAATCATAACCAGTGGATTATCTGAACATATAAAGATCTCAGCTTCCATGTATATATTTGTTTTGAAAGGTATGCCTAAGCTTTAGAGCAGTGGAGAAAATGCTTGTGAGTACAACACCAGGACTTCTCATGTTTGTAATTTTTAAAAACTGCTTTTGCAGGGCTGATGTCAGGAAAGTAGCACTTCTGGAGCAGCTCACCTTGTGCACAGCCCTGTGCTGGGCTCAGCCACACCTTGTGGGTGAAGGCTGTGCTTCTGCTCTGGATATGGAATCTCATAGTGCAAGAAAACTATCTAGGAATGCCCTGAGTTTGGGGAATAACAAGTACAAAAATTATTTCCCACTACTACTAAACACTGCTGCTCTGTCTTTACTTTTTACCTCCTGTCTTCATTTCTGTCATGCCTTCTAATTCTCTTGGGTCTTCTTTCTTTTTCCCACCACCCCCAGTTTTCCAGCAGCATTTTCCCAAACACCTGGAGCAGCTCTGTCAGCCCAGCTGGCCCCTTGCTCTGCCCAGCTCGACATCTCTGGAACCTCAGGAGCCTTCTCCAGCTGTCACCCAGCCTGGGGGCACCAGGGTCTCCCCTGGCAGCATTCCCACTCTCTAAAACTTGCTTATTGTGGCTGAAAGTGTCTGGGATGGGAATGTTTTCCCAGGATCAGTGCTGCTCCTCTGCACCTCCCTGCCTGCAGCTCTCTCCTTCCAGCAGGTGCTCCTGCAGCATCCCTGTGTGAAGCCAGGCCATGACCCTCCACAGACCTCTGCAAGGACTTGTCTGCACTTCTACAACCGTGGCCAGGAGGGAATGGACTCCGTTCTCACTCAGAGTGCATTTATTCTAAACAAACACCACTTGCTTGTTGCTGTCTCATGCATATTCCTGCAGCTCCCACAGTGCATTTGATAAAAAATGAAAAGCGATTAGTCGAGGCCAGTTTCTCCTAGCAAATAACTCTAATGGTGTTACAAAAGGAATGGCTCACTGAATAAAACCCTATTGTAAGCTTTCTGAACGCTGACATGAAACAGCTGTGCTTATTGCACCATTGTGTGGTCCCCCTACAAAATTTGATGTTTGCCTGGTGTCTGTGGGCTGCCAGCACTGCAGATTTGGGTGCCAGCACCTTTATGAAGGTGTACAATGACCAGCACTGACAGTGTTTGCCAGCATGAGGAAGAGTAGGCTCATTTAATTTTGCCAAGAGCTTCCCCTCATAAACAGCTTTGAGTAAAAAGCCAAAATAGCACATGGGGACTATTCATCTCTGCCTTGCATTAATTTAAAGAGAAGCCTCACTTCCTTGGAGGAGAATTTTCAAGAAATAGATACATCTTTTCGGAAAAACATGCCTGCAATTCTGCCAAAGCTTTGGTGGCACCAGTCCCTGCTTTCATGTATTTCAATATACGCAGCAAGATGAACAAAATGACCAAGTGGACACGGCCACAGCTCAGAGGATGCAATGCCACGGGTCACCAATCAAGGCAATTATTAAAGAGCCTGGAAAGAAATTACTGTAGCCCAAATTGCAAGGACCAGAAGATTTTTCAGGATCAAGGAGAAATAAAAAAAGATGATGTCTGATTCCTCCCTCAGGTTGACTTGCCTGGCCACACAGATCATTAACCTCAGCACTGTGTCAGGGCAGGTAGGGAGCTGCAGCCCAGCACAGTGCCCAATGTCTTAACGCTTTTCTTATTTGTCAGAAAATGGCCATCACAGGCTACCCTGAAGCAGAGTCACGGGTGAGCTGCTTCTGGCTGGCTGGTCCTGTGTGTCACAAATTCTACAGATGAAATGTATGGACTCCATACCTGCTGGAACAACAGAACCTACAAATCCTGTGAAGAAATACTGCATGAGGTGTGGGCTCAGTTAGAGGAATTTGAGGCAGCGCTGCCTTCTTCTGTAGGAAAAGATGTTACAGTTGGATATAAACCACAGAAATTACCCATCTGTGCTTTCCCTGACCTCTGCCAAGAATTCACATCCCACCTGAGGTTCTGAGCATTTTCATTCATTCTAGGCAGAGAGAAATGCCTATCACTGAATTTACAGTAATTCAGTGAAAAAATTAAAATATCCAAAGCCATGCTTTCACAAAGCCTAAAATAAGCCAGTCCCAAACGGGTGATGTGACTTTCCAGGGCTTTCCACAGTTAAAGGGTGCTTTTGCCAGCTTCCTACCTGGTGGAAAGATTAACAGAAGTCTTAAATGTGAACCCTTACAGCTACTCATCTTTCAAGAAAGAGAATGAAAGGAACAAAGATAAAACCTAAAAGAGCTGTCTGGCATCCACTTGGTGACTACTTCAGTTTTAAGATCTTTGTCACTTTGCTGTTGATTTAAGTCTGTGTATCCTTTTGAATATTAGTATGGCTAGCAAGATAGCAACATCATACATAAAAATGTTCTTTATTCCAGAACAGATGAAACTCCCAGTGGTAAAAGAAGATTTAGGTATCTCTGAAGATTTCTTATCGCTGTGCAACATAACTCTCTAATGGTTCAGTGCCTTGGAGGGTCATCTGAGATCACTTATCACATAAATCAAATAGGTGGCAGGCTATAAGAATGGAAGCCTATAGCAATTTCATGTCTTTGCTTGCAGACATCAAATCTATCTTTTAGGCAGACTATAGAGGAGATAATATTCCACTCCATTTAAGCCAGTGAAGAAACCCAAATCTGGGTATTAACCAATTTTTGGGAAGCTGCTTCTGGTCTCGACTGCACCACAATTATCTTGGGAAATGACTGGTTTTAAATCCTAAAACATGGACGGCAGACACTGGTCCTGGTTTTAATTTAGACTAAAGCTGCTGTAAAATCACTCTGGCAATGGAAGGGAGTGCCAGAGCAAGTGAAAGTCCAATTTAGTTGATGTCCCATTTACATAACCAGCAGTGTGTAAAGTGGATCCACTGTAAAAATGACTTGGATCTACCTTGGATGCAACAAGAGGAACAGAGTTTTCTTCTCCCTCTCCACTTTTCTTCCATGTAATACTCCTTTCTCTTGATTTCTGTGGTGTTAATGCAGGTTACACACATGTACAGAGAGCTGGAGCTGCCTTGGGGCTCAGGAGCACCAAGCTTGCATGCCAAGCTCATTTCTAGTGGTGGGATCTTCAGTGGGGTGCCAGAACTGACAGTCACAGCCCATTTCAGCCAGGCTGTCACCCCATCACTGGGAGTGTTGAGATGGCTCCTGAGCTGCCTCCTCCTCCATCAGCTCAGTGGATCCCCAATCCCCCTTCACAGCTCCTGCCCCAGAATTTAATACTTCTGCAGTAGCACACCCTGATCTGAGCCTCTAAACTGCACAACCAGGGCTCATCCCTGAGTTTGCTCCTTTCCCTGTGAGAACTCCCTCTAAAAACAAAGCCAAAATGCATCTCAGAGCTAGTTGTTAAGACATCCCTCCTGACACCTATGAGGGTATTTCTGCCTTCCCAGTGCTGTAGGCAGGGAGTCCTCGTGTCTCTGCTGCAGCTGGGGGTGCACAGCAATGCTGGCCCCTAAAGAACGTGCCAGAAGCTGAGACGAGGGCAGCTGCAAACCCTCCAAGTCTTGCTGGAGGGGGTACAATATTTATGCAACATAGATCATATCTTTTACATAACCCTACTCTTCAACCAACATGAAAACATATGGCATAAGTTAATCGCATGAAAATATTTGGTAGGAAGACAATCTTTTGGGACAAATTGGGAAAAAAAGCCAATCAAGCCATTTTTCCCCTTTTATTCCCATTATTAGTGGGCAGGTTGAAGCAGTGCATGAGTACTTAAAGCACTCCTTGATTTATGGTTTATGCAGTGGAATAATTGTGTCCAGCACAAAATCCATGAGAAACACCAGCAGCACTGCTGATTACCTTGACAGAAAGGCAAGGAGCTCTTGAAGGAGTAGCACAGCCACTCCTGCAAGGGTGGCCAGGATTTAGGAGCAGGAGCCTCCATGAACCAGGTCTGTGAATAAACCGGGGATCTAATTTTGTGCTGTCACCCAAAATTTATATGACTGGCAGAAAAAACCTCCCAGACCTCCACTAACAGGACAAACAGGCTGAGTGTGACACTTCAAACTCAGCCTTGAGTTTGAAGCAGCAGAAAAGTGTGGATTTGAATCCATTTACACCAGAACAATGCTGCCCTTCTGAGTATAATTTTACAGACGTGTTTATGATATAGGGGGAGCCACATGGCACAAAAGGTTTAAACATTTAATCTCACTTAGCTTCAATACACTGCATATACAGAAAATTGGAAGCCCAGCAGGAAAATGCCAGATTTCATTCTCACTTAGCTGTGATTAACCTTTATGAGCTCGCTCAGGGTTCTGTCACCTGTGAAGTCACTTGGGGCACGCAGGCTGCAAAAGCCCTGGCTTGCTGCTTTGGCCAGGGGACCACAGCTGCTGAGCTTGAGCTCTGCTGCCCAAAATGGGGCACTCCCCTGCCCCAAACAGCAGCGCACCCTGCCCCAGCATTCCCTGAGTATGGGAAGTGTAAAAGGGATATAGGGATAGGGAATGAATGACCTGCAAGGGACTGTTCCCTTTTTCTTCCTTCAGCTGAGTCTCCTTGGCTGAGCTGGGTCCAGTTGAGAGCAGCCTTAGCCCAGCAGACAGACACAAGGCAAACAGCTGATACATATCACACTTTGCAAATATGCTCTTTCTCATTAATACTGATTCCCACACACAAACACTTTAGCTATATTCACTGATTGCATTACCATTGCAGAAGTGTAATTAACAAATTAAAAGGGAGGATTGTGATTCAGTTTAATTTGGGGGAAATCTTTAAATAAATAAAATAAAAAAAGGAGTCTGATGAGTCTGATGTTTGAGGATCGTTACCCTCTGCTATTTGCTTTAATTCTTTGGACATGCTCTAAGAGAAATGCTTTCCTTGGAACAAACATGCCTGAGTAAGCTGCAGTGGTGGCTACACAGCCTCTTAAAGAAAAAACAATGACAAAAACCTCATAGAAATTACAGAAATCCTGACAGATGCTAGATCCAGATACCAGATTGCAAATGAAGGTGCATCATCATGGAGAAAGGAAGGGGGGAAATGCCAGCTGCAAGGTGGTCAGACTGATCTGAGACTGACAGCTTATTCACCCAAATTTATGAAAAGCAACAAAAAACGTGCACACTGCCTGCCCACAAGTATTTGTGGAAGAAGGGAAAGCAGAAAATCTCCCATACTTGCTGCCCTTCCAGACCCTTGCATGATAAAATAAGCCAGTTCCACTGAGTAAATCAATGTTTGTGAGAGCAGTCAAAACTCCTGATCTGAAGTTAGACTGAATTTCTCTCCAAACACCAACTGAGCACTCCTGGAAGAATGGCTGTGAAATGATACATACTGCCCCTCACATTTCTGCCAAAAACACCTTTCAGGTGATCTAATATTATGAGAAACCATAATCATTAAGGATTGATCATGCTAATATAATTTTCTGGATGGCTTATTAACCTACTAAGACATGTTTTTCTCTACTTCCCTTCATTAGCAACAGCGATAATTAGGTAAGGACAGAGTAGCAAAATTGATCATATGCTACTGCCAAGGGGGACAGAGAATGTATCATGGACATTCAGTATAATGTTCTCCAAACTTGAGGTGCATTAATTTTAGTTAGTACCATAGCTATTTTCTGCCTTTGATACAAGGAATCTGTTACTGTAGATATTGTACAACAGGAGCTTATTTCTCTCATATGCCAAAACAGAATTTTCTTTTTCCTTTAAAGATCTTAGCACAAAATGAGATGAGACAGGAAAACATCCTGTCTCTGTCACAGAGTATGGCACAGACAAGATGGCCACGATGGACAGAGTAGCACCATACCATTTCAGAAGGCTTTAAGCATTCACCCACATTCAGAGTAACACATTACCATATCAGAAGGCTTCAGGCATCAGCCCATACAGAGCAACACCATCTCACTTCAGAAGGCTGCAGGCATCTGCCCTTCTTGTTCTTTAGCCCAACCTTTTATACCTCTGATTGTTGATGCATGGCACCTGTGTGCCCTCTGTTCCCTGTGGTGTTGGTCAGTGCCCCTGGGCACTCCATGGCTCGTTGCTGTCAGGGCTGCTCACAGCTGTGCCCATTGGGGATGAGGCTGGGCCAGCCCCACTCCCAACCACCACAAACTGTGTGTGCCTGCACCTCTCAAGCTGTCCTCTCCTTATTTCAGTCTCCCCATGAAAGCAGAGCAGCTGCTTTCCCTGGCTGGGAAGCAAAGGAGTGAATTATACTGTCCCCTCCTGGGCAAGAACCCCCAGAGCTGCAGCACTGACTTTCCTCCACCATCTCACTGACGCAGCAAGCGCCTCTAAAACCCTTGAGAGACAAAGGCATCACAGCCATGGTGAACTTTAAAATATTGCTCTAAAAATGTGAGCAACTGGCTTTCCTTGAGCTCTCCCCCATGTGAGCAAGAGGCAGCTTTCTGTAGATAAATGCATTATAGGGAGCTGAAAAGAGTTGACATCACAAACTTGGCACTCTGATGGTGTCCTGTACGAACAGGGAAAGGGAGGATCTGCCAAAGCGAGAGCCAGACTTAATATAAAAAGCATCAACCCAGCATATTGACCTTATTTAAGCTCAAACAGCATAACACTAGAATACTTAATGCAAAAATGTCATAAATATTCTTTATTCTACATGCACATTAATGTTTTCTTTAAATATGCAATTCACTTGATATCTGCAATCCCCCCCTTCTTCAGATGCAAAATCCAAAATAATGATTATATCAGTCATTGCCTAATACATTCAACTGTGGCCCTGATTTTCATGCATGAATGGTCATTTACATATCATTACCCATCATGCCATCCACTCAGATTTTTCTTTCTAAACAGAGTAATACATTTAAAGTTATCATTTTAAAACAAAAATGCTTAAAAAAGGGACTTCCATTTCTCGTTATCTTATCTGTGCTCTTAGCAGCTAATAGAGTGGAATATTAAAATGGAAAATTCTCAGTGTGTGTGACAACTGTCACAGTGAGAAGATCTCAGAGAAGAGGCAATTATCAAGGGATTTTTCTCAAATTTGGAAACACCGATAAATACGAAGAGAAAAGCCGAAGCAAACCGACCAGAAGCAAACCAGTAATTATAGTACATTCTTGCATTTTCCAAACACAAGTCCTTGTTAGGGGCAAAGCAAAATCCATGTTAGCAAAATCACCGTGGACATGAAGTGCAGTTAGAAGATTTGCATGAATAAATTACAATTTTTCAATTAATACTGCCCATGCTCACAATAGAGGAAGGATTTCTGCCCCCCCCCCCCCCCCCCACTACTTTTAAAGTAATTTTCTGCTATGTTTAATTAGGAAATTTCTCTACAGAAGGCAATGTGATAGAAGATTAATTCTCTATTTTCTCACCCACTGTGTCAGTAGACTCAAGTGGACACTATAAACCCCAGTTAAATACGGCGAGGATGATCGAGCACGGGGCTCCTTTTGAGAGGTCGTGTCCACAGACTGTGGATCTCATTTCAACCCAACAGAAACGAGTCAGGAAATGGTGTCTCTCCGTGGTGCAGAGCCACAGAGGAGCCATTCCAAGAGCTCCATGGTGTGAGGGTTCACCATGCCAGCTGAGAGGGTTTGCAGTCATGGCTAATGACACCGAGCACCACCGGGTGAGAAATGGCACTGCCACAGCTGTCTTGGGTCTGCTGCTCCCCCTCACCACTAATAACTATTCCTCCAGCACTCCCAACCTGTTTTACATCTTTTACGCCAAGTATGAAACAGCAGTTAAACAATAAATAATGAATTATTCGCTGGTGGGGAATATAGTAAAGTTTGGTTTGGTTTTTTGTTTTTGTTTGAAGGGGAGAGACAAAGGGTGCAAACTGTATTTGTTTTTAATGAACAATGAAGGGAACGAGCTATTTACCCGCAGGACATAAAACCCCATGAGTGGTCTCTTGCTGCCAATGCTGATTAAATATCAGGTTAAGGCTTTTTAAAATTGAAATCCAAGGCAGAGTAAGAACAATTACTTAGGGGAAACTCAGACCTACAAGATGCAGAACATGCAAGATATTACCCTTTGATGGAGAGGGCAAGCAATTTTCTCAGAAGTTTTACTAGTGGAGTGACTGAACACCAAAACAAAGAAAGCATGAATGATTTAGAGAAGGAAACACAGACATGTAGCTGAGTAGGGACTGAGAGCTTTGTACATTGATTAACCAGGACCAGATTGTTATAATACAATAGAAGTTGCCAGTACAAACCTCCTGGGGACAGGAAAGGTCAAAACAGGACAAGTGGCAGAGAAAATATGTAATGCAGAAGAAATTTAGAAGCTTCAATTCCAGTTTTATTCTGAGCTTAAAAAAAATAAATCAATATTTTGGCTAGTCTGATGCCTATTTATTCCCCCACATTTTGACACATTTATGAGGCATTCTTATCCCACTCTGCTTGATGCTGCTCTGGTTTCATGTAGAAAAACGCTCCAGCAGAGCATTTAAGAAGGGACAGCCACCTTTGCAGAGTCCAAGGGAGAGCTGCAAGGATGACAAGGTTTAGAAAACACAGTTCCGTGGTGAGCTTAGGGGAATGGAAATTTTTTACTTTGGAAAAAAGAAGACTGAAAGAAGACTGCTCGTCTGATACAAAAAGGAATGTAAAAAAGGCTGCTATAAAAAGAAGGATAGTCCATTGTTCTCCACATTCATTATTCCTGAGACAAGAAATAATTGACATAATTTACAGCAAAGGAGATTTAAGTTAGATATTAGGAGATTTTGTCCCCTCAACCTCTAATAATTACTGTGGGCTGGAACAGGCAGCACTGAAATGAAGCTGGTGTGCTCAGAGGTGGCTTCTGAGACTGCTCCATGCAAGGTCTGAGCAAGGGACAGTCTAACTATAGTTGTTCCCATCAGATTGAGGAGGATGGGTGAGATGATCAGTTCAAGCTACTTCCAGAACTATGTGCCTATGACTACACCTTTCCTACAAGCCAGGGAATGGCTGGGCTCCACACTGGGCACTACTCAAATCTTGACTTGCACAAATTCCCACTGAAATCATGGCACACTTTTTGGTAATGTAATTAAAGCATCTTCATTTCATTTGAGTGTGTGATGAGTGCCCATGTATGGGGCCAGTATAAATTTTTGCATAATCTCTGAAAGTTTCTGACTCCTGCAAATATGGAGGATTTGGTCACACCTAAGACCTTGTGGTGAAGATTTCAGCTCATCTGATCCTGAAGAGGTAGGGGAGCCTACCTACATCTTCCTCTCTTGGGAGGGAGGTTTATTCCTTAGACACAGTGGTATGAATATATTTGTTCCACTTGACCAAGATTTTGTTCCATTATAATAAAACACCTTTTAGAGAAACGGCATAGCCCTCTTTAAAATGAAGACACTTAAAAAAAATGTTAAATGGACTGCAAAATCTACATTAATACAGAAATACAGGTAATGCATTTCCCAGAGCAGTCAGTGATGAGTTCCCAGTGTTAGCACTCAGCTCGTCACCTTCGTGCCAAAATGATGCTACCTGTGGTGACTGCGCCCTGATGCGGAGATCAGGAGGTGACAGAAGCAGTGAAGCTCCTAATGCCAGCTCCAAATCTGGGGACAGGAAAGCTGTGAACCTCAGGGAGCCCCATTTCCAACCAGAGCAGTGCCTGACCCTGAGTGTGTGCCAGAAGCCTCGGTGGCCCATGCGAGAGCCGCACAGCACAGAGGGCTCACAGCCACCTTTGTTCCCTGTCCCCGGGGCTGCACTTTCTGCACAGCCCCTGCCAGAGGCACAGTACAAAGTCTGTCCCCTCTGCTCCTGCTTCCAAGCCCTGAGCAGCCCTTCCACAGCCAAGGCAGCCTCTGGTGATTCCTCTGGTGCCCACTCCATGGAGCTGCTGGGGTGTGCTTTTGTTCCCCTCCTTTTCCTTGGAGAGCAGTCAGGCCCGGGGCAGGATTCCAGCTCATTTGCACAGTGATAACATAGCCTTCCAGAAAGGAAATCCAAAGCAATGGATTGGGTGCAGGCACATCCATCTGTCATCTCCAAAGAGCACACGGGTGCCCTGTGAATGCCTGGTCACTCCTGTAATTACCTGTTAAAGCTGAATGGGCAATTTTTAGCCCGAAGTACATGAAATGTGTGAACATTTTAATGATGCACAAAACAATTAAGAATATTACATGCACGGTTCCTGATCACCTTGAGATTTTCTCTCTGCTTAGCGCTGGGGAATCTCAACCTCTATAACCCTGCTAGAGCAAGAGGGCACAGCTAGAATCAGGAAACAGTGAGCAGAATAAATTGCAGCAAGGCAGGCACTTTTTAAAATGCAACTTTTCCTTCCGCAAACTCTTAGATAATGATAGAAAAAATGTCCACAGTGAATTCTGATGTAAGAAAAGAAAAAAAGAAAGGCCAGAACAATAGGTGTGTCCCATGTGACAGCCAGGAAAAATGAAGGGTCTGATTCAGGTCCTGTTCTAATCAACGGGACTCTCTCCATTACCTCTGCTAACAATCCCACTAAACCCTTTATGTCTGGTTGAGTGGATAGAGCACAGAGGTAAGAAGAAAGGAAGCCTAGCCACTGAAATGGCAGCTAAGCATCAGGTAAGGCAGTCAGATTCTCCATGCATAGCCAAGCAATGTAAGCATAGCTCAGCAGTGCAATTTGATGTGTACATACAGATAGGCAGAAAAAAAGGATCTGGCCCAGTGTGCTAGGGAAAAGTCTTCAGTTATCACTTTTAAGTATTTGCTAGAGAAGATGTAATGCTGTTCTTGCTCAAGACACAGTGAAAATTTGGCTTCAGGAAAAGCTCTGGGGATTAATTCTACCTGGTATGTGCCTGCCGAAAATGCAGGAACTGCTGTGGCCCCAGACACACAGCACGATGAGGAAGGAGGGTGTGCCCCCTAGCTCATGGATGGCAGGGCAGCTTTCGGCTGCTCTCCGGTGGGTGCCCACCAGGCTTCAGGGGAGCAGAGCTGCCTCCTAACATGTTGGGGCCAAGCCCTGTGTGTTCACCATGAAAATTTCTTAGTAAAAGCTACTTAGCATATGGGAGATGTGAGTACATTTCTTTTCAAATCCTGTTCAGAGAGAAAGAAGCGTAAACATCATCTAACCCAACCATTGCTTTCAAGTACCTTATTTTCACACTGAGTTGCTATAAACTATCCCCGTAGAATTTTGTTGTAATTACATGCAGTAAAAGGAACAACCAGGTAATTACCTCAGACTCTGCAATAACATTTCTACATTAAAATGTAAGTGCAAGGTGCATAGCTTGTATCCATGTCTCAGCCATAGGAAAAACAGAAAACTACTCATTTGAGGGGAAAACCACGCATTAAAAACCCTCTGGCAGCTACCAGCACTGTCCCAGTGCAGGCTGCTCATAACCCCACTGACAGCAGTGCACGGTTTTGAAAACAACCATGTGTGTTTCCAAGGGGTGTTTTATCCTCCTTGGGAGCCTGGCACCCTGAAGCATACACAGGAAAGCTTAAAAGAGTCCATTTATATGTGGAGAGAGGTAGTGGAGAAATCAGCTTTCTGACCCTGGTCCCTGAGCATGCCACGGGCTGGACTAACAGGGGCTGCCAGCTCCTTGCACTGCTCTCAGGCAGCACTCGAAATCACTGGGGGCACGGTGGTGTTGGATTAGCCACATTTCACCTCCACAGGCTTGTCTTCCACGTTGAAGAATTTTCTGTCTTTCATGAGCTTTTGCGCTTCATTTAAGCCCTAAATAAAGCACAAATAGCCTACAGGAGTAAACTTTACTCTCTACCTGTCAGAATAATTTCCTACCTGAATTAACTTGTGAATACACCTTAAAAAAACCAGACACATTCTTCTCTGTAGCCTGATTGTTTGCCTGCCTTATTTTCCAAATGCCTTCTTTAAGCTGCTTTCCTATTTTGGGTGCAAGTGGAATCATGTTAATACACTGACAAAGTGAAGAGCAAACACAGGCTCAGACTTTATGTGCTGTGTGTGATCTGGTTTATACACTGGTTTATAGCCCAGGCATGACCCACCCCTTAAGAGTACTCACATGGGCTCTGTGCCTGCCTAAAGTCCTAGCACCTGAAGGTTTTGAAGACATCCTACTATGAGCTCTCATCATGGGAGTTGAGAATTTTCTCATCCTTTTGCATCAGCAGCAAAAAGCTCCCCCAAAAAGTCTGGCCCGGCTGAGTGGGAGGAGTAACTTAGGGATGCCCCATCACAAATCTCAGGAAGACACTTCAAAGAGCAAAAATGAAAGAAAGGAAGAAAAATCGTTGGTTAAATATCACTACTCGAAATGCCAGCAGCCCCGACGAGCTGCAGCCCTCCAGACAGAGGTGATTCATAAAAGACCCACCATCTGATAAGGCTTTCTTTCAGCTTAACAAAACTTGGTGTCTGCATCACATCTCTGACTGGGATTTCAAACAGGCAGCCCCTGGTGCTGACTCCCCCTGCCCATTCCATGGGGGCTGGCATTGTGGTTCCTGCAGCACTTGAGAAGGTGGTGGCAAAACCCACTGCCCACCACCAGCTCCGGGCAGCGCCGCCTTTCTGATCACGCTGCTCCAACAAACGAGAAACAATTACCCGCTTTGATTTCTGCTTCCAGGTTTCTTTTGAATCTGAACGCTCATGGAGGACAGCACAGGCTTTTGCATCACTGCCTAGAGTGTGGACAGGCCAGAAAATCCCAGCTGTCCAAACCAGAGCTGGCAGCCCTTTCTTTCCTAAGACAGCCGTGGTTGTAGGAAGTTCACTGATGGCCTTGCTTTTGAGCAGAGCAGAACTCATCCTCTGCCCTCCAGCCTTTGGTGGGAGCATCAGTGGCACACCACGGACAGCTGCAGAAGTCAGGGGAGGGCTGGAAGAAGTCAGGGTGGGTAGCAGGAGCCCATCTGAGAGGATCCCAGCCCCACACACAACCAGCACCCACCAGATGCTCTCCTAGCTCCCAGTTACCACTTTATTAACAAAAACACAGATTCCCTTTTCCGGTGTTACTATCACAGGTAGTTTAATCAAAGAGCTAATGAAGCAAGTGGGAAAAACAAAGCCATGCATTGTGCTGGCTGCAAGAGAGATGCTTTAGAGGAACAGAAACCTCCAGTGACCTGACAGTTGGCAGCTGAGCTGGCTGCAAAGCGGGCGACCCAGCTCTGCCAACACAATGGAGCACTTCCAGGAGCTAAGCCTGCAAAGAGCTCCGAGTGCCCGCCAGCATATCCAAAACCCTGCAGCAGAGCACAAAACACAGTTCTCTCTTATCTCAAAGAACCTGGTATTTATCACTCTTAAATCAGGCACAGCCTTCTTCATCACATCCTTATCTGGATCTGGGTTCACTTGCTTCACTGCTTCCCATCTCAGAGCCCTCACTGGCAAAAGCACCACATCTGCCCCTGTATGGTTTTGGTCTGCACATAAGGAATGGCTCTTCTCAAAGACCCCATTCCAACCTGCAAATTCCCACTTCTTTCTTAGTTCATATATCTAAAATAGGATTATTTTATGGGAATCATCTCCCTAATGTCTGAGCAGCTTCATGGCCTTACACTGTGCCTCTCTGATTCATTAATGCTGTTGTTTTCCTAACAATATTTCCGTGCTAAAATGAAATTCACACACTTTGCATCCCATGAACATTAAAGACTTTTCAGGGAATAAATATAATTGCTCAGCGCATCAAGTATGATTGATCCCTCTGCATTTCCTGGTAATTACCCTCAAGAACAGTGTGCATTAGAAACTCTCAGCTATCAGAAGTAGTGCCTAGAGACTTGTGGTCAGGTTTACTAAAATACTCCCTGCAGTATGTGACCTATAAGACATATATGCATATCCTACTTAAGTGGATTCCATTTTGCTCTTGGACCTGCATCCGGCCAAAGGAAAAACATCCATTAAGCTATTCTACCAAACTACCAATATTTGAAACAAAGAAAAAAAAAAATGCAATCACTGAATCACAGAATGCTCTGGGTTGGAAGGGACCCACAAGGATCATTGAGTCCAACTCTTAAGTGAATGGCCCATACAGGGATCAATTCCTCAACCCTGGTGTTATTGGCATCATGCTCTGACCATCTGAGCTAATCTCAGTGGCATATACACCATTATGTTTTTCTATCAGCTTCTACATTTTTTTTCTTACTTATTTTATTCCTGCCCTATACAAAATACATTTGCAAATAGAAATTCAAACTTAGACTGGACTTTGGATATTAACATGTACAGATCATCTATATTCCCTCTGGAAGCATAAGATTTTGTGCTGATTTTAGCTGAGGTACAGTTAATTTTCTGCACAGTGACTCATAGAGGGCTGTATTTTGGCTGACTGGGGTTAAACCACTACAGCTCTTTCAATGACTACTTCTTATTCACAATACAAATAGATTAACAGAAGTTATGCAGTATCAGAAGCTTCATCTCAGCCTGTAGTCACACATACCTGTGGGACAGGTACCTGTCTATTCTCCCTGTTCTTTCAGTAAGTACTGATTGTCTCTGCCTCCCTGAAAGGTCAGAATAGGTTCTTCTTGCTCTGAACCAATCCCTGTTGAAACACTCATGCTGAAATACATTCCTACTTACCAAGCAGTACTATAACTTTGGCTTTGAATCATGTTATTTCTCATGCTTCTAAAAGAGTGGCAAACCTAAGCATCTGAGTAAATGCTATCCCAAATACTTTGTGGTCTTTCACCACTGCCAAGGTGAAATGGCACACCTGCTATATGCTTGCTTCTCCAGTATTTGGTTCAGAACCCTTTCAAAGCCAATGAGGACATTAAGCAGTTGAAAAACATTATAGTCAGCTTCAAAAATCCTTGCCAGGGTCATAAACACCTTGTCTTTGTGAGCTACTCTTCTCTCTTGCTACCAGTATCCAAATGGATGGATCTAAATAGTCCAACTAGCTGAGCTCTAAATCACATCAAAGGTATCATTAACAAATGGAAAAAATGATACAGGTCATTCTTGGAGGCATTCAATTTCCTGCAGCCTATCTGCATTCCTTCTTCATATTCTTTTGGCTTGAGATCCCTGAGACTTAATCAGAGCTCAATGATTTATTCCCAGGGAGTCTTTGGTAACACTGTTCCCTTTTTTATTTATCTTCTGCAACTGCTCTAGTGCCAGCAGACATTCCCCAGCACCTATATAATGTTTCAGTGCACTCCCCAGCACCTGTGCAATATTTCAGTGGATTCCCCAGCACCCATATAATGTTTCAGTGCATTCCCAGCACCTGTATAATATTTCAGTGGATTCCCCAGCACCTATATAGTGTTTCAGAACACTGTTCCCTGGTGCCTACTTTGCAAAAGGCCAAACCTCCTTGATATTCCTCCCTTCCATGCTGCTCTGGCTGAGCCTGTTTTTCCACACTGTCCAGCTGGCCCATAAACCAGTCCTGAAATCCTGGACAGGCCTCATGACACCAGGGCTTTTTCCTTAATTGCTTCCACAAATTTTGAATGTCACTATTGCCTCTTACTTTGGAGTTAGATGGGAAGGAGGGAAAGAGTTAGATGGGAAGGAGGGAACCATAACCTCTGCTGTCTACTCAGATCATTATATTGTTGCAGATCTGTTTTTTCAAACCTTTTAAGTACACTTGAATTCATAGCAATTTTGCACCCTGCTCTACTGAAAAGGCTGAGGGGTGTGGATAATGCTTTCAGACTATTGCTAATACATTTTTCTTATCTCTAGATACTCTAGCACCCATCCTCATGCTTTAATTGAGTTTGGGATCTTAGGTGTTGAAATTATTGTTCCTAGGACCATGCAGCGATCTGTAAGCTTCAAAGCTAACCTCTCTGCTACTAGATGAAGAATATTCTAGAAAAATTCTGCTAGAAGAGAAACAAAGATGCCACCTTTTGATCACATGACAGCAAATTCCACCATTAGTATACAAGAGATAAGTGCCACCCAAAAAAACCCCACCAAAGATCTCATCCTGTGATGAGTTGTCCCTTGAGCCTGAGGAGCTTGGTTCTGGTGAGATGATTACAGTAACCAAAATATAGCTTCCACATTCTCATCCACCTGTCACCTGCTCTCAAATCTGTTGAATGCCCCAGAAAAACTCATCAGTATCATCCTGGAAACACCTACTCCCAGCACATGTTAACCTGCAGGAGCAGCCATGTGAGTCCCGAGCTAGAGAAAAGGGGTGGCTTTGCACAGGAGAACAGTGGTTGCTGGATGCTGAAGGCAACAGAAGTGGACAGGATGGTTTTGATGGCCATTTACAGTGTCTCACTGGTCTTAGTTGCCCTTTTTAGACTCTAGCTTCCTTTTGCAAGGAGTCTGTATCTGCATGGAACATGTCCTAGAGAGAAAACCACTGTCCACATGTCACATGAAGAGACCTAAGCATGGAGGTTGTGCTGAGGCTGCTCATTGTGTGGGCACTGCAGAGCTGTCTGTTCCCACTGCCCAGCCATGGCCGGGCAGATTTGGCCTCATTCTGGGGCCACAAAACTGCATTTTCTCTCTTTGCACATGCTGAGGGTAGGAGCTGGGATTATGCACCATATGCCTTCCTTGTGTAGGACCCGAACATGGCCACTCTCAGCACAGTTATAGGGAACAGAGTCTGAGCTCAGCTTGGCAGAAGCCCAGGCTAACATTCTCACTGCCAGTCACTGCTCCTCTGGAAGCATCCCTCTGTGGAGCAGAAGGCTTTGAAGGCTTTGAAAAAGACAGGGCTTGTGGCAATGAAACAGGGTAGACATTCCACAGGCAGGTAAGAAGAAATTACTATGGCAACACCACTCTTTGTTAGAGGTGGAAGAGCTGCTTCCAGTAGAGCAGTGTGTTCCATAAGGGCTGATGTAAACTTGTGTTCACAGCTGGAGAATACCTGGGAAAAATGGCTGGGTATGTAGATAACTAGAAAATCAGCCTGTACTGCCAGAACACACGGAAAGCATGGAATAAAATGACAAAGAATACCAGGGCTCCCATCACCAGGCTTTGGAGGAGCAATGCTAACTACATCAACATTTGTGCCTTGCCCAGCTAAATAAGACCATACATCTTCAGCTGTTAAAACTGGCAACTCATTAAGTTCAACTATAAAGTTCATATTTCTATGAATTTTGCATTTCTAAGGGAATCCAGACTACCAGCAGCAATTTAATAAATTTATAATAAGCACATTCAGTCCTACTGTAGCAACAATGTCTGGGTAGTAGTTCCGCATGCTCTGAATGCAAGTGGATATTTAGAGAGCCAAGAGCAAGGGTTAATCATGGTATTTAAAAAACAAAACCACCTCTGCCTATGATTCATTTCACAGACTTCAGTGTTTCATGAAGCAAGGCATGTAGATGAGTAAATAATCCTTGTGGGCTCAATTTGAACCATTTGTAGAAATGAAGAAGGGTGGGTACAGTATTTCCTTGGGTAGGGAGGAAAGTCATCACATTAAGGAAGGGGGCTGGCTCTGTGTGAATAAAACCCGGCTGCTACTGAATATATTGAAACATGATCTGAAATCAGATTTGCAGTCGGGCTGCCAGGAGACTGAAGAGGTCAGCTGTTTGTTTTATAAATTGCCAATGTTTTCCCCTCTCCCTGCCTGCTCCAGCCTCACTGGAAAGCAGCATGATGGATGGGAGAAGGTCTCCCTGCTCCCAAAACCCCCTGCAACAGAGGCTGTGGGCAGGCTGTCACCTCTGCCTGCCACTTCCACCAGGACAAGGAACTACAAAATATGCTTGGTGCCAAGGGTCCCTGATTAGCCCCACATTCAGCACAAAGCCATCATTATCCTCGCTCCTTGGGCCATAATTGTTACACCCATGGCCCCCTAATGACATTTATAAGCTGTGTCTCAGATCATATAACACTGCTTGTTGAGTGGCAATGCTGCACAGGACAGGAGACAGCCCTGGCAGGAAGATGCCCGTCCCTTGTGCAGGCAGCAGCTCTGCTGGGCTCTGTAAGCCCTACAGAAAGTGCTCTGCTCGGACAGATCAAGCACCAGGCAGGTTATCAGCCCATGAACAGGGGCCACAGGCTCCCAGCCGAAAAGGGAAAAAAACTTCCCCAGTCTGAGCACATGAAAGCTTGAAAACTTTCAGGCTTTTTGGTTGAAAGGTGGCTTTAAGCATCTCCCCTCTGAAGAGACTGGCAGAATAAAGACACTGTTGGAGCACTTGAGCTTTCTGCTCTCAAACTCGCTGAAGTCCACAGGGAGCACTGTGTTGCCTTTGGTCAGCATTGGATCAAGCCACAGATGCCAGCAAAAGCCATCCCAAGAGGAGAATTTCCTGTGCTGGTGAGGTCTGCCTGCGTCCCACAGGAAAAAAAAATCAATGAGAAATAAAGAGAATTATCTGAAGGGAGAATAATCCTGAATTTACACATGGGCAAAGCACAAAGCTTTGTCTTTATTACCTCTCTCCCTAGGCAGATTTTTTATCTCCTCTTTCATGTTCACCCTTGAATTCTCTGCTTGCTTTCTGGGGACATGGGCAGGTTTTGACTCTCAGAGTAGATACCACCAAGAGAACAATAAACAGGTGATTTTCACCTTCAGGTGCCTGAAACCTCCTTTAATGTTTCATTACAAGCACATACAGCGGGCTGGCAGTGCACACAGTGCAACTTGAAAAGAACTGCGGGTCGAAGTATCTCACAGCAGAATATTACTGTGGATTTAGCACTAATTCCAGCTTTATTCCCTTCCTAATTCCTGTATCACATAACCTTATCTACAGAGATAAAGTCCCTTGAAGTGCAATTGCTTTGATGCATGGATGGAAGACTTTTGTCAAAAACATTGTAAGATTTGCTTAGAAAACAATCACCACTGTATTCAAACCACAGTCCACTCCAAACCCCCCTGACAGGTCTCAGTGCAAACAAGCAAAAGCTTCCCTTGGCTGCCTACAAAAGTCCCACTTCAGACAAGCCTGTAGCACACGGGACATTGACCTCACGCAGTGTTGGGAGCGTGGCCGTGCTCTCTCAGAGCTGAGACCAGCCCTAGCAGCACAGCACGTGCACACCATGCAGGAAATTCCCCGAGCGTCTCGGAGTATCAGTGTCCCTGAAGGGCACTCTATTGATCCACAGCTAGATTATGTTACTTGCTTGGCTTTGGCATCCTTGCAGCAAAGGGCTGTGTTTAATGCACACTCTGCCTGGGCTTTCAGGAGCTCTTCAACTCAAATCATAGTGGTGCAAGGCATGGATCTTTTGATGTCAAATCCTGTATGATTTTACAGCTGGCAACAAAGAAAATTTACATTTACAGCTGACAGCAAGTTTCAGCCAGAAGGATTTCAAAGCACTTTAAGAACTATCACTCAAAACAAATAACGCTGAATTAAGATATTTCTGGGTTGAAATATAGAAAATATTGAACAGAACTACTCAGCAGCTTGGGGTAAAAGGTGAAGAATACGCCATCCAACTGAATGAGTGCAATGCAATTTTAGTTAGGCAGGATGCAATTACAAAAGCTGGAATCTGGCCAAGCCACCAAGGTTAACTACTCTACTTTTTCTAAAAGTATCATGGGATCTTTCTAATGATCATAAGTTAATGAAGTTGTGTCTGAAAGTCAGCACCTCTCCCCTTACAGTGGCCTTTACAATCATTTAACAGCAATGGCCCAATATCAGATCCAGTGAGAAAACCCCAAATCACCATTCCTACCATCTCAGAAATGTGCTTATCTTAGAAAATTGGGTTTGGAAGGGACCCAGTGAGACACTAGGTCCAGTTCTCTGGAATCTCAAGAAAGATCATGATAGTGAGTCTAGAAAGTTTGATAAACCTTTAAGATTTACTTCAAAGTTATGAACACCTTAAACTTAGTACCTATCACAAAAGGAGCACACACGTAACTCAAAAAGGACTATTAGAAAATCAGGCATGATGAGCCAAAGATGGGCATTAACACAACAGAAACTTTATGTTGTTTGAACCAATTTTCCTATCTTCAGATATTGATGTTGGTGTACAGGTCATTGGCTGAAAAAGTTAGCAAATAAATAATATGCAATTTTTAGTTTGCACACATGCCTTTGGATTTATCTTGGTCAATCCATTTCTTTTAAATGAACTTTTAGACCACTCAGTCAGGAGGTAGCCTGTGTTTTCAACTGCCTGCTAGACAAATCATTAAAAATAAAATGCAGAATTTAATTCTGATAACAAATGAAATGGAAAAACTAGAAATAAAAAAGTCCTTTATAATGTTCCATTCAAATCTTGAATATTGCTCATGAAGACTAAACCATCAGGAATCACTAGGTGATGAACATGTACAACATTCTCTTCTACCAGATACCAAACCTGCATGTGTCATAAGCCCTAGGGTATGATCTACCAAAATCAACAGAGGTTTTTAGGTTGGTTTCTCTGTGCTTTGACCCTCACATAGCAGATTACAACAGCTTACCAGCTGCAGAACAGCATTTGCACAGCTCGTTGGCTCACACCCCTTTGTGGAGTGTTGATCTGATTAGGTAAATGAGATATTATAACTGACCTTCTGAAGTTTTGGCCTATGCTTCTCTTGTGCAGGATAGAAGATAAATCATAACACCCTGTGAGTGCCTGGTCTCAAAAATAATGGTATTCTAAATAAAGCAAAAGAAAAACAAATCCAGCTCAGATTTCTCAGAGAGCAGCTCTGCCAGCCATAAAGATCTCTATTGCCATCAGTGAACTGAGCACCTATCCTAGGAGATCTATATTGTGCACATTCATTAAATTCTAAGCAAACCACACAATAGCTAAGTGTTATTTTTAACACTTAGCCCATTGTACCACCATTTGCCAACAGTTACTTTTTCTTGATGCTAACAACTAACTTGCAGGCCTAGTGAGAACTTAATGGGACTGAGACTTGCATCAAGTTTGCCAGAAAATTCAGGCTCTGACACATTTTAAGGTTGCTGGTAAACAGTTCTTTGAGTTCTCACTTATTTAATTGTTTGTAGGTGAAACAGCAAATCTGATCTTTGCTCTTATGCTAGCTGAAAGTGAGCATACATTTGAGAGTATCTGGCGAGAATTTTTCACCTAGGATTTCATTTCCTGTAGATGAAAAAGCTATCTTCTGGTCCTAACACTCTGATCTTTATTTGATTAAAAGGATTCATTCTGATTTCTTTCCCTGTGATATTGCATAATATCATGGTGCCCTGTCTCTTTTGTGAGATGTCTTCAGAGGTCACTGCTTGGCCCTTCTCCGAGTCCCTCACCTCACAAGTACCACTGTAGGCACAGGGCTGATTTTGCTCAGCCTTGAAATATGTGAAGATGTTTAAGTATGCAGGCAATGCAGCCAAGCTATATTCAAAGGTCTCTTCTGTCATCTGAACTGAGAATCTAAAACCTGGTGTTAATATTAATCAAAACCGGTTTATGAACGTAAGCTCCCGCTGAAAACAGAGGGATGTGCATATTCTCTTAGCTTGGATCAAACCTTTGATGGCTGAAATATTTTTCAGCTGGAGACACCAAACAGAAACAAAAAGACATAGAAGAAAACGGTGTTGTTACGCTGCCTTTTCTCTCAGCAAGGAGGGTTTTATAGCTGTGCATTTGGAGAAGGAAAAAACCCAAACCCCACAACGTTTATGTACCTTGGTATGAGTGCAATAACTCAGTAATAACCCAGCCCGTAAAAAAGGAGCACACAAAAGGCTCCAGGTGAAACTCTCTGCTGTGCAGATTGCTTGTCTGCTTTGCTGGGTCACCCTCCAGCTCTCTGCAAGGCCTGGGAGAGGGAAGGGACCTGGCTCAGGCTCTGCCCATTCAAAGCAGCACTGACAGCTGTCTTCAGACACAGCTCTGTGCTCAAACCCAGACCTGAACACAGCCACCAAAGGCAGCACAGACACAGCTAATGTGCTTCAGGGATGGATGGATGGGTGAAAAATGAAACCACCAGAAACTAAATTTCACTGAAAATTTAACGTTTCTCCAGTAAAAAACGTCCTTAACCCAAATGTAGCATTCAGTGCAGAAGTTTCTGCTTTCAATGAAAACTTTTGGATATTTTGTGCAAGAACTCAAGCTTATATTCTTATTTTGGTGGCTCTAACTGTACATTACACAGGGGTGCAGGCTCACTGCAAACATCTGACTTTTACAGGGGCTCTTCTTGGGGGCAGCAGACCCTGCCATCCATCCCCAGCTGCTACAACACATTTATTCTGTGCTAGGAGCAGGTGAACAGGCATAAGCTGCAATTCACTGGGCATTTTTCTTATATTAGAGACATATGGGATCCAATTCTGTGCTACATATTATCCTAGTGTGGCAATGCCAGTAGGGTTGGTGCTTCTGTATCTCTACAGACTGTGGAGGTGAAGAAGTATTTACTCTCTAAAAAAAAAAAAATATAATTATAGAACTGTGAAGAAGAGCAAGGCAGAGGAACAAAAGTTTTTATATTTAAAAACTAAAACTATCTGGGGATAGCTGAAAACCCATGTTCATTAAGAATATTAAATATAAAACCAGGGGTTTTGTGACCAAGCACTGAAATAATTTTTTAAAAGTGAAAACAATACCAAAAGTCCAAGTGTAACTTTACATCTGGAAAATAGTTTTCCCTTTCCCATCTTTTCTTCCTAAGCAATAGACTGACATTTGTGGAAGCCTTGCTTAGCAGAGCTTTCTAAGAATCACAGATTGTTCTGCTTCTGATTGTATCATAAACATTTTTTTTTCCTAGTTTTTTTTTTTTTCTCCTTAATTTTGGCATGAAAGCAGATGATCTTAACAGTGACGTGGTTTTGGCAGCACAAGGTTTAAACCTCCCAGCAAACAAAACATTTTTGTCACCGCACCTCCTTTCAGAGGTGGCTGGAATTGATGTGGCCCACGCCCTCACATCCTGAGCAGTCATTCAAAGTGTGTGTACCTTACACTGATGTGTATAAAGTGAGATTAACATGCCAAAATGTCAACTGAGCCACCCTAAACATGAAGAGCATGCAATCAAAAATGGAGCTGTCAGCTGGCTCAACAGTTCTTCAGACACCAACTTAAGGAAAAGCTAAGATTACAAAGAATTTAATAAATCTCAGGGGTGTCTCACTTCCCCAGAGGGAACAAACCAAGCCCAAGCCCACCACTGAGCTCTTGCTGTCTTGCATCATACAGTGGGGACCTTCCTCCACCTGCCATTTCTTGCTTCTAGAAGTTATCTGCCTTATTTGGGATTTGATCCTTTCCGTGCTGTCTTACAGCCTGTCTCACCTTGCAAACACACACAAGACTCTCTGCCTGTAAAAGCATTCTCAGAGCAGTGTTCTGACCAGTCCTTCTCTCTTCAGGAGGGCAGTATTGCTTTAACACTACATCTCCTCCAGCAGCACGACACTTTTCCCTCGCTCCCCCCACTGTGTTTTCATGCCTGGTGCCTTCCTGGTGTCCATCCCCTATCTGTGGCTCTTACAAACACTACAAACCCATACATCCATTGCTTTCTTGCTTTCATAGAAGACCTATAAAGTATATAAACCTTCATGACACCTTCCTGAACATCATTTTCTGCACCATACTTGAAACAGGAAACAAAATCAGCACAAAAGGAAGAGGGAAGTTACTACACTAAGGTGTGACCACAAACAATTTTTACAGCTTTGCTTGCATCCTGTGGTCTTTTTGCAAAACCAGTCTCTACTCACTCACCTTTCTGCTTGAAGAATTTGAACTCTCAGGGTATTCTTTTTCCACCAGGAGGATTTTAACACAGTATGGATATTATAAAAGTAAATAATAAAACAGTCATCTGGACCAGTAGATAAGCCCAGATCTTTTCCAGGTGCTCCTAAAGAGCATTTCTTCTTTAACTCTGGACTGGGGTCTACCAAATAATGCAAGCTCTGATCCACAGACACCACCATTTTAATGGGAGTTTAACAGTCTGGTGCATTATTTGATTTCCAAATGCAGTCAGCGCCAGCCCATCATTAGAATCAAGGCAATCATGTGGCCCCAGGGAACACTTCTCCCCAGGCCCTAGTAATCACCACTGGCCCTTAAATTCATGCCAAAGTGTTAGTTCATTCAACATTTTACTCATTTTTGTTACAGCTTAAAGAGAAGAATGGAGGGTAATTTCATACACAAATGTACAAGAGATTTGGTGCTCATCTGGTGTGAAGAAGGTAATTTAAAAGCTCTTCTATTTAGAAATCTAAATATAAGAAACTTTGGCCTTCATTTATTGAGATTCTGAATCAGGTCTGGAGACCAATAATAGTTCAGCTCACAAACCATAAAGACATGCAAGCCCCACTAATTTCATGCTCCTTTAATCTGCTTTCATCAACTGTGTGGATTTTGTAAAGCACTCAAAAATTAGATGTTACCATTTAGTGAAAGCATTGACTGATTTCTAAAGGGTTAGCTTGCAGCTACTGAAAACATTCGTGACATGGCAAATAGTCCAGTGCTATGAGCTCCCCTGCACTACATGAGTTTTGCTCTAGCAATGTATATATAACTGTATGAAAGTTATTTCATGGTCTTAATAGAGAGAGAAAAAAAGCTTGGCCTGGACGTTGATCTGATTCCAATGAGGTTATAAATAAACTGTTACTTGTAGTCCCCAAGACAAACAGTTTGGATGTGCTCAAACATCATATTCATTAGCATGGATTGTATTTACACAAATGGAGAAGAAAGTGAGCGAGGCCATTGATTTCATTGTAACGAGCAATGCAAAGAAACTGAATGTTGTTAATCAAGAGTGTGAGCAATATTGCTTTTACCAGCTTTTTAGTAAGTTTTTTCAACATGTATTTTCTTCATTTCTGTGATCATTGTTATAAATAATTGCATTAAGAGTGCTGTTTCATCAAGTTGTCTTACAACTGCAATAACCTTTCATGAAGATTTCTAGGACAACAGTTACTGTGAGTATAGAGAGGGCTGAGTTCTGAGGAAAAAAACCCCAAACAGCTTACTGCAAATTAAAACACATTGTGTATACAGCAGGTCTTGGCACTGTGCTGTGCAGTTACAGAGAGCATTAATGGAGAACAAGCCTGATGCCAACCAGCTCATCAACTATCATCAGTTTCTTGACTAGAAAAACCAACATCATCTCCATCCTTCTACTCCCAGTCAGCAAAATGCTGAAAAAGCTCCTGCGAGCAACAGCCACAGTGCACATCAAAGCACAGGCACTGTTCATGTTATCCATCAGGAAGTACCTGTGACAAAGTGACCCCTCTGCCTGACCTGCATTCCGTGCCTCCTTGGAGAGGAGTGATGCAGAAGACAACTTGCCATGAGCTGAAGTGGTAGATGGGCACTAATAAACTATCTGAGCATACAAACCTCTCCGAGAAATCAACAGGAAAGTCACTTCCAGCATCAACTTCCAGTGATATCCGAGCATCCAGACTTTGGAGAGAAGTTTAGATGGCAGCAGCAATGACCAGAACTCCTTTGGTCATGAGAAACACGGCAGATATAGCAACACCACAGGGGCAACGAGGCAGTGATGGACAGACCCGAAGATCTGATGCCACCGTGAGAAAGGCAACAAAACCTTAGAGTTTCTGAGGTGACATGTTTTCACCACCAAGGAAGTGCCATTCCTCTTTCTCTGGAGTGCTGTGCTAAGCTCTAGTGGCCATGCTGAATGAATCCTAATTTCTCAACCTAGTTTCTGTGCATAAAGGGAAATAGGAAAGGTACAGGAGGAGTTTGGAGGAATAGGAAAGGAATTTGGCTTGTTTAGCCCAAGGCAGAGGCTGAGAAGAAGTGCAATGGCTATCACAGGATACTGTTGGTCTGGAGAGAGAGGACACATGTCAGGAAGTGGAAAGAACTGAGATCAATGGACCATTTGGTCTCTGCCACTTCTGTATGTAGCTACTCAGCTGGCTCTCATCAGAGGAAATCTGCACTGTGAACTTGGACAACTTCTTTCCTGATGGAAGATCCACATGCAGGAATTACCATGAGATCCAACTATTCTGTTGGAATTTATATGTTAAACTTTTCACCTCTATGGAAAAAGGGACAGCATTTTTGTAAGATTTTAAAAATGGGGGGAAAATAAAGCACAAGAGAGAAGGAAATGCACATGGAAATATCATTCCTTACCTAAATCAATGGATACTGTTTTTGATAACATTACACTGTATTTATCATATCCCCTTCCCTCCTCCCGAATGTGGCCTGTGAAATTCTGACATGAACTCAGCTGAAACCCTGCTTTGATTACTCTATGATCTCTGCAAACCCAGGCTGTGTTAATGTTTTCAAAGGAAATGGAAGGTGTTTAATAACTTTAACTCAAAGGCTTCTGTGAAAATTTAGTAGTATGTTCATTCTGATTACTTTGGTGTTCAGCACAGACAGGCTCCAGTGATTTTATCACAGTCCTGGTATGGCTGAAACTCACTGGAAAGAAAAATCACCCATTTCACTGCTCCTTCGAGAATCAATTGGTAAAGCCCTTTATCAACAGAAAGCAGGGGAGGTGAGCTAAAGCACTGCTTGTATTTGTTCAAAGTACAAAACGTGCAAGTCAGATCTAAGGAAAAATTATATGACAACTGGGTTAGAACTACGCAAGGCCAACCTTTTCTGTACTGTCTAGAGATCCCTTGTTCATAACCTCAGGCTACTATCAGCACTGTGATGCTTGCAACAAAGTACTATGTGCACATCAGTACTTGATGAACTGAATGAATAAATGTTAAATCCCAAAGCATGATGTTCCTTGTGATCTCTGTTAAAAGCCTGCAACCCTTTAAAACAAGAGCCTTAACTTCATAATCTCTGTGGCATCTAAATCATCATGAGAAACGAGTTCATTTTCCATACACCGTGTTCTGCCAAGCGAAGTTATTTTTCCAAACACTTATGTAACTGTTCAAGGGGAAAGGCAAGACTGGAGCTCACCCCGAGTGTGCTCCGTGCTCAGCTCGGGCTGATGAGATGCCTTCTGCTAACTGGAGCAAGTTCCTCCTCAGGTCCCACCCTCCTCTGGCTCATCATCTCCCTTGTACTCTCTTGTCAAAGCGCTGGCAGAGGCCCTGAGCAATCAGCAGCTCATCCACAGCTTGGGCAGCGCTGGAACAACTGCCTTGTACTGGCAACCTGCTGTTTATTCCCAGAGATCCGTTCATGTCAAAGTGCTTTATCAAGGTTCAGACTCAAAGCACAGCAACAGCACATCTGTGTTCGGGGTCTGATCTGCAATTAAAAGATTTCTGTTGAGCTGGGTATTTGGACTGAATCCTGGACCTGCCTTTCCATCCTCTTCTCCACTTTAATCACAGGTTTTCTTTGGGCCTCTTTTGTGCTTTCACTCTTTGTAGTTACGTTGGATGACTGTAAACTGGGTGAACAGGATAAAACACCTTAATACCCACCACTGTGAAGAGGAGTGAGAAAGCAAAGCAGCATGGCTGCAGAGCAAGGGTTCAGCAAACAAGGACGAGCATTCAGATTGATGAGAGAGGACCCAGGAACCATGAATCCAGCTTAAAAAAATACCTTTTATCAAAAATGATCAATCTGAAGCACGCCTTTTCCCCCTTTGGTTTCTAGACTGCATTGCCCGCTTGCTTTCTACCACAGAGTGACAAGACAAACTCCTTAAAAGCAATCAAAGAAATCTCAGACCTTCAATAAATCACATGTAGAGGATCCTAAGCTTGTGTATAAATTCAAAAGACCACAGAGCCCATGATGAAACCACAAAACTTGGCAGCAAATGCCACCCCTCGCTATGCACAGTTGGGAAAGGAGCCATCTTTCCAAAGCATTTATTTACAATATTTAGCTATACAGGGAGCCATTAAGCCAATATCAGCATTCCCAATGCTTTTAATGACCTCCAGAGCGGGCCTCTAGAGACAGGCAGTCTGTGAGCCATGGCAGAGAAAACCAGCAGTGTGGAGATGAAGGTTTTCTCAGGCCCCAGGGACAAGATGTGTGGCAGCTCCCAACGGGTTTGATTTCCCTGCTGCACACCCAGAAGGAAGCCTGTACTCAGACTAGACCAGTCAGACTGAAAGCAAGCTCTGATTCTGGCATAAATCAAGAGGAGACAGCACGAGGCCTATGGGGAGCAAAGAAAAGATGGAATCAGGAAACCACAATTCATCATTTATCTTCCCAGTATCCTGCTAACAACGGAAACTTCCAAACTAATGACTATTTGAATGCAGCCTTACATGCAATGCATCATCCCTGAATGGAGTATTGAAACATCAAACAGAGAGTTCTAAGATTAACAGGATGTTTACAAATAATTATTAGGAGGTGATTGCCTAATTTTGGTCTATGGTTTGGTGTATTTACATTCTTATATTCAAACATATCTGTACTTTGTAATATTTACATATCTCTAGTTTGAGGCTTCACACAGTAGTACTATAAAAATGCTGATTTACTACTTATGCAGACACGGTACACATTTGCCAAGCTGTTTCATTCCTCCCTTTGTAGTTGTATGATTAAATATTTTGATTTTTCTCTATTTAGTTTGCTTAATAAACTTTCATATATTTTGTTTAACAAATATTACAAAGTTTGGCTCTTGCTAAAACAAAAAATATAATTTCAAAAAGGAAAAAAAATAGGTTTTCCCTATCAGTCTTTAGGTTTACCACTTGACTGAAATATTATCCCATATACAATGAGAATTACTGTGCTGAGCATTCATTTTTGACCAAAGAAGAGCATTAATAAACACCAGTGCTCCCTACTTCACTGTAGGGAATACTTAGAAACCAAGTTCCAGGTACATCTCTGAAAGCACCAGTCTGAGGTAGTTATGGATGTTTTCTTACACACACCCGGTGATCTCTGTTTTCTCTGTTCTTGCATAAATCTTTCTCCATTAGCTGATTTGATCAGATTTATGAGAGATGAACTGGCTCTCTCAAAGCTCCTCCTATGATCTCAGTAAAACTATTACGCTTATTTACATCTCAATTGCTTATTTGTAAAATAACTGTACTCTTCCCAGAGAGGAACACAGCTTCATCACAAGAAGACACACACTGACTGCAAACACTGTAATATTCTTCTTTAAGCTGTAATAATGCTGACACTTCACTAGTGTTTTGTTCTTCCCCTCTCAGAACTGTCAGAGCTAAAACCCAATGCTTCATACCACATACTGAAGTGCCAAGGGAGAGTATGATATAAATATACAGATATGAAACAGCATTTAGAAATGATGAGTTTGATCTTTCAAAAGACAAGTCACCAATCTCTGGCTCTAATAAGATATGGGATGATAAAGGTCACACTGAGTAAAGGACTAAGCTGACGGATCAGTCCAAAAGTTTCCAAACTGATATTGCTATTCTTTTCCCATGGGGGGAAAAAAGCAATCCTTTGTGTGACCTGCAGCAGAGTGTTACAGACACGCTGGAGAGACCCTTTCACTGTGCTTAACACAAGGGCAATTTTAAACTCACCCAAGGATGTGGAGGCTGAAGCGTGGCACAGTGGTATTTTAAATGCCACAAAATTATTCCATTTATTCTTTCAAAAGACACTTTCAGTCTGAAACTGGTAAAAGCTCTTTCACCTCTGCACATCTTTATGAAGATGATTAATGTGATTCAGTAGAAGTTGCCAGGTGACTGTGAAAGGACCTTTGGTCAACAGTAACTTGAATTAGCTACTGACATGAAAAAGGAATTGCAAAGTTACCCGGCTTTATTCAATTTGGGGCTTAATGTAAATCTGATCCACAACTGCCAGCAAATAAGAACAGCAGAGCACTACCAAAATCCCTGATTTACCCCTCACATCCCCAAGAGTGAGCATTTCATGGTTACTCCCGTTGGGGTGATAACGGATGTCTGGCACTCTGCAGAGTGGAGCTCCATTTCACTGGCTGACTTTTCTTTGATTTCTTTTGCTCAGGTGAACTGGGTGCTGCCTTAAAACCCAGCCCCTGGTGCTTGTCTCCACACTAAAAACAGTAAAGATCTGTGGCCTCTCACAGCCACAGAAGCTGATACAAAAAGGCTGGACTTCTCCTGCTGCTTAGTCACCAGTGAACTGGCTGGTCCATTGCTTTAAAGATCTTTGAGGAAAGCTAATGTCCTAACACTAAATAAGCAAGGAGCCTGAAAAAAAGACTTTTTTCCATTGAAAAGTTTATTCCTCTATGTCCCCAGACAAACAAATGCTGTAAGGTGTAGCTGAAAAAATGGAAAGTTCTCTACTTTCCTTTCAGAAGCCACTTTGCACTTATTCTGGGTAGAATTTGCAACTGTGCACTCAGGTAAAGATCAGGTTGTACTACACTGATCAGGTTCAGCAGACTGTACAGACAAGGAACAAGAGAAGGCAGAGAGGAAGAAGAGGAAAAGAAAATGAGAGTACATTTTTGGGAAAGCTGTGAAATGAGGCAACTTCACTCTTGCGTTTTCTCTGCCACCCAAGTGAGCTCATTAAAGCCTGAAAAATTTGAGGGAGATTGATTAATTGCATAACGGCCCAGAAAGGACATGGTTATTGTCATTAATTCTAAATAAATACAGTATCATACAAATTGCATCTAAGGGGAACAAAAAAAGCTTTTGTCCCTCTCAGCAGTGAGGAAAATACTAAGTAAACAGTGTTAATTATAGAAACAAAAGGATGGAGTCAGTCACAAAGCTTTTAGGTCACTGACTCCATTCATAGAAGGGGGAAAGAAAAGAGGGTAAGGTACAATCTAACCTAATTATAGCTTTGTAAAAATTATTTTCAAGCCATTAACTGAGATTTGGCCTACTTAGATTGCAAAGACTTCTAGGGGCAAAGACTTGCTCTTCTCAGTACTTGCCTGTCTTGCAAAATGCAGACTGTGTCCCTGAGCAGAGCTCCTGCACCCCAGTATATTAATCCCCTAAGCCATGAAGGTGAGCCAGCCTTGGCTGGACACATGCCAGGAGCTGTGCCTGCTGCTGAAGGACTTCTGGAGCTCTCACTAGAAATTAGCAGCTGGCAAAATGTGGTTTGAGATTTATGAGCTAGAGTGGAAAGAAGAGAGAAAGGCTGTTCAATCTAACACTCAAGTCTTCCCATCAAAGTCAGAATAGACAACCATTCTATGATAGATCTCCATTCAATGATCAGCAAGAGCCAGAAGCCGGGCCAGGAGAAGCTTTTCCTGAGAACTCAGGGATATACCTAGAGTCCTCCCTAGAACCAGTTATCCAGAATCTGGGTCAGTGTAAAAAAGAATTGGAAGAGTTACAGAGTTGAGTGGGAGAGGACCCCTCGAGGACTGATCCCAAGTACCTTGCAGGCTGAAAGCACTGTTCACTGAGAATGAGCACATTATTTTTGATTTTCTATTTCTTCCAGGTCAGTGCTGGCATAACCGGCTATCTGCAGAGAACCACCTATTGTCAGGGTTTTGCTGTGATATGTATGATACCTGCTGGTTTTGTTCAGGCCTTGGGTGCTGGAACCAAGGAAACACAGAAGTAATTCCATGGAGTGTGCAGGAATGTCTGAGGAGATGTCTTGCCCGACTCTATGACTGCAGAGGGAAAAACCCTTGAAAATATAAGTGCACTATTAAAGATCCTGAAACCAAAATGCAATAACAGAACTGAAACATTTTTTTTAAAACAAGCTGATTTAGAGTCATTCCTGATTTTAAAATGTGCCACGAGGAATGGCACAGTGTAGAAATTCAGTGCTCTTGAATGGCCCACACCTCCCAGCACCCCGGCGATTACTTTTCAATTGCAGGTGAAGAAGTTCCACAGTGTAATTTGTAAGTCACCTCCAATCTGTGGAAAGCTCTGATATATTACAGGTAAAAGTGCTTCGCTTCTTACACGGCAATCAGCAGATGTCAGGAGTACAAGTGCCTGCTTCTCCTGGTATTCAGCCTCATGCATAGGTTTGAAAAACACGTGCAGAAGAGCTGGCCAGAAGCATTATTTTTTAATTAAGAGGGAGAAAAAAAATCTTTACAAAGCACCTTAAAGTGACAAGGTGAGGTGTGTGGAATGACCTAAGACAGACAGGCACTGATTGAAAGCCATTGAGGTAATTCCCGAAGTAATTAGATCTTTGGACAACAAAGTGATGAAACAGGACAAATGACCTTTTCTCATTCGCACACCACCAGCTTATTTTTCTGATTTGTTCCACTCTCCAGGAACAGTATTTCTTTTAAATACTATCAGAAGAAAAAAATATGGCTATGGCACTGAGCTAGGATGCAGAGTATCTGGATTCAGCGCCTGGCTCTGCTGCAGATTTCCAATATGACCTTGGGCACATCCATTAATCTCTTGCATCTCAGTTCTTTAGCAGTAAAATGGAAGGAGAGCTACTACTTTTTCCTTGCCCGCTTGCTCGTCTTCTCTGCGGAGCCCGTAAGCATTTTCAGAGCAGAGTTTCCTGGCATAACCACCTCTATAAATTTAGCAGAGGCCATGAAAGTCAAATGCTGCGCTAAAAGTCAGGCAGAGGGAGGCCAAAGGCAGGATTTGGAAGCACTCCCTGGTCCCTGCACTACCTGTACCTGTGTCTGGGCTGTATCTGGGACACTCCCAGGCTGCTCCCTGCCCAGCACAGCGCTGCTGGCGTGGGCAGGAGACGAGCCCCTGCTGCCCGCTGACCTGCCCACCACAGGTAACCCAGCAGCCATGCATTTGTGAGGCGGCTCCCTTGACCTCAAAACCCCACTTGAAATACAGAACTTACTTTTAGAGCACAGGAGGAAGACAGATTTAAGCCTAAGCCATATGGAAACTTTTATGTAAGACACTGCATCAGAGAATTACATGTTGGCCGTACAAAGTTATTGTGAAAATCTACCTTGCTTGGCATCTAATCACCCACCTCTTTGCTGCATGTGTGAGAGAGCAAATACATAAATATGCACCCAGGCAATGCCATACAAGTTCTGTCTGCGTATCATATGCAGATACCTATGTGTGTATGAATACACATCATTACACACCCACACATGATCACATTTCATCCCAGAGAGCAATGTCAGAGTTGGTTTACCATCGCAGTAAACATCCAGCTTGACACATTTTTCAAAGACCTCTGTGAATTCCGCATAATTACATTTTTGAGGATGTATTTTGCCAATGTGCCAGATAACGCCAGAAGCACAGCTTTGAGTTGACTGCATTCTTACTCCCACCAGTGTCCTTGCTATGACAGTTTTGATACAAACAGTGTGTATTAGATCATTAGTACAGAGACAACCCTCTCTCCCTGACATGCTTTTGAAGCTCAGGCTGATGAATGGGAACTTGCTACTTTTGTGTGCAGCTTGGCCAATACATCACAAAGCTGCACCCAGGGAACGACACCTAGATTGCCTCTGGCCACGCTGCTGGGGTGTTCCCTATCAGCAGAAACAAACAAACAAAAACACACAACATGCCTGCAATCAATCAAGATATAATTTTCTGTAAGCACACGGAAGGTCACTTATTGACTAATAAGGCAGCCAATTATCCAAGGCCCATTAAGAAGTATGAGCACTCAAACCTTCACCTGCTCTTGAGAGATTTCTCAGTGCCATGTTTGCAGTCCCTCTTAAAAAGGTGAAATAGGTCTAACTTATGGAAATGTGCAATGGATAATAGGTCTAAGATTTCTGTGAATGAACCAGCAACGAGGGTAGGCTTTTTGTGTGTTTGTGTGTGTGTGTGTTTGTTTTTAATTTTAAACATAAACTCCCTCAAAAGATGAAACTTGTAAAATTTCTCCCTGACCTGGAAGACCATGAAATGACCTGGAAGAGGTGACAGTAATTACAATCAGAAGTTGTCCACTGATCCAGCCTTACTCTGCATCACCCTTTTGCTAATCAAGTGGCTGTATTGATCCCCTCTCCTTGGATGCTTTCCCTGTTACCCCAGGGCACATGCAGTGCTCTGCATATGGGCTGCAGCTTGAGCTTTCACAGCTCTGTTATAGCCAGGCATCGACTCTGATTTGGAACAGAGTGGGGCAGCCCTGCACTGCAAATACAAAAATGTTTTAGCTCTTCTATAGTTAAATCTGCCCTCCAGAGATCACATGCCACTTTCCATCACTGCTAGAGAAGCACAATAACTTTTTTGATTTTTCTCTTTCCGTCAGTCTCTGCATGACTCCCACAACTTTTGGATCAGATTTTAAAAGAATACTAATTCCCTACAAGCCTCAGGAGAATAGGCAGCTTCATTCAGATGAGATACCCAGCCGGAGCTCCCACTGATGGAAAGGCTGTGCTAGAAATCATGCTGCATTAAGGACCTTTGGAGGAGAGAGCTGCTGTGAACCCAAACCACAGGAACTGCCTTTATACATTCTTCTGACCATGAAAGCATTCACAAATCTGAATTTTGGCTATTTTTGCAAAAAGCAAAAAAGGAAGGTCTCCTTTACATCCATATTTATGGACTCTGTTATTTTTCATTTGTTATTTTTCATTTTTGTTCAAGATCAAATTCTGGCATAAACCAGCTCTTCTCTGTTGACTTTGCAATTACACACAACGCTCTCACTGGGCTCTGCACTGACCCTGCTGATCCTCCTTGTCATTTCTTCCTGATGTGCTCCTGTACAATCTCTCCTATGAATACCACAGTGATGATCAGTTACCTCTTAGAATCAGTGGTCTAAAAAGACTTATTCCAACTTTTTCATTAAAAAGACAGTTATTACAGTAATATTTGAAATTTAGCTCTTAAAAAAAAAAAACAAAAAAAACAAACAAAACAATAAACCAACCAAAAAACCCCACATGCAGTTACTTTCCCTCTATACTAATAAAATGGAAAAATTCTGCTGGAAAATTCTAAAGATAGTGTTGTACACTTAAACTTCAAGACACACTAAGTTTAGAACAAGATAATGCGGCATTTTAATTATGGTTTTTCTATTTATACATTTCCTATGTGGCACAAGCCCCCTTTAATGAAAGCATGTTTTAGAGTAGCTTCAACACCCAGCATTATTACAAGTTTTTGAATGCACCAGAAGCTTATCAGCTAAAATATGCTAATTTCTCTAATAGGGTAATGAAGTCTAAATACTTTCAGGAAGACATTGCTATGATAATGGGTCTACTTAAAACACAACATTAGGAGAACCTTGATTACAGGTTGCTCAGTAGTTTCTGACTTCCTTAGGAACCAGAGTTTGTTCCATTGCTAATTTGCTGCAAGAGCTGCTGGGAAGGAAGCTCATTTCCATTTACTTAGTCAATCACCTTTGACAACAAAACCAGAGCTAGATTCTTAGGAAAACTGCTAATACAACTGCATTGCCAAGGCTTTAAGACTGATTTAGAGCTGCTAAGGCTTTGGTGATGAAGTGAATCCAGGGGAGCAAGTGAATGGGTGTGGTGGTGGAACATAGCTCAGAAGGCAATGGAGAGTCAAAATGAAGTGACAGGTTTGATGAGATGAGAAAAAGGCAGGGGAAGGGTGGTGAAGGTGGCAAGCCCACTAAGGAACCACCTGGCTGAGGTCTGTGCACCTCTCTGGAACAAGCCTCTGCACTTCTACTCATGCAGTGCTTGCTAACTTGGAATGTCCCCCATCAGAGCCTCAAGACACTTGTGTTCCCTGGTATGGGAGCTCCTCTTGGCTTTATAAACCTGGTGACTAACCAAGACTTGAGCCTTATCAACACATGTTTCTTTCACCTTCAACACACAGGCAGCCCTAGTGCCAGCTCTCAAATTCCCCTGTGTTTCAGACCCATGGGGAGCAGGATAACATCACACAACTTGTGACCAGGAAGGTGCAGAGAGCAGAGCTGTGCTATCTGCCTTGCGTCCCCCAGTCAAAAGCACCACCCATCTAAGCCCTGGACACCCCAACTCTGCCCCTGCCTCACTTCAGGGCTGCAGGATGCAATGCTCCCACATCCATGCATTTACTGGAACGTTCTCCTGAGGGCTCCCTGGGTTTTCCAGGCTGCCAGCTGCCTGGCCTGGCTACAAACACACACTTCTTTATTTCCCCATGTGTCCTCCCAGCTGCAGGATCAGGCCACTACAGGATCAGCCCAGCCAGCAATGATTTAGCTTCTTGTGGATGGAAGAACAGGCATGTGGTGTGTACCTGGAAGCATCTTGTCAAGCAGCAATCCAAGTATGGGGCTTGTTGTACAAGCCAACAAGCCCATACTGAAAAGAAGATAAAAAACTACTAAAAAAAGAGACATTTTTTAACAATCACACCTAATTCTGACCCCAGACATCACATCTGATTTCCATAATAGGAAAATAATGAAAGTTTGACCATGTTGTACAGATAGACTCCTTGAAAGGAAAAGGGCTTGGTATCCGTCTCCATGTGTTCAGCTGGGGCTGTGCTCTCCCTCGTTGTGGAAACAAATGGTGCTGTAAATCTAGCAGTATTGAGCTCAGTGTGATCTAAGTGAACTAAATAGTCTAGCTTGATTTCTACATTTCCTTTTTTATCAAAACAAATAGTAATCCACTCATTAAACCCAGTATTTCTGTAATTAATTTGCAGTCATTACAAATCACCTTTAATTGGATTAGCTATAATTACTATAAAATAATTTCCTGAAATCATGTTATATTTGTGGGATTTCATTTTTTTAAATCTTATTTTTAGAGATATGAACTTAGGTGAACCTAATGAGAGACAAGAAACACTTCAGAGGTGAGTATCAGAACTCCCTCTACTCTTTTTTTGCTGAGCTCATCTGCATATCGCTCCTTTTGCCCACAGTGATCCCATTTTGTACTTGAACTCCACAGACCCCAATTAGCCAAAACAGTGACACACTGCTGCTCCTCTGTCACCCCACTGGCCTCCTCAAGGGTCTGGTGCCCACCAGGACTCTCCTTTTCCATTTCTAGTCTGTCCCGGGCATAAATCACCTCCTCCTGATGCAGAGGGATCAAAGCCATGCCCATGCTTTAAAGGCAGACAGGCTTTTTCCTTGGCACAGCATGACATGACTTTAGGGAGCCAATTCCTCTGAAACATCACATTTTCATGGCAACATAAAATGTCTCAAGTCAGGGATCCACAAACTATTTACCATGCCGTGCTCTGCGATAATCTCTGTGCCAATAACACGTCCTGGGCTGTCTCTGCTGTACGCAGTACCACAGGTTTGGTGTTCCACTTTTGGGAGGAGCTATTTCCCAGCCAAGATTGCTTCAACTCTTCACCTCTTGGGTTGTGCTCCTCCACTGCTGACCTATGCTAACACAGCTCCAGTGACTTCAGTCAACACTGGCTGAAGATGTGGAGCACACCTCATACAAAAGGGTTGTTCTTGTGCACTGTACATGACTTTACAGCTGCAGAAGGCACCTAGGCTTTCTCTGCTCATATCCTGAGATGAAATCAAATGTTGTGTAAGGAAGAAATCAAACATAAAGGGGGCAACGACCTATGGGCATAGTTGACCCTAGACAAATGGAATAAATTTATTGGAAATAGAGGGTTCTCATTCAAGACCTTTCATTCTTAAAATAAAATTACATGGCACATTGGCAGGAGTTCTGGCACTGCTCTAACACCAGTCACAATTTCACATTTAATACATGCTGTAAAAATAGCACATTTGATTCACATGAGCATGTCACGTCACATAACTGTAGCACTGTGCTGCAAGTTACATTTTCTACCCGCCCTATGAATGTGCTGCCTTCCTTTCCCACACTCCAGCTCTCACAGCTCCCTGTGAGCACAAGTCCAGCAAGATTTAATCAGGCTGAGCAATCTCAAAACTCATTTTTCAAATAGGTGGAGTCAAACCAGCTACTACTGCACTAAACAAAGTCCTCTTGGAAAAAGAAGAAAAGAGGGAGTACAATCAGGTGTTATATTAAAACAAAAAACAACCACCAAAACTCATAAATGATGCTCATTTTATACAACCTGACTTTACCTACGGCTCTAGTGTTTCTATTTGAGTAATCCCTTAAACAGAATGCAACTCTGGGGCTTTCAACAGCATCTCCTCTTCCTCTGCTGTTGCTAATACACACATCTCTGGCCTGACATGTCTCCTGCCCCCCATTTTCCACAACAGGCACTTGCTCCTTTCAAAAAGTGAATTCTTCCATAAGAAGAGAGCGGTGGGACTGATAGCAAGGCTCCTTGCTGACCGCTCCAACCATGTAGCATCACACACTGGTTCACCCTCCCTGGCCCCTCTGCTGAGCCAACAGTGGGCAGAGGACAAAGCCATGGACACAGGAGCTGTTTCCTGCTGGGAGCTGTCCTGAAAGGGGCTGGGAAAAGCGCCAGGCCAGCAAAAGGCAGGGCAGGGCCCCGGCAGCCCCCGGCGTGCCGAGCCGAGACTGCTGCGCTCGGCAAAACAGCCGGATCAATATGGAAAGGAGAAAGAGGGGAGGCAAAGAGCAATTACAACGAAATGGAACTTTCCTCAGTTTCTCTCCGAGTTCCATGGCATAAATCATGCAGAGCTCATATATTTAGCATCTTTGTTGAAGACACTGCGTGGCCCAAGTAATTTTGCTCACAGTTTATGTACTTCTTGAAAATACAGTCTCTGATTTGATGCTCAGACATTAGGCAGACATTAAGTATGTTAATATTGCAGTTGTAATTACATGTTTTTTTCTTCTAATTTTGGAAGGATAACTCTTTGAAATAATTACATAGAGGGTGAGTTAGGTTCTGGGAAATGGTTGAGTCACCAAGAGTCACATCTGCACTCACGCAGAAAGGCTCAATGAAATCCTAAACATTTTTATCCCTTATAATTATAAGAGCTAGGAAAAGCAAAAAAAGTTGGTTTATGCCTTTTAGGAGAAACACACAAAGTCTATTTGAGAGATGCTATAGGGATTTCCTCTAACAGAAACAGTGTAGCTGCTATGACCAGTTTCTGCCTTTGGACTTGCTGAGGATTTTCCACTTCACAATTAGAACAGTATTTTATGTTTATCCAGTACCTCCATACTTAAAGAGCACACAGCCAAACTACAAACAACATCTCTCAAATCTTAAAAGATTCCCACACAGAACTCCCACCTAGAGCCAAAGATGAAATGGAAGAGGATATGCAATCCACTGTACACAGACAACTCCAGTTTGTAGTACAGTCACTGCATAATAGGACACTGAAATACTCCCAAAAGGACTGAAGAAGGAAATTACATACAACTGAAACTGCCATTTAAATGTCAGGCTTGCAGAATTCTAACTCTGAAGCTGCTTATTTTGGAGCAACCAAGGACCCGTGGAAAAAAAAAAAACAAAAACCACAAATGAAAAGCAAAGGGAACTTTTCAGTCTTCAAAAATGGGGTTTTAAAACCTGAAGTTCTAACATTTTAACAAATTCATCATCAGCAAAAGTAAGTTCAAGTGGACCTGCTGCACCTTATTATCCTCTTTCCTTGCCCAGCTGTAATGCAGATTTATTTCAGCAGCCCTGGGTCTCTCAGTAGTGTTTGTGTGCTACCCGCAGGTCTGTAGTCCTCTATTCATCCATGTTATTTAAATAATAATACATATGTATAATCCTCCTTCCTTCTGTAACTGTTCTACTTGAAGAACCAATTAATTCCATTTGTTACTTCCTGGTGTATTATTTCTTCTCTACAAGCTGGAATCCCTTTAGGAGCCCTGTCTTGCCCTTGACTACTGATTATTTCCTTGGCTTTTCAATCATCAGAGCCTCTTCCTGTGGATTTTAGAGCATTATTGTGATTGTCAATTTTAATAATGCAGGTTTCCATAGTCTGTGCCTGCTGCAGGCCTTTTAAAAAAGACAGAAAAAAAGGGCAATCCTGCTTTAAAAATAAATGAACCAATCATTTTGATTTTTTAAAAATGTAAGTAACTCGGTCTTGCTTATTATATGCTCATATATTATGTGATGCATATGCAAACACTGACAGACACACAGCTCTTCTCTCTTTCTGTTCTGGTCTAAGATATAGCCACAAAATGCCTTCATATTTAGAGAAAGGGAGCTTCCAGAAGAACAAAGCAGGAAAAGGAGCACCCTTTAATTACCCATTTAAATGCCTGTAAGCAGAAGGCACTAAACTCAGACCTTTGAATCCTGATCCCTCTGAGGAATGGCGAAAGCCATTGTATCTGCTGAGGTTATATTGGCTTTTTTTCAAGACATTATAGATGAAAAACATTTAATATATTCTCAGGAATGTATTTGTTTTGTAAGCACCTGACTGAATGATCCTTAAGTGCTTGAATAAATACTTACATGCAGAAAATTCAGAAACAAAGGCATTTCCTGAGGCATCAGGCTTCAGGAAGCAAAGTTTCAGATCACCTGTACTTCCTTCTGCACTGATACATGATTAGGGGAAGCATTAAATGCCTCCACACTGCTGTGGCTGGTTTAATTTAGCTATCAGGCTTCAGGCAGAGCTACACCACCACCAGATTCACTCCTCCAGCTGCAGCCTTGGAAATTAGAAATCTCCAGCCAATGTCACTGGTCATCTCTATTTGCCTGCACCCAGCCTGCTCTGGCATGGAGTGCACAAAGGGTATTAAAACTCTTCCAATTCATCTGCCAAAATGAACAGCACAGTAATGCCTCCAGTTCCAGCAGGGCTTCTGCTGATGGTTTTAATAGCTGAATTAAAACCATAAATAGAAACAACACTCCATCTTAATGCGCTGCTCTGTACTGCTACCACCACCTGAAGTGGTGCTGTGGAGCTGAGAGCAGGAGAGGAGTCAATGGCAAGCTTCTCGGATGCTACCTTGGCCAAGCTCCACAGGATGTGTCTCCTGTCCTGCTGCCTGAGAGATGGCAAGGTGCCCACACAGTTATTTTAGAACTCTTCACTGTGGCAGAGCAAAATTAGGCGCAGCTCTGAGCTTCCAGTTACATCTGTCTGTAAATAAACAGCGCATCTGCTCTCTGAGCTGCACAGGCACCGAGAGGCTGATGTTTGTGAGGTTATTCAGGACCAGCTGAGATGCAGCTCTGCCCCAGTTTTGTCCAAATAATGATTTCCAAATTAAACCCACCATAAGGCTGCTGATGAGAGCAAGCCAAAGCTCACAGCCGTACTGTATCTATGAGCTTTCAAATGCTGCCTTAGCATCTTCCTTTTAGTTACTGATCAACATAAGCACAAGCTCATCTGGTTTCAAAGAAGTGCTATGAAAAAATACAACAAACCAGTTATGTCAGGCTGTGGGAACACACCACAGTCAATCACCTAACAATTAGTAACAGTACTCAATAGAGGTATAACTAGTAAAGTCCTACTAGCACAGAAAGCAGTGTGCAAAAAGGACGGGGGAAATGGACAAGCTGAAATGCTGGGAAAGAAAATGCACTTCCCTCCAAAAACCACCTATCTTTTACCAAGGAGTTAGAGCTAAGAAGAGCAGACAGAGCTAACAAAGTAAGGGGCAGCATAGAGAAAGGTCCTCAGTGGCCAGAAGGGTCTTGTGTTCAGCTTTCAGAATCCAAGGAAAACAGAACATCCAGTGAAATTGGTTTCATGCCAGCCAAGGGATCACTATTGAGATCATTATCATACTCCCAGACCTCAGCATTTAGGTTTGTTCACAGCCGGTTCTCACACACAAAATCATTTTTTATATGAGACAATTCATGTTCACATTTACACTCCCATCTTGTGGCACAAGCCAAACATTTGTTAGTGGTTTTCAGAGAGCCATTTCCCACTAGGGTAGCTCAAGGATGAAGCTTTCACCTTCTTTGGGAACAGCTGCTCCTGGCTATCTCCAGGGACATGATTTGGAAATACATTGACCCCAGTCTGATTCATGATGAATATGCACATAGAAACATAAAAATTGTGAGTATGCATTTATGCAGAATAATGCACACAAAATATGCATTAGGCTCCCTTGTAGTGCTCATACCTACAAAAGGTTAAATAGCCCTCAGTGAGAGAGAGCTATTTAAATGGACTTTTTTATAATGGCAAACAATAATGCATTCTGATTACCTTTTGACATGGCTTACTTCCAGTCAGCATTAAGGAAAATTACTACCTGATTTCAATACATCTTGGTTCAATTTCATGCAAGCTTATTGTCTTCTAATTATCAACACAGCAATTTGATCTGCATCCAGATAAAGGCACTGCCCTGACTTCTAACACCAGAGCAACGCCCGTGGTGGTGTGCTGATTTCTCAAGCAGTAAGCAGTTTGCTGTTGCCTCACATCCCCAAGGCACAAATAAGCAGATGCTGCATTAAAGCTTGTTTTACAAAACTGCTTCAGTCGTGGTATACATTTTTAATATAATATACTGAGTGCAATACAGCAAAAAATTCCAGGGCCAGTAAAATCCTACAAATTCATTAGCAAAACCAGCTTCTCAGTTAAATCTAGCTGAAGACTAGCTCTAGTTGAAAATGACTGTCCAGGAGAAGCTGAAATGAGTGGAAAGCTTGATTGTGCTTGCTCCATGTGAGCATGGCTCAGTTTACCACCCCTTCTCAATGTCAGGTGGGATTGCTTCTCATCAAGGACAGGCTTCACTAACCTTTCTCTTCTTCTTCTCACAAGGATACCATGGTTGGCCTAAAACTCACATTTTTTTTACAACGTTACAATTCTGAGTGTAAAAGCAGAGGTACAGCTTTTCATAGTCAGAATGGCTTCTATACAGAACGCACTAGTAGGGAAATGTGTTGGAGCACGCCGTGACATCCTTTCATTCATGGGTGGGTTTAAAGGATCAGAAATTATTACCCTCTGTTTTTGAAAGAAAAGCCAAAGGAAAAAGCAACATTTTCACTCTCCTTGGCTTATTTGCATTTCTTACCTACATTCCTCTCCCTCAGATGACATTGTGAGCTGCAGGATGACAAGGGAAGAGCACCTCTGGAGTACTCTCTAGCTAATCCTCTGCAATGCCTGTAAACTACCCAGTGAGTTGGTGGTTACAACAGGAGCTCTTCAAAAGCACAGTGTGCTCTTCCTCCAAACAGAGGGAAATCTTTGTTGAGCCCTTTGAAGAAACTCAAGCTAGGAGAGGATTATTATTCTTAAAAGTCTTTTTTTAATGGCAGTGTAATGCAAAATATTCCAAAAATTAGTCTAGCCAGCAGCAGACTAAGGTTAAGATAAATCATCTGGTGGCTGCCTCTGGTAAATGTGACATTTGTCTTGATGGTGTTTATGGCATTACTGGCTGCTATTGCTGAGAGCCACATTCCAGCAGCCTTGTGTGACCACCTGCCTTAAAGGAAGAGAAGTTCTGTAACACAACCTGCAGGATTACTGTCTTTTATGAAACCCTCTGGCATTAAATCTTTCCAGACAATAACAGTGCAACCACAGCAAGGAGGATGAAATAGCAGAAGTGCTTTCCCTTCCTCACCACTTATTTCTTCTGTACTTCACTGTGTTCCCTGCCCACCTCTCTTGGATGTATTTAGCCTGTGTCCCAAAGGGCCACAAGGCCAGGCTGCTCTGCAGTGTCCCCTCCCACCCCTCTTTATGCACAAACACAGCTATGAGAGTGAGCTTAGTTTTGTCTACATGAATTAAAGCCACCTTCAGTACCATCTTCCCCCTTACGGGAGATAATGAAGATGAGGGTTGCTAAAACTGTTTATAAGCTCAGCTGAGACATTCAAGCTGAACCAGTCCAGCCCCTTATGAATAACACTAAAAGTTAATACTAAGCCCTAAAACCAGAAAGAATCTCACTGCCTGCCCCACTCTGAGACACTGCCATTTGACAAGTGACATGACTAAAGGAATGCTCCATGCCACTAATTTAAGTCTGGAATTTGCAGGGGTTTATGTGGTGACACTTGTATCATACATGCTAGCACCAACTACCACTGCACAGTAATTGGGCACTAATTTAACCTGGCCTTAGCAACTTGTGCAGCCTGACAGCTCCCCGTGCAGCTCACTGCAGTCAGAGCAGGGTCTGCTGGGGATCTTATGCTCCTTCCACATCCCTCCAAATTAATGTCATTTCATCAGCTACTTCTACAGGGCTATTAACACAGAAAATGCAGAGATGACAGAGATGGCCCTGATCCTGAAGGCCTTTTATGGGAAGGGAGAAAGCTCAGATTATGTGCACAGCCACCACGTGTTGTTTAAAACAAATGGGGGTACGTATTCCTAATTATACAGATTGCACCAGTAATCTCCTCAAGAAAGGAGATACATCTCGTATAATACGATCAAAGATTGATTGCTTGTGCCACCATCTTTCCTGCCCCTAGCAGCTGTTTAATTCCCTAGTTAAGACAAGGCAAAATCTCTCCTTCCTGTGAAGTTGAAAAGCAATCTAGCAGGAAAATCTAGAGATGGAGACAAGAAAACATGGTGAAGTATCCTGGTGACTTCCCAGGATACTATGTGTAGAAGTTTCTTCCCATTTGTTTATTTACTTTAAACCTTCTTGTGTTCTGCATTTATAATTGTTTGCAGATAACTGAAATGCTCTAGAAAGTTACTTCAGATATACTTTCCAATGCATAAATCACTGACAGATTTTCTCAGCATTACTTCCAAATTAAGGGTACTTGTTTGTCCCCAGTACTGGCTTGAGACTGTATCAAGCCATGGATTATTCTCAGTGTAGATGATATCTGTAAAACAGATCTACCTGACCCTAACTGCCCATGGAAATCAACAGGTTCTCTTTTAACCAACAAATGTTGTAGCACAGGAGTTGAGATGGAATGGAAGTACCTAAACCTCAGGTACAGGTTAGATGGATAGGCACAAAGGAAAACAGAAAATGCTGTGAAAGACAGCCCAGTACCAGCTCATGCCTGTTAAAACCACTCTTTTCAAGTAAGAATAAATGCCTCAAACCCAAAACTTTTCACTTCCTATGTATTATTGTGAATTCAAAAGTGGCTCATGGTAGCGTTTTCAAATAAAAAGGAATCCAAGAAAATCCTCCTGACAATAGAAGGAAAATTTCAGACTAAAAGCAGCTGTTATGCAGCTAAAGGCATCCAGAAAAGAGTTCCTTAGAGCAGAGGTGCTAGTACATGCTGCACCTTTGTATCCCCAGCCCTCAAGTAGCACTAATGGGTTCAGATACAGATTTACTCCACTGGTTTAAAAGAGTTTCTCCCCGTGTAAAATGCTCTCATTTTAACAAAAACCCAAAATTACTGCTGCTGCCTGTAGACACTGCTTAGTCATTTGTCATCCTCACCTTTAGGAGACTGATGAAGCATTGGGATTGAGGGCCTCAGATTTGATGAAGCACATTTTCCAGCCTCCCACAGCACAGGAAAGATGCAACCTTTCCCTGCTGACACAAGGGAACCCCCAGCAAGGGACAGTTGCATGGGGGCAGGAGGAGAAAAACCCCAGGAGGAAACCAGAAAGAACACCAACAGCAAGGATGGAGCCAGGCTTGGCATGGGCCCAATCCCTGGAATCTCATGGTGTGACTGTGTAACCTGCTGAGTGCCCCCAGCTCCCCTCTCCTTCTGGGAAATGTGAGGGGTCTGAAAGCAGCTATGGGCAGCGTCCAAGGGAGCTGGGTCAGGAGGGGCTCTTGATGACAAAGGTGCTGGGTGCTGTCACCAAGCCCTCTGCAGAGCCTCTCCAGTGCCTGCAAAGGCTTCACAGGGCACTCAAGGCTGTGAAGCCAGCTTTCAAAGGTCCCCTGCTGCTCTTTCTGGGCCACCTGAGGGATGGCAGGACCCTGCCCCTGAAGTTCTGAGCACTTTGTTGAGCTTTCCTTTCCAGCACAGACACACAGGTGCAGCACCACCAATCCTGGGATGAGAGGACACCAGGACACTCCTCACACAAATGGAGAGGAGGGACTCATCCCCAGCCCATGATGTCCTGCACTGTGGGGCTGATGTCCAGCTGAGAGGGGACAGCACTGCTGTGCCATGCCACAGAATGCTGGAGGCAGGAGCCAGGTGACAGCCCCCAAAACTCACCATGGCAGAGCTCACAGTTCTGCAAACACTCAAATGCTTGATTTCTGGGGATTGTTATACAAGGGCAGGGGATTGCTCTGCACATCCCTAGCAAAAGCTTCCAGAGAGCCAAGGAAAAAAGAAAAGACTAACAAAAGCTTTCAAAAATATTTGAGAAAACCTGTGCCAAAATCTCCTTGGATGTGTATCCATGACTAAGCATGAGAAGTGAATTGCTGCTGCCGTGCAGAGGGTGCTGCTTGCTGGTCATGGTCTAAAAGCACTGATGCAGCAATAAGCACAGCTTAATTGCCAAGAAGCTTCCATACTAATAGCAGAATTTTTGGTCAGAAACATGTGAAAGCCTGTAGGTTTTGGAGCAGTAAAATAGAACTGGGGCCGTATGGTGGCAGAACAAAGTCTGCTGAAGAATGTTGTATTTTCTGCCTTTGATAGGGACTTTCCAGAGCTGTCAGCTGTGCTGCAGAATTAGAAACCTGACATTGCAGCAATCAGTTTTTAGATTTCAAGCTGTTCGAATGACTTGTCTCCAGGGAGGAATATGCAGCAGGCAGGAATCAATAGTGGAACAGGTAAAGATGCCAGGGTACAAGGGCAGCCTCCCCAAGCCACGCCCCAGCCAGCCAGGCACATCTGCCAAAAAGGAGACCTGGGAGAGGATGACAGCAAACCTTGCTCTCTCTCTGAATCAGTACCAGAGAGGTGCTGTAGACAATTCACTGCATTTGTGAGATTGCAGCTTGATTATATTTGCTTCCACCTTAGAGACAGATCTTCCACACGCCCTCAGTTCACACCATGCCAGCGCTCCAAGGCACTTGCTGGAGAGATTATAAAAGAGCCTCTTTTATCATAACCTCACCTCTGAATGCATTTCAGGTGACACCACTTAATTTTAGCCAATCTGAACAGCTAATTAGATGTAAACAGATTGAAAAATTGTACACACGGGACAACTCATTTTTCAAAAGGCCACTAATCTAAACAAACCTGAGTCCATCAATTCACTTCAACATTTGTCTAAATGAATTACAGCACAGACCTGTCCTGCACTGGCCTTGTGATTCATATAAGAGGCTTCCTCCTCTTTTGATGAAAATTTCAGGCACTGTACAAAAGAAGAAGTTATTTATTTATTTATCAAGGCCCTATTATAACAACTATGAAGATGCCTTTCTGTCTGAGTCTAGTGGACAACGTGTTATGAGCCAAAGCAATTCCAGACTATTCTGGTACTTTATCTTTTGCCTCCCAAACACATCACACACACCACATCAAACACAGGAAGGCTCTCTGCAGCAAGAGATAAAAATCAAATTATATTCAATCATGATCAATACTGGTTGGAACATCAGAGCTCCTTGGGTGTGATCCTCCCCTGGAGAAATGAGAGGGAAAAGAATCCTGGACAGATCCTCCAGAGACATCTGGGGATCCTCCTCCCCTTCTGGACTCCCTCCAAGCACCAGTTGGAACAGAGCAGTGAATACACTGGGAATCAGGGAAGCAGTGCAGGACAGAGAAGCTCCAAGGGGTCTGTCACAACTCACATGAGATCAGGAGCTACTGAGGTTATCCAGTACTGGCAACACAGAGAAGTGTTAGGATGCAATGCAGGGTAGTGTGGCCTATTTTTTAATACAGAGCAATTAGCAGAGCATTATGCATGAAGTTTTCCACTTGCTACTAAAGCCCACATTGCTTCCCTACGTGCAGATGTAAATGTACACAGTCAGATGGGAGAGGGCAGGGAGAAACACACTTGTGTGGATTCTGAAATGAACAAATATATCCACATAATCAATCCCTTTCTGGACTGCTTAGCACAGCAACCTTGCTGAACAAAATAAGCTATACTCTGCCTAATTCACATGTAAACTAATTTATGGTACCTAGAACTAAAAGCTGCTGAGCATCTGTTGTGATCTTCCATGTGACAGAGGCCCTAGACTTTCAAATTCATCCCCATTTGAACAGAGCAATCCAGACACCCAAGGGTCAAAACCTCAAGCGCTGCAGAATCGTACATAACTTTTAATCACTTACTTCATTGTGCCATTGCCTTCATTTACAAACACACCTATACTTCACTCTGAGTTTGTCTAGCTTTAATTGCCAGCCCAGCATCTCATTAGACCCTTGTCTGTCAGCATAAAGAGCCTGCTGCTCATTTGTGCTCCCCACACTGGTACTTACTGCTGGTGACCTGAGCAACCCTTTCCTTTCCCCGGCAGAGCCTAAAGCATCCAAGCTTCCAGGGCTGCCTTTGCTTGGCAGCCACGCCCTTGGCTGCACACAGCCTGCTCCCCTGCTCTCGGGGCCTTTGGAGCTGCAGCCAGCTCCTCTGGGGAAGGTGGAGGCAATCTGACATCCTTACTCCTGCTCAAGAGCCTGATTCTTAAACACACCAGCGGCCCTTGGCCCTGCTGTGTGTGCAGAGCACTCTGACACAAGCCCACTACCAAAACTCAGCTTTCTCTGGAGCATCACTGTTTCCAGCAGCGTTTCCCCACTCACTTTCTGCTTTCTTGTCTTTGCTCTGTGGTTGTGGCTTTATTTTTGGCCACACTAAAGAACCTGCTTTGGCACCAGAGTACCACATAAATCAGAGTGGGTTGTGACAGCGAACCACTCATTTCTTCCTTCCCCGGATATAACTTTTGAGAACCTGATCAGTGAGAATAGTATGTGCCCACCTAGGCTACTGGTAAAACAAACCAACAAATAAATAAAGAGCACAAGGCAGATCCTTTTGCTGTCTATCTAACAAAGATAAATCCACTTATAATTACATCCTGAAAGGCAGTTTTTACTCCACTAATTGCGTACCACGTCAATTTTGCACGATTCTTGTTCCTTAATCAGTGTCATGTAGCAGCATGCCAAACGCTTCACTGACATCCACGTACACCACATCAACCAAACTTGGAGCTTCATAAATAACATTTCAATTAGTTGACAGAATCTATTACATCAGCCCATATTGCTCAGCATTAATTCTCATTTATTTCTTTATTGAGCAGGTCCGGGACTGCGTGTCCTGTTCTACCTCAATCAATGTCAGATTGGCAGGCCTATAAATATCTGATTTTTCCCCCTACCTTACCCTTTTTAATACCTACACATCTACATTCTTCCAGACCTTTAAAACTCTCCCACATTGTTAGGTTTATGAAAAACCAACACTAAAATTCCTCAGTCAGCTCTCTTTACACTGCTACCTGCAAGATAAGGGGCTGTAGAGGTTAAAAGAGCCCTGCTTTGGTATCTGCTTTTTCAATGGACTTAAATAGGCACCATCATGATCTAACTCCCATGCAGCTCGAAGAAATGGTATCAACAAGTCCAAGGCATTAAAAAAATTCATGTAAAATAACATGAAATGGTTTTGACCTCGTCTTCCCCGAGTTGTGATATTTTCAAACTGCAGTTTAGAGATCTCCCTGTTGTTCAACACTTTGGGCTTCTATTCAAGCATTCTCCTGAGCAACAAGCTATGTGCTTGTTTTAAAGTAGAAACAAAGCTTTTTCTATAAAAGCTATTCAAAAACCTGGGCTAGAAGACTCATGGCAACATCTTAAGAACTGGTAGTGCTCTCCCATAAAATTCTAACTCATCTGGATTTGATTATGAATTACTCTGGATTCCTGGGCTTGCACCACACTCATGAAACTTGTCCTGTGTGTGCATTTACATAAAGGAGGAGGTTGTCTCCAGTTTGCTAAGTGTCTAGGAATCAGTTGTGCCCTTCCTGAAGATGAACTCCCACTGACTTCAAATCTAGCAGGCAAAATTTCTGGTTTCATTTCCCAATCTCTGAAAGGAAAGAAAACCTCTTAGACAAAAGGGAATTTAAACATCAAGTGCAGAATACATTAAATTTGCCAGATGCAGCTGAGATCTGAAATGCAAGAGTTGGAGAAAGCGAATACACGAAGCTTTAGAGAGAGACTTGGCAGTTTTCATCCCATTTGTTCTTTTTAAGATCTCATGAGAGCATCTAACAAAATCCTGCGTCACACCAAAACCTGCTCAAAGCAAGCACACAGTGAATCAGCTTCTTCAACCACTAAACCACAGAATACATAATGGTGAGATGCATGAGGATCTGAAGCAGTTCTGGTCACTCCCAGACTGCCTCAGATCCCACTTGTGCAAGACATCCACATTCAGAGGAGAAATTCAAAAATCAATGGCATTTAGGCATGTGATAAAACCAAAGCATGTGCTTGAACACATGCTCCTGCCCCATGATGGAAGGTGTTTGAAGCAAGCATGGAAGAGCCATTTGAAAGCTTAAAAACCATTCTTTTCCTCTGTGGAAGAAATCCCTGCACAAAAAAGCAAAACAGTGGGCTAGATTTGCCTCTCACTGTCATCACAGCTAATCTCTAGCGACTCCACAGTTGTCACAAGGAAAATTAATCCAGGTTTACAGAGATGTAACAGACAAATCTAGACCACTACATCTCTCTCTTGCTGTGTTTACAATAACAGTCCAATAAATGAGTATTTGTGATCGGGCACTGCTTTTTTAATCTGTTTGCTGGAGTATCATAGGATTTGTTTGATGATTTGATGACTTAGTTATTAGTGGATTTACAGATTGCATATGATTAGCCAGCATATTTTGGATTTTTTTTTTCTCTGTTTCTATGCAGAGAAGCAATTTTGACTTCTAAAGCAAAACCAGGGCATCGTCAGTAGTTTTTAATGTAGGTGAACATCTTCCATTCATAGAATCCCTGTGTAGCTCTGAACTACTTACACAAAGTGCCAAAAACCTAAAGGATTGCATAATGCAGGAAAGAGGCTATGAATGAACGTCATTCATACTTCTTGCCTACACAAGTCTGTGGATCTTCATGGCATCTCCTATTCATTTTCTTCAGTTTTGCATGAATGGCTGAAAACGGGCCACAAATCATTCACTGCCCGTCAAAACTCTTCCCGTGGCATTTCTCAGTGCCTGCTTGATGGGACCAGGAGCACAGCAAGGACTGCTGCCCATCAATAACACAGCAGGCACAGGTAGAAAACACAGTGCTTTTCACTGGGTGTTTATGCCTCCCAGCTTCAGAAGCAGCCACAAGAACACAGGCAAGATCCAGGTAATGAAATCCAAGCCCACCATCTTCCAGGGCTGGTACTTTAAAACCCTGAAGAGCTTCTAGGAGCTATGGGGATTGGCTCAAGCATCTCAGCCTAGCAGGGTTGATGAGCTCAGTACTTAGCTTAAATGAGAGCCTAAGACGAGTCCAAAAAATGGTATTCCTGTCATCTCCATACTTCCTAGGATTTTCCAAAATGGCTAATGCATCCTACCCAGCACAAAATGCCCTGGCAGGGCTCTAGGAGCCTGGCACTTGTGAACACCCAAGTGCTTCTCTTCTAGTCAACAAAAACATATGGGAACTTCATCCTTTCCTAATTTTTAAAGGCCAAAAAGAGACATGAACTGCCTTTCCCTGACCTAACTCTTATATAGGTCAGATGAGCACCAGCCCTGAACTGGAAGTCATGTAATCATGTTAGGACAACAAAGAGCCTGAGCTAATAAACCTGGCCTTTCCAAGAGCTTATTGGTTTGGGCTCAGTGCCATGCTGAGGTTAACAAGGTAAAAACCCGTTTAACAAAGGAGACATATTTGACCAACCACAGTCAGGTCAATCATTTAAGATTTAAACATTCCCTCCAGAGGTATTTACCCAGTCGCTGCACGTTGCTATAGTTGATTCTGTACCTTCTGATGCTGCTTTAAATTATATCTCCCAAATCAAATTAGAGTAAAAGAAGCTTTCCTATTTCCTTATTGCAGTTGACAATCGCACGTGGGGTCAGCAGAGAGTCTGAATTCACATGAGAGAAGCTTGAATCACCTATTACACCCAGCAAAAGAATCTGTAGCTCAAAATATGAATTCCCTTTTTTTCCAAGGTTAAACTAGAACAGTCAGAATATTCTCCCCTATATTGAGAACGTGTGTGCATGTGTGTGTTTATCAGCACTGCATTTTATACACTGCTTCGTTCAAACCAATATACACCAGGTTTTATGGTGTATTTTGGCTCAAGTGTGATTGCCAGGACAGTGTTTACAGCAATATTCAGCGTGTTCTGCATAGCCCTGCCCATCAATCAACACTGTAATAAAGCAGAAAGGGAAATCACTGGAAAAGCAGCAGAGCTGCTGAATTCAAGTAAGCCATTCAAAACTAGTACAGAGAAAATGCAAAGGCAATTGGGTCAAAGTAGCCATTTACCTATTGTTTAAAGGAAAAAAAGAAGCATATACATGCTGCATTATGGTTTGCCTTAAAAAAATAACATGGGCTGCAAAGTGTTAATTTTTTTCCTGCCTGTTTTCTCTGGGTTAGTGTTTCAAGATGACTGCTGCTCCATATAGATTTATAATATGTATGTGTTTATTCACACATCTCTAAGTCAACAGGAAAGGCAGACCAGAATACCAAATCTATCATTAAATCTACATGTTGGCACCTACAAAAAGCTGCAGGGCTTCATTTTTTTCTGGCTAAGATTGAAGGGATAAATTGAAAGAATGAACAAACAAACAAGGCACGCTCATCCTTAAAATACACACACAGAGCAAGAGAGGCAGAGAGAGGGGGAAAAGAAGGTGTCTTGTAAGGTTGTTGCCTTTCAGGTTTGTCTAACAGATCAGGAATAAGTTTAGGAGCAGTATAATCTCTGATTCTTTCTGGGTGTCACATGGGCTTGCTGACAAACACTGGGGCTACAAAGCCCCAGCCCTGGGCTGGCTCTGAAGCAACATGTGCTATTCCCAATTGAAACACTGGAATGTGATGCAGCTTCCAGCCCTTGCCCAACTTGAATATCCAGGCTCTGCTTCACAGTTTTTATTCTCTCCCCTACTGTGAAGAAGTGCTTCACAGTGTCAGGGTGTACCATCCTGGAATCCTAATCTTAGAATTAGCACCTCTAGATGCTACTGTAAAATAAATGATGATGATGATATTGATGAATTATCACTCGTTTGGTTGGTTTATTTTTATTTTACCTTAGTCTAGATCATAAAGAATTAACATAAAAATCAAGCTAGGATAAGATCTGTGTACCCAAGGCCCCACAGAATTCCCACTGAAGTCATTAGGACTTGAATGGAAATTGAAGAAGGCTCTGAAATGGATTCAAGGTAGGTGCTTCTGCACTGCCCTGCTGGGGGTCACAGCAACACCCAGGGTGACAGTCACCTTCAGTGCATCCACCAGACTGTGAATGAAAGCCAATCAACAGAGCTGGGAGTGCAGACAATGCAGGCAGGGCAAAGGAGTGCTCAGTGTGAAAATGAAACCGAGGAGAGATGTTCTTAGCCCATTAAGAGCTATAATGAAATACTGCATCTTGAGTTTGTTGCTGTTAGAAGGAAGCCAGGAAACGAGCAAGAATTCATTATAAAGCTGCTCAAGACCAAAACATGAATCATTGGGTTCTAAAAAAACCCAGTTGTCTAGAGAACGGCATAGATGAAAATGAATGGAATCTCTTTAAATTACTCTCTGTATAAAGTCTTTCACATTCATCCTTTCTGGCTTTCTGATTAGTATCTTTCTGGGATGTGGGTTTTTAAATAATTCCACACCACACTCCCAGCTTCTGCAATCAAAACACTGAAATGGCTCTTGATTCTGCATTTTTCATCTTCATTTACAGGGGAAAATGTCTTCTACAGTAAGAAATTTGAACACCTACTGTCCTACCCATCTACTGGATATCCCCAAAAGTGTGTGCTGAAGGCTCAGTAATCAAATGTGATTAAGATTCCCTCATCACTTTACAAATAAGGGGACTTTTGTATGTTATTGCTGCATAAAGGAGGATTAAATCACCTCTGGAAAGCCCTCAGGATCATTTAAGTGCTGAAAAACTGAGACCCCTCTGATCTCAGCATCCATGACAGGAAAGCAAAAAAACCCCAAATCCTACATAGTGAATTGAGAAGACTTCCCTGCAAACCCAGATGGGAACACCTACATGGAAAATATGGCACCAAAACACAGCCCCTGGCTGTTTTGTTCATGCTCTGACCAATTTCCTGAGAAAAGGAGGCTTGCATGACCACATGGTGTGCTTATCTACATCTGTCCCTCACACCAACCCCTTCCCAGCTATTTCTGAGCCCTCCAGCAATTACACTTTCCATGTGACAACTCCACTGAAGGAGGAGCAGCACTGGGAGCTGAACTGGTGTCAGTCATGGGGGAAAGCACCTCGAAGCTGGAAACTTGCCATGTTCTAAGAACCAGAAAAGCACAAGCTGAGTTCATTTCTTGCTAGATGTACCTCATCAGAGCAAAGAAATCCAACCATGAGATACAAGTCTGTTGAAAATTTTGTTCCCTTATCTCACAGCTGGCTGGCTGGGACCATCCCAATGGCAGGAGTTTTGCTCAAGAAGGATGCTGCCCGGTTATTCTGTTAACCAAGACTCCTTGGAGAAGCACAAGAAAGAAAAAACAATTCAAGAAAAATCAGAAACCACAGAAGATTGACTAAGACCTCTGGCTTCTCATAGGAACACGTCCCACTCATGACTGCTGGAGTGGATTTCACAAGACTTACTGTGATGACATCCAAAATTTATTACAGCTTTTACAACAAAACCATGTCTAGTAAAGAGTGATGTAGTGACAACATTTACTTGTCTGGATTTAGCTTCTTTGGGCACATAAATATACTTTTGTACTTCAAGAACAGCCATAGCTGCCTACTAAATCATGAATAATACAAGGCAGCTTTGTAGACCTTTAAACACATGTACCAACTTGGTTCTGTCTCCTTCCTAAATCTGCTTCCTTACTACCTGCACAGTCATCCCAAGGCCCTGCTCTGCTCATTGTCTATCAACCTGAGCTTCTGAAATGGAAGTCTTTGGAAATCATGCCTTTAAACTCCTATGCTTTCTGAGAATGGAATTCATTATTTTCAGACAGTGGCCAACTTTGTTTTCCCATCTCCTCAGTTACAAAACAAACTGAAAACTTTATCTGTCTTCCCTAGTACATGCATGATGAACTTAGTGCAACTTCATTTGAAAAACAAATTTATTGACCATAGGTGTGAAAACCCTATTGTACATATAAATCAAATAGTAGATTTCTAGTAAGCACTGAACAAGGTATTTTTCTGGTGTAATGGTTTAAAAAGAATCTAAAAGAACGTTAGAGTAAAATAGGAATAGGTGGAAAAACTAGCAGTATTTCACATTGCAGTTTTTGGGGAGCCAGATTTGAAGCATCTTGAAGTGCCCTGAGTTCCAGAAAGCAGCCTGAGTGTGATGTCAGAAAATCAGACCCTTGAAGTGCCTCATGCTCATGTTGTTGGCCACCTCACAGGTAAAATAATACCTTCCATACACACTGCACTCACTGATTCCTGGTTACAAAAATCAAACAAGGAATAGGGGGTACTTTGCCAAGCAACATGATTGTATTTGAAAAACCTGAATCCATCCAGGAGTAGCCATAAAACCAGGTCTGAGCCCAGCCCTGCTCTCAGTGTCACACCAAAAGCTGGTCCAGCTCCAGGTGGCTGCCCCAGCAGCCTTGCCCCTGATGCTGGCCTTGCCCTTCCCTGCCAGGGGAACTCTCCAGGACAGCCTTCCCCAGCTACCCACACTAGCCCTGACCCCCAGAGAAGGACCTACCAGCCCCAAAATCACACTCCTACCCCAAGGCAGGGCACTACCCAAACCCAACACTTATATTTCCAAGAAGGACTGATGTCAGACAAGCTAATCCATCTTGACTGCACCAAGAAATAAGGGGAAAAAACCCAAAATCCAATAAAACAAGCCCCTACTCAAATGCTAGTTTGCCCACATTTTACAGTATCCCCATATGCCACAAAGGGCTCAGGCTATTTTCACGTTCTGTTTTGCTGTTGCTGTTCTTATCAAAACACATTGTTCTTTCCCTGTGACATTTCTTCATATCTTTGAAAGAATGCTCTCTTCTACCACAAAATATTTGGCTTGAATCCTCCAGTGAGGAGGAGCCAAGGGTTTGGCTCATGTTTTAAAAACAAAAGAAATATTATCCTAAACATAAAACAAATGAGTGCAACTGTAACAGTAGATGGAGATAGAGCTCCTAGCACAACCTATGAATAATTCCAAGTCCTATTAGAAGTAACACAGCTTTCTGAATTTCCCTAGAAAACAGCATGTCATGATTAGGTTCCAGCTTGACTGAAATGCATAATACCACTTTTTTCAAAGACAGAGCTGAACAAAAGACAGTATGTAGCGCAACAACTTAGATTGCAAAGTGTATCCACTTACAATCTCAAATTGTGGAAGACACTGTGTGCACACATAAGAACAAGATAATAAAAGAGGGCTCTTACCTCCGTCCCCAGATCCTGAGCCAGCATCTGAGAAAAGAACAGAAAGGAATTTATATTCATGTGCTCCAGTATGTGCTGGGAGCATGCAAAGCAAGGCTTCAGTGAAGCGCACTACAGTGTACCTTGCCTTTGATGGCATCCCTGGGTAAATTATTGAGATCTAATCTGAATGTAATTCACTCAAGCCATCTTTCTCGTGTCTCTGGTTTTTTTTCTTTAAAGTCTCTCTATCAGATGAAAATAAAATAAGCCACAGAATAATGCAATGCCTTTAGAAGTCTCTACCTCGTTTTTTTGTACTTAGACTGATAAATCTTTGCTCCCAACAGCAGTAAAAAGTTACTCCAGTTGGTCACTACTAAATCCTCACCAAGGAGAAATTTTAAACCCATTTGTAAATTTGTATCATTATCTTTAGGAAACAGGACATCTCATTAAATTCTAACTAGTTGGAATAAATCATTACATTACTATTATTCAAAGTCTTCAGATAAATTATTAAAGTGCCATTTTTCTCAAGGTTGTTCCTGAGTTTCAAAACTGAGTGCTTTCTTTTTCCTCTACTTGACATTTTGTTGCCTGGAATGATGAGAGTCACAAATTTAGAAAGTGCAACACCACAAAATTGCCAAGCCCAGAGCTGCAGTAAGAAAGTTTCTAAGCAAGGCAAAGCACGGAAATGCACACACACAGGGCTACCAAAAATAATGCCTAGGAGTTTCTTCTGCAGGGAAGGGAGGGAGGCTGCCATCCTATCCTTCCCCTTGGTGGAAGAGTTACACAATTATCAGCATCAAGATGAACAGAAAGAGTTTGGAATAGTTGCTTTGGGATCAAAGCATCCTGGCAACTGTTAGATCTCATTTACTGACAGGGAGGTCTGGTGGATCTGAACTTGCACATGCCATCGCTGCTCTAAACTAAGAAAGAAAAGGAAAATCTTTGCTAAATAACTGGTTGTAAGAATTGCTTCAAATGGTAGATTTATTCAGCAAGGCTGCAAAGGACAGCTGCAAAAGGTGGCTGAAAAAGGGAACAGAAATAACAGTGTTTTCCCAGTGACCATGTCCTAAATTCTCCTGATCTGATCCTTTGTTCCTGATGCTCTTTCCCAAATGAGATACTGAGGAAAGAAAGGTGTGCACTGCAGTGCCCCCATGGCTCTGGGAAGCTTTGCTTGTCCAGGTGTGCCCCATGTCCCCAGCACACAAAAAGAAAGGAGCAGCTCCTGCCACAGTGAGCTCCCACGGTACCTGGCTCTCTGCACAAAAGGACTTGGTGTCCCTCCTTCTCCTCTGCCCTGCAGGGCCCAGAGCCCACCAGGCAGGGCCAGAAGGGTGCTCACTGACACTTCCCCCAAAGCCCAGGCCCCTGCTGGGGGCTCTTCAGCACCTTCTCTCTCTGCCCCATCCCATTGGGAAAACCTAAGGAAAATGGCTGTTCCCTTCTCCACTGAGCTCCTCCTTGGGAAAAGGAAGAAGAGACCAAAGACCTTGAGCAAGAAGGAAAATATCTTCTCTTTCCTTCTCTTCTGTTTCTGAAATCCACAATGTGTTTCAAAGACAACTGCCAACACAGTCATTGCCAGCAGGCAAATAAGTTTCAGAAAAGTTGTAGTAATGTGCTGAAATTATCTCTTTAATCAAAAAGTTTGAACCAAGAAGACCGGTTGCTGTGCTGAGAGAATTTCCTAAGTTGAACAAATCCTACATCACAGTAGGTTTTGTCAGCCCAAGCTCCATTTAATACCAATTTATGGACAAAAAAATTGCAGCATATGTTTTTTTCTTCTGGAAAATTGTCAGGTAACAGCTTCAGAGAAGAACAACATTTCCAGAGAAAGGAGTTTATTTTCTCTCAGGTGTATGAAACATGAAATTACAGCACTGAAAAAAGTTTGTCTAATGTACTTTTTATTGACTCCTCCATCCTCAGCCAAGAAAAAATTCTGCTTTAAGTTTAAAGAACTCTCTCAAGAACAAAGGCTTACTCCTGCTCTTTTCAAGTTAACTTCACTGCCCACCTCTAACAGATACCAAGCACGAAAGAAAAACATCAAGAACTCCTGCACATAAGCAACTGGGTTTTCCTGGCAGATTTTGCTCATTCACCTTTCTGGCTGTTTTCATACAAGCTGAGATATAAACAGCTCACAAGGCTCAGAGTTGAGCAAAGCTGTCTCACATGCCATTCAGTTTCCTCAAGCCCAGAACAAAACACCTGTGGCACAGACCTGCTCATTATGTGTGCTTTGGACTAAATCCTCAGCTGGTATAAATTGGCAGGACTCATTACAGGCAGTGCTCTGTTGAATCATACCAGCTGGGGATCTGGCCCTTCAAGGATAAGGAAAAACCTAAGGAACTGGATTGCAGGCAATAATGCTCCAGCTCTCTCTCTCTCCAGATTATGGAGAGGTTTGTGGTAATCCAGATGCCCATTTATCAGACATCTGCTCACTTAATCTGCTACCAGTTCACTTGTCCTAGCAGCTCAGAAGTGTAGACAGGGCACAGGATGATCAGGAGCACAAGACACAAATTAAAAAACAAATCTACTTCTCTGCTGAACTCTTCCAAACAGTGCCAGGGGTACAGTGTATCGGGAACTGTGAGCTTATAGTAAGTACTTAAAAGGAAAGGATGGCAGCAAATTTTCACGCCCCCCAAAAAATTAACCAGCAATGAATTCAAAGCAAGAATGCAAATGGTTCTTGCCATTTTCCTGGGGGCATGGCAGGCAGGCTGGGTGAGTTATACCTACCAGTGGCACACGATCCCTCGGACACCAGCAGGATTTCACTCTGCTGCTTGCAGGCAGCCTGTTTCAAGTAGCATTCGTTCTGGTAGGTGTCACCATTGGAGCCGCACACGGGCACGTAGTCATTGTTGCACTGATGGGAAGGGACAGAGAGCAGCAGCGTTAGTCACATGAGCACAGGGGACACAGCACCCATTGGGGTGCCCCCACACACACCCCCTGCTCCCTGCCAGCATTAAAAGCCTGGGAAAACAACAGAGAGGGACATTGACAATCCTCTCTCTCCTTTACAGCTACTGGGGAGAGGAAGGGGTACTTGAAAAAAATAAAAACAACAGATTTGAAGAGATTAGGGGAAAGGTAATCTGAATGGGTGAAGTGTTTAGTAAGTGCCCCAGAGAGGTCTCTGACTGCCAGCAGGAGCAGGGGGCATTCCCAGGGAAGGAATATAGGCAGGGCAAATGACTCCTCACATCTGCAACCACAGCTGCTGTGTTTCCATTGGATGGCTCCAGACAAACAGTAATGAGCAGGCTCTCTCTTCCCCTCCTCCTGCACACACCCCTGCAGTGCTACGGAGGTCTGCACACACAAGTCTGTGTCTGACTGTTCAAGCACTGACTGGCAGAGGGAAATTATTTCTGAGACACCAACGATCCAAGCCCACCCCTCTTTCTGCACAGACACTTCAGTTGCTGGCAGGCTGCAGCTGGGATGCTCCACGAAGGTCCAAGCCCTCCCCACGGTGGGCAGAAGCAGCAGCCCTGCAGCGAGCCCAGCCAGGGCAGAAGTTTCTCACACCACACACCCCTGCTTTGGCTCAGACTCCTGCTGAGCTCTGCCTGATTTCCTGTCCCACTGGAAGACAGTTTTGCCCCTTCTCGTTCATTTAAAAAAGATAATCATTTCATTTGAGACTGAAAATTGGGCAACCTACGGGGTGCAGTTATCACAAGATAATCATGCTTGGAGGCTTAGAAATACTTGGATGTGCCCAGTACATGGCAATTATACCAGGGATATGATTATCTCATGATTACCCTACTCCTGGTATGCCTCATTGTTTAATTAGAACAAATGGAATGATCACAATTATTATTTACAAATGCTCACCTCTGCCTAAATCCAAGTAAAAATTTAGAAGAAATCATACATCCTATTTAGCTGTATCGTGCCATTATGTGTCTGAGGTGTGTTTGTTGGGCACAATGTAACACGCAGAACTGAAATATCAGGGATATTAACATCAAAAATGCTTTAAACTGAATGACTACAGAAGTGATTAACACAAACAATTGCATAGATTGCATTAATTGCAGGCCTCCACACAGAGCAGCTGCCAAGAAATTATTCATAGTTGGTCAGAGTGACATTTTGATTGGGCCAAAACAAATGACATTTTCCTTTTGCATTGTATTCTCTTCAATCTTCCCAAGATGTTGTCCACCCCCAGCGCCCTCTTCCCACAGCACAAGGAAGAAAAACAGCAGCCACAACAGTAGAAACCCTCTCCTTCTGCTCCTCACGAAGGATTCCTCCATGCAGAGATTTTAAACTGTTGATTAAAAATGTTTCTAGGCTATTTTCACCATTATGTTCCAAATCTGAGCAACGTTTCAAGCCTAAAATGCCAACTTCATCCAGAAGTTCAACAGCAATTGCTAGAGGCTGATCTGGAATACATAACCAGGACAATTAGCACAATCGTGCATATTTTTTAAAGCATGAAGCATCAAATCATGCTTGCCTTAGGTGTAATATCTGATCGTCACCCAAGGATTTGTGAGGAATTTGGCCTGGAGTATCTCAACAGGCTTTCTTACATGTAGAAACAAGGTTGGATTCTTTGCCCAAGAAACAGAGAGGCAACTTTTCTGCCCGAGAAACACAAAGGCAACTCCTCTGTCGCTTTCACCCAGAGCAAGGGATGATCTTTGACACGGACTCAGCTGCAGATCTGAAAGGGCAGACAGCCCCACATAAATGCTGAGATCCCAATCCACACAGAGGAGTGCTATGAGCTAGGCTGCAACTTCCTCCAAAGGTTGGCCAATTTTAAAATGCATTTAAGAGACATCAGGATCCCAGGAAGTATTAGTCCACTATTCCCACCAGCACCTTTGGAAAACTAGGATTCAGATGGGAAAGGCACAAGGAGCAAAGGGAGAGATATCTTCCATATGGATCCTGCCTTGGCTCTGAGCTGGAAACTGTAAAGTAAGTTACCCAGGAAAGAAAACAGGGCCACCAATGAGAGGGCTGTGATGTTGGTCACCAGGCAGTTCCTAACCCACTAGAGCCAGACTCCTGTGTTTGCCCATGCTGAATCCTGTGCTCATAGCTCATCACAATCATAAAATACCTCCTGCTAGTGCTGGAGAGTATCACATGTTGAATGTCAGTCTAGTGACATATTTTTGTCACTGGTTTAGAGCTCACTAGATCAGGCCCTAGATGTAGGAATGATCATTCATCCCCAGGTAAGGACTGAGCAAGCCCTCAGGGAAATCCATGTTAAAACTCCCACTAAACCCAGCAGCACAATGCCATACAGTTCACTTCTCTCTCACATGCCAGTGTTTAACATACAGCTGTAGAGCAGGGAAATGGACTCATGCAACTCCCTCATGTGCCAGTCAAAGGCTGCCATCCTCAGCATGAGCAGCCTTCAGTGCCCATTGTCACAGCCAGGGACAAACCATCTTTGGGAGCCTTTGGATCACTGCTGTGCGCTGAAAGCAGGTGGTTTGTTTCCTAAAGGCAATTGTAACCTGTGTAACTCCTCCTCCTGGTAACACTGTTAAAAGCTTGACCTTCTCCTACTTTCATGGATCAACTACTCCCAAAATGCCGCCCACATCTTGAACCAAGCAGCACAAAAATATATTCTAGAAATATAACAAAGCTGGAAGTTGGACAGGTGATGTCCAACAGGTCATCAGGACAGGTGATGCTGCAGCTCCACAAACACTGAAGCACGTGGAAGACTCAACATGCATGAAAACAGGAGTCCTTCCTCCCATAGAAACCAGTGACTGTCCACTGGCTTGGTGACTCAAGAGGAAAGACACTGATGTAAATATCCAGTATATTTTTGATACCCTCATGAAATGTCAGAGGGAAGAGCCCAGCTGCCAGACCTATGGCTTTGGGCAAACAGGTACAGACCCAACAAGCCATGTCTCCAAGCTCCTGCCTGCTGGCACAGCTCTACAGCCCTTCTGTTGGACCCACTGAGTCTGAGGAAAGGAAGGGTTGGTGGTTTCCCACATGCTCAGCCCTCCTGCAGGAGCCAGCACTGTCCTGGAGCCTTCCTTCCCTGCCAGCACCAAAGTCTGGGCTTGTCCTGCACAGGGACTCTGCATCTCCTGATCAGAGCGGGACACAGTGTTTTTCAATAAAATACATGTCTCACTGAGAGTTGTCACAGTAGACTGTGACAATGAGAACCAGCCAATATGAACCTCTCTCTCAGTGCTTGCCCGCTGGCTCTCCACGGTTGGAAGCCTAACTTGGATGTTCCAGAGCAGTCTGATCATATTCATCCTTTCAAATAAAAATAAATTCATTTTAACTCCACTTGGGCAGATATGAAGCATCTGTAATTCTGGTTTGAACAAACCTAAACAAAGACTGCAGAAGCCCTGCTCTCCACTTCCATGTTCTCAGCCCCTCAATACACAGGCTGGTCAGCCCAGAACTTTTCATCAGTACTAAGGCAAAATGAGCTCTCTATCCTTGTCTATTCTCTCAAATTCATGAAGAAGACACAAAACACACTTACAGTGATGAGGAGCCTGCTACTGATGTGCTCATTATCACCTCAGAGAGCTGTCACTGAAATGAGAGCCCTGGATTCTGTTTGGGGTCCCCGTTACTTGTGACATAAGTTACCTGGCCATCTCTGTTTCACTTAGCCAGCCTCAGACACCACACTAGAAATTAATTTTCTACTCCAGTGGCATATCCTTTTGGCTTGTCACAGTGTCCACTGATGTTACAAGAGCAGCTAACATCCCCCCAAGCTCTGCCTGTATCAAAGCGCTGTGTTTCGCTACAGAAGCCCCCGGCACCACAGCCCTTGGCAGCGCTGGCACAGCATCAGCCACAGGTAATCTGCCCTCCAAGGTCACAGTCAGCCCTGCAGCTCCACACAGGGCCCACTGCAAACAAAGAGCTCTGAGGTTTACAGGGCCTGATCCAAAGGCCAGGGAAACCAAAGACTGCTGTTGATTTCAACCCATTTCCTAGTGATCAGCCCACAATTGCCCAACTCATTATTTTGATGTTATTTACATATTCATATACCAATTGCCTGATTTCCTTAAATCTGTTTCAACTGCCCCCTACAGAACTGCTAAACCCAGCATACTTAGACTGTTCACCTCTCAAAGAGGGGACCACACAGCCTGGAGAAGTTTACCTTCCTCCATTTACCCCAAATCACCAGGCATTAGCACCCTGACTTGGGAAAACAGCGCTCCCAACACCTTCTTCCCTGCGAATGGCAACATCGGAATTTGCACCCTCCAGGTTATGAGTTCACTGCTTTATTCCAAATGGCAACACCAAACAGGGACCAAAGACAAGACCCAAGCATCCTCAGTGGCTGCTCTAAGCTCCTGAGACTCAGTGCACAACATCTGCCCTGGCTTACCAGCAGGCAATGGGACAAGTCACAGACATTTTACTGCCTTACAGATTTTTCTTGGAAAGATAAAACAGACCAGACCACAACCCGTGTATCACTGCATATGCTGAGCCAAGGCAAATGCTCAAAACAGCATTCTCACGCTGAATATTTGATTGCATGCAAACTCCAAATGTAATAAAAGACTCCCACAGTCAATATGAATTCCCTTCCAACATGGGAAACACAAGCATTTAAGAACTACTGTCTTGCTCTCATTACAGAAAATTCCTTCCTTGTTTAAAATGAAGGAAGTTATCACTTGGGTTTTATCTCCAAAGGCACATTTGTCTCTAGAAATATAAACTATAGTTGCGATGCTTTAACATGAATAGTCTATGAAAGCTCAATATTAACATAGTCTTTACAGATGTGCCCAGTTTGAGCTGTGCACTATTTGGCCTGCTCTACTGTAAACACTCAAATCAGCATTGTAAGTTTCACAACTTCACCAATCCACATTAAAATGCAGAAAAACATTGGGGCATAAACACACATACAACCCTGGTCTGGTACATGCTTTAAACTCCTTTAATTTGTGCAGTTTCTATTCAGGTCATTATTTAAAGACCAGCTGTTCTGCGAGTTAGCTAAAACATTAAATGGAATCCTTCATAATGAAATCATCTGACTTTGAGAAGGGCTGAGGTTTAGATGTAGCTGAGAAAGGAAGAGAGAAGAAATAGAAGGAAAACCCCTTACTACTCAGTAATAGCTCTCCTAAAACTATATAAAACCTAAAGGAAGTTCATCATTTTGGAACAGAGGGATTGCTCCTTAATCTGATCAGCTGGGCAGATAAACAGGCAGAAGCATTGTCACTATGCAGCCCTTCCTGAAAATATTGCATAAGCACATTACAGATCCATTTCTTTAACTAGATCAGAACTCCGAATACAATAAGCCATGATCTGTATCAGAAATGAATTTAGAAAGGACTCTAAATCCTCGTTAAAAGGGCAGGAATGAAAAATCAGAAATGCACAACCTGAAACTGCAGACCCAAAGGGACATTTAAAGCCACAGCATCTGCATTTTCCCAGAGAAACTTATGTCTTCTTGACACCAGTTGGTTCTCCTGCCAGCTTTTATACACACAGCCTGGTTTGCCCTCTAACTTCTCTGCACATAGAGAAATAAATTGCCAAGTGATAGGTTATAAAGGCAGATCCTTGATTTGTATTCTCATTAGTGAATTAGAGAACGAAATATCAATCTTCTTACCTTGAACTGACAGACACAAGTCACACTGTCTCCAATCCTTAAACACTCCCCATCAAATTTACAGGTATTGGTGTCGCAGAGAAAGAGATCATTTTCTCTGTCATCGTAACCTCAAATGTAAAGAGAGGAAAAAAGAAGTCAGCTTTGGTCTAGCAAGAGGAACAATATGGGATGATTGCGTTTTAGTGCACACAGCACAGTAACCTTGTTGATGAAACTGACAGAGTCCAGATCTCCTTTTGTCCTTCCCTGTCCTCAGCTTTTCACTTTTCCTCTTGTTTCTCCCTCGATGTTTCTCTCAGTTCTTATTCCCCACTACCTCACACACTTTTTTTCCCATTTCACGGACTCGGTTTCCTCAAAAGTCACCCGGTAATTATGCTATTTCATGGCTCTGGGTTGGAAATGTCATCAACTTATCCCCATCCGATCACAAATCTGTTGGACAAAAGTCCAAATCGGAATTTCTCCAGCCCATGACACAACAAAGCCCCCAATAATAAAGACAAACAGGCTGTGTGTTTTCTGTGATGGTCTGCCTGATCCCAATGAAGATTGATGACCTCTAAGTTAACAGGAGAAGTGCCAGGTTCCCCACGAGCCGCTGAGTGAACCGAGCTCTTCGCCTTCATATTCTCCAGGAAAAACCAACAGATCTGACTGAACATTCAGTTCACGAATACAAGCATGAATTTCAGATTTCGCTAGCTGACTTCCCACTCCAACAGCGAGTGGCAAGACACTAAGCAAAACAGCTATATCAGACTCCAAACCCATTAAGATCTGAATCCATTGATTTTTTTAAGAAACATCCGACCGCTCTTAACCGTATCGCTGTATGTTTAAAACGAAGAGCTCACAGCGCAAATTCCCCCCGATCTAACACGTCATGTGCGATCCACGCAGTACCCCAAATAACGCTCTTCCCCTTAGAAGGCTACCACAGTCTAATTCCCGAATTATTTGCGGTATCGGAGAAGGACCGGCTGCTGACCAGCATAGGAAACCCGTTACAAAGGTCAGCCCGACTTTAGGGCTCGGGCAGCGGGTTCCCGGTGTGGCTGCCCCGATCCGCTCTCGGCTGGGTGCGCACGGCAGCAGCCGCCCGCAGGATGCGCACACGCGGGCCCGGCTCCCGCAGCCGCCGCGAGTGCCCCGTTCCAGCGCGGAGCCGCGCTCGGCGGGGCCGGGGCTCTCTCTCTGTGCCCGGCGAGCCTCCCGCACCGGCGGAGGGCGCGGCTGCCGCGCCCGGCACCGCGGAGTGAGGGGCAAGCGGGGCCCCGGGGGCTGCGATCGCACCGGGAACGGCGGCGAGCCCCGACGCCCGGCACTTTTAGCCTTCGCTGTTCCCGTGCATTCAACGGGACGCGGCATCACCCTCTGAAGTTGCATCCCCCGGGCTCGTCCGCGCAACTCCGAGCGCCCGGCGGGGCACGGCGGGGCCCGGGCGCGGGGCGCTCCGGTGCTTACCGGAGCAGTTCCAGCCGGTGGGCGTCTGGCAGTCGCTTAAGGAGGTAGGGAAGGCCGCCAGCTTGTCGGGGCGGGCGAGGACGAGCAGCACGGCGGGCAGCAGCAGCCAGCAGCAGCAGTCGCAGAGCGTCCAGCCGCCGCCGCCGCACTGCCGGGGCGGGGAGGGCTCCCAGGGCACCATGACTTCCTAACTCAACTCTCCGGCAGCGGCGTGCCCCCCGGGCGGCGCGGCGGGCGGCAGGGACGGGCGGCGGGGCCGCTGGGCATCCCGGGGCCCCGGCCGGCGGCGGCAGCGGGTCAGCGAGCGGCGGCCGGGCGCTACGCTGGGGCGAGCGGCGGAGCCCGGCGGGGCGGCGCGGGGGTGCGGGCGGCGGCGGGGCGGGGAGCAGCTGCCATAGGGGCCGGGCGGCGGGGAGCGGGGGGAGGGCGCGGAGGGGCCGCCGCCGCGCAGCCGCCGCCGCCGCCGCCTGCCCCGCTCTGCCGCCCGCATCCCTCTGCGCGGGGGAAGCAGCAGGTCCCGGCCCGCCGCGTCACGTGCGCCGCCGCGCCGCCCCCATTGGCCGAGCGGGATGCGGGGCCCGGCGGGCGGGGCCGGCGGAGCCGCTGCGCCCCGCGGCAGCGCCCGGGGCAGGGCAGCGCAGGGCCGGGCCGGGCAGCGCCGGCGGCGGCGACAGCGCGGGCAGCGGGCGGCGCTCCGCACCCCTGCGCCCGGGCCGCCGTCCCGCCGGCTGCGGGGATGCCCCGGCCCCGACGGGGCGCGGGCCGGGCAGCTCCGCGCCTCTCCGCGCCCAGACATGTGCGCGCACCGCCCCGGCCGGCGCCGAGCCGCAGGTGGCAAGCGCGCCCGCGGGCAGGGACATCCGTGACACTCTCCGGGCACACGCACCGCACACGCCCGGGCGCTGCTGAAGTTGCCAACGGCGCGCCCGGGTGTCCGTGTTTAATCACGCGCGGCTGCGACGTTTGATAAATAAAACACCGTCACGGCTGTAGGGTCTGGAGCGGGCACAGGGCCGGAGAGGTGACGAAGGGAAAGAACGAGCACTGCGGGGAAAGCAGGGAGAAGAGAGAGAGGAAAGATCTTGCCCAGCCTCGGCAGGCAGCGGCCAAGGTCTTCTCGGGCTGCGGCACCATCCCGCTATCCCCGCGACGGAGCCGGAGGAAAATGCACCATCACTCTAGCACAGAGGGCTGCTCGGGCCCCCACACCTAAGGCACGCAAGCGGAGCGCAGCCCCGGAGCAGCATCCCGCCGCCTCCAGCCGGCGATGTGCCACGGGGCTGCGGGAGCCGCCTCCCCCGCTGCGCCCTGCGCCGCCGATCCTCCTCCCTCCTCCCATCTGGGGCTTCGGTTTTAGCAGCCGGTTGCCAGGACGGTCGGGGGCACTCCGCTCGCTCCCCCGGCGGCGGGAGCACGGCAGCGGTGCTCCCCTCACCGTGCTGCGCTGGGAGCCGCCGGCCCCGCCGCAGGGCTCGGGGCGGCCCAACTTGGCCCCCGCCGCCGCTCGGTGCCCGGGCGCAGCCAAGCCGGCAGGCACCCGCCAGGTAAAGCGGACCCCCGGACCCCCACCGGCGCTTAACGTGCTGCCGGCGGGATGGAGCGGCAGGAGGCTTGGGCGACAAGGGCGCCTTAGACTGGAGAATAATAAAAAAAGATCGGATCGATTTCTGCAGATGGCAGCAGGGAAGCGCTTTCTAAACACGGGCGCTGGACCCCGTGCCGGTGGGAGCCGCCGGCGGAGCAGCCGGGCCGGGCGGGAGCGGGGCTCTGCGCGGATGCCGGGCGTTCGGCAGGCGGGCTGGGCTGGGCTGGGCTGGGCTGGGCTGGGCTGGCCCTGCCCCTCGTCCGCCCCCTCCTCCGCCCGCATCCCCGAGAGCTCCGGCACCGCACGGGCGCTGCGGGAGCGGGCGCTGCAGGCGGGAGTGGGGTACGGCTCCTCTGGGCCCGAGACCCCCGAGTGTGTGCCAGGAGACCCTGCTGGAAGTTTGCTGTTCCCCAAAGTATGACCTCCTTTTCGGCCCCTAAGCTGACAGTCCGCACAAATCCTTACACCGGTATTACTGCTTGTTATCCCTTCATACAGGGGCACGGTATGCGGGAGCCAAGGAATACTTCACGCTCAGTTAATCCCCATCTAGCTTCTCCCTAAGCTCTAAGGCAGGGTTTCTTCTGGCTCCTTTCTCCCCTGTACATCTGTGTCTGCTCCCTGCTCTGCCCACCTGCTGCTATCTGTATTGACCTCTCCTGCCCACCTGTACTCCAGAAGCCTTTGCTACAATTAAAGGGTATCAATTTGCACATTCCAATATGTTCTAACGCTCTGATGAAGACCCACACAAATCCGTGCCTACAGTTTCCTATTTACTAATCAAGATCTAAGCAGAAAGAAAATACTAATTTTTTACTGCCTGCTAGTGGTTGTACTGAATCTTATCGTTCATCTTCTGTGGGCTTACAGAGCATCTGCCAGCTGAGCACCTGGTGCCAGATCAATTTTTTTCCTTCCTTTTATCTCTTTTCATGGCTTTTTCATGCCATTCAGTTATTTCACACTCTAGCACGTTCCTTTTATTCCCCCGTCCCCTCTTCCTTTTTGTTTAAACTTTCTTCTTTTTTTCCCCCCTCCTATTCATTATTGCTTGTTAAAACTCAGCTCTCTGCTTGACATATCACTGAGGTGGTTAAAAATCAAAAATGTCCTGGCTGGCCACAGGTACCACAGTCATACAGCCTCACCAGGGGAATGTCCTCCTCACCCTCCCTATCTTTTTTGCTCCCCCCTTGTTTCTTCTCCCCACTTCCCTGGTTCTTTTGTGTGGTCTCACTCCTCTCCATTCCCCGGGTTGCAATTAGCAGAGCCTGCAGTTTCTATTCCCTTCTTCTTCACTCTCCTCCCTTCTTCCACCCCAACCTGCCTTCATTCCCACATAGCTACAGGTCATAAAGGCACTGCTGGCCTCATCTCTGGACCAGTTTAACCAGACCCCATGGGGAAGGAAACTGCCAGGTCAGTCCTTCCCAGACGAGCAGGCAGAGCCTCTGTGACGTGTCCCTCCTGCCACAGTAACTCACGCTCCAGGTGATCCCACAAGTGTACCCGGCGTTCACAGAGTCCCATTAAATCCAGCAGCAGAGCCCGGCTCTGGCCCCTGCTGTCCCCAGAGTGTCGTATAACACCGCAGGCACCGAGCTGCAGGCTCACCGTGTGACTAACAGTTACCCTGCTGCGTTTTCAGCCACTCACACAACAGGCACTGCCTGGGGACATGAGGAAGCCCCTCTCTTTGTATACTGGTTCTCAGGCTTTGGGATGTCGAAGTTCTACCAGAGGTCCTGTAATTGCCACAACATGATGAACCTGCGCCCTTCAGACACTTTCAGGTTCAATCTCCTTATGGCACCATAGAACACTTTTTAATCTGACCAGCACTGGTATCTTCCTTAAAAAGATTTTCCTTGTTGATATGAAAACTCTACTTATAAAAACATTTTGTTAAGATAAAAAAATATATCTGTCTGCTCCAAAAGGGATGGCTAGACCCACAAGCTCCTTTTCTCAATTATGCTCTCCAGCAATTTCTTTTGAATTGTAGAGACTGAGATACAATCATTTTTTCATGTAGTTCCTAGCTCCAAAGCATTCTACCCTCTTAATGCGACACTGCACACACAATCTCTCAGCAACACATTATTCCCAGCTATACTTCAACACTTAGGCTAGTTGACATCTACAGTCTTGTACTCCCTGATGTGCCCATCCCATCTCACCACTGCACAAAAGCTACTACTTGTAAACCACGCAGGCAGCGCCAGGCTGGTGTGAGGTACAAATTGCAACCAGCATCTCCTCCCTGGAACACTGAGGTCATGCTACTGAGCCACCAGTGGGGTTCCTTGTGGCTGCATGTTTGACTCTAATGCCAGATGAGCAGCAAAAATAATCACAACCGTCTTGGAAGAGCCCTTCTTGTACATGATGCAGGCAGACTACATCTCAAGTATTAAACCTACCTCTTGTAGAGCTTTTTTGAGGCCTGCACAGTTTTGAGATGCTCAGGCTACAAGGAACAGGCTGATGAGTGTGTTCCAGGGTAGCTGATACCGATGCAGATTTATCCAATCCACGTGGCCATGCCATGTGTACCTGTGCTCAGAACAAGCAGCTGTTGGAGGTGTAGCAGGCCCTCAAAGCGAGGGCAGGGTGGCTCCTGGCTGTGCACTGCACTCCTTGAGCTGGGACTGGGCAGCAGCAGCTGGCAGAGGGGGCCTGGGGCCAGACTGCACCTGATCCCAGTCCCACGTAGCCACGTCTGTGAGTAATGCCTTCTGTTGCTGTGCTTGGCCAGCAGACGCTGTACTGGAGAGGAGTTACGCAACCTCAGTTATTCACACTTGTATTATATCTTGGCTCTGCTGCTCTTGGGAGGCTGCAGATTCCAAAAAGTTTCCCAGAACTTGGGAGAAGCCAAATGGTACAGATGAGTGTATCAAAACCTCCTCAGCTACACAAGCTCTGGGTACACAACACCCTTTCTCTTTCCTCTCTGTCTGGGTATGAAGCTATGACTATGAAGCTAACTTCATGGTTCCTTATCTTTAAAACACTTTATGTCTGATGTCTCTAAAGATCCTAGGAAGCTAACCTGGGTCAAGAATATCAGTGAAAAAAAGCTTCTTACAGTTCAGCTAATATTCATGAACAATGTTTTCTTTGAGCCTGCCATAGAAGTATGGGCTAACGTTCTACAGCTGCTAAGAACAAATCCCACCAAATTACAAGGGCCATTTGAGTTTGCCTCTTCCCTGTTGCTACCACATCATAGCATGTTTATGAAACACACATTTACAGAACTGAAAAAACCCCAACCAAACCCCACTCTGCACAATTCCTGAGAGAATGAGAGCTACACGTGTGAGCTACTGCAAGCTACCACCACTTGTCATAGTTCCTAAGAAAAAAAAGGTTAATCTATTTAATTAATCTATTTAACCTAGAAGAGATTTGCCCAAACATGGTCACAGCCAATCCTAAAGGAAATGGAATGTGGGGCTCACCAACTTCCATTGGTAATTCTTCTTGACAAAATGTGGGTCTGATTCAAAAGATCCCACCAGAAAAGGCTTGGAAACCCAGTCGCCAGTGGAAAGGCCTAAGGCAGAAGGAAAGGATGTTACCTATCCCAGCAGATGACCAGTGAAGGACACACAACCTGTATGCACTTTCTGTGTATGAAGCTGGAATTTCTCCCCTCACCATGGAAGAACAATGCTTATTTCAGGTCTGTGTATTTTCAGGCCTGGTTTGACCAAAAGTTGGCATACTTAGCCTAGACACGTGTTTCTGTCAGAAGTTTGTGAATCTCTAGCAGATTTTATGATCATCTATTTTTCATGTGTGCAGAAAAAGCACACATGGCATCACTCAAGTGCACAGGCAGTAGGGAGCTCTTTGCCTACATGCAGTTTTACAGATTTTATACAGCTTTCAGCTAAATCACATATCTCCATGCAAAGTATGCCACTCTTGGATATCACATGGATTTTTAATGCTCTGAGGGATCCTTTGGGTCTATAAACAACAACTAGATTACATTCATCTACATCATGACAGACTTCTCCCCCCTCCTTGCTTGTGAGACAAAATATGGCTCTTGTTCTTCCCTGGAACTAGTATGGAATCCAAGCACAACTCATGTACAGTTATGAGAAAACCCTGCCATATTTTTCATTGTAATTAACTGCTTCGGAGCAAGACTTCTCATGTATAAAGATGAAGAAAGGTCTCAGCTTTGCCTGAAAGACAACTTGCCTTTCAGCAATGTCTCACACTTTGAGTTTTGACTGAAACATTCCACTGCTTTGGTGACCTGTTGTGCCAAAAAAGCTGCCTCGTGTTACGCTTCGCTTTCAGCTGAATTTGCCAGCACATGCCAAGGGACAGAACAAAGTATTGCAATTTACACTGGAACACTATTTTGTGCTGCTCCACACATGAAATTGATGTCAGGAAAAAGTGCACAAAGGGCATGGAAAATGTAAATAAATACTGTGATCCTTTTACCTTCAGTTTTAAATAGATGGATTGAAATGCATGGATCCTAAAGATTTATGAATCCGTTTATAGTCCATTCTGGAGTTTTAACATTTCATGCAGCTTGTAGGAGGGAGTGTATTATTTATAAAAAGTCATGGTTATTCAGCAGTGTTTATTTCTGAAGAGCAACAAAATACCTTCAAGGGGAAGAAGAAATTCATAACTCTGGTTTACTACCAGGGTTAGCCAACTTAAAAGTCTTTTCTCATGACTGATTTACAAAGACCTTTGCTCTTCTGAGCATGTTTGGAACACTGGATATTTTGCTACCAGCAGTAGGAATCACCTCCATCTCTCAGGACAGACAGCACTGCAATGGATTCAGAGAGGTGGTGGTGGGGGAACCTTTACTGCTGGGGAGATACTTGAGCTTTACTTTTGCAGCCCCTTTTCCCAGCACAGTGTTGAATGGACATTCAGAAGTAGGGCCTGCAGGGAGAAAACCCACAGCAGCTATTCACAGATATCATTTCTGTGTGACACCAGTTTCTTGGCCATGTGAACAATTTCTTCCATCTGATGAAATGTAATATCATCTCTTGTTTTCATTTTCAGTCTTTGGGCTCCTTTGCCCAAAGTTGTTTATAAGACAAAGTGCCTGAAAGGATTATAATGTAAACATAAGTGCAGCCTTAGCATACCTTTGGTCTTTCTATCTACTTTACCTCATTGGAATTGCAGTGATTGCTTTTCTTCCTAGCAGGTAATAAATCAGTTTCAATGAAAAAGAACTCAGACATAAACCAGTATTTTCAAATAGTGTTTCTCAGTCTACTTTTATCTTCACCCTCTGTGAAAGTGGAGCTTGCAGAAGTTGCATTCGGCTCACCTCAACTGACCACGCTGTATCCTTCTAGCTATGAAAAATTCCTGCAAGCCACCAAGGGAAGTTCATAGTTTAACTGAACAAATCCCAAGCAGTCTGACCTCTCCCTCCTGTCTCTGCTTGGCAGTACTGTCAACAGAAACACCTGAACTGTGTCTGTGTGTAGAGCAGAGAGCCCAGCCACAGGCAGATGCAGCGCTGCTCATCATAGGAGCCATTTCTGGCTTGTCTCCAGCAGAGCCTTGAGGACAGGTGGATGGTGCTGCTCAGGGATAAGAGGGAGGCTCTCTGTGGTTAATAGCTCCTGATAGGTTTTATTTCCATGGATTTTCCATGAACCACATGAACATATGGCAGCCAGGAGGACCTGTGGTCACGAGCTTCACGAGCCGTGTGAGAAGATAACTTTCCTAAACTCAGCACCTGCTAACATTCATTTGATACTCCTACTGCATGCATTATGAAACAATAAACAATCATTTTGTATTCAGCACCTTGTGCCAGCCCTTATCTGTTAGCCCTGCTCTGTATCTTCTGATATATTGCTAAATCATTCTAACAGATAACATCCTGCCCATGCTTTCCTTTTGAGCAGGGATGGAGATCTGGCACCTGTGTCCCTGCTCAGGAGAGGCATCAATGGGCAGTGTCTGACCACTGCATGCACTGCCAGCAGGAGTGTCCCTCCCACAGTCCTGAGTGTCCCTGCTGCTCTGAGCACATGGCATGGGTACAGCGTGTTCCCAAGGGCACTGTTACCTGTTAAACACAAGGCTCTGGGAACTGAAGGGCACCAGGAAAATACTGGGATAAGTTCAACTGCTCTGTCATGGTATCCTGCCAAAGTGGTGACCAGAGTGGTGGTGTGGTCCTGTGTGCTACTCAGTGAGAGCCTGGGGGACAGCCTTCAGCTGGCCTGTCTCAGCTCAGAGGGTGAGGGGTCATGGCAGCATTGCCAGCTGTCCTTGAGAAAGGAGCATCAATGAAAATTAGGTGTAACAGAAAAAACACTAAGGCTCTTGAAGGATTTGCATAAAAAGGATTTGCATCTGGATCAGAAGTCAAATTCCTTGGAAATTTTTGCATACACACATACACACTCATAACTGCACACATGCATGAAACATAATGCTTTAGATATTATGAAATCAGATTCCACATCTGAGAAGGGAGAGGCCTGGAAGAGCTACGGTTTTGTAAAACATCATTTGGCACTTTCCATCTCAGGATCTGAAAGGGATGTTTTGGCAATGCTGACATTGTACACAGCAGGCTCCAACAGCAAGCACAGAGATGGTGTTCTAAGGAAAATTAATATTGCTTCCCATTTAATGTATGGCACCAGTACTTAGGAAGAGTTTCTTAGCAAGCCTAACTGATTTGCAAGCTATCACACATGCATTTAACTTTACCTTAAATGAAACAAAACAGCAATACAGTGAAGTATTGTTGAAACCTGAAAACAGTTCACTCCACATAATTAAATTTTAATTCAAAATGTCATTGCTTGTGTATGATAGAAACATTTTTTATGATCAGTCAGACAATTTCTACATAATAGTTACCTTTATTTGAAGGCATATTGACTCAAAACAGTAAAAAATGCAAATGAAGATTCTTCACTAGCTAAAATGATGTCAAATTATATATACAAATGGTAACATAAAAGAAAAAAAAAGATTTGTCAAGTACATCAAGTAAAGCTCTGGAATAATACAGAAGTCCTTGCTGCCTTAATCAGAAAGTTTAATAGCTCCCATTTAAAGAAAGAGGAATTAAAGGCAGAGTGCAGTCCTAAATACCACTCCCATCTACTCTGAAAATGGTGGCAGAGTAATTTTTCACGGGTCTGTGACACATGAACAGAAAGCACCCTGTGTATTTGCTGCCTAACACACGAAAAGTGGATTTTGCATCTCATATTGGGACACCCAAACTGAAGGTGAGCAAGATACTCCTGAATTTGTAATATCCACAGAATTGCTCATCCCTGTCCACAACCTCTCAGCTGTGTTTTCCTTTGCTGGTGATCCACGTCTTTGCTGCCCCTGCCCTGTGAGGTTTCCAGGCACAGCACACACCCTGCTGTCCCACACTGCTGGGAGAAGTGAGACTCTCTGGCTCAACTTGTCTTGGTTCAGTGCCCACCCTCTCCTGCTGCAGCCCTGCTGGAGGATCTCAATCCCAGATGGGTAAGGCTGTGAGGATAGGACTGGCAAAGGCTTTGACTTCCTAAGGAAATGGCACATTCTGCCCAGAACACACCTTCACCATTTGTTTTTCCTTTACTTCCTAAAACTTGCCCCACCTTTGGTGCAAGGCAATCAGCATTAAGCTCCATGCAGAAGAAATACACAGCAATTATGAGACGTTCTCTGCAATCCCCTGCCCTGCATTAGCCACTGCCTCACTGCAGGCAGGGCATGGCGCAAGGAGGTCTCAGAGAGATCCCCTGCAGATGTTTTATGAGCTTAGACCGCTCTAAAATGGTTCTTACTTCCATCATAGCAGGAAGATGCAAAGCCTGCTCTGTGCCAGCTCTGCGAGTGAGCAGGGTGTGTGGATGTGCAATATGCTGATAAGAGACGAGGTGCCAGTAGATGGCTCTCAAGATATGAGGCCTATGGCTCTCACAGGGCTGAGCCACCTTCCTGCCCGGGGAGCACTGCTGCTGCATGCCGGGAGCAAAACAGCCCCTCAAACTGCACCTGGGGACAGCACAGGACAGGGGTGCCATGCCACTGTGGCACCTCCTCCCCAGACCTGCCTAAAAACAGCAAAGTTCTTAGCTTTGTTAGTTTTGATCATCCAAGGCAAAAATGCACTCCTCACTAAAGTACGCTTGAAATCTCCCTTTAATTCTTTAAATGAGATTTAAGGGCTGTTTAAATAGGCTGGGAAAAGCTGAGATAATGCTTCTGCAGGAGCCCTGGTAGTGTGCAAGCAGAGGTACTGCCAGTCCCAGGGGGGTTATGTAGTTAATAAGTCAGATTTTCTTAACTAAACAGTTGAGCTATGTCTATTTAGAGTTGATTTTCTCAAGCATACATGAACTAACACCCCTAAGGGGAGGGGGTCCAGGAGGGATGCTCACAGTTAGAAATTCTACAGAGGATTGAAATGAATTTTTAGTGCTGTGTAACTACAGCAGATAACATTTAATTGGGAGGAAGAGAGAGAAGAGAAGAGAAGAGAAGAGAAGAGAAGAGAAGAGAAGAGAAGAGAAGAGAAGAGAAGAGAAGAGAAGAGAAGAGAAGAGAAGAGAAGAGAAGAGAAGAGAAGAGAAGAGAAGAGAAGAGAAGAGAAGAGAAGAGAAGAGAAGAGAAGAGAAGAGAAGAGAAGAGAAGAGAAGCTCTCATTCTCAGTTTAGACAGCAATTGATATCTCAAGTCTAAATTCAAATGAATGAAATTAAATGAAAATTAAATAAATCGATGAAAGTCAAATGAATTGAGTAAATATAGAGATAACAAAAGCAACCAAATTCTTTTTGCCACCCAGTCATTCTTAAAACAAGGAAGAGGGTTTGTACACCACAACTTTATACAGCCAACTGGTCATTTAGTGGATGTACTAGAAATTCTGCTGGAAATGTTATTAAATTTTTAATTAAATTTGGTTTTATTGTTACTTTAAATGCAATTTTCCACAAAGCGTGTCCTGAGGCCTTTGCCAGTCAACTGTGATACATTTTCCTGGTCAGTAACCCCAGCCTATATATATTACACTCCTTCTCTTTCTTGGTTTCATGTCAGGAACAGCTAGAATGAGTGCTGACTAAATAATTAGCAAAGGGAATACCACCTCTGTATGTTTCTGTAGTCATTAGGTTAGCAAGAAAACAAAACTAACTTTCATAATCTCTTTCCCTTTAGGTACCTGGCACTTTCCAGGAGCAAAGTAGGGAGAAAATGTAATTGCTAAAATCTCACACATTCATTATTAGACTAATGATACCTTTTTCTCTCCATCTTGTCCCATAAAGGCATCTATAGAAGTGGAGGTGTAGAGCTGCTGCTTCCCATTTTAATAGGAGGGAGAAATGCAGGCTTGAAGTGTTTCAACCCCATCAAGCAATAGTGTAAGTATGTAGAATATTAGAGTATTAAGGTAGAATAAGATAATAACATAATACAGCATTATTGGACAGTGTGCCCAAACCATGTCCAGCCACAAGAAAAATAAGGGTGAGGGCAGGGGGCTTGCACTGGCACCAGTGAGGGTGAGGAGTCCGGAGTGAGCTGCCTTCCTTCTGTGCCCTCTAGAGGAACAACATTTCCTAATTTCCATCTCTGCTCCCCAGTTTGTGTATGTTCACGTCGTTCCTCTTGCCTCCTCCTACTCCAATCCAACCACAGGCTATAGAGGGAATTTAAGGAAGGTAGCTGGGTAAGTTTTGTCAGGTAAATTAGGTCTGCCACCTGTTTTGCATGAAGAGTATCTAGTATTTCAGACTATTAAAAAAAAAAAAAAGGATAAATTTTCACTGAGAAGTTGGGCTGAGTTGAGGTAGGAACAAACTGCTTTACTTGGTTTTCTGAACCCCAACTTTTTACAGAAGATGAATGTCATTTATTCCATGGTACTCTTCCAAGCCTTGCATGGAACTCTGCTCTCAGGTTTGAGAAGGAACTGCTGAACTCAAAGGATTTTAATGTAAGTTACATCACTGAATTGTAGCCTTTCTGGTATTAATAGGGGTACCAGAAGCTGTGTGAGTCATGTAAAAAAAGCTTCCATTCTTATACAAGGTCATCATTTCTCTTTTCCACCCCACCCCATATTTCTCCCATATGAGGAGTAGAGGCTGGTATTAGCATTGGAAGGAAGTTGGCTGACATTCTGATCCCACAGAAATAAATGTGAGCTAGTTATTTTAGTTAGCCAGGATTTTTTCCCATCAGCTTTCATGACTAATACAGTTAGTCCTTGATTTACATGCTATTATCTCCCTCTGAACTTTAGAGAATCTTGTGCTCATTTCTTTTTATTACAGCACTAGAAACTATTAAAGAAAAGCTCACCTTGAAGTGTAGAAGGAAAGGTGGTGGTTCTGCAAAGGCAGGCTATCTAATGAATTCATGGCTTCCCCTACAGAACTGTTCTCGTGCTGGTGATGGGAATTTTTCAAGATAAATTTGCTAAAATGAATTTCACTTATTATGCTTCTCCTTTTATGGACCTGTGCCCTGATTCAATCTCCCAGTCTGAACATCTGGTATGCCTTAAAAAGATTCTTCCACGTGGAGCCTGGTTCCCGATTTCCTCAGCTATTATTTATTACATCGTTTGGGCTTTAGAAGGGATTGCTGAACCAGTGTGGATAATCTAAAAAATAAACTTAATCTAAAACTAATGCAAACTGTACAGCATAGGAGATTTAGAAAAGCTTACTTAGCAGTCAAGTAAAACCCTTTTATTTATCTTGGTACTTCCTGAATCCACCTCTGAACAGATATGGGACCATGAGGGAAAAAAAAAACCCCAAGTACTTTTTGAGTGACCAGAAGGCAGAAATTCCTCACACACTGGAAACAATTGTCTGAGCAATGCTTAGGGATCAGAGAGGTTTGAACTCCCTCACATTGCCCCCATCTCAGCTGCCAGGTGGCATCAGGAAGTTTCAGCCCTTGTTTTTAGAACAGTGTCTATTACCCACATTTAAGCCAAAGCATCTTTTTCAATTTAAATTACGGCTGCCTTAACAGCCTGCTGCCTGAAATGTTCTTTGATACTGAGGCAGAACACTTTCCAACAGTGCACAGTCAAATCTGTGGGGCCTGTTAATGCTGTGTGTTGGCAAAACCCCTATTTGGGACATAGAAAGGTGATTATCACCTTCTAAGCTTTGTCCAAATAGAAAGCTAAAACAATCTGGATTGGATGTGAACACTGCGTACAAAATTCTTTAACATCTCATGTCTCCAGAGTCGAGCATAGTGCCAATGGCTTCAGCAAATGAAGCAAAATAATCCCATATCCAAGGCCTTCAGGAGTGAGAAAGGCAGAGCTGTTGGTAGCAGCAGTGCTGCTCTCACAGAGTTTGTTAAATGTGGTGTGGAAACGTGAGTGCTCAGGAGCTCCTGAACCCAGATGGAGGATTTTTAATGTGTTCTTGCAGGAACAGAGACGAGCTCTACTCAGGGCCAGGTGACGTACTAGGTGTTGTACAAGAGACCTTCTGGCACTCTTGGGGATTTTCCACACCTCAAGCAGTAAGTTTTAGCTAGAAAAGTTTTTGGTTTTTTTTCCAGAGAAGAAGGCTTCTCCTTTTTCATGTCAATAATACTTATTTTCAAGCACAGATTATTTGTATATAATTCTTGTCTTTTTTCTCTGGCTTAACCATTGTTAAGGGCTTGTGTTGCCATAACAGCACATTTTTCAGTGATACTGATGGGGCAAATCCAGTTCAAACACCCCTCCCAGTCATAGTCATCTGTTCTGATACACATATGACATATCTATCATTCTGAAAATGTAAAATGACCCAGAAGATGTGTGGAGTGAGCTCTGGATGGCCTGGTCAGATCCTCTTTACTATTGTCATAAACACATCTGGGTTATTTTGCTGAATCAAAATTATCTGTTTCTTTGTTTGACCTTCAATGTCAGTTTTAAACACCTTGGCACCTTGAAATATAGAGAAAACAGTTTCTTAAAAGCACCAGTACCTGTGCACTACTACCTTTCTCTCCAATACCTAAAACCAGCACACCAGCCAGCACTTTATTGCAGAAATTTGTTCTGTGCTGGAAAGCAGCCCCGGTATGGACTTAAAAGTCAATGTCTCCTTTCCTTGTTAGCAGAGCTGCCCAGGGCAGAGCTGAGCTGCCCACCACGGCTCCCCCAAGGCACATTTGCTGCTTACAGCTGACCCACAGAGGTGGGGAGGCCGTGGCTGGAGCTAAGCTCGGGAGCACTTCCCAAATCCGAGATCAAACGCGTTTCTGCCTTCCTGCTGGGGGAGGAATCGAGCATGTGGCCTGTCCCTCCCTGTGCCAGCAGGTCCTGCAGCAAGCAGGGCGTGAAGGCCACCAGGGCTGGTGCTGGGGCCTGGCCGGGTGCCCGGCCCAGCAGCCAGCAAGGGAAGGTGTGAGCCTGATGAGGAGCCACAGAGCCAAGGCTGCTCATCCAGAGAAGCCCTGCCTGTGAGAGATGGTGCTCCAGAGGCAAATGCTCAGCTGCATTCTGCAAATGATACCCTTGTTAAAGACTGTCAAATGGCTCAGAAGTAAGGTTTCTGGAAAATGTACAAAATGAAAACAAAATTACAGCACTGCTGTAGATAGTGACAAAGCATGAAGATACATCAGCATTAAATAAATAGCCAGCTTGGGGTTCTCAATTGCAATTACCACATACTCTCTGTGTTTGCAATACCTAGGAGACCCACAGCACATTACAGAATTTTGTTAATTACTTAGTAAGTGAAGAAGGAGAGGAAAAAACACTGTGACTAAAATGTATATTGTGTATTGATTTAGAGAACTGTAATTTAAAATTAATAATTTATCATTCCTTTTAACAGGCTATATTCTATTTTATAAAAAGTAATGAAACCTTTGGAATACAGAGGAAATCACTTCCCACTCTGTCATTTCATCTATGCTGAGAAAGGAGAAGGAGTGGTTTGTCTTGCTCTTGCCACATTTATAAAATGTGCAGTTTGGCAAAGAGTAGATTAGCAAGATTACAGACTTCTCTTTGCTGTTATTAATCATGAAAAACAGTGGACAAAATAGTAACTAGTGTGTGATGCTAAGAGAGTCTCCCCAGGTAATACCCTCAGGAAGCAATCACAGGGGCACTCAGAACAGTGACCATCATTGCCCCACCAGTTTCAGCAGTTCTATCCAGCAGAAGTTGCTTGGCTTATTGAATGATAATGAGATCATCTTCATCTCCCTCTTGCTCAAAAGCTAAGTCACTCAGATCAGGACTTCCACAAGAAATAGAACACTGCAAGCTATTAATGAAATCACAGTTGGTTCACATCTAACTAGAGGAACAACCAAAACAAAAGTAACTTGTCATGAGAAATTATTTAACCCTGCTGCAGCTGCAACCTTTGTTTTCAGTGTATGTGCCCATTTGGGCTAAATAATTTCCTACAACCACACTGTGAAAACTTTAGGGGGAAAAAGCTTCACAGAGAGCTTCAAACAAACCCAAGTATTAAGTTCTTATGTGTGCTTTCTTTATAGAGGCATTAATAATTTTCAGTTATTGCTCATTTTTAGTGCAGATAGCTCGTGCTACATCCTTGCTGTTAGAGATGTGAAAAGCTTCACAGCATGGTGAGGAGGTCAGGTCCCAGCCTCCTCTCCAGTGGAAACAGGGCTTATGGGATTACATTGATTATGAGCATGCAACTCTTTTCTCCCTCATACATTATTTATTTAATTGGCTGCTTTCAACCAAACTAGAGAATCACAGATTTCTCCAAAGTAATTAAATTCCTACAAGTTTCATTGAAGCAGACAAATAGGAAAAGGACAGAGACCCTAGACATGCTCTGAACTGAGATTCTTTTTAATAGACACCAAAGAACCTCAAGAGGAGATTCATCTAATGATACCAACTACAAGTAAAATCCATGTGAAGCTCTGACCCCTGTCAAGGGTCTTTAGAGACAAATTAGACACAAATTTAGTGCTGATGAATCTGTGCCAGCTGCCATCAGCTGCTGCATGCACCTTGCATTTGGCAGGCATGCTCAATGTGTTGAAAGTGTAGCCCAAAGTTAGGACACTGTCCTAAAATATGGAGAGACATTACTGCTCTGCCATGCGTTTCTGTGTGATTATGGATTAGGATTTGTATGATGGTGCTAAAACGAGGACAATGCCTTTGGTCTCTACAAAGAAAGATGCAACAGGAAGTAAGGCACTCACACAATGTGGGGACACAAAGAAGGAACCTCAAAAACCGTGAAGAAAATTAGGAAATTACCATACAGCCTCTACTTCTCCCACTTAATGCATAACTTGTCTTCTAGATTTTATTTTTCCATATTTGTTTCTTGTATCTTTTTTTTTTTTTCTGACCAGTTACCCTCTGACACCAGTTGGTTCAAGATATGTAATCAGCCTTGGAAGCACTAGAGGAACAGCTCACAGCTTCAGGAGGAGACCCCAGGAAGAGAATCCAAAGCATGTGAAGAGGCAGTATCCCAGGACAGCTGGGATTTTCACAGAACTGCTACTCTGCCTGCAGTTTGCTTTACATGCCCTGTTGATTGCAATAATATACCCCCAGTAACTTTTCTCTTGAGACTTAATTATAGAATTAACACCCCAAATTTTCAAAATTTCAGCAGGTCTCCAAACAAAACCATTAGAAGTAGGAAAAATGCATATATGAGGCAATCAGCTGTTAAGAGCCACAGACATAGGGAATTGCAACTAATCCACTAATTCCCAACAGCTGGAGAAAAGTCATTACTTGTAGGCAAGGAAAGCCCCCATGCCCTTTCAGAGCCACACTCGCTTTTCATGCACTCTTTCTGCAGGGATGGGATACAACAGCAAGACAGAGGTAGCTGTTCTGATGGGGCACACACATTACAAACTTATGTCTTCATATGTATAGTGTACAGGTTTTTTTTCTAATTTCCCCTCCCAATTAATTAATTTTTCTTTAAAGCTCAGTATTTGCAATTGGTGGAAGTTCTGTTCTACTTAGGATCATTTCACTTTCTCTTCATTTTTTTGCAATTCTCAAAGCATCTCCCTTTCTGGGGAAAAAAACCCACCAAAAGTAACAACCATAAAACCAAAACTCCCAAATCTGATATGTCAAATGCTAAAGTAAGGTTACTTCTATTTATCTAGATGAAAAGAGAATCACCCATTTCATATACAGTAGGCGCTCCAGGATAAAACCAGAAACTATGTGGTTTATCTTTATGTCTAGTCCTGGGTCATCTTACTGTTGGGCAGAGAAAAATGAAAGATAACAAAGGCACTCTTATACTGCCAGATCACTTGACTTCTGTTTAAATGCATCCTTAAAGATACAACTACCCCAAATCTCATCCCCAAGCAGGTCTACAGAATACAGAGATGGCAAATATCTAAGTGGCTCTTAGAAGAATGTCCCTGGTGTTATCCCTGGGCAACATTGACTATTACACTGCCAAACTAATGAGGACCAAACCAGTAAAAAATTCTGAGTGACAAAAACAAAGTACATCTCCTAGCTCTGGATGGGCCACTGAATGATCATTCCTCTGCTCACAGAGTTTGGTTCCAATTACACCTCTGAATTGCTCATTCCTTGAAGACATCTGGTGTAAATTGCTTTCTGAAAAGTAGCCACAAATTTCACAAAGTTATGCAGATACAACAGCTGTTGTATATATGCTCACCCAAAAGCGAGAAGTGGCATTCTGCTTCTTCCCCATCTTGGAACATAAACTCACTTCTTTGCATCTACTGTGCAAGCAGAATTTGGGTTTTTTGTTGTTGGATTTGGGGTTTTTTTTGCTTTGTTTTGTTCTATTTTGTTGGTTTTGTTATTTCCCCCCCCACTTTCCTGCTGGCTTCATTCCTTCCCCATAAACCTATGCCTGCAAATTACAATTGCTGTGTTGCTAAATTCTGGCTTTATACCTAGAAAGTGCTGCAAAATCCTGGCTGAGGTTGTGCTGAGTGCTCGGCGGCTGTTTTGGTGGCAGCTGTTTTCTCTGAGTCACCTGGAAACCAGCTGTTCTTTAGCTGCCTTCTCCTTGGTTAGAGGATGCTCACTGGAGGCAACTTCTGGGATTCGTGATTCATTTGCAGGAGATTGCTGGACAGATCCTGCTTTTCCCATATGCTGGAAGGCCACCTTTGCAAACAGCTGTGCCATTTGGAAAGGTGTGACAATGCTCTTGCTTTTGAGGGTTTGATTAATCAATACAATGTGAATTTTGTTCAAAACTGTATGGGTCCAACCTAAATTTCAGTTATCAACAGGATAACTGCACACTTCACTGAGCTTCGAGTTAGATTGTGCTAAATTCAGCATCTCTGTTTTCCCAGCAGATGATGGTTGGAAACAAAATTCATGTGTGTGCAGAGAGATCAGAAAAACAAAATCTATACCACACTCAAGCAATGAATAAACTATATCTGAGTTAGGGATGTGGTTTGATTCATCTGTCATTTAGACTGGCTTGGTGTCAGTATCTTCTGACCTCAGCCAAATGATTCTGGCAGTCCCCTGAAGAACAGGGACAAAACAAAGCTCCAGTATCTTGAAATAGCATAACATGAGTTATTGTGATGGAGCTTTTAATAATATACAAGAGACATACAGTATCCAGGTTTGGAGTAAAATAAGGATGGCATTTACTCTAAAATGAATGGCTGACTTGGATCCTGGCTCTACAATAGTGAATGGCAAAAAAATCTCCAACTAAACAACTCCACTCATATTTTTTAAACTAAAATTTAACAGGATTCTTTTTCCTGTGAGAGATATGAAGAGGTATCTTTGCTTACATTATTTTAAGACCTGTTTAATAAATCCACATGAATTGTCAGTATATTTATCTGATTTGATTTGATTTTATATGATGGGAAAAGGGGAAATAAAAGTGTTTAACAGAGAAAACCAAGCAGGCATCTAAAATGGTGAGATTTTTCCCAGCATTTGCTGTGATCATCTGATTCTGCATCCCCCTGCCCTCACTCTTGTGTTTCTGTGCCTCTGTTCTTTCTAGATTTTATCTGACTCTGAGGCTCAGCTCCTGTCTCTGGAACAGAGATAGCACACCTAGGTTACTGCAGTCTAAGTAATGAAAAATGGCCATTAGTAGGATCGCAGGAAAAGAAAATTTTGAAATGTTCTAGCTATATAATAACTGCCACAGAGTGCTACACACAACACAAATTACGCCTAGAAATGGACAAACCTCCATGGAGCTTTCCAGTTTTTCCCAGTTTCTTGGGGTGTTTTTTTTTCTTTTTGTTGTTTTCCTTTAAACTTCATCAGTCCATATCACAGAAGAGATATATGCTGTCTAAATAATACAATAAGCTGTCTAAATATTTCTAGTACCAGGGGATAAGGAGACATTTTAAACACTTAATTGCAGTAAGAAGCTGAATACAGGAGCCAACACAGGTACCATTCCTCAATCCCCCTGGGTGTAGGAGAGGGACAAATATTAATATAATGAAAAGCAAGCACAACCCCTACAAAAGCTGGATCAACCCTTCTCCCAGGGCACTGCAATCAGCAATTCCTGATGAAAGATGTTAAACAGGAAAATATTTCCACATGGCCTTGTGGACAGGTCTGCCCCTTCCCTGGGCTCAGTTCCACAAGGGAGGAATGGGCTGGTGTCCTGCTGTCCCTGCCTGCCTGCCCTCCCTGCTGTGGGGCACTTCAAAACACGGCTCCTGGCAAGGAGATGAGGCAAAGGAGGTGGGAGTGGAAGGGAAAGCTTGTTCTTAAGGGAAAAGGATTCTTCCAGTGGTAGAAACCAAATGTCACAGATGGGTACATGCTCAGCTCCTGCCTGCTTTCAGAATGGTTTCTGCTCTCCAACACCTCCTGTTGCTTTTTTCCTCTATATCATCAGCATGGATCGACTCTCTGTAACAGGGATTTATTCTGGAGAAAAGGCAGAAGCTGAAGGCCTTGCAGAAAACATCAGAACTACTTCTGAATAAATTGCCACTGTGACCACAGTCTGATACCACACAAACACAGAACTAACACTGCTCCTGTAAAGGTTGCGGGATTTGTCTTGTCTTTGTTGAACCTTAGGCTGCTGTTTCATATTCTAATAGAAATTAAAGAGCTAATTACATACAATTTAGACTACACATGAGGGACACAGGCTCAGCTTCCAGCTGAGCTGGGAAAATTTTAATTGTTTAGTTAGAAAAGCAATCTATTTGGAGATGTGCGAAACAACTTCTGATTCTAGGTTAAAAGTCATCAGAGCAATTTATGATCTTACAACTATTAATTTCCTAATTTAGATCAAGGAATAGCAACTGTAAGGAAAAGGCAGTGACTGTGTAGATTAAATCATTAGACCCACAGTCAGCAGAACTAATGTCCATTAACCCAAGTGGCAGCATTAACACCCTTCTTCCTGGCACGGACCCACGGCCTCCCCCTAATCTGCTTTTCTGGAAGAACACCTGGCTACAACAGAGTGAGGCAATTCCAGGAAAAAACAACCAAACAAACTAAGCAGAAAGGCAGCATCCATCTTATTTGACTATGGGATTTTCCACAGTGATATGGAGTCCATCAGTGATGGGCACAAGGGGAGAGTGTCCCCTCCTTCCCACCAGACTGCTCAGGACACTAAGGATCGCAAAACCACTTTATTGGGAAAGGACTGTGGGAAACTGCAGGGCAGAAGGAAGGAAAAGCACTAGTTTTCTGGCCAGCATCAATGTCACCTGCCTCTTCTCTCCTGCCTGGTCAAGTCACCCAAAAACCTGACAGACAGCTTCCAGCAGAGACTGGCTGTAGTGCCACTGGCAACCATAGGACATTATTAAACTGAAAAAAAAAAAAAAAAGAAGAAGCAGAGAAATCTCAAAGGCATTTTATTTTTATCATGATGAAAAAGTGTCCTCATGTTCCAGTAATGAATGTGAACACACACATTTTAGGGATCTTTAAATAATATTTACTCCTTAGCTATTCTCATTTCCCAAAAGCGCCCCTTTCTGGGTCTGCTACCATCAGTTCTGTACAGTCCACAGTCAGCAAGGAATGTCATTTAAAAACTGCTAATGTGTAGGATTTAAGCAGCATTTATGTGGCTGACAGATTCTGTCTTACTGTGCAGAAGGGATAAGTAACAAAAACCAACAATAAATTAGAAACTTGCAACAACAGTGAGATTTAACGAGAGCGCATTCACAGAGAGCTGCCGAGGGCAAATTAAACGAACCAGGATGGATTGCCATCTGTTTTGGGCAGTGGCACTTGGCAAGGACCTAAGGCCAGAAGGGACTGGTGTTATCTTTGCTGTCTAGGTCACCACACCATGCTGCCTAGGATAGGCTCAAGCCAGGGATTCAAACAAAATAGTTGCCTTCAACTTCTCCTCATGCCAGAGCAGCACAAAGCAAATACATTTTGCATAACCCTTGACAAGTTATCTGCCATATTAATCTGGTGATTTGCTCAGTTGAGTCTCCAGATTTATCTGTTCTCTTTTAATTGTGGCCATGATTCAGTCATTGCATCCATTTTTGCTGATATCACTGAAAGTGTACCTCATTTGTTCAGTAATATGCTCATTTTATTAAAAAGATAAGGAAGCAAATATAAAATGAAAGACATTAATAAACATTGGACTGACTTAGTACATCAAACCACCACATGAGCACTCATAATTTAAGAAAAATAACCACGTCAGTCACTGAATTAATAATACAACTAAAGATCTGGGCTCTATTTTCTAGGGTCTATATAAATCTGTTATAAAAAAAGAAATATGCAGCCTCTGTTTTGAGGCAAAAATATTGGGTAACTCTTTCAACACCAATCACTAAAGAGATTGCCTGATAAATCGGCAGAAAATTCAAAATTTCAGGTTCAAGAACATCATAATACAGAATAAAACACTGCTCCCCTTCAACCCTTCCACAGCCCTGACTGAACTGCCACTGAGCTTCACTGCTGGGGTGAAGATCTGTTTGGTGAGAAGGGGCTGGGCACGTCTAGAGCAATGTGCTTTTGCCACTGTGCAGAAAACTGCTGGAGGACATGAAGGTAAAGCACTCTGTGTCCCCTGTCCACCTGAATGACACGGGTTCATGCTGCATTTTAGCTGCAAGTGCAGTCTATGGATTAATGGTACTGCTCAGACAGGGCAGTGGTGACTCTGGTCCCTCTGTCCTGTGGTGGGATAGTAAAGCTGGATCTTTCTGGCGTTTTTTTTCCCTGAGTTCAGGTGCAAGGAATACTCCTTGCCTAGAGTTTTCTATTTCCTACCCATCACAAAGAGGGCAGAGACATGGAAATCTTCAGGGTGATGTTCCATGACCTCTGAGGTCATGTTAGAATCTATCAACAGCTCTCTTTGGAGATAAACTGCTGGAGCTCTTGACAGCACTACTTAATATGTACTCATACAGTCCACTGACAAAGACCTGTCAGGGCAATAAGAATTCTGTCTTCAGTCTTTCCAGTTTCCCCAGCATAAGTGTCATAACACCATATTCCTCCTTCTCTCTTAAATAGCAGCAAAGCTGTTCAATGTGTCAGAGCTTTTGTTTCTTACCAGAGAAAGAAAATTATTGTATTGGGGTGGATTCTTTCAGTCCTTGTTACTGTAGAGTTCAGATACTGCCATGTGAAGGGAATATTGCTACTGGGAATATTATTTTTCTGGCCTCTTCTGGGCTCAAAAGTAAACATGAAGCCTTTACTAGATGCATATTTTCAAAGGACATTTATGTGGTACTTTAGATCACATAGATACTGAGGTGAGAGGTGACTCTGCACAGGAGAGTGAATCCTATCTAACTCCAGCATGTTTGGATGTGAGATCTTGATTTTGCTCTTTGTAGATGCAGAAAACAGCCCCTTCACCCAGCTTTACTGACCTCCAGCTCTAAACCACGTGTCACATTGCCTAAAACCACAAGGCTGATCAAACCCCAAGATATCAATAAGCAGAGAATTGCACCCTTGCTGCCTTCTGAGCCTCTGGAGAACATTTAAGTTATTTTGCAAACTTTTCTTCATATTCAAACAAAAGTCCATAGAAATACTTCCTTTAAACAAAAACAGCTTTTCACATAATCCTTAGATTCCTGAGCTCTGTCTAGAAAAACACATCCAAATACCACAGGAGTCTGAAGAAAAGAAAATATGAGGAGTCAGAGCCAGCAACACTAGTATTTTAAATGAGAACATGAATTTCTCCGACATGTGGGGAGAGTCAAAGAAAGGAGAAGGTGAGAACTGTGATCAGGGCAGACAAGGGCATTGCTGGAAAGGAAGATGGACAAAGAATTTGGCAGAATTCAACTCACAGTCTGCCTCAGCTGAAGAAGATAAAACTTGCCTTTTTCTTAGAGACCTGTTGTTATGGTTTTAAAACTTTTTTTTTTTCCCCCGTCCAGCCTCCTGCCTATCTTTCTACTGCAGATTTAAAGAAATAGGAGGCAGGTGCATTGTGAGATGAAGGACTGAAAAAAATTGCAGAAAGCAGCAGCCCTTATCATTGTCTGCTCTCTTTCCCAAATCCATGAAGCAGGCTGTGAAGGAGCCGCTCTTCAGCCATCCACAGAGAAACTCCTGCTGCAGCCTGGCGGGAGCGGGCTCCTGCTGTCCCATTGCACGGGGCACACGGGGCAGCACATCCCTCCTCAGGCTCTGTGGCATGGCGGGAAGGGGGGAAGGCTGGCAAGGGAGCCAGGGAACAGAGTGCCAAGAGCAGGAAAAAGGAAGCAGGAAAACTACCAAGACAGACAGAGTGGAGGAGGCTGGATGAGAATTCAAACAGTCGCAGCCAAAACGCGAAGCTGAAGCAGAACACTATATTTAACAGAACTGCTCAGTTGGATGCTGCTGGAGAGCTCAAGTTTTGAAGGATCACAGAATTAGGGAGTAACTTTTAGGTTTAGTGCTCCTTATCCCCTCTGTGATGACCTTCACTGCTCACATCCCATTCAAACGTAGGTAGGAACTTCCCCAGATGGCATCTTTGCACCTGTCATTTCCTGGAGCGGTCGTACATACCTAATAAACCTTTTCAAATATTATGTCTTGCTTAATTTAACACCATTGTCCTGATGTAAGTGCACACTATGGAACACATTTTAAAAACTACATCAAATTTGGCTTCAATAAGCTTGGGGAGCACTGAGGGTTTAGCAGCAATCTAAGCTCACTTTTAAGGCACTGCTTGCAGAATCAAGGAGGATGGAGAAAGATCTTGAAGAAAAGTTAGGAAAGGGGAGTTATGTGGAATTCCACTACTTCTCACAGTTTTCTGATTGATGATCCTTTCCAACAATTGCAAAATAAGAGAAATAATTAATATCACAACATGGACTGTTACAACTATGAATATATTCTGGTGGAGTTGCATGTAACTTCAGAAAACTACTCCATGTTACCAGCTTCAACTTTAGATTCAATAGCAAAACAATGATCAAGCCTTATTTGATACCAAGATACTGATTGTCCTGGTGGAATTTATCTTGTTGAATATGCCTCTGCTTGGTCAAGTTAGATCACATATCAGACAATACTAAAAATTTCTGACACAGTTTTGCTGCACAAGATTGCAGCAAAAGCCATCAAATAAAGCAGCATGATAGGAAATACAGCAGTTTAAACAAGGGTTCAATATTTAATACTGTATTCAATTTTGTATTTTGAGAGGCTGGCAAGGATTAAGCTTGAAGAATTGAAATAATTTATTTCATAGGTCCTTATTCAATCCACACAGTAAAAACCACTGTCCATCGTGGCCTCAAAACCATGACACAGATGAATTGCTTCATTCTGTTTCCACACAAGGAACTGGATATTGTTTAATTAGGGAGAGATATTTTAAGATGCCATGAGATTGACTGGAATATTTCTGAGACCTTTCTACTTTGCTGTTAGGACTGAAACACAATTGTGAGTGTAATGAGAACAGAACCTGTTTCTTCCCTGGGAATTTGCCATCATGAAAATTAGTCCGTGTTACAGAACAATATTCTTGTAGTTACATGGCCTAACTAGAGTCCACGGAAGCTGGCATGTTTGGCGGTAGATTTGACCTGCTTAAACATCAGAACACTGGGGCATGTGCATCACCTTGTCCTGCTTGCTTTGAGGGAGCTGAGCCAGCTCAAACACAGCCTGGTCCATCCCAGGCAGCAGGGCTGAGTGCTCCGAGCACAGACATAACCAGCACTGTCTGACACGGCGCAACTGGAACTAACGATTATCTTCAGGACTTAATCACACTTAATGCTCTCCTGAGATGGAGTGAGGTGGCAAAAGAGGCTCCCATACCTGTTTGTCCACAGAAACACCAGAGCTAATAACAGTAGCCTCTAATAAATTCCATCTTGAACTTCAGAATATGACCAGCTGTCCTCTCCTGTCCCTGCCAGGAGACAGGGACAAGCTGAGGAGCCTGAACGCCCACTATTAATTATTGGACAAGGAAGTTGCCATGACACAGTTGTTACTCCCCTTATGTCAGTTTTTACCACGGTTTCCAGAATACCAGGATCTGATTTTCCACACAGTGACATAGGTATAGACTCTTTCCAGACCCTGCAGTAGCCACAACCCTACTGCTGAGCTGCAGGATACCACACTGGCTACACACACATTTCAGCATGTGTGCACAAGAGAGAGAGGGTGTGCACAGAGTTTAATTCATGCTGCTTGGTTTCCATCCTGAAACACAAGGAAATGTGTTTGGGATTAATTCCTCTGTCACTTAATGGAATGCCAGACCTAATTTCCTCTTTGAACAGCAAAACAAAACAAAGCCCTCCACTTAATATTGGAAAATAAAAAAGGTTTAGATTTTAAAGCTGGGCAAGGCTCCCTTATTTGCAAATTCCACTGCATAGTCAAGAATAAAGCTGTTCTGAAATACCACAGAAAACAAGAGCTTAAGATCTGCTTTATGTGTGATAATCACCAAACCCCTCAGGCCCACCCAGAACAGTGGCAGTGACATCCTAAAGACTATTGGGGTGCCAAAACATGAGGGCTGTAGAAATGGCAGGAACTCATTCTTCAAGCATGGGTTTCAGTGTGAAACAGTATGCATTTTTTGGAATGGAAAAGCATTCATTTAAAGGAAAGATATAGTTACCCGAGGGTTTGTGGTAACTGAATAGAAACATGGGCAAAAACTAATAGAGGGAGACAATGTCTGTGAGCTTGTCTGACCTTCTCCCCCTCAAACAGCACCCTCAGCTCTTACCTGAACCTTGTCTTGAGCTGTTACCTGTTCCCAGAATTGAAGGGGTTATAGCACTTTACCAAGTCTCATTTTACCAAGTGAACCCTGACCCAACCCTAACCTTAACCATCCTTAGCCTGTTTCTCCTGACACGGGGAAGAGAGCTACCTTTGGTCCTCATGCTAAAACGATAAAAGGAAGGAGAGCACTGCAGAGCTGTCACCACAACTCAGCTTAGCTCAGCTAAGCCTGTGTTTTTGGCACAGTGGCTCAAAGAGGTGACAGCAACACCCAGAGGTGGGAGATTTCCTGGCACTTCCTACCACCGAACAGCAGACAGTACCTGAACTCCCCAGTGTAGAAGACTGGAGCCCCTAACATGCAAACCCACAGAAAGATACTCAAGCTGGAGGTGACTAGCACTTCTTACAAGAGAAGTCAGAAATCACAGACTTCCAGAGGCTGCAGGCTGTGCGCTCCACATGCAGAGGGAAGAGAGAAATGCAGTACCAATAATTTTCCTACTGCTTTTTTAGGAGTATCTGCACAAGTGCTAAAAAAACTGCCTTCCCCATTCCAGTTAAATAAGACTAGCATTTTCTTCCAGTAATTTCTAGTAGGGTACACATTTGGTTTCCTGTAAACTATAAATTCACAAAGACAAGCCCCACAAACCAGTGTGAGTAGAATCATCCCAAGATTTATGTGCGTGTGACATTTTCAAAAAATTCCCACAAATCATTTATATGGCAGGATGTGAGCAAGTAATCAGGAAACAGCATTTCACATCCCTGGGCTGGCACTTGAGGTGGAGCCTGGAATACAGCTGGGTGGAGAAAAGGGAATTTATACATCTTAAATGCAGCAGAGCCCTCCATGTAAGGCTAGACAGCAGAGTCATGGGGGAAACAAGCCTTGCCCACGGATTTGTTGGGATGTGAGCAAGAGCTGCTGCATCTGCTGAGATTTCTCTCCAGGAACCTGCCTGGGTCTGTTCAGTTATGAGCTGTGCCAGCAAGGAAGGAGCAAGCTGGACTTACAGCATATCCTCAGTGTTCTCCTGCTGACATTTCTGGGCTGCATTTCTGGACCCCCTTACTCACAGATTCTCTGCTTACTCCTCATTGCTCTCTCACAGTAACTAGTTACACACCCCTTGCAGTGTGTAAGAAAAGTGCAGCTACTGCTGGAAGCCACAAACACCTGAATGCTTCAGGATGCTCAAGTACCACCAGGAGAACTGAGATTTGAAGGGAATCCTCATAGTGGTGTCACGTTTCACAAGAGCAAGCACAGCTCCTGGCTCCTCCTCTGAACACCAGGTTGACTGTGAATTCATGATTTTGTCATTTCAGGAAATTGTCATCACCTACTCAAAATCTGCAAAACTTTAAATGCATCTTTAGTAGGCTCAGAGAGAATTAAACCTATTTCTGTGTCAAGAGTAACTAAAAGCTCACTATCAACCAGGTTTTACTATTAGCGGAAGGAGTCAGAAGCATAAAACCAGCCATCAGTCTGCAGTGAGTCTACTGAGAAAGGACAAGAAAATATTCCTCCTTTTGCCAGAGTAAACCAGATTTCAAAATCAACCTAAGTAAAGAAAATCTTCAGCCGCAGTGGAAAAACATAGCTGATAAGCCAACAATTAGCCCAAAGTGAAAAGGCTGTTTGTGCCTAGGGTTGCAAATTCACATTTTTAAACTCAAGGGGCTTTGCACCCACCTCACAACAGCCTAATCAGTGGTGTCAAGGTGGCCACAGTGGCCATGACTTAAACCCAGGATTTAAACAAACAAAAATCAACTTCTCCAAGCACAGGGACTGCCTGATCTCTTTCAAGCTAGGATGAATAATACAGATATGTTTAAATTTGAAATACTCTTCCTGTGAGCTTTATCTTCCAGCAGCAAATTCCTATCCTCTTTCCCCAGCTGAGCCAAGATATTCCTAAATATTTTATAACTAAAAATCTTTTTCTCTTTGCCCTCCTATGTAGATTCTCACACCCTGCAGCCCAGCATGACAAGTTCTTCTCTTTGAAATATTGAGCCACTTTCAGTGGGTCTTGTCAATCCTTTACACCTATTTTAATTGAATATTTCAAAGTGGAGGGAGATCAGAGCACTCTGCCTGGGTGGGCACTGGCTGATGGTGTCAGGCTCTCTCTGCTCATCTCCAGCTGAAGTGATCAGATCCCTTGCCTCTTTGGGCCAAGGGGATGATGGATGTCACAGCCTAATGGGTGCAAAGTGGTGATGAGGGAGCTTGAAAAAGAGTAGATAAAGCAAGCTAAATTTAGAAGCTGTTTGTTTTCAAGAATGGGTTTGAACTTTAACTCACACAAAAATTATGCCTCGCAATTCCACTCTTCCGTGACATCTTTGTTCCTCAGCTAGGGCCACAAAATACAATATTCCTCTATTATTAATAGCAAGGCTGTTGTTGGTTTTCTCCCTCCACCTCTCCAAGTGTGGATGCCTGGATCATAGAGGCAGATGCAGCACCCAGGTCTGCTCTAGATGCAATGTAGCAGCTGCATCCAGCCCAAGTTCTTCCAAAGACAATTAATGGGAAAACTGGAGGCTTGGTGTTATTCATACCAGAGTCAAACCAAAGGATATGTAAGCTTCTTTTCTGGTATAATATTTAAATCTTAAATAGAATCTGAACAACTACTAAATGACTATTAATTTTCTCAAGAAGAAACTGGATAAATTAAAAGGCAGCATAAAATGCGATCTTCTGTACTTCAATGACATTTCTTTGCTTACATGAAAAGCAGCCTTTTCACATGGAAGGACTGCAGAAGAAATGGCTGTCTGCACCCAAAAACTCTTGCCAAGACATTCTGAATATTGGGGACCATGAGTTCCATTAGCATCAGGCCACAGGTAGAGAACCAGAGGCTACAATGAGAAAAAGTCCTGAAACTGGGTACAAGCCAAAAGGGAAAAGGAGGTCAGTATTTTATTGAAAACAAGACAGTTAAGGAAATACTGGTAAGACATTTTGATGTGAGAATTACTTTTGCTTCTTTTTTTTCTTTAAATCATCTGTTTGCTTCAGCAGGCAATGATACTGCGAAATTAATTATTTTTATTTGTTGTCCCAGGCAGAATCCCCCGCAATTCCTTGACAAACTCCTATCTCATGCTCATGTCTTCATCAATTTAGAGTCTTTCCTTCCCATTAGAATTAGTGGTTTACGGTTGACAAATATTATCTGTATTTTCCTTGCTAAAATGATCATGGGGATAAAACTTCCATTTTTATATTCACAAATAAAGCGGAACAATTATATGGCTTTTGGCATAAACAGGAGCATAACAAGATTTCTTTTCAAATATTTTTCCTCCCTTAAATTCTCTATTGTGGTATTTTGGATCCAATGCCCGAACATTCAGCATAATTAATTAAGCTTTTTATTCTCAAGAGTAATTTAGTGGGATTTGCCAGGAAATGTTTGGGAAATGGCTATGCATTTAATAATACGTGCACTGACTACTGTTCCAGCACTCTGTAGGAGTGGATAACCACAATAAGCATAAAAACTTAGTTATGACTGGGAACTGTGTCCCTGTTAGGTAAACACAGCTTAAAACCAGAAGATGAATTTTGCATTATTGCAAGTTATTAGTACCATATCAGAGTGAGAACCCAGTTACAGGTGAAATTTGCCCAGATTGCCAAGGGTAGAGAGAGACATTTTGGTCATCAAAAGGTTGGGGCAAAGGATGGAAAAGCAAAGAGTAAAGGTGTGGTGGAGCCAACTGAGGAAGCCTGAGCACTGAAAGAACAAGCTTCTGAGAGCAGAACAGCAAACCAAAACATGTCCTCTGCTGAAATAGCCTCCAGCAGGTCTCCACTGTTCACAATCATCTGGGCACAACCTCTGTCTCACAAACTTTTACAGTCACTTTTTCATTTGTTCTCTTCCTTACGTGTTAATTCCACTGCCACAGTCACTGGAAATTAGGCTGATGAAAAAGGCATCAAACCCAAAGAGGAAATGCAGAGCGGCTTCACACTCTGGCCACTAAATATGACCACTTTTGGTACTCAGGGTACCTTGGTTAGAGCTTACTCAGGAGTCTGAGTCCTGCAACTCAAAAAGCTTTTGCTCATCATCACTATGAACTGAGTCTGCCTCCCAAAATCTCTTTGCATTGGAGCTGTTTTGTTGTAGCTTTACTACCTAACTCCATGTCAACAGCAATGGAAAAATAATAAATCTGCTCATCGTGCTTGCAGAGGTTTCCAGTCAATGAAGACATCTGGGTTTCTGTTTAGCAGCCCTTGAGCCTGTTTAAGGTTTCATTTCCTGGGCCCCAGCAGAGAAGAAATCAGCACTACTAATGCAATACAAGAGCATTGTCTGAAGTTGCTTTGAAAGGAAAACCAAGATGCACACAGCCCTGACCACAACTTTTCCACTTTTCCCTCTGCTACTTATAAGGCATGACAAACTAATAATTAAAAATCTGAAATCTTCAAGTACCATATGTGTATTTTCAAACAGCTTCACTTTATATAATTCTTTAGTCAAACGTGCAGGAAAGGAGCACAATGAAGGCTGACATATATTTCAGCAGTAATAAAGGGGGATCATATTGAGTTTTGATGCAAGCATATGCAGCCCTTGCAGACTGCAGCCTGATACTGATAATTGTTTTGCCCTGTGAGTTTGGAACTGTTGGGAAGACTCCACTAGCAAGATACCCTACAAAATATGGGCCTGACCCAGTGCTTACTGGAGTTAATTGGATTTTTTTCTATGACACTGGCAGAGATGATTTTAAGCCCCTAGAGCAGAAATTGGCTCGCAATTGTCCATTTTCTCTCGTTATTCACAAAGAAGAAATTCTACTGTGCCTTTTCAAAGATGATAGCTGAGTGTTAAATTCGTGCTTTTATTTTGCTTAAGGAGAATGAATTTCTTTCAAATAAAATGTCATTTTTCGTTCTTTTTAGCAGAGTTCTGGCACATGTTTTCAGGGTCAAGATCTAATAATAGCCCTTACAAAACCCCCACAGTTGTGACATTCACTCTTTGGTGCAGCAAACAATGAGACTGTAATGATGATGATAATTGTGTTTATTTTTGATTCTGGACAAATGTCATCTATTCTCCATCCAGACCCATTGTGAAAAGACCTGAGCCATGACCTCCAGTAGGATCAGCTGACACAGTTCCACTTGGCCCAAATTTGTGACAATCTGCTGAAAATGGCAATCTTATTTTTTTTCCTATGCTTTTCTCACTGCTGAGGAGATCTCCAGTAAGAAACACTACCTTTAATTTACATTAAAATATTTCAGCTAAAGTTAAGCCAAAATAATGAGTGCTAATGATGCACTTAAGATCCTCACACAGCAGATGACCTCCTGGTGTCTCTTACAGAAGTCCTTCACCTACTCAATGGAGATTTGCCTTCAAAAAATAAACACACCTGTTTGCCAGCACCCTCCTCTCCTCTACCTGCACTACTGCTCCATTTTAAGGGAGACCATCTGCATTTAGGGTCTAAAGAGGTGACTGTAGCTTCTTCTGGAATGTATTTCTCTGTTGCCACTAAGCTGATGTGTACTGCACTCTGGGGATGAAGGTAAAAGGAAGGACAAGAGTAAGAGGGAGAAAGGGAAATAGGGGAGAGAAACGAGGGGCTTACAGACATCTTAGGTATGGGAGAGATTTCTTCCAAGTAATTCTGAATTTGTAAAAAAACCAAACTATTTGAATATCTTTTGATTGATAGTTCAATATAGTTTAAATAGATAGTGGAACATATTTTTTGAATACTGAGGTCATAAGAAAAATAAAGGATTACCAACTGCCTTGGAAGCGTATTATTAGAAGTAAATATTTGAATAGTTTAAAGTATTGCTTTGTAGCTCAGCCGTCCAGCAGAGCCCTTCTTTATAGCAGTCCTATTCTATGTGTGTTTACTTAAGAGAATTGAAGTGATTCTCTTCCTTGCCTAATTTCTTGTTTTCCCCTCCTTCTTTCATTAACAGACTTTGATTCAATAGTTTCCACTGGAGACATACTTCATCATCGTTCCAAAGATGGTAGCATCCAGCAATATATCTGTCAACCTCTCCTCAATACACCAGCAATTTTTCATAGAAGAGAGGAACTTACTGGAGCAGTGGTCTATTCTTATGGCATATGGACCTATTAGAGTAGTAAATTTATCATTATCCATGACATAAAAGATGCATTACCATCCATTAAGTTCAGGTGGAAGCAAACCATTGGATGCCTACCCCTGGATCTCTCCCACACCACAATATCCTTTCCAGTAATGCCTGTGTGGTCTTTGAGGAGAGTTTCCCTTCTAAATGGTACCCTACAATTAAACGTGCAGGGCTTTCAAATGTAGCCAGCTGTAAGATATTGGCATCAACATTTACTGCTGTGTAATGAGGTGCACCCAGTTAAAAGTGCATCAATTATTACTTGTTTCATATGGGCAGGAAGCCTGATTTTGCATTTATCTTCTGCTACACCTTCCACACCCCTCAGATATAAACTGAAAAAAGGCTCATTATCTTTTTTTCCCCTTTGTGTTTTAATGCAGCAGTCCCAGGTAAGGAGGGGAAATCTGCACAGTCCTGTGCTTTACAGCAGAGGAACAGGACCCCCAGGCAAAAAGCCACCACGCCCCAGAAGCACGAGGGGAGCCCCAAAGCTTTCCTTATAGTCTCAAACCCCCTCTATTTTCAATTAAATGATCTAAATATCAAAATTGCTTTGTTCTGTCACAAACGATGTTGCTGCCCTAAGAGAAGCATGATTTAATCTAAGCTTACACCTGCAGCTGACTAGTTACAGGAAGATAATTTGTCTATTGAGTTTTGCCTGTTTTCATTCTAATGATGCTCTTTGGCAAACCTAGATGTCTTTTTCTCTTTTTTTCATTCTGTCTCCAAGAAGTAAAGCCCAAGACAGAATTGGAAAGGTCATTCTCCCTTTTCCTTTCTCTTCTCCTCCACAGTGAGAAATGTTCCAAGATAAACACACCCCTCTACCCATTGTACTCGGCCTCAATTCACCCATTGAGATCTGATGGGGTTTCACATTAAAACTTAAAAAAGAACAGGAAACTCGGAGAAGTGAAGAACATTTTCATTTAAAGGGTGATAAAATTCATCACAAATTCTCAAGATTGATCTATAAAGATTGAGAGCTTTCAAATAGTTTGTACTGCTGGGTCACTTTACAGATATTGCCACTACCGTAAAAAGGAAAAAAAAAACCCAAAACAAACCCAAAAACAGCAAGAGAGAAAAAAAAAACCCAAAGAAGAGGTAGAAGAGGACTAATTTTACAGGGTGATGAAATTGAGGACACCAAGAACAAGCACAGAGATCTTAGTGTTTGATCAAACTTCTGCATGACTCCTTCCCTCCTCAGGAAAAAAAAAAAGGTAATTTTACTCCACACTGATAATGATGGAATGATGGTAAAGTCCCAGGAAGTAGCACATCAGCAGTGGGTAGTTTTCTTTAATTATTTGTTGCATGCAAAGGCAAAAATTATTATTAGATACATTGCTTCAGCGTTGACTACTTGAGAAAAGGCTTTTACTGAGCAAGGTAAGAAAGCAAAGAGGGAGAAAGATATTGTTTAAAACAATCACATTGAGAAAAAATGGAGTTTGGTGGACTTTTACACTTGAAAAAAATCATTGAAAAAAAACCACCTTCCAACAATATTAACAATTAATAATCAATTGTCAATCCCTCAGTCAGTGCAGAAGAGATGCACAGACCAAACACACTATGCGTGGGCTCACATCACACACCTGCAGTGCTGCAGCCAAAGTTTTTTCGGGCTCTTTCAGCCTGAGCAGAGCACACGCAGAGGGGCGCCTTGGAAGAGTGCTGGAAGCTGCCCCGGGTGTGCTCAAAGTCGGTAAAGGAGGTCCCATGGAGTGATCACTTAGCAGAGAAACACATAACAGCCCTCTCACAGTGTTTGCCCTGTTGGCAACCATTACAAACCAATTATTTCCTTTGCTCTCTTAAAAGGGATGGGAATATAGGCTTCCTAAGGACTGCCATCACCCCGGAACGGCATCACATCAGTGCTTCAAAGGGAGCTGGGCTGAACACGGAGGCACTGTCTGACCTACCCTCCCACCACTGAGCGAGCCCACCAGCTATGGCTGCAGGAATGAAAAGTGCTCCCCAGGTGCCTTGTCTTATAAACCAGTAAAGGCAGGGGGAAAGTCTCTGAAATCTCAAAGACCTCAATTCCAATGTGCTTGCAGAAGCATCTTTTTATCTATCAAATGCTTTTGGACTCCAATTAAGCAAAGTACAGAAAGGGCTGGAATGGCCCTGAATAACCTTTGCACAAGATGATGCTTGCATGCCGAGTGCACAAAAAGCCATACAAGTTATTTAAACCTATATTTTTTTGTCCATTTGCAGTAACAGCTACCACTGCATGCTGTGTATCAGTGGGCTGACTTGTCAGGGGCTGAAGCCTGCTATTAGCCAACGAGTAAACATGGCTTCACGCCCTCAGACCTTGGGAAGGATTAGCTTTTGCTGTGAAACACAGACATACTGGCAATGTTTGAGATGCATTCTGAAACATTACTGGAACAATCTGGTACACTTCAAAAATTCTTTACATTTTCCCACAGTGGCAGGCCCTGCAGGGAATATTTAGCATTAAGTGTAATTATTTTGTTTTATGCAGAGAATATTTAGCATTAAGTGTAATTACTTCATTTTATGGAGCCTGTCTCAGGCTCTAGATGTCTGTACATTGTTTCTGTCTTAGGATAAATACATACAGATTCCAGTAGGTATTGCTCTACACTCAAGTACCAAAGTACTGTCACTCCAGACAAAATTTCCAAGCCATCCTTCTCCCAGTCAGCATCTCTTCTGGGGAGGACCAAGTTTTAAGCCTGCTGTAGCAAATTTCACCTGAATAATAGAGGGAGTAACTAGAGAGCATTTCAGAATAAGGATAACTGAACACTAGGATGCCAATTTGCCTTTCTTGCTCATCTCACTGCTGTGGGATCAGTTTCTTGGGCTATTGTGGCAAGTCCCTTCAGCACAGGTCCTACCATCCTTCTCCCCAGCTTAGTACATTCCAGTATTAGAGGTGTGACCAGAAACACTTGGATTTTCAGCTCCACACCTTTGACTAAACTCAATAACTTGTAAATTATCTACCTGCAATTTGTAGCACAGCCTGCTCTAAATACATTTGAGTAAAAATGCTCTTCCTTCCCATTCTCCATTTCATTTTTCAGCTGCACGTTGAGAAAAGCATTGTCCTTAAGCAGGGCACATGAGAAGCATTTGGGTACAGCAGCAGGAAGGTTGGCAAGAGGTGCCCAGGAACCCTACAGAGGACACAATGCAATGATCTCAAGCCAGAGGGCTGTGTACATTTTTGTAATTACTGTATTTTACTTCTAGTCCTGTGAAGTGTCTTAGAAAGCAGAACCCGGTACTTGTTTCCAGACTGTGTCTAACCTAAAGCACTCTGGACTGAAACCTCATTTTAAAAAAACAAACAAAACACTTGGAATTCAACATCATGTATTACTCCAAATAAGAAACCAAATGAGTGCTCTGCACCTCGCAGGGAAGGAGGGCCAGAGGGACACTCATCCATTTCTTTAGAGTGCTAAATATCAGAGTTAAGGATTTATGATTGGGCCCATCACAGTCAGTTTCCTCTGGTAGTTTTTTAATTTGCTTGACCAAGAAGAGCCAGCTATTGTAACAAGGATTGCCCCTGTCAGCACTGCTCAAGGCAGTTAAACATAAGATGTTATCACTGGGGAAGAAAAGCTGGCCCTTTATTTTTATGGATGGCAGAAGCAGCTTGTTACCATAGCAATGTTGCATTTTCACACGTGGAGGCTGCAGTTGAAAGGGGCAAGCAACCTCTAAACTTTAGCAGTGATGACTGTGGGACAAAATAGAGGGCAAAATATTTGCTTTTCTGTTGAAATAATATTTGCAATCTGGGGAAAAATATTATTAAGATATCTTGTGTGTGGTTACACCATTGTTTTTCCTCACTCTTGCCAGCATAAACCTCATGTTGATCTTGATTGGATAGAAATTTTAGTGCTGCTCTATCACCTGTCTTCATTATCCACAATGTTAAGTGGATATGGGTGAGAAAACAAACATGCAAAACTTATTACTGCCAAATAATTAGCAGAGGTTTTTACGTTTATTTAAATATAGATATTTAAAAGCTTCCCTCTGGGAGAGAGGAAAACATTCCCCAGAGTGGGCTTGCATTTTAAAATCTAAAAAGCAGTATGCACTCGTGCATGTGTGCAGATATTGAACATGTACACGAGGAATCCTCATCAGCTCCATGGGCATTTAAGCACCAGGTGAGGCACTGTCATTTGGGAAGGCTCATTTGGCCAATTACAAGAGGGAATTTTGCCCAGTAAAATGAGGGGGGCATCAGCAAGCATGCTAAGGTAGAATCCTTTTAGCCAGAAAGGATTCTAGATAGCTACTGTAACTCAGTACAGGGAATTGTACCAAAATCACCAGCACTCTGCTTTCACTGTCTGCTAAACACAAGCAGGAATCTGACAAAAACAGGAGGGTGGGCACCCAGGAGCATTAACTCACAGCTTGTTGCTTGGCAAACAGAGTAACACTTAACACTGTGTCCTGGAGCAATGCATTTGAGACTGCTGCTCATAATGAGCAGGCTCAGTTTGTCCAAAGTGGGAAAACTCAGAGTATGTTGGTATGGAGTTTGGTGATTGAGAATGCAAGCTGGACAACAGCCACTGGTGGAAGAAATAGAGGAAGGGAAAAGAGAAGTAAGGATGATACAAGAAGTTCTTTCACTGTAGTCTAAGAAAGAGCTTATACCACAAAGACTCAGATGTTTTTTAAAGCCTTCTATTTTGAAAAAGTATTTAAAATGTTATTAATACTTCAACCACTTTCATGGTTTTTATTAAATTTCTATCTAGAATGAAATCATGTGGCACTGACTTTCACAGCATAGCACACATCTTATGAAAGACTCATTGCCATCCAACTTTCTAGTTTAACTGAATTTAACAAAGACTCCTGTGTTCTCTCAGTCACTTAAGGAGATGGGGGGGAAAATTCCTCAGGCAGCTTTTTTCTTTGCTTCCTCTCTTTACTCTCTATCCAAAAGAAATCAAAACTTCCAGATACAAAAAATTATGGTTTTTTTAAACTCTTTTTAAAGAAAGCTGGTCCAAGGCAAACAGCATTGCTTGAAATGTTGGTCATGAAAATCTCTTGCATAGTGAATTACCCATCTGCGAGCTTGGAACAGAAACAATGCAGGCTTCGCACTTGGACTCCTGTTGGTATTTAATGCTCTTTCCAATATATCATTCATAAAACCCATGGATAAAGATGATTCCAGTTATTCTGTTTCTTTTAGCACATCTGTCTTGGGAAGTCTGTCCCACATCTTTACCAAGAGGTGTGCAGAAGGGGAGGGATGGACCTACAGCGAGCTGAGGCCCACGCTCTTTTCTGCAGCTATCACACTGCAGCAAACAGCCAATTATGCAATTGCTGACAGAGCGTTTGATGATTTTCCATTTCTCTTCATCTCCAAAACATGCATCCTGAGAAAACAGACAGCACTGTGGGCTCAGCATTCCTTCTCATGCCTTTGCAGGAAGTGGGAGCCAGGCCACTGATTTCAGCAAGAACAGAGATGGATCCGAAGGCAGAGCTGGATGAGACTGATCTCCCCCATTTCTGTGGGCTCTAGTTTCTAGCTGTTCTCTCATCATTGCTTTCCCCTTTATCCACCCTCACTTGCCCTCATTGCTCCTCCTAGAGACAAGGTAACTGAGCTTTTGCCAGAAAGATCTAAAAAGAGCAAGGCTGCTTTAATTGCAATTTTTAAAAAGAGACTGTTCCCTTTTTGAGGGAAAATGTCCAACTAATGGCTGTTCCTCTTCACCTTCAAGTAAACAGAAGCCAATACGTTTCTAACATGCTTCCACTAAAAAAAATATCTGAGAGGGAAAATTTAGGAGGGTGCTTGAATAGCTGCAGGAAAGGACAGGTCTCAAGTAATTTCCAAGATCATGCATCTCAGCAGGTCCATAACATGAGAAATAACCTTAAAGGTGCACAGGGCACGTAAGTAGTACTGGGCAAGTTTTTCTTTCTGATGCCTTGGGTAAATTTTGTATGAAACACTATTACGTTTCTGTGCCTACATCCTCTGAACTTATTTGGTCTTGGGACCATCAGTGGTTTACTGAAGAGAAGCTGAAGACCCTGAGTCACATCTGAAAAGCCACAGTACACCTGTAAGGGAGCAGCTGTACTGTCACTGTCAGGTATCCCCTTGCCTCTCCATCACTTCCACTGCGTTAGGTAACAGCTTATTTAAGAACATCACACTATGCACCAATTAATCTGAAACAAAGGAAGATGGCATTGAAATCAAGTTGGCAGAAAATTTAATTTCTCCGCTTTCCTTGGAGCCTAAAATAAATGGGTTGTATGACAGACATGGGTGGATAAATGGGAGATGAGAAGAATGTATTGGTAGTGTTCCTTGATCCAGTTTTGAAAAGGCAGTTTTGCCACACTTCTGCTGGAGGAAGATAAAGGACCTTCTCACAAATAAAGTCCTGGAGGCTATTCCATTGCCCTCCCACACAGTACACCTGCTTTTCACCACATAGCCCATCAGATAGTTCTCATTGCTTAGATTGTTTTGCATTTCCATATGTCTTCAGAATACTTCTCTGCTACTTAAAAAACAAACAACAGCTGTAACAAAGCCATCAAGAGTTTTGCTATTTGTCATGCCATATTCTTCACACACATGCACAAAGACTCAAACCCTTTCTCCTCCCCTTAAAGCACAGCAGATTAATTTAGTTTGCCTCCATATCTGCAGAAGAGCATTGCCATGACAAAAATTTAAATGTCAGGAAGAATTCAGTACTGTATTAAAAAATGAGACATCTGCTATGGTAGGCTCTGGCAAGGAGTGATGCTCTCTAATTGAAATGCCCAACCTCTAGTGGGTTTCCACTCAATAAACATCCCCATTGTTGGTAAAATTGTTACAGACAGAAGCTTCCAAGTTAGAGAAGCCAGCAATAAGCCTTGCTTCTCTACACACTGAAAAAATCTGTCCCTCATACATATAAGTTCGTAGGATGAGGACAATGAGGGAGACAAGAAAAGATAACTGTATTTGTACAGAGAGAATGGATGAACATCATTCTTCTCCTGAAAACTATTTCCATTTCCAGTGTGGATGTTGGCTGAGTGGTTAGATCAGAAGTGTGCTGTAGCATCTGGTTTGCAGCTATGCACAGCTACTTGAGGTTTGTAATTCTGTTTCCATCACCAAGACTATAGTACCTTTTGGTTGCAAATCTAATCCTTGGCAATGATATTCTTCAGTGACCTAAAATCTAAAATACAGTTTTTCCTCTAAAATACAGGTCCACAACTTTTACATTTGATATGTTATCAGTAGGAAAGTCTACTGCTGGTTTCACTGAAGTACCTAAGCAAACTTGTGGCTTTTTTCTTTTCTATATTATGCTTGGTTATTTCTAATTTTAAAAAGTGTTACCTGTCTTATTCTTCCTTTTACAATAAACGCAGTGTCATGCCAAATAAAGTCTTATTTAAGAATGATGTGGAATCATGGAAAACTAAAATTAGAGAAAAGTTGACTTTCTCATCCAGCAGCAAATAGATGAGCTGCAGCATATTGCAAGTGAAGCAGAAATGCAAAAAAAAAAAAGAAAAAGGCAACGTGGGAATGGCACAAAGAATCCACTGAAGTAGCAGACAAAACTACAGAGCCGCTCTGTGTACACCAAGGTTTGCACTTGCACAATTCACAGGTGAAACAAAAACGTGTTGGGATGCAGCAGTTCAGAGATGTGACTGGGGAGCGCCCAGGGCTAATTCCAACAGGAAGGCTGCAGATGGAGGGAGAGCAAAGCACTCGCTCTTTGACAGAGATCACGTCACTGGTTCCAATGAAATGGAGTAAACGTTACCTGACATCAAAAGCTTCCTTCTGATCAAAACTCACCCGTGAAAGGAGGCAACAGCAGTGGAACGAGTTATTCTCCATATGCACTTTAAAAAGGGAGATGAACCAAAAGGGGAAAGTCACTTTACATAAAAATGCAGTTTTACCACTCCACTTAAAAAGAGCAGCAGCAGAATTGGATCATACTTTGTCATCACTGACACTTCAAATATCCTTTTATTTCTTTGTAATCTCTTTCCCAATCATGTTCTGCTCATGCAGACTGACAAGAAGGGAAACTTGCTCCTGCATTCTGAGTACTTAAAGACCCGTTTCCCTTAAAAGAGAGGAAGTGCTTTGTGAGTACAAGCTGAGAGATACAGATCTCAGATTAGAGAACCTATTTGTTACTCTGATATAAACTTGTTTCTCAGCAGTTTTATGCTCCTAATATCACCTTATGTTCAGTTTAATGATCTTTTTATTCACTCAGCTGTTTTGTTTTACTACTTAATTTGCACTTAATCACACATCATTTTATGATTAGCAATATTACTGCAAGAAGAATGCTTCACGTTTCTGTGGCTCTGCTAACTCTGGAATGGTATAAAAAACCCCATGAACACCCACCCCGTGTGACCCAGATTTTTGCTGATGAAGCAACTAACGCACAAAAGAGTAGAAAAGGAAAAAAAGAAAATTTGAGTTTCTGGTTATGAGTGGTGTGATTACCACAGGATTATTCTGACTTCGTTGTCCTGTCTTGCATTGTCTTGTCTTGAAGCATCTATGAATACATTTAATTTGCAATCATGTTCTGGTTGAGGGTAAGGGCTTAGGGCTTACAATAGAAAAAAGAAAGCTCAGAAATACCTTGAACTGAAGTTGTTTCACATGGAACTTCACAAGCAGTTCACACCATTTTTTTAGGTACTACATTTTAATGGCCAGATATGTCCTTCTGATTTAACTTAAGGGGAGATACCCGAGGTGACAGTAATGCTTCCAACACACTGCCTGTACAAAAGACCCTGTTAAGCAATTGCCCATCACTGAGGAAGCTTTGACAAGGTGAGTGCCCCTCCACAACCTTAAACAGCACAGTTTTAAAAATCCCTTCTATTTTGCAAGATCCTTTTACAACCCATGGCAGGTACTCAAATTCAGAACGAAAGAGAAGCAGCACATTGATATAAATTATCAAGTACTTGAAACAGTGTATTTTAGAGAACGAACAAGGATGTTGAACTGAGGGGGCACAAAGAACTTAAGCAATTCCAAACAAATTAGACCCTAACTTTGTCATCTTTAAGTTCTTCAAACACCACCTTTTAAATTACAGTCAGTATGAGACCACAGTGGACTTGGGGACCCTCAAAGCTGCCATAGCCCATGATCTGCACGCAGTAATGAGAAATCTAAATTACTGATGCATTCACAAATCCAAAGAGCAAAGTTCAGCATTCAGACCAACTGTTCCCTGGCCTTCAGAAATTCTTCATTTAAGGATAACCTCGGCTTTCTGGTTATTTTGCAGTTAATATCTTGGTTTTATCTAGCTACCATCAGAAAATGGGCAGAACTTCCTTTAACTTAATGGTATCCACAAAGGGGCACAATGTGAGACTTATGAGGCTACCTACTTCTGCTTCTATGGTTTGCCTTAAAATAAAACAATTAAAAAAATCTTCATATGTATAGTGAGGTACATAGCAATTATATTAAGATATGGGCACATGCAGAGGAGAACAGGTAGAAAGAGATGGTTAAAATAAGAGGTGTGCTTGGAGGTGACAACTGCAGAATCTAGACAACATGAATATAAAATGTAAGCATGGGGATAATAGAAAAAAATATCAAGACCTATAGAGACATCTTGGTAAATGTCAGTTCAGAATTTGACCTTTTGGTATCTATCATACATTCACCTGTCTTTGTTTGGGGCTGGTATCACCAATGTCATTTTGCATTGCCTTGCAAATCCTCTGATGCTTGTTCAGAAATGCTGTACAGGGAGGATCCAAGAAGTAAGACAGACAACTTCAGAACCTACAGGGACAAAAGTCACATCTTCAAGTGTCTCAAAACTTAAAAATTGGTGTCCTTCTGCATCTAAGGTGTTGTGTGTGCATTAGCCACAATTATATTTCCCAGTTTTGAACTGGGGAAATGGGGATCCACATTGCCTGGATTCAGGTGGAAAGGAATATGCTTACCTAGCCATGGCACCTGTAAACTTCCCTTTTCTTCATCTGATTTCATTGTCTGAACTGACATGTTTTTGGCAAAAGTAAGTTGCTGTCAGCTACTCAAAAAAATTCCCCTTTTTTAGGTTTGGTTTTTTTGTTTTTTTTTTTTTTTTTTTTTTTTTTTTTAACTAGCAGTACACTGATAGTGATCCTAAGGCAAACTTGTGCACTGAACCCCACCCCTGGCCTCTATCCTCTGTCACCCTGCCCATTAAAACCACAACCTACAGACACCAGTGAGGGCCCAGCATGGAAAAGGATGATTCATTAGCCTTGGCTTTCCACCTGGTAACAGGAGGAAGAGAATATGGAAAGAAGATTAAAGATAGATGAAGAGAAGTTATATTATTAAAAGATAGGACCCAGAGGACCTGGATGTGCCCCAAGGTTGTTGTGACAATACTGAAACACTGGAGTCACCAAAATGCAGCCAGACCCCTGTGAGAGAGCAGATGATGCTGTTCAGACAAGCACTCAGATGGCACCATGTTCTCACCCAAAATTACCAAGCTCATCCCAACCAATGGAGGGTGAGGCCCACATCCAAGGCATGTATTTAGGACTCTGTGACAATCCAAGTGAGTATTCCAGAGAGCTCTGATTCTCTGCAAGGCACCAGAGCTGCAGCCCAGCTGTGCTTCTGGACTGAAAGGATTTTTTCATCCTGTTTTTTGCTTTGGCACTGAGTTTTATAGGGGCATACTGAATTGTATAACAAAGCACCACTGAATGGTGTTGTTTCATAAAGTAGATTTTTTTTTAATTGAGTTATTAAAAACTCCTCACCCCCTTTTTTAATTAAGAGAAAAGTGCATGGCCTTCTGACACAGATGAACAGCATACACAAAGGCACTGTTGATTGCCCCATCTGCAAGCAGGTCCTATACAAACAGCAGGGTAACATTTCCAGAGAAGCCCAAATCCATTTTCCACAGGGGAATAAAAACACATTCTTTTTGTTTTCTGTTCAAGGGAGGGAAGAAAGCTCTGAAGGAGGCAGAAGCTGCTACAGATACAATCAGCTGAAGCTAATCTTGTCTCCAACGAGTGAGCTGCCTGATCAGTGCTCTAAGTGCTCAGTTATTGATGCTGAAAGAGGCACCACTCCTGGAAACCAAGCAGTGCTGCAGCACTTCACAGCCCTTCACAGCAGGGCCTCGGGATACACCTTCCTGAAACCCTCTGGAGTGTGTGGGTTTAATATTTGGGGGTTCAGTTGGCTTTGGTAGGTTTGCTTTTGCTTTATTTTGTTGCTTTGGTTTTATGTTTGTTTTTTTTCATTTCCCTACCTCTAAAACAAGATATTGTTCCTATAGGGTCTGTAGGTGGAAAGTGGAAGTCTTTTCTCTTGTTGAAACATCTTTAATTCAGATTAATATTTGCAATTTGAATTTTCCATTTAGTTAAGATCAAACAATGAAGAGATGCCAAGAAAAGCTACCAGTTATAAATTACAGCACCTCAATAGCAAAACCACTGCAATATTGAAACGTAATAAATTTATTTCCTTTCACTTCAACAAATCCCAGGATTTTCATTTTGAAAATAACTTTATAAGAAAATGAATGCAAACCTCCCATAAAATTTCAAAGATCAGCAGACATGAGAAATATGGAGAGAAAAAAACACTGAACAGACAGCATGGTTTGTCTTGTTCTGTCTGCCCAACATCTGCAGCCCTTACTCCTTTTTGGTTTCCACTAACTTTGCCCAGTTTAGTTCCTTTGCTCAATTTTCCCTTTCTCAACAGATGATTTCCACAGGCTGGGGCTTAAACCCCATGGCTGGCTGCCAGTGTCACCCTCTTGCCCCTCAGGACTACAACTATTGATTTATCCACTACGCAAAGCCTGTAAAAAACAAATCCGCTTTATTCAAACACTCTGGAAAAAAAAAAAAATCTAAACACCCATATACTGAGGAACCTGAAGAAAGAGTGGAAGGGGATGATCAAACACGCCAACTTCTTTTTTGGCAGTTAATAAATTTGGTCAGCTCCAGCTGCTGCAAGAGAACCATTTTTTGACTGAGAGCTTCTCCCTCCTGCAGCAATCCATCTGCAATCGATGGATTACCTGACAGCAGGCACCCCTGGGATGCACTGCTCAATACACATGTGCAAGGAGGGGTTTCTCTCTGAGCTAACTGGGGATAAATTCCTGTTGTCCACATCCACCTCTGCACCCTCTAACAACTGCCCCTTATTCAGAGCTCCCAGGCCTGACACCAATCCTCCACCCCCAGAAAGAACTCACATGTGCTCAGCTTGTATCACTTGGAGATAAACCATTAATTCAGAGAAAATAAAATGCCTTCACATATATTTAGGTTATTTTTCAACCTGTAAAAACAAGTGGGATGTATTCACTCTTCAAAACTATTCCTATTTAGAAATTTCCCCCCTACCTAGAGGGATGGAACAGTTCACTCTGTATATTGTGCATCCTCATACCAACATTTGGACTAAAAACTACTTGTGGTCTAGTACTTGAAAACTACCTTTCACTAGATAGAATTTTACATTATTTTATGGGAAACAGGTGATATGTTAGGATAAAGAAAATCTGAAAAAGCCCCAAAAGGAGTAATAAAAAGACTCAGGCTGCCAGAGATCTCCTGATGGTAATTAGTCAAACAAAAAGAGCAAATTCTTGTTTCCTGATGCCCAGACCAAGGCCACCCTCCCTCCCTCCCCCAGACTCAGAGACTCTCTCTGTCAGAAGGGGCATTTCAGGGTGTTCTGCACAGATCAGAGCACTTGCTTCCCTGACTCCCTCTGATTTCTCCCCTCTGTCCCTCCCTTCCCTGTGCTGCAAGGCAGAGAAAAGCATCTGCCTCTGGGATAGCTCGGGACCTAACAGTAGCCCCATTCTTGCCTTGCTGGCAAGGAAGGAGAGTTAGGTGCTTAACAACATGTCATGCATGGGGAGTGGGAGGAGGAAGGGATGAAAGAAGGCAGTGATTTCTGACAATATGTGCCATTTGGGTGCCTGTCTAACACCAGTTTCAAGATAGAATGATAAAAATTTACCACTAACGCAATTTATTATCTGTTTGCATTTCAGGATCTTAAAAATAGAGCAGACAGATCATAATACATGATGTCCCCAGTGATTTCTATTCCCTAATTGCACAGATAACTTGCTTGATTAGTGCTGTGCTTTGTACAACAGGACTAGCTGGAACACAACAAGTCTATTTACTTCAGAATGCTCTGGATATGATTAGCAGGAGTGCATAAATGTACATTAGTGTATATTAATGCAGCAACTAATCTACACTGTGGACAGAAACAATACATATTGTATTTTTCCACCCACTATGTTTCTATTTGAAAATTCCTTACACAACAAGTGCCTCTGAGGTACTTACTTTAATTTTCCTAGTGCAATTTGTAATTACCTTAGATTGATATGTCTGTTTTTCTAAATAAATTGCTTTACTGGCAAAAATATGCCCTCTTTGTAAGCAGATTATATCTAGTGCCATGCAGCACAGTTAACTTCTTTCTCATTGGGAAAGGAGGGTTTGAACTCCTTGCTGTGAGGAGTTTTTTTATTGTGTTTTTAAATACATCAAGGACATTTTCTGTCCAGAAACAAAGCTGCCCTGTAAATGATGGGGATGGTTCTGACATCCATCTTCTAACTAAGAATATTTGCATTTCTGGGACTTCCACTGTGCTCTCTGCAGCAGTGAGAAGTAGCTTTTGTACACAAAAACTGGCACCAGAAGAAAGAGATGGTTTATAACTCTGTTGTCAAATCATACATTTGCTGTGACCTTTCCTATGACGTACATGCGGATTACTCACCATGACAAATATTTACCAAGTAATATGGGAAATACAATAAGTAATATTTCTGATACAATGAGAAAGTCATTAAAAGACAGAAAATGGAGAGGAAGTTCAGCCCTTTTGTCTGTGGTGCCTTCAGGCCCCTGCACAGCACTACAGCTGAACTACAATCTACAGGATACCCACCAGCACTTGGCAGAAGAGGGACACCCCTCAGCAGGACAGATGAATTCATGCTCCTGAGCCACAGACAGCATGATTCTTTCAAGAGGGGTGAAAACTAAACCTCTCCCCAGGACCAGAACTTGCAGAGATAGATGGATTTCAGTGGCATGTTTCACTTTACACTTGAAATTGCACCACATCCCTCAAGCCTTTGGAGGTCCTGCCCTCTTCCCCATATTCCTTTATCCATTGTCAAGAGAAGATTCAATTATTATTTTAAAGTTATCTTTTGAATGTAAGTCACTGTGTTTCCATGTTTCTCCTAGTGTCCAGAGAGCTCCTGGCTATGCTATTGTGACATTCAGTGATTAATAGTTAGCATCAGGATTACCTCCACTAGAACTTTCTATATAAACATACAGGACTTGAACAATATTCCGTTCAAAAAGAAAAAAAAAAAAATTACTTAAACCCTCAAACATAAATCTCAAGTAAAGGACAAGATGTACTTGGTAGTTGCTGACTGTACAAACTAGACAGGCAAGTTTTCTCTTCCCTCCTGTCTCAGAAGGAATGTGCTTACCCTCCTTGTGCTGGCATCACAGAATATCCTGGGTTGGAAGGGACTCAACTAAGATCCAAGCCCAGCTCCTTGTTCTGAACAGAACGGCCCCAAAAATCCACCACTTGCCCAAGAATGTTCAAATGCTCTGTGAGCTCTGGCAAGGTTGGGACCCTGAGCACTTCCCTGGGGAGCCTGTCCCAGTGCCCAACCACCCTATGGGCGAAGAACCTCTTCCTAATACCCAGGCTTAACCTTCCTGACACAACTCCAGGACATATCCTCCGGTCCTGCCACTGGTCACCTCCAAGCCATTCCCTCGGTCCTGTCATTGGTCACCTCCAGGCCATTCCCTCAGTCCTGTCATTGGTCACCTCCAGGCCATTCCCTCGGATCCTGTCACTGGCCACTACAGAGAAGAGCTCAGAGCCTGCCCCTCTGCTTTCCCTGGTGAGGAAACTGGGATAAGAGAGAGTTGTAAAAAGCACACACTTAGCAAAACCACTGCATTCCTCCTAACCTGGCTTCAGTGAGCCACGTTGCGCTGTAAATTCTCAGATATATTCTCCTTGTCTCTTGCTAACCAAGTTTCACTGCTGGTGGCCGGATGGATGATGCCCAGATTTCATGAAATGTGGAGCCTGGCAGATTCCTGCTCTGGAATCTGGGTACCTGACCATGTCAGTCTGCAGCCTTGCCAACACTCAGCTGAGCAGTTTCACAAAGTAAAGGCCAATACCAGATCACCAGAAGGTGATTGATCACAAAGGCTGTGCATCATGTATCAAGGTGTGGTGCTAAGACAGCAGGGGGAGGAATGGTCACAACAGCTGAGAGGAAGGAGGAGCCTGTGGAATGGGATTGTCTCTAGAACAAAAACAAACACTCGGCACTTTGTTTAACTCTAACCAGATGAAAATGTCTCACCCTCTGCCTACAGAACTGAGTAGTTAGATTAGACACTAGAAAAGTGCATAGATTTTCTGATGGGATGCTACTCTGCAGCCTCTATCATTTTGTTCTCAATTTCTTTCCAAGAGTTATGGGTCAATGGCTGGAGTCAAATATAACCACTTCCTCATGCTTATGGTAATTACTAACTCCCACTTCATCACAGTGCCTTTTATCTGAAGTATCCCAAAGCATTTTACAAATTCAGCAACACATCAATGTTGGACCTGATCCAAAGCGCATTAGGGTTAATGAAGTTAATATACAATGTATTATATGCATGTAAACATTTCATAAATTGCTTGCAATAGCATAATTACAGTTGAGGCCATCCAAACAGCCTTAACTGTGCCCTATAGTGATGGGAACAATGAAAAAGAACAACTGGATGAGTCTTCCAAAGACAAGCTGCCTTTTCTTTGCAGCTAATTCAAACTAAGACCATATTTGAATACTTAAATAATAATTAATGTGTACTATTGGCAAAGGACTGGGTTTAGGTTATAGGTGCCACTTAGCTGAACATTCTCATTCTTGAGATTTTTAGTTTAACTATCAGGCTGAATTTCCTAGATTGAATGCAATTTATCAGATAAACTTCAAAAAAAAATATTAGGGTAGAAGAGATGACAAACACTAGTTCAATTTTAACACCATATTTATCTAACTAGTGATCAAAATGAGCCTAGGCACATCAGTGTACCATCTTGACACCTCCCAGAACACTTGCTAATGCATACTGCCCCAGGGAGTCTTTAAATTGCAGGTGTACTAGGAAAAATATGAGCCTTGGCTTCACACCTTTTTTAATGCTCTTTCCTTAAGTAGCCTCAAATGCCCACAGTTTGAAATAAGACACAAGCTGGATGGACACTTCACCCCACCTAGTGCAGCAACAGCACTGGGAATATCACATTTTAAAACAAACACTCCGGGCTTCACACTAAAGCTTTTAAAGTGTTCAAGCCAGCAAACCTATAGATCCATTTCAGTCATCCTTACATCTTCACATACCCTAACAAAGATCCACAGTGAAACACCTCACATCTACCCTACAGCTGGGCTGGTGTTTTAAATGTGGGCACTGGTATTTTAAAGTTGCTATAAATAGTAATTGCAATTTGAAGCTTGAATAGTTTGAAGTCCATCATTATGAGCAGTTATCTGCTATTTGGAATTTGGCTCCCCGTCTCTCAGTGACATTGCTGAACTTCTGCTGTGTAAATGACCTACCAAATATTGTCCAGCCTGGACTTGTGTTTAGTTCCTTCTCAGCCCTAGAAGGAAGAGAAGATTGAGAAGAACTTAAAGAGCTGAGGGATAAATGACATTTAATAAACCAAAGCACTCCCTTAAGTCTGCTCTGGGAGACAAAGGGACAGCACTTTAGAACACTGTGTTATGTTCAGTGCAGGAGTCATTCCCCGCACTCGGTATCTGCTCCTAAAGTGCTTCCACTAGAACAACACAATTCCCATCCTTCTTCCCAGTAATTCACTCAGAATGTGCCTCAATTCACATGGGAGGGATTACAGGGAAATTGCAGTGCTTGTGAGGTTGGGTTGGCAGCCTTGGACGCCAGTGCAGACGGCATTCAGCAGAGACTCTCAAAACAGGTATAAAACAATGCAAGCAGATGTCATTTCCTCTACAGAAAGAGCTCAGCCCGGGAAAAGCTTTCCTTCTGCCTTGGATCAGGCTCCCCAGGGACAGCACAGCTTTTCTGCCAACTGAAGCACAAACTGATGCTGTCTAACCCAGAGTGCTTTCTGTGATAACTAGACTTGGAGCATCTACACTGCACAGTGACAAGTGCCATCAGCAGCAGCAACATTCAGCCTCTCAGATGTCTGTTCTGAAGATACAGAACGCTATCTTTTTACAGAACAATGCATTAAAACATTTTGTTTGTCTGGAAAACATCACAGCTCTTTAGTTTAGAATGGAAGATATTTTTGCAACAAAACTCTCTTCTGCGTCAAAGCACAAAGTTTCTACAAAACCTTTTCTGTTCAGATTTGCATTGATTTAATAACTGTATGTTGTCCCATCACTTTCTAACATTTTTAAAGTAACAACCTAGGCCAGCTTAATAAGAACGATGAAAAATTCCCTTAACTTCAAATGCTGCAGATGTTTGTAAAAACTGCGAAGGTGAAAGGGATAATAGAAGCCTTTTCACCATGAAGACAGAGAAGGGGGACCCAGACAGGCTGTGCAGTTTCCACACTTGAAAGTTTTCAAGGTCTGCCTGGTTAATGCCCTGAGCAGCCTTGTTTCACATCTAACACTGCTTGGAGAAGGTTGGAGTAGGGGTCCCTTTGAACCTGAATTATCCCACGATCCTGTGGAAGTAATTGTCTGACATAAATACAAGACAAAATAACTTCAAAGTTAGTATGGGATTATCAAAGTATTTGATAACAAGTACATTTGAGTTGGAAAAAAATCTCCCTCTGCTTTTCAAGTGCGCAAGGCCAAAGATCTGACCAGTAAGGGCAAAAATAATGATACAAGCTAGCCTTTTACCATGGGATTATCTCAACTCAGATGTTCACAACATAATTAAAGATCTTTATAATGGACACATTAATGAACTACACAATTCCTTTCTAAATTTAAAGACTTAACAGTTGTACAGCTTCTAGCAGATATAGGCACCACCAGCAAACCAGATTTGAGTGAGTGGGGTGCTGAAGGGATCAGGTTTGGTGCAGTTAAATAACGAGGCACATATAGCTGGAAACACTTGTGAAAGTGCTGAGGGCACAAAGATTATTTCAGCAGTAAGATGAAAAAGTGAGTAGGTAAACTGGTGACAGTGCAGTGCCCTGATAAACTGGCAATAATCTGAGAATATGTTTAACACAACCATATGGAAAAAAAATTACCCTGGCTGGAACTGTGAAATGAGTTAGAGTGTGTTTAAGGATCAGAGTTAAGTTGTTCAAGAGGAGCTCTTGGCTGACATTAAATTAGTGGGGCTAATGTCACCTTGAGTTGCACACCAAGGGAAATGTATTTCTAAATATTGCATTCCAATTTAGGAACCCCTACTTCAGGAATGTGGAAATAACAGTAAGTCATAAAAGTAAGTGACCAAAAATAGAAAAAGAAAAAAACGACAGTGTGATTTTAACTACATTGCCCAGTTATTTAACTAATTCATGTAAATTTTAGTGGTAACATTTTAGAATTTTTATGTTTACTGTTCATAAATGCCACAAATAAAGAGCTCTCAAAGCATACCACAGAGGAAGGGTCTTCCAGCCATGTAAACAAAGAAGTAACAGGAGGCAGTGACTGGCCTTACAGCAGCTTCAATTCCCAGAAACCACATTACAACAAAAACCTCCAAGTCCCTTGAACAGTCTAAAACCAGACACATAAAACAGTGGCTGTCACTTTGCACCGATGCTCATTCAAAAATAATTTTGTAAGAGGCACCTGGTGCAATTCTGAATGCAGATACCACAGGTGTGCATGTTTAGAGCTCACTACAGTTGTGCACCCACCATGCCAAGAACCAGCAACTCTCAAACATAAGGGATCCCTATTAGTAGTCTTCAACTGGCAGCCGAACTCTGCTTTACCTTCCTCTATTTGCGATTCTAAACATCTAAAATATTCAGAAGCTATAACCTCATCTGAACATTTCCACTCTTACTTCAATGGGGCTGTGACATACAGCACATAGGATATAAGTGTTAGGAGCAGGCATTTAATTGACTCTGCCAAAGGCAGGAAAAATTTGGATTGCCTTGAATAGCTGGCATTGTGAGTGTGCACAAACCTGAAAGAGCATAATTAAGATGAACATTGGCCTGTTAAGTCTTTTCTTAAATGGTGCTAGTCATGGAGGGGAAAAAAAGAACCGCAGAATAAAAAAGTGATTAGAAGCATTAAATCTGGTCACTTGGCTCAAATCCCACCCTGAGTCACAGTCTAGTAGGAAATACAGACACTTGATCTCTTCTTCCTCCCCTATCCTTTCCTTTCCCAGTGAACTAAGTGTTATGCCACCCTCTGTCACCCTTCCTGTTGTGCCACTTTTCAGCAGACCTGCTTTTTCTACTCTGGTTATGTCACTATCTGCATTTTAGACCACATTATCATGACTACCCCAAAAATTTCTATTTAACAATTTGCATAAGCATTTTGAGCAGATGATTTTATAGCCACCTTCCTTGCTGCATTACAGCTTCCCAAAGCTCAGGAACGTGTTTCCATTTTTCAACTAATTAGAGCCATCAGATGTAAAACAGTTTTAGAAAATGATCTGCAGACTGTTTGGTGGAGTTTTTATTTTTTGGGTTGTTTGGGAGTGGTTATATTTTGGGGGGGGGGGGGGCGGGTAGTTGTTTTAAAATGGAGCTGTTTGTCAGTGTTCCCACTGTAAACTTCTCAAAACCAAACCTCTCCTTTAAGATAAAAAGTGTTAATAATGCAGCCTAGCCAAGATTACAGCTCAAAATATCTATTCAGGTAATAAATTCACCTATTTAACTTTTTCCCAAACCCTCAAGCCTTCAGAGCATTGTTAGCAATCCAAACTTTGTGGCGCATCCTTCCACTTTCAGTGGCACTAGAGACAAAAAAATAGAAAAATTTAGAAAAATTAAACATTGACCTGTCCTTGCAAAATGGACACCAGAAATCTCCACAGCAGTTGTGGTGTGGGAAATGGGGCTGTGGAGAAGCAATATGATATTTTAGCATTGCCACTGAGTGAGAGCACTTTTTTGCCAACAGCTTGGTCAAAACAACCCACAAGGAATGGCGTAAGGTCCTAAACCTTATAGTTCTGCCAATTTACACCAGCAGGACCCAAATACAGAGCATTGGAGGAAAGAATCCCTTCCTGGCCACGCCACTTGACAGCTGCTTACAAGGAGTACAAATGTCCTGTATTTGAGGCAGGTGGTGCCAGTCCATCTTTGTGGGCAGCGGTGTGACCTGGCCATGCCCTCCCTGGCATGCCAGGGGAGGGAGATCCATCTCACCCTCTCCCAGGTGTCACTCAGGCTGAGCAGTTCAGCAGGTGTTTTTGCTCACATTAAAGGCTCGCAAATGGTGCTGCTAATTGAATTACAAATTAACTCATTATCGGATACAGTAAGTAATTTCTTTAAATTAAGTGGAGATTAATTAGAATAGCTGGGCAGAACAACTGAAGCAAAATGGTCCCACCCCCGCCATCAACAGCTAAACCTGTCAAATTATTCTAATCTGACCAAAATTGATTTGGGATTATCAAGCACATCTGTCAAACTAGCATTAAAATACTTCAAAACTTAAGTGATTCCCCTAATATTAAAAGTTAGGTATTTGACACCTATAACCCTTGAGAATGTCCTCATAAATAAGGAGTTATTTAGCTATGTTTCTTGAGAGAATGAGTTCAAATTTTCAGGTGCTTATGAAGGGCACACTTGATAGTTGCTTTAGCAGATTAAAAATCCCAATAGAAAACAGCCCCTATTATCCTTTGAAACTTTATTATTTCTGAAATAGTTATTAGTACCAGAGTAATACCCCCTGCTAGCTAATAATTGCAGTGAGCTTTTCTCAGGTTGTACAAACACAGTCATGGTCACCAGTGACACTGCAGCTCTCAAGGTTATCCTTCAGAGCACGACATTGTGTCTATGTGTAGAAAAGAACAAGACAATAAAAGTGCTGAAAAAAATCCCAAACCCAATATTTTTTGGAACAGAATGTTCAAATACAGCAATTTTTAAAATCTGTTTCTAAAGGAGGAGAAAATGGTCAAGCATTATAAATCATTATTAGCAACTGTAACATTAAGGACAAAGCCAATTTAGAAATAATCCATCAACTGATCAAGAATTTTCTTTCCCCTCCCCTATGTATAAGCAGTGCCACATGAAATCACCCAAAGCCTTACAAATAGCATTTCCACCTGCTGAAAAATAATCCATTAAAGACTTTTCATGTGAGTCACAATAAAGTACAGCATGATAAACTGTATTTTAATTGGAGACTAGGAGAAGGAAATTAATTTCACCAATAACCTTCTGTGATAAGGAGACACAAGAGTAATTTGATGCCAGCTTGGTCTTCTAACTCGAACTTCCCAAGGAAAACTGGGATTCAAAACATCCTCATTTATAATCCCAGGAAGGGACTAGTTAGGGTGGGCCTGAGAACCATTTAACAAGCATGTAAAACATTAATTAACACCTCAAAATACCACCTCTCCAGAAATGAACAATAATACAAAGGACTGTGAGGGACAAAAGGGCGGTAAAAGGCAACAGCCCTGTCCGGAAGGACTCAAATTTCTTTACAGTGACCAGTATAGAGCTGACAAGAGAACAGACACCATCAAATACTGTTGGGAAAAAAAAAAATCCAGAATGTTCCATGGCAAGTGCTGAGCACCCAAAGTGGTTATTTGGAGAAAATACAGGGAAAGGAAAGCAGGTCAGGATTCTGATAACCCCCAGAGCCTCGTGCCAGGCTATGAAATAACTAACTCAAAAAGGCAGATCCACCAGCTGCAAAAACACTTAAATCACATCTTAGATTAAACAATCATCATGGCAGAACAAATGTGACTGAAGAGTTGTGGTGATAAATGATGACAAACTTTTTCCTTTCCCTTTTAATGCAAGCTAAAATGGCATAGAAACGTGAGGACTGTTTTGATGCAGCCACAAATTGGCAAGTCCTCTATGGCCTCTTTATCATTATGGAACTGGAAACATTTAAGGAAGACATTAGCCATCACTCTGACAAACCTGCTGATTCCCATCCCCACATCTAAATCATGGGTGTGCTACGATGCAGGAGTAGTAAGGATAAAGCAGATAAATTGGAGTCAAACAGGAGTCTTCCCTTCTGGAAAGGAATCAGGGAAGAAGGGGGTTAGAAGAGAGTTAAAAATGCTAACTGTAAGGCAATTAAAATTCTCTGTAAAACTATCTGTGGTACCATATTGGAAAGCAGACCATTTCCACAGCAACTAGAAGAGGTACCATAAATTAACCAAATGACACACTAAAAAGCTTAGACTTAAAATCTGCTAATCCCCTTAGACTCAGCCTCTAACAATTTTGCAACAGGAACTGCAGCTCCTTTTGACAGAAACAGTAAATCATCCCCTCAAGCAGCATATCTTACTGCAAAATAGGTATGTAAGAAACTATATCTGTCCCAGTCGGTTCAGAGCAGTGTTTTAGAGCAGCTTATGATTATATTTTAGAAGAACTTTTTCCCCATTTAAAAATTACATCAGTTTTAACATTAAATCCAGAGATAAATTGGGCACTTAGAGATATTAGAGGCTTTTTCAGTAGATGTTCTAGACATTTTGCTACCTTTCATGTTATTCTAGAGGCTAGTTAAGCTCATTGTTTGAAGTCCAAAAGCTTTTGGAAATTGATGTCTAGGGCTAAGCTTAAATCTTTAAACACTTTTCAAAAGCAAGACTCATTCAGAGAGCCAAACAGTCTTAGCAGTCAGCCTTTTCAACAGGGCCTATTTGCAAAGATGGATCTAAAATAGATTACTTTATCTGCCTGTTCCAAAGAAAGTCATTTTCGGAAAGAAATTCTCCAATACATCAGTCTGTTGTATTCACAGAAAGTAGCAGTTTCTAATTTGTCCTTCATACAGCTGCAAGTGCAGTGAAGATCTTAAATTCTTTATCTCAGTGGGGTGAAGGGCAAAGAAGGGAAATGCAGATGTAAAATACTGAACTCATTTATTTGGACAGTGGATGAAGCAACCGTGATACGTTTATTGATTTGCTGCTCCACTAATTAACATAGTGCTTTCAGTCTTCAAGCTTTCATCAAAAGATTGAGCTGTTTAAGACAGTGTTTTCAAAGTCACTTCTCAGAGATGCCACCTTAAACCAGAGCAAAACCTCTGTAATTTCTGGTTTTAATTGGTAATGAACAGGCCAATTCTCTGAAGATTCCAATCCATGTACTGTGACACGCAGGCTTGTGCACAACAATGTGAAAAGCAAGCCAAAACGAAATGTTGCATGTTTGTTTCTAAGTAGCAAACACAATGCAGCAGGATACCAGTGTGGAAAACAATTCCCATTATAAACATGGAAACATGAGACCTGCATCCCTCACCAGACATCTCCCTCTCCCTCCTCTATGATGCATGACTAGCAAGTTAACAAATACTTCCTCAGCAAGTATAAGAGAGGAAGCAAAAAACGGGGTCCCAAAAATTAAAAACATATTTCCATTACATTCTACCATGCTTAACAAGGCAGCAGCTCATTAATTTCCTGAGATCTGCTCACTCATAGCCACAACAAACAACTACAGCTTGAACAGCAGGAATGGAGAGACAATGCTCTTCATCGTATTTTCATGTCTCCTGGCATCAAGGAGATGTTTATTAACACAAGCTTTTTTTTTTTAATGACCTTTACACAAGCAGCATCTCAGAAGGCAGAAGAGGAGTTATAAGGGTCTTTATGAGTCTGAAGTCCAGCTTGTTTTCTTAACTCCTGACTTTTCTCAGCAATTACTTAGAAATTTCTCTTTCATTCAGAATATCAGCACACATCCCTGACCTTTGTTCCTTGCTACATACAGATAATTAACCCACCAAAACAGTACTTTCACACCATGAAAGAAGGAAACAAGACCACTGCCTGGGAATTAATCTACTCCCTGGATGGTAGAACACACAGTCTCAGTTAACAGCCCCAAAAAGGCTTCTAATAATATTGTCTCATTGGCAGCATTAAGTCATGATGGAGGTCTTGCCCTCATAAACACATCTACAGAAACAAGGCTCAGGGCCCTTGCAAAACTTGGAGGGTGAGAACAAAGGCAAAGAGCTTGTTTTTCCCTTCCCCCCGTTCCAAGGAAATAAAGGGGCAACAAGGGTAATAAATCCACAAGGCTCTGAGGAATGTGCCGCCTGTGAAATTGTGTGAAGTCCAGGGATTTCCAAATTTGACACCTGCTTAAAGGACGTGTATCACTGCTCTTAAACAAACAGCCCTGGCACGGGCCCTCAGCTCACTGCAGGATGCAGGGGTGGTCCCCATGTGCAGAACTCTTCCTCTGGTTTCTGTCTCTTCTTTCTTATTTTTGCCATTATTTCTGGCAACTGGGAGAGCTAGAGGACCTGGACATAGAGAGATACTTAAACACTTCAGTGGATACCCACCCAGTACTGCTGTTTGGGTACAAAACTGAGGAGCAAACCCATTCACCCTGGGCTACATAACAATTTGCTTCAAAAGACACTGCAGAAAATAATTAGGAGCCATATGTTTAGGGGTACATATTTTAAATTCCAGGTAAGCATCTTCCACAGAAATGTGGAACTGCTATTCATGCCCAATACAGTTTAAATCAACTATACAAGTTTGGTTTTTTTCTCCCCCCGCTGAATTCTAATCATATTTTCCTTATATTAACAGCAAAATGAAAGCCTTTCCTTGTGTGCCAAGAAGCCCATTTGCAACTAATTAATTCTCAGGGTTTTTATGCTGGTCTTTCTACTTACAATTTTACAGTTCAAAAGAATAAAATGCAATCTCTTTGATTAAAACAATACGCAGAGCCTTTTCACTGAAAATGATGTTGTGACAAGATGGACTATGAGGGTGTTTAATAAAGTTGTAACCTCAGGTAGGATGAATATTATAAGAAGTGTATCAATATTATAAGAAGAACATGCAGAAAAAGGCATGTGGGAGAAAAAAAATCACAGGGATAAAACAAAATAGTTGTGGCCACACATTGGGATTGTACAAAAATCTCAAATACAGCAATCACATGGGAACTGGTCAACAAAATGATCACCTCTTCCATTTATGTGCAAGTACACTGTAATCAGAAAGAAAATATCGCAAATCTTATTTAGAATGAACTAAAGGAATTCCTTTCTCCCTCATCCTGTTGGATATTTCCAAGGAATGGATGGGGGAGGAAGATGCAACTGCTCTTATAACCATCAAGATTTCTTAATAGATGAGCAGTGACAAGTGGATTTCTCCTCTGTTCATTTTTGCAGACAGCAGAGTCCAAAATGGCACAAAAAAAAAAAATAAATCTCCAGACACTTGAGCATTACAGAGCCTGGTCCAGCCTCTGAATGCTCTGCTTTAGGAAGAGATGTCTGCAAGCAGCAGCTTCAGTGTAACACAACTGAAGATCTTGGTGGCTGCAGAGGAGCAGTGTCTCGGTGCTAGCTCAGGAACCAAAGCTTTGCTTGGTCTACCAAGACTTTAGTAAACACACATCTGAATTTAGACCCTGGGACAAACTGATTGTGACCCATCTCCACTTTGGATCAACTTCATCCACAAAGTAGCCAACTGTGTCCAAAAGGCCACTCACCAAAACCTTCAAAGATGCTAGAGGATGAATTGTTCTGCAGGGAGGGAATCTTCTGCCCTGGGTGCCTCAGAGTTTTTTGCCTCAATGACCAAACCTCTCACACTGGAACCCACCAGAATTTTTAGGTAAGGGATTTCCTTCCCCTGAAGCACTGCAGGAATGTGATCATGCCTATCCACAGAATACTCACCAAACAGAAGCTGTCCAACAACCCCGGGCTGTGAAGCAGCTTTAAATTAAACAACTGAAAGAACTTCCTTTTGCTGGGGAATTAGGGAAAAACTCCATCCTACAGCCACCCAGACACAGGTACCTATAGAAGCTGCTAAGAACATTCCCAGCTGCCTAATGCAAAAGGATTTATTTTCCTGGCTAGCAGCACAGCTCTTTTTCAGGCTATGACTGTGTGAAGATGTCAACTATTTGTTTGTCTGTCCAGCAGACGTGTTCCTCAAGTGTAAATGTACTTGTGGCCATGCCAAAAAGAAAAATTATTTTCCCCCTTCCCAAGTCCTATTAGTTTTACAGGGCCAAGACAACAGCAGGCAAGGCAGATTTGAGTCCCCTCACACAACAAGGTTTGCTAGGCTGTATTTTGTCACACCTGCACAAGCACACTGAAAAGGCAGGTGTAAACAGAAGCTGTAATTTGTCCTGCTGGTGCTGATGCATGGGGAGGCAAAAAACCCAGCTTGAGCCAGAGCCCCAGTTGAATGCACAAGGCTGCCAGGTAGAAAAACAAAAGCATCTTTTCAGTCCCAACCTGCATGTATTTTATATGAAAATCACCAAGGCACAATAAATATGGAACCCCACAAAGAACTTTTTTTACAGTCAATTTTTCAGAGGAGAGCTGCAATTTCTATAATGAACATGTATTAAGCCCTTCATAAAAAAAGTTAATTAAGAAAATGAGTTTGTTTTTTCTATTCAAAATAAGTATTTTGCTGTTTAAAAATACAGTACGTACAGTAAATATGGTTTGGCAGGAAAGGTTTGTTGCAGAGCTCTACTGATATAGATAACAGAGTTCTTTTCCAGTGCAACTTATAACAAATTTAGACACTCTATGCATGGAAATAAAATATGAAAAAAAAAAAAAAAAAAAGCAGCACATGAAACATCACAAGATCATAAAAAAAGCAGAACAGAGACGTGCAGAAATGGCACAAAACTCTTGGGAAAAAGAAAGTTCAGATATTTGCTATTAAAATGGATAACTCAGGTGAATTCTTTCCCCCATCTCACATTGCAGCTAGTTTCAGTAGAAGCAGAAGACCCCACAATTTTTCCACCAGCACTTTGAAAAAAAAAAGTCTTTAAAGAACAGAAGGTTTCCTTTTTCAGTCACATAGATCAAAGGGAAGACTTCTGAAACCACATTCAAACAATTCTGTATTGATAGTTTCCAAATTTTCTCTACCTTATAAAAAAAAAGAAATAATGACAGTGCCCTGAAACAGAAGGCAGTAAATAAGGTTATCACAGAGATGGCAAAGAAAATACTGAAGTAGGTTGAGAGAAAAATGTGTATGGCTTGACATAGAGACAACTTTTATGGAAGAAGAACTACAGATTAAAAGGGTCTTAGTTGCAAGGAGAGAAACAACAGGAGGAAGAATTCAAAGAAAAAAAATCTATTTGTATCATTAAGAGAGGAGAAATATAGAGTAAACCTCTAAAGGGAAAAAATCTTAAGCTTTACAGCAGTACATAGTTAGAAATGAAAGTATAACTTTTGCCAAAGAGAACAGAAAAACCCCATCAGGTTTCTGGATACTTGGTGCCAAGCCAAGAGGAGGAAAGGGAGCCACAGCCCATCACTGAGGCTGCTGGTGACCAGCAGGAGTGGATAACTTCCCAAGGGATGGCTGAGAATCACCTCACCCAGGGCAGCCAGCACTCCTGCTCTGCAGCACAAGCAATGAGATCCTCAGTGGCAGCTTCAATGGTTGGGACAGCCTCCTTAGCAATACCTCATCCCTCAGCTGCAAATTAAACTGATTTCCAGCCTACCCAGCAGCTAAAGATTAGGCTTTTCTCATGTACGGTAATGGTGGAGTGGATTCACCAGGGCAGAAGTTTGTTGGCACCAAAATTCTGTTTCCCAAACTATTTTTTTTTTCTTTTTATGACCACTTGAGGAAGCAAAATGAGCCAACAGCCAGCAAACATGATAAACTAAGAGTGTGGAAAGACACTTTTCATCACACCCAGAAAATGAGACATCCTCAGCTGTAGCTCAAGGAGCCCCTGTTACTAACACCTTCAGACAGGCACCACAGCAATGACCAAACCCCAGCCTGCTGCCTGAGACCACAACACACACCATGCTCACAGAGCACATCACAGAGAACCCTGAAGAGCAGACCAGAGCAAACTCCTCTGACAGGGCTCCTGAACTGCAGAGCTCACCCTTTACACCACAAGTACCATCTCCTCCAAAAGCCCACCATGCAGGCAGCACACAGATACCCACCAGCCCCTTTTCCCTTGGGTTTATTGTGTGACTCTCCAAAGAAATGAGAGTGAGCAGAGCAGGACCTCAGCTAACACCAGGCAGGGACATACACACACACTCCCCCCTAAACCGGAAAGATCAGTGTAACTTGTTTTAGCTGTATCATTTTACAAAGCACAAAGTTTCTTACCTGTTGGCAGGTGGTGAAGAAGGAGCTCCAGTTTGCTCTAACTCAATGTCCTTTTCTTCCACAGGCAAGAAACCAGGTCTGCCTGCTACTTCCTGGGCCCACCCAGCCCACCTGAGGCTAATTTAGAGTCTTGACCATGGCACAAAGCTACTGGGGCAGGTGGATGTTGTGTGGGTAACACAGCTCCAAAAGGGAGCTTGGTAGGTGAAACCCTCATTGCTCATTTCAGAAATGGAGAAGGGGACATTAATTCCCTCTTAATTTAGCTGTTTTCCTTCCCTTACCATAACTCATTCCTTTACAACTTTATCTCTTAGCATTCTCTTCTTTTTACATCAAGCATTTATATAGTTTCAATCTCCTAGAGAGGAATAAGCTTACATGAAAACCTAAAGTCACATTTTAGACCTAAGTGAAAAATGCATGCTTTCCTCTGGTAAATTAAAGCCCATATGCAGGAATTGTTGGCATCTTATCAACTGTCTTTCACAAAATATTGGCTGAAATGAACACTTGCTCCTGAGCTAATGGGAAAAGCTTCTCATCAGTGTGCTCTACCTAACGAGTCACGGCAGTTCCTGCTGGACCAGAGCAGGAATCCAACTTGGCCAGATCACCAGCCTTGCTCAGTGGCAGGCTTTGGGGAACTACAACACATGAAAATACCTTTCCCTATGCAGTGATTGCAATCCTTACCTGTTAGAAGAGCTTGTTCCATGGTGTTGGTCTCACAGAGTGTTTTAGGATGTTTGTGGGAGCCTTTGGAAGCCAGGGCTTCTCCAGATGTGTGTCTATTTGAGTTTTACACATGTTAAGGTCCTAACAGAAATATCTCTGCCAACAAGATAGTTCTTATGAAAATGTTCAGAGCAAGTCATAAATAATATAAATTTGATTTAAAAAGAAATTACTGTGTTCTGGTCTTTCTGCCTGCAGTTGCTTTGTAAGTGCTGGCTGACTGACTCCCCTGCAGAGAAGCACCTGAAGCACCACTGAATTCTTCTCTAGAAAAATTAAAAGAACAGGAAAAACTTGGGCTGATTTCTGAAGCAGCAAGTTCAGTCCACAGATGGAGGTGCACGTGAAGCCTTCCCACTAGAGCTCTTTCCTCTCACACATGCCTGATCTCAGTGCTGAGGTAATTAATTCTTGTGTCCTCTCAACACATCTCCCCCCTCATTACCAAGACTGTGATGATACTGGAAGGTGTCTTGTCTACTCTATTAAAATGCAGATTACATGACAAAAAGACCTTCAGCATCCAGAACTGTCAGCCCAGCACATTTCAGCTCCCGCTGGTGCTGGCTGGAGTCTCCCATACGAAGGGAGCTGAATATCTGAGCAGGGATCTGTGGATCAGGACATTGTAGTCCTTAGTCACTGCTGGCACACAAGCAAACAGAGAGACATTTTTCTTCTGTCTGTTCTGTGGTATCCTGAAGACAAAGCACCTTTACTCTCTTCTCGAGAAACTCACCATGCACTTCACTGGAGGAAAAAAGTCAGGAATAATTAAAGAAGACGTGTGCTGTCTGAACTTGTGACAGAAGCTTCTTTGATAAATAATTCATCTTAAAAATCTTGAGAGGTATGAATGAGATGGCAAACGAAGTGCTCCTCTCAAGCACACAGGCCTTCCTGGGTGACCTCCCCTGGCACATGCAGTTCATGACACCCTGGAGGGGGCACAAAGAGAAAAGAGTTTTAACAAATTTGTCAATGAAGCTGTCAAGTACAGGCATATGCTATAATCAGGTACTTGAATATGTCACAGCAGACCCTACAGTGCAATTCATAAAGTATCAGATAGCTTCTCACAAGGAATTCCAGGAAGACAAGGGAAAACATCAGACTCAACTCTCACCATCAGCACTGAAAAGCAGTGTTACACATTAACAAGGGTTTGCACAGTGTGTGTCCTTCATGCAGGACTGCAGAGACAAATGCCCATGCAGTTACAAACGACATGACATTACACCATTTAGACCTCAGGGAGCATCCTGCCAATTTTCTGTCCATCATTTATTTTCAGATCTGCTGGTGTGCATACTTTGAGCGCTCTTAGCCGAAGGTCACATCCAGTGAAGCTTCAGCAATAAACCATTTTCCATCTCTGGTTTTGAATTGTTTGATTTTAAATAGTTTGTTATACTTCTGTTCAAGGCATGTGTCCATAATAATCAGAAAGGACCTGAGTCTTCCAGCAATGCTATTGTTTAGCATTTACACTTATATACATGAACTGAAACATCTGCAATATAAATTTTGCTCTTTTAACCTTGCATCATTCTTCCTTGTATCTCCTGATCCCTGTGCTAGAGATGTTTATGACAAATGTATAACAACCTACCTTATCACTTCTTGCATTTAACAAGTAGCAATGAATAGTCTTCCTAATGGTAAAACATACAACTAACATTTTAACAGAACCAATCTTTATAAACCAGGGGTCTTAACTGAAGGGCAGCTCTGGATAAGGACATACAGATCAAAAAGGTGCATGTAAAATACAGAGAAATTATATACACATATATATAATTTTATACATATAAATTAATATATTAATATATATTAACTAATATATATTAATATATAAAATTAGATATTAACTATATTATATATATATATATATATATATATATACTAGTCCTAACTAGTTTGGACTAGTTAGCCTATGTGAAAATTCTTAAGGAGAGAGGAGCAGTGAAAAGGTACATTTCTTTGTTGAAGGTATGTGAGTTGATCTCATGTAAAAAAAGTATTTCAAAGAGGTATTGTTATGTGACAGGCACTGCATTAATGTGAGGCTCAGCTCTGTGCAAAGTAGGGGCTCCCACATGGTTTGAATCTGACAAATTCAAAACAGCAGTAGGGTGGTTCATCAAGAAATGTGAGATGGATGAGAAGAAAAAGTATCTGAGCATGGCCTGCAGCGAACAACTCCATGCTCTTATTTTGAGATCTTGAAAAAGTTTTCATAGTTTTTCTTTTTTTTCCCTCATTTGTATGTTATATAGGTCAATTACTTTAAACTTTGCATATTTCCTATCTACTTGCCAACCACCATTTACTTTGCATAAATATTGATTTTTATTTCTTTTTGTCTCAGGTTATCAGAGATCATCTGTCAGACTGTTAAGATGTCTACCTGACCCTGCCAAAGGAAAGCTCCATGCAGACCCTGTCAGATTGCCATTACTTTAATGAGTGGGAAATATCTTTATATCTGATTTTACCTTCTTTCCACATCAGTCACAAGCTGAATAAAGCTTACCTGAATGCTACAGAAACAGGAGCAAGGGTGTGCAAGATTACTCACAACCAGACTTAACTAGGACCCATTTTGGATAACAAAACTGAATTAAAAGAAGGGAGAAAGGAGAAAATCCAACCCTTACTCAGTTCCACACAGAAGATGTAACGTACATGAGTATGTATCAAAGTTACTCTAAGGACTATTTTTGACTTGGAAATAGAGGTTGCTTAATAGACTTTACAGTGTAGGAAAAAAAACCCCCAAACATGTAAAGACACTCACAGACATTTTCTTGTGTCATGTTTGTGCACTTCTGTTATATGAGAAAACAAGCATGACATTTGGGCTGCAGAAGTATTTAACCCTTTACACATTGCTAAGAGGGAAAAAAGTTTTACAAGTTCCTTTGTAAGAGCCTCCAGCAGCACAGCTGCTCTTGTCTCCCTTCAGTAAGATCCCAAGAATCCTGTTTCAATGAGTGGTAAGCTTGGGAAATCCTAAGGTGCACCTGGACAGTAACCATTCTTCTGCTGCTTTCAACTCCTTTTGATAACATGTAGTGCCCCTTTTTCCTTAAAAGTCTAAACACAACTGTGAAATCTGATAGAAGGCCACAGTCCAGTTCCAATTTACTTTTATTTATTGCCTGACCTGGCCCATCAGTGAGGTCTCATTAGACAGAGATGAGCCCCCTGCTAAATAGGAGGTGATTGCACAGTCAGTGATCAAAGCTAATGTTAAGGAAAAGTTCAAGGTTATTAACAAAGAGGCCACAACTAAGAAGCCTTTTATTGAACAGGTTCTAATATTCTTAATATTCTGAGGATTTTTTTTAAATGAGACCAGATAACTAAACTTATGAGGGCACTACAAAACTATTACTGGGTGCCATTTAAATCTTGTCATTTTGCTGACACCTGTTGTTAGAGCAAAAAAGTAAGGTCAATTCTGGTCCGATAAAACAAAAGCAAGTATTTGTTTGCAAGTCAATCCACAGAACACCTGAAGAAAAGAATTAAAAAAAAATAAAATTAAAAAATGGAATGTCACAGATACTCTTCTACAAAAGTAACTCATGAAATTTATGGTATCACAATATGAAGTTGTATCTGTGATTCAGACAGAGTGAAATCTAATTTATGTGGACATCCACATCTTAAAAATAACAATCTTGAAAATAAGCAGGAAATGCATTTTCTCAAACTAAATTAAGTGGAAAAAGTCCACTTCTCTTATGACAATGATTAGATTGCTTTTGCACAGTTTATGTAGGTTTTTTGTTTAGTGGAAGAGGATATTTTAAACTAAACCACAATTATTTTACAAAGAAACACACCCTTGTGCCCTTACAAGAATGTACCATTGAATGAGGAGCTGAATGCAATAGACATTATTGAGCAAATAATTGTTTCCTCCAGAGAATGTCAGATTATGTGTCCTATACAATGCAATACAACTCATTTCACAATGCATTTTCACAGAAACACCTGGCTATTCACACAAGTTATGTAATACCAAAGCATCCTATTGTGGAGTGCTTCCATGAGAGGGAAGTGGTATGAATGCAGGCAGATAAAAACTGAGCTACAAAACTTTGTGTGTCAGCACTGAGGCTACTGGGCTCAAGCTGGGAGCTGGCAATGAATAGAAACTCTTCTACTGCAGACAGCACGAGGAATCTAAACTTTCCCAGTGCATCTCCAAAGTGGATGTGAGGAGCCTGGCAGGGTGAGGGGGAACTACTGCAAACAGCAGAGAGGGGAGAGAGAATCACACAATCACTTGGGCTGGAAGAGACTTGCAGGATCACTGAGTCCAGCCTGTGACCCAACACCACCTTCTCAAGCAGACCAGCCCACTGAGTGCTGCATCCAGCTGTTTACTGAACTCCTCCAGGGAGGGTGTCCCCAGCACCAACCTGGGCAACCCATTTTGAGGCTTGAAAACCCTTTCCAAGAAGAAATTCTTCCTGATGTCCAGCCTGAATCTCCCCTAGCACAACTTAAAGCACTCCTCTCTTCCTGTCACTGGTTGCCTGGCAGAAGAACCTCACCCCTACCCGGCTTCAACCTCCTTTCAGGCTACAACATCCTTTCAGGGAGTTGTAGAGAGTGATAAGGTTCCCTCTAAGCCTCTTTTTCTCTAAACACCCCCAGCTCCCTCAACTGCTCCTCAAAGGACTTAATTTAAATGGTCACTGCACCCATCAATACCAGGAGCACAAAAAATTACAAAAATATTAATTCCACTCCACCACTGCAATGGTAATGGCAATGATGCTTCTGGTTCTTGCACAGAATTGGTCTGGAACTTAGGATGGATTTCTGTTGTTGTTGTGGATTTGTGTTTTTTTTTTTTTCTTCTGAACTAAAATAATAGCAAAATTTCCTGAAAAAATGAAGCTCTGACTTTTGTCCATCTCAAGAGAGTGTTAAGGCTCAAGAATCAATTGCAGGAGCTAAGGCACGGCACAATATCAGCAGCTCAGAGGAGCAGGGTGTGCAGTTTTATGGCTGATTGTGAAGCAAGGGGCACTCACTGATTTGCTGTTGCCTCCAGAATTGTTCTAAAGACAAATGAAGTGTAATAGCACATCACACCATGATTGCATGTTGATGCCATTTCCTGAAGTGATGTGATGACACCGTGGTAGGAGCATTAACCCATCTGTCACTTCCTGCATTTGTCTCAATCAAACTGACAGGAGCATTGTGTAAATATGACTTTGGGCAAGGCAAACCCAGTGTTATGGACCTGACATAGGAAAAGGCAGCTGGCATTCAGAGGAGGGACTGACACAACACAGACATATGTTTGAAAGTAGGACCCTTGCTAGAGGACATTTAAATAAAAGATTTGTCATTCCTCTCAAGCAATTTGAGATTATTGCTAAGGCACCCTAAAGATCGCTGTGACTTTTTGACAATCTGCCTGTACATATTATACAGAGCAGCACACTGAGCATCAGGAAAAGCAAATTGCTCTGAGGAACAGAGACATGCATTTAACAGCAGGCACACCTGGAAATACTGCTGCTGCACTGGTAGGTTTAGAAATACTCTTCAGGACTATTAGGAACAATGTTTTGATAATAGTGTTGCCCATCTCTTGGCCAAAATTTCCATTTCCACTAGCAGAAATTCTGGTGGACTGAGGATTCTAAGGCCTGGCTTGAACATGGCAATATAGATCAGAACCAGTCTTCCCTTTCATATTTATTTAAAAAGATAGAAGTATCATCTATATGTGTTTTCTCTTTTCTTTATGACATGATACATCTTTACCACGTAACTGAATCTCCAAAAATGCAACAAGTGCTATTGTAACATTATCTTTTTTTCTTAGCTAAAAAAAGATATAAATATCCAATTCCTGTGTACAGATTACTGTAGAAAAATGAAATAATAAAATATATGTCTGCAAAATTTTCTCCTTCTTTCCTTCCCTTTTATCCTAGTGCTCATGGAACACAATTTTTTTGCTGCCTTCTAACAGATTTTGGTCCGTTAAAGTGTCATCCATCTTGTGATGTAAATAATGAATAAGTACAGAACAGCTTCTAGAAGTGAAGAAACACAGAGAATATTTTCTGGAGTCTCAAAAAAATCTACAGAAATCTGCTAGGACACTGACATTTAGAACTAGTACATAGAAATAGATAAAAATGAAAACTAGTATTTAAAAGACCTGTGGACTAATGACAGACTTAAGACTGAAAACCAATAGAAATCATACTGCAATGCACTCAGTGAGAATTGCTCTGCTTTGCTAATATTGTTTCACTACTAAAAGGAACAGAAGTGTTAAATTCTAGAACATTTCAGGACAGAGCAGATGAAAAAGCCAGCAGTTGTTTAATAATTACTAACTTAGAGGCTAGAAATAGGAACTAAAAGTCACAGAGTCCACAGTGATACGGCCTTGGGGACATATTTTCCCCCCAGCCTCTAATGTCCCTCAGTATCCCAAAGTTACTTCTCTCCCTGGGAAAAACCCCAAACCACTACAAATTTTTCTATTTCCTGCTACTCATTTTTTTATTCCCAACACCAGAGCTCTTTATTTGTTGATTTTGTTGCCCCAGTATCATTTGATCAGGATCAGTTCTGTGACCCTGGTGACAATGAGGCCACCCCAAGCACCGTGGCCAGCAAGGAGGGATCAGCAGCTGAGGCCATCCCCAATGCCACTCCCAGCTCTGCTGGAATATTCATTTCCAGATCCAGACAGCTGCCTTGTCACGGCTGAGGGAACAGGGCAAAGGGGGATCAAGCTACTCAAGTAGGAGCAAATGGAAGTGCCTGGGCAGAGGGAATCTCCCGCTAGCGCTGACACCAAAAATAAACTTCAGCCAGGGCCTTCGGTGCTGCTTCTCCCAGAAGTGCAATCCGAGCGGAAAGAACAAATCGAGAAGGTCTTGTGAAAGCTCACCTGTTTTCCTACTATACCAATTCCCTTCTAAAATTATTACCTCCCCCAAAAGCCTTGTCTAGCAAATAATACGTTCTATCTGCCAAGTTGTCTTTTCTTTTTTTTCTTTTTTTTTTAAATGCCTCAATCATGCAGGGATAAAGAAGCCGCAACAGTATTTATTGTATCTCCCTAAGTGTAATCTCTCTCCCCAGCAGATGTGACAACTTACTGCCAAAGTAAGTTCATCACACAATTAGTGGTGTGAAAGGAAAGCCTATTGTGTACCATAATGGTTTTTCTCGCCATTAGCAGTCAATAATTACCGACACCGGCTGCAGGGCAGGCGCTGCATCCCCATCTCTGCAGCTCCGGCAGCGCTGTTCTGCAAGCCTCAGGGACACGGCAAGGAGAAGAAGCTTCCCGGTGGGTCCCGGTAAAAGGCAGGGGTTTATTTCCCCCGATCCATGAGCTCAGGTGCCCTGCACGGCTGTGCCCCTGCTGTCACCAGCCCCCTGAAGTCACTCGACTCACCTGATGAAGGCACATTTCCTCCCCACTGGCGGTGTTTGGGATGAGATGGTGCTTTATGGTTACAGTTATGACTTTCCTATAAACTTTTATCACATTCTATAATAACATTTCATAAATATTACTAGTACAATACTTAGTACAACATTTTATTTGAAAGCCCATAAAGTAATAATAAAGATTGTCAAAACTGGACCTTTAAACTACACAACACATTTTCATACAAATCACATTCTGAGAACTGACCCTGCCTCACTCTTTTGGTGCATTCAGCATTTCCTGTGACAGGTACATTGTGTCCCCTGTGAACAACTGTCTCTGTTACCATTGCTAACTTCTCTGCCTTTTAAAATATGTTTCTATTTTGAAGTGGCTGGGTTTTTGGGTTTGTTGTTTGGCTTTTTTTGGAATGGGTTTGAGAGTTACTTTTTTCCCTGAGAAATCACAGAGATTGTTGTTTTCTGGTAAAACTACAACAAAGAGCTAAAATAAACCCAAGAGAACTCCCAAAAGAGTCAATACATCAGAAATTTATGAAGAGCCAGCTAAGAGTGTAAAGTTAATGAGCATATATCGAAGCCTGTTAAACCACCATGTACAGGCTTCTCATCTGGGAGTAAGGCAGCCTTCAAACTACATTAACCTAAGAGTACTTTGCCCCAAACAAAGGCATGCACACGGTACTTTAAAGGCTTTTATTTATGCCCATTAACTTTACTTGAGCTGTTTGCATTCTCCTGCTTTTCTCTAGGCAAGTTCTCAGATTGCTGCTTCTCTAAACCTTCTTCCATCCTGAGCAGCAGTTTCCTAATCAGCTATCCCTAAACCCTATCCATTATTCACTCCACCTCTCCATCAGTGATTTCAACAGGGGATGGGGCAGTCACCCTGGGGAGCCTGCAGCATCCAGGTCCCTCTTCTGAGTTCTGCTGGAATGGGTGCTCCCTTTCTGATTGTTGCAGTGAGAAATAAGACACATGATTTTGGTATCTGATTCAGATGCATAAGGTGGGTGTTCAAACAGCACATCCTAACTTTTGGGACATGCTGGGGGGCCAGAAGGAAAAGAAAACACTAATGAAATTATTCAATGTGATGGGTTGAGTGCCTTGATTGATGCCTCAGTATAGCTGATAAAGAACCCTACCTCACCCAATTTAGAATTGAGTAATATTCAGAAAGCATTATTGACACAGCAGGAAATTATTTCTGTTTTTCAAATGCTTGAAAATACATGCTCAGTGTGAGCCAGATGCTGGCTACAAAGGCATCTGAATTCACAACAAGCAGCTTGTCACAGCCACATAACTGGCAAATCTCCGAGCAGCTTTCACTCCTCTCACAGATGCCCCAATTTTCAGACTAAGTTTGGCTACATCATAGTCAAATCTGAACTTCTTGGATGGTTTTTTGCTGCTCCTGATTGGTGCCTCCACTCCTTGCTGGACTTTCAGCCTAGATGTCTACAAGTCACTTTCCTTGGGAATGTGGTTGCAGAGCTCAATTCTGTCCCTCTTACCATGAACCAGCAATCCCACCAAGTACATCTGGCCAGCTTATCCAGCTCTTATCCCTGCACCTGGGCCCTGCTGGGACCCTGGATTGCCCTGCCAGCTGGGGGGAGGCAGTGCATGAGCAACGTGGTCCAAATGTGCACGTGCATTTTTGCCCATCCCTCACTGAGGCCTAAACCCTCACTGCCAGCAAAGGAAAGGCTTTTCCTTTGAGAACATTTTGTGATCTGCCAAGAGAGACGACAGAGAAAGTTCATAAAATTGCTGTATTAGCTGTCATTATAATGGGATTCTGTGATATCATAGGTGACTGATCATTTTCCTCTGATCAAGATAACTGTTGTGCTGAGTGGATATGAGAAAAGTGCCTCCCAAATTGTGTCCACCTTTCATCCATCCTCTCTGTGTGCTCAGAAAGTGCATTGCAGTTAGTGAGCGGGGAACAGCTAATCCTCTCACTTTGTAGTGGTTCAGACCAAATCCACTCTCTTGCCCTGTATCAGCTCCCCTAAAGCAGCTGCACCCACACCAGAGCTGTCTTCACCAGATGCTCTCTCTGGTCCCTGTGCTTTGCCTGCCAAGCTGGTAATACACCGTGTTCACAAAAAAAGCTGGGAGATATGGAGCAGGATTGAGGAATAACATTTCACCAAGAAGATTCATTCATCCTAGGCTATTTAGGATCTGAAATTGGCACCAGTGATTCCTCAAAAGATAGATTGCAGAGCTGCAGACAACAGGGTGAAAAAAAATTTGAGAGGTCATCTAATCCCATCCCATCTCCAAAGGGCCATCTGTGGCACATTTGTCTGACCTGTTCTCAAAAGCCTTCAAAGACCAAGTGCCTGTGATCGATCTCTCAGGGAGCTTGCAGAGTGACAGTCCCCAGGACGTGGCAAGAGGCATCTGTGGCTCCTTGCTGGCAGCGCAGCTGCACTGCACAGCTCCCACTCGTGTCTCCACAGGCTGCCAAGCGCTATCTGGCACTGTGGGGAAGCTGGCTGCTACATTTCCCAATGCCAGCTTCGTACAAAAGCAAAGAATCCCCTTTGGAACAAATCCTCTCACACAGACAAGCGCTCTGAAGACTTTTTTTCTGGCTCCCAAGAGAGTTGCTGCTGAGCCTGGAGCATATTGTAGCATGTGGGAGGATTTCGCCCCATCCTAAGCTTCCTCATAATTTCTGTGTCAATTTCAATACATCAAATTAGGGATTTCTAGCAAAGCTGGGTGGAAGAAAAAGCACTAATTCACACTTTCCTGAACAAAGAGTTACTGGCCAAGAGTTATGCATTAAGTATCATCTTTTTAAAATTTCATTTTGTAGGTTCTTCCTCCCTCACATCAACCCACCAGTGCCTGAAGAAGGAACGTCCGTATTTTTTCCAGTCTTTGCACACCGTCTTATTATCTGTATAATTCCATTTATTTGAATTTGATATTGAAAAACAAGGCTGCAGCCACTTCCAGCTGATTTTTCCATAAAAGCAAATTGCTGTTTAATGTTTTCAGTCTTCTTGCTCTGCAGTGTATCAGATGATGACTAGGCTGCTTTTTGCTAATCTGAGCAACTAAACTTAATTGTCACTCAGAAGTAAATTCTTCTGTAACACTTCCTTCCCCTTCTGTCATCCTAGGTTTCTCATCAAACTGAAATAGCTTGCACATGGTGATTTGTTTCCTTTTAAATGATGCTGATTAAAACAAAATCCCAGTCTGGTACATACAACTTGGCAATGGCAAACTAAGAGTAGCTGTGTTCTTCTGAACATGGACTATAACAGGAGTGAGGAACAGAAGCATTTTTACCCTTTATTGCTCTCAGCTGCATTTTTTGGTTAGTTTTATACATATATATTTAAACACACAAACATATATACATATGTAAAAGGTTGCACGCTTCTTTCATAGCTTCTTCCCTTTTAAAGCAGCAGAGTCAATCTTGCAGATTCACCACTATTAATTGTTTATAATGCATGTATCTGAAGGAAACACTTACAATGGTATCTCGGCAAACATTTCATATTATTTATATCAGTAAGTGCTCTAGGAAGTTTGTATGAGCTGTTCCCTCATGGCTGAAATAAGCCTACTTCATACTTACCAATACTCTACTGCCTTGGGACTCAGGGCAGTAGACATACATTTTAAAGTTACATAAGATCAATTTTTTATGCCACTGAAGGGGATTAGCTTTGTAATTAAATTTATTTTCAGTTGTCTTTTTTAATTGTTAATCTAGAATGCTACTTAGATAGCATTTGCATCTGGAAGTTGAGGCATTACAGGGTATCATAATACGGTATGTGGGAGCTATGTTAAAATATATTTTCTGAGAAAACTAAACACTCATAATTTATGGATAATTACAAAAAATATTTTATAATCAAAAGGGCTCAAGAGAAGAGGAATTCTCTGTCTCCCAAATTTTTATCTGTTGATGGAAAGAGAATTCATTAAGGTAGAAATAATATCCATCAGTAAGGAATAGATATGTCTCTATCTCTTCTGAGTGTGAGCACTGAATATCATATGAACTCAGTAATATTAAAAGAACAGAAGATGTGATGGCTACATTATGCATGAACCTGGTGTAGTTTGCTCCTTTAGACTTAGTCAGCTTACTTGTGCTTTTTCATTCCTCTTACTGCAGAGATCAGAGAGCAAAAGATTCCCTTGGCAGAGAAGCTAAATTGGATAATAATATATTAAGGGTAATAGGAAAGTAGAAGGAAAGAGGGAGGGTTTTCACCCAGCAGCCTCCAAAGATCATTAATGGGAAGTTAACACTGCAAATGCCAGTTGGCTTTCTCAATTCTATTTTCTAAGTGTGCCAATGGAGCAAACAACACAAGAAAATCTCTGGGGTCAATGAATTGATTTCCCTGCCAGGTAGGAATCATTCCCAAGAAAATGTTTGCTACTATCATATTTTGTTAGCTTAGAAAGTCCCAAGAAATATTTCCCTTGAAATAGCAAAAACCATATTCTGCTCTGATGAAATGTATCTTTTTAATATTTATATCTCCCCTAGTGATGATCTCCCCACATCAGGGACAGGATGGTAGGTACATATACTGCTGCCAGCTCCTTTCCTTTCCTATTCAGGAAAGCATTCTTATTCAGAGCAGCACTTAAGTAAATGTTTAAGTGCTTTGTTGAATTTGAACCAAAATTGTCACTCTCTAGGTGATATATATTTGGCTTTTTAAAACTCTGTATTTTTTTCCCTGCTGTTCTTCCAGTTTGGGTTTATTTGTTTTGTTTTTCTTTTTTTTCTTTTTTTTTTTTTTTTTTCCATGTTGCCCATCTCTAAGGCTTCTCTTTTTTTTTTTTTTTTTTTGGTTATCAGCATTCTGGTGAATGTGTTTCAAGAACCAGAAGAATTGTGGTCACCACGCTCATATCCACCCACTTAATTAAAACAGTTCAAAGTTTAATTAGGTCACTTCTTGCTTTCAGCCAAAAATTAAGCCAGTAAAAGCATGACTTTGAAGCATCTCTTATTGATACATTCCACCCTCTAAGAGTTATGTCGAGACATGGAGAGCTAAAGCAAAAACAACTTTTACAAGCCTTCTCCTTGGTTATTTAGAGTTCAGAAATTCTGACTTTTTTTGCATCCAAGCGACTTTTCTAAAGCGGTTCCTTGGCAGAAGTGAGAATCTCAAAACCATCCGTCATTCTGAAGCTATAATTTACAAAGACACAGTATTAGATCCTCAAAAGGAGGCAGTCAGCTGCACATTGAATGCTTTGGAAACCTGTCTCAAGCATGACAATTAGCAGGCTAATGCTGCACTGTTCACTGTCAAAGTGGAGCCAGGCTCCACGTGTGTCTCCAGCTCCAATGTTTGCAGTGCTGGAAAGAACTGTGTAATTGCAGTGCAGATGTATCCTCAATAACATGGATTATTCACCAGCCCCCAACACACAGCTTCTACAACAGTATGTGGAAATTGTTAAGGATTATATATAAAGACATAAAAATCACTAACAACACCTGCTGAGGTCCTATGACAAAACCCCACTTGCAACAAGGTTTTCAGAAAGGTTTCACCCTCTAATTACACACAGGCTTCTGTATGTAAGCAGCAATCCTTGCTGGGAAAAGGAGATGAGGATTCTCTGTTGGCTTCCTATCTGCTGCTCCCAGAGCTGAGCAGGTTTGCAGCAACATACCCCAAAGTTTTCTATTCAACAGAGAATCCACGTGAAATTAATATAGCACACAAAAATAACCTGAACTATCCCTTCAGAAATAAAACCTTGGAAACGAGAACTGGACACTTCAAATCAATTTGACCTGCACAAATAAGTGTCTTTTTAGACAGTAATAGGGTGCCTAGACTCTCATTTCAGCTGTGGAAACTCCGGGGAGCAGAGAGCTCATAAATCTGTAATGCACATGCAGGCTGCATGCGAAGTTTCATCGGGAGAAAGAAAATGAGACCAGATTGTGAATTTTTTTGTTTTAAACAAAGCCAAAGCACAGATGTGCTGTGCATGCCCGCATGGAGAGGGGTGCCTGGGCATCACACACCAGGTAAGAGAAGAACATAGTGGCTGTAATGTGTTTAACCAAGTTGCCCAATAAATTGCTTGTAACTGACATAAAAGAAAGCAGTCTTCTGAAGGATTTTCTGTGTGTAAGTAAAGATAGTGGCTCAGAGTAGGATCCACTCCTGACTGGTAAGAACCATAAGCTTTTCAGCCTTTCTGACTGGAAAATTTGTTAAAATAATGGCACACAATTTCTAGCGACAATGATTGTAAAAAAAAAAAAAGTATAATAAATCCTATTAGGCAAAAAAGTCAGGGTACTCTGTTTTTGAGATACAATTTAGTCTAGTGAATAAGAAAAGTGATCTTGTGTTTCTAACAACTTTTTGGAAATAAACTGGATTTTAATTAGAAAAGAAGTATGATGAAATTAAAGCTAAATGAAGAACAAAGCCTTAATAAAACCAGCCAAAGCGTTTTTTTAAAAAGTGTTTTCACTTTTTAATTGTAAATTGAATTAAAGAGCCTATAGTTATTATATAAAGAAGATAATGACAGTAAAATATACAGCTGGAGAAGTGCTTTAGGACTCAGCTCGGATATATTCTTACAGCCTGTGGAGCAGAAACATTTCTTACTAGAAAGAAGGAAGATTTCTTGCTGATACACAATTTATAGAACCACAGAAAGGCCTGGGTTGGAAGGGACGTGAAATATCAGCCAGTTCCAACCCTCAATCATTCCTCTTCTGTGTCACTTCTCCCCCTTCCACAAAAAATGGTAAGCGGAAAATATTTTCCAGCTGGCCATCAGACCTCCTCTTTCACAGCTTCCTTACTTTCATAAGCCACAAAAGCAGGTTCTCTATTGTCTTAATTCACAAAGGTTTTAACAAGTCAGGGAGGGCATCATCTTGGGCTTGCCAAGCTGCAGTCTGCTCACTCATCCTTCCCCAATTCCATGCTGCTCTCTATCTGATAAACTTTCTTTTGGGAAGGCGATAAGAAAATCAGATAAATCTCTCAGAAGAGAGGCTGAGCACACTTTGTGTCTTTTGCAGGCACCAGCTTGTAAGTATTCACACTCCAAGCCTAAATATTTGCTTCTCCATAATGGCATCTTAGCCAGATTTACAAAGCCAGGGGAGCAGCTCCTGTTTCATTAAACACTGTGTCCTTCCCTTTCTCACAATAATCTCTCCAGACTGTATTGATTCAGACAACACAATTAGTGCTGACTCAGATTAAATACAGTCTCAAAAACCACTTTTTTTTCTCATGGCAAAAAAGCAAACTAAAGACCCTTATGATTTGTACTGTAGCAACATAAAAATAGAAAAGAAGATTCTGCAAATGCATATGGAACCTTTACAGTTTATGTGAATCAAATATGAACCTCAAGTAAAGTCCTTTGGGCATCTGATAATGTGTACAGTAATTTCCAGAAATATAGAAATAATTGATTAATGTTGCTTCAGAGAAGGGTCCTTGGAGCAAGGATCATTTACCCTTAGGGGTTCAGAACTGCTTAGTCAGACAAGCAAGTGGAAGCAGAAGTCACATTTAAACTCTGTACCCAGCAATTAAAATGAGCTACGTTTTCTTGCACCTTTTGACTTCTTGGGAATAAAAACCCCCACAACAACAAAAACCCCAAACTCAGGGAAAAAACCCGACAAATGCAACAAAGTACAAAACCAAAGAAAAAAAAAGGACCACACATCCCCAAACCCCTCCAGAGCTAGAAGTCTATTGTCTCACTTGCATGGATGGAAGCTCCCCTCCTCATGGATTTACTGACTTTATTATCTTACCACAAATGCCTATTGAAAAATAATAGGCCTTTTTCTGAGGGCTCTGTCCTGTTCCCTGTTTTTCTGCTGCCATCCTGACAGGATTATCTGTGCCCTTTAGCTTTGTTTCTGCTAAAATATAAAGACCTCATGAGAGCAGGGCTCTCCTGGAAGCTGCAGTCACTGTCGGTTGTCGCGTTCTCGCTTGGATGATTTCTGCCACCGAGCACAAACACTGGCCAAAAGCAGCCTCCACAAAAAGGAACACTAGCCACAAAAATGACACCTTCTAGCAGGAATGACATGTACTTAGCGCTGCAGACTGCCCTGCCAAGCCTCTGGTGCTGGGAGCTCAGCTAGCAGGTCTCCCTGTGCTACCAGCACGGGCATTTTTCCTGTCAGGATTTCACGGCTTTCCCAGCTGAAGGGTAAGAATGGTTTTCTGCTTCTCCTTCTCTCCACTGCAAATCAGCCTATTTTAATTTGTGCAATTCTGATTTTTTGTCAGTGGCTTGTCATCACGTTGTCTTTAGAATATTTGAGAAACATTAATGAAACACAAAAATGCACTAATTTGTGAAAATAATAAGCATTTCACTTAGAAGGAAGGGAGTACGTTTATACTGGTAGAGATGCAGACAGACATCAGTCATTATCCTAGCCACCACTTCACCCAAACTGTGGTCTCCTTGCATAAAAAGAACATGGAAGATTCACCATCAGATTCATTATAACATGTTCAAAGATGTATTTTAATCTCCTCTAAAAGGCCTTTTTCCATTTAACTTCTTGTTCAGCTGTTCAGGAAGAAGCAGTAGTGCAACCTTGCAGAGTTTGTAAGTTATGGGGCAAGGACATCAGTGTGCTGTGTATGTCCAAAGAAATTGCTGGAGAACATTTAAATGTTGTTCTAGCTAAATTACAGCTCAATTGAAAAAAAATGCACAGAGAAAGGAAGGAAAAGGCTGTACCAACTACCCAGACAGGGTAGCAGATGGGAAAGAACAGAGTCTCTACAAGGTCACACAGAGCAGGTGGCTGCTTGTTTATAGACTCCTATTTTCAGGAGAATATGTATTTTGCAGTGTGAATTATGAAATATCCCCTATTTATTATAAAGGAGGACTAGAACATCTCATCTCCCCAATAATGTTTCATAGAGGAACCTGTGCTTAGGTTTCAGATAGGAAATGAGTCTTTCAATTTCTGTATTCCTCAAAAGAATCTTAAAAGAAAGGCCCAAGCCTGCAAATCTCCCATATCTGGAGAGATTTTCTCACCACTGTGCTGTTGGCCTTCCCCATGTCTCAAACCCACACACATCCACTGCCAGAAACCAAGCTATTACAAACAGGAGGTTCATGAACCTGAAGCCAAAGTCTTTTAATCAGACTTGAAAATTCATCAAATATACAGATTAATTCCTTATTAGTGTTAAAATCAGTACAGCACTAATGACTCGAGCAGAACAACTTGTATTGCCACTAGTTTAAATTTTTATCATTTTGAGGCCAAAACAAACCAATATGTAGGTGTATTTACCTCTTCCATTACGTGGCTAGTTGAAGTGCCCCCAGGAATCCCCCACCAGGGATGAATCCAGCAGAATGTATTTCAGTGCATCTTGAAAAACTGCTTCATGAAAGTTAAAGCAACCCAATCACAGTGATCAATCCGCATCCAGCTCAAATGCCAACTGTTTTGACACAGACCAATCTTTTTTGTCTGAGAGCCAGCACAGAAGCTTTAAATGTTGCAGTATTTGCAGTATTTGTTATATATAACAAGAGAATTATTGCACAAGTAATGTCCATGATGAACAAAACCAGAAAGTAGCTGCCATGTCACTGGATTTCTCTAACACACATTGATGGAACAATCAATAGGTTATTTTTCAATTTTCCTAATAAAATATTTAATGCACTAGCAATATAGAAAAAATTTAAACTCAACACTAAACTGAGCTGCCAAATGGAAAGAAAACCACTGGACATGTGCTACATGATTGTACGTGTGCTGCTGCTGCTGCTCACAGAATGGAGCTCCACTCTCTGAACACAGCAGTCCTCCCTTGTCCTTCACTGACTTAGAGCCAAGAGTCTGGTTCTCAAAATATTCATTATTCAAAGGCGTCCATAGCCAAATACTGTTGAGAAAATTAAGACAGCAAGAACTGCAAAAGCAGGATTTATTCCACTCAGGTCCAAGCTGTGTAGAGGAGCAGAGAGTTCCTCATACCCACTGTCAAAGAGAGCCTTCTTCCCTTTCATCAGCCCATTTTTCACTTCTCACCACCCCCAAACTGGCATTTCCTATCCACAGGCATGGATACAGAGACTGCTTTACCTTCTCATTCATTTTGTCTTAAAGGGATGCTCTTTAAGATTATCACTCATCTCTGGCTCCCTTTAAGGATAAATCCTCCCAGCTGACATAAACCCACACAACTTCACTGAAATCAGAGAGCCTTAATCAGTTTAATCAGATGAGGAACTTACACTTTCTGCCTGCTTCTTCTGCTTTGTCCAGTGAATTCATGCCTTTTAAAGGGATAGATCCACCCTGTTTTCTTTCATTCTATTTCTTAAGGAGCTTCCCAGTTCTTCTTGTCACTGTTAGTTTTTCATTTATCTCAAAATGTCTTCTCTAATGTCTGTTCATTTAATTCAATCTTCTATTCTACCGATATTAAAAAAAAATTAAGAATTCTGAATGATGCAATCAATTTCTCTATTTTAAAATTTTTCTATATTAATAAATTATCATAAACACACTGTAGGAATTATATGTATAAAATTACCTCTTAAACAAAACAGAATATAGCCTGTATTGAATGTTTCCTTTTAGAGGTATTGGAGGAAGCAGAAAGGCTGCTTCTTTCTTAATGTGGGTGGTAGAACTGAAAGAAAATTAGAACTTCTCCAATCTGGAAGAAAAACTTGTTTGCCATCCTGAATGAACACTCATGCTACCAGCAGTTATTTTTACCTAGCCCATCGCTTTGTGGCTGGGAGAGGCTAACAAAATCTCCTGAGAATTTGGGATTTGGGAGACAGGGGCTCCATGCTGAAACGTTTCAATACCCCGCCTCTTACAGAACGGATCATGGAATATAAATTGTACTCCCTTCTGTGCCTCTGTCAGAGGTAGAGTGGCAGCCTGTCAAGCCAGCACGCTGCAGAACACTTTTACAACCAGGAGCAAGTGTAGTTGCACATGCTGGTGCACCCCGGGCGGGGAGCCAGGGGAGCGTTCCCTGGTACACACACGCACATTGGGAAGCGCGGCACTGACGCGCGGCTCAGCGCTCATCTGGAAACGCGCCCCAGCAACTCCTGCTGGGCACCAGCGCTCAAACACTTTTAGAAGTAGTTTCTGGAAATGCTGTTGTTTCAGTAAATAGTGTGAACTGAGCGCTGTTATTTCCTAAACCACAGGAAACGGTGCCTTTTTAAGGCTTGGAGCTTAAGCTGGCACAACTACTTTATGTAAAGATAACATTTTTAAGGATGGGGGCTTTTTGCCCAAATTTGTTCAAGGCACAGCAAGTTTTTAATTATGATGGAAGGGTCTCTGTATCAGGAACCACACAATCATAAAAAGTAAAACCTCTGAAAGTTATTTCAGTACACTGTGCTCTTCAGCTGATGCCAAACGTTTGCAGACTGTGGATTTAGAATTTGACCTCCCAGAAAGACCAGCAGAGGTCAAAGCTGTTATTCACAGAGCCCCAGTGACCAGTGGCTAGCACAGCAAGGCAAGTCAGGCAGGGATAAGGATAAAAAGCAGTTCTCTCTCTCTTCTCTATCTGCCTGGAGGGAACGAAGACACCTACTTTTGCAGCTCCAATGTTCAAATCCTTTTTGCTTTCATGTGGTTACTGTGAATGTTCTCTGGAGTATTAAATAAGAGGAAGGCATTACAGTTTTTAACTTTGATGCTCTATTAAGATGAATATGTACCTAATGAGCTGAGAAATTACCATTGCTGGCTTTTTTTGTATGCTGCTGTACAAGAGTAGCTAATCAGGACAGGGGCATGCTCTTTGTGTTGCTAACCCAACAGCAATGAAAGTTAGAAGATCATATTCAAACATATGTTTAATGCAGCAAAAACAAAGGCAATAATAGCTTCTGCTATGAAAGGAGGACTGAAAGGGCATTTCTTTTTTATTTTACTTTTTTAAAATTATTTTAAGAGCTACAGTAACTATCTCTTGCAGTTCAGATGTTGTTTGTCATAAAACTTGAGGGATATTATTTATAAACCAGCTATGCCAATCAAAATTGTAAACATTTAAATGTCCTAAGACAAACAGCAACAAAAATAACCATCACAACTGAATTCACTGATTATTCTGGGAGAAAAAAAAAAGTTTTAAGTTAATAGCAGCATTTGAACTCTATTGAAGCTCCTTAATACAGTGAGTTAATCCTGTTGGAATTTGAAATATGTCCTTATTTCTCAGGTCAGGCCCCCTAAGAAGGAAGATGTATCTAATGACAACATGAGAAGATAAAGCCAATTATATTCCACTATTATTGACTAATATTTCCTACTTGTCAACTGAAGTGTGGCAAGCCTTATTCATACTGTGATATGTGATCATGTATATGAATCTCTGTTTCCCCCTAAGGGAAATCTTGCAACAAACAGTTGACAGAGCAACAAACAATTTCCAAAGTAACAAATTAAAAACCTAATAAATATGATGCAAAGAAAGAATGTGAGAATTTAGGCATTATTTTTAGTGCCTAAAACAAAACACAAGTTCTTCTTCCTGCCAAAGATACCTTGGTGGAAAGGCAATGCTGAAGTAATGAAGAGAGCACCACCACCCTGACATCTTGCCAAGGCTGATGTCCTGAAAGGTATCAGTCCCCTGTGAGTCCCACAAATGTTTTACCATGTAACTCAGGTGGTGAAAAGGCCTGAACTCAGTAACAGCTCTGAAGTCCTTGCACAGCTGAAAAGCAGAAGTTTGAGTAATTGCAGCTCCTTTGGCAGGCACAACGGGCCAGGAGCTCTCTGAACCAAACCTTTATAATGGTCACACTACATTCCTGTAAATAAACCACAGGGAAGCACGCTCCCTCTTCTCTCTGCTCCTGCAAGCATTCATTTCCAGTGCTTCCAAAAGGCAAGATGGTGTTTGCTTGGGAGTTCTTCTGTGTTTTAGTAAAGATGATGTTGCTCTTCTTATGTGCCACATTTAGCCTATGGCAGAGGTGACATAAGAAAAAATTTCCTAAAGTCTCCTTTTAAAAAAATCATCAAAGTCCCAGAAGATCTGGTAACATTATAGAAAAAAAATAACAGTAAGGATGATTCATCCCTGGTTCTCTTTGATGCTGTTTTGCTTGTAGAAGATGCACTCCAACATTTTGCAAGAGTATTTTCCCTTTGATAGAAGTATTACTGCAAAATGTGGTCCAGAGGATTATGTTTTTAGGTCATGCTAGGCCCTCAGTTCTTCAGTGACATTTGTGCTAGCCCTGTAATTGTAGTTTGAATTTTGGCCACCCTCAGTAATGACTCTGGCCTGGGACTACCCTGCTGTACACGTAGCCACAGCACAGCCTCGTGGTGGGGTTGCCTGGGGAGAGACTTCAAAGGACACTATTTTAACCCAGGCGCTTGGAAACAGAGCACCCTGAGCTCTCCTTCCACACAGTGAAGGAGCAAAGCAAGCTCTGCTCTTTTTGGGCTCCTGAATTCCCCTCACACCGACTTCTGCTGCTACAGCAGCACTCAAAAGGAATCCCACAGGGAATCCGAACAGAGGGAACAATTTTCTAAAGAGAAAATGTCACACAGAAGGAACAAGCGAGGAGGAAGTGTCATTTTAGGGTTGTATTTAAGCTGTGATTCCACTTTGAAGGCAAGACCTGGTAGAATCTCACTTTCCCACAAGTAATTTGCATCCTCCGTGCACTCAGTCACATCAACTGGCTGCACAGAAAAATTAAGTGTGATTACTACTTAATTATCATGAGATCTGTGCAGCCAGGGATCAGCAATAATCCCACCTGATGCATCAAAAATACCTATTAGGATTGAAGGGTCAGGAATGATTTTTAAGGGGAATAATAATAATAATGAAAAATGAAAGAGGTGCATTTCAGATAATAAAAATCTTATTTTTTGTGATTAAATCGCCTCTCTTCCTTTCCCCAGTTAATGACAAAGTAGAGCAAAGCCAGAAGTAACAGAAAAAGGAAAGAGAATCCAAAGTCTGAGGCTGTTCAGGATGTACTTAGATGCAGCAAGGTTCAAGTGAAACACGGGGAATTTTCACATTTTATCTTTTGTCTAAGCACACATTATTTTAATATAGCGTTTCAGTGAGCATAAATTTAGGTTCCAGCATGCATGGTTGCTGAGGAGCATGACACAGTCACAGCTATAATCTGCTTCACAGAGGTATTGCTACAGGTGGCAGAGGAAAAGAGAGCAAAACTATTTTACCTCAATTTACTGGCCTAGCGTGGAGGAGGAGAATGGGAAAAGAGGCACTTTATTCAGATAATAAGCAAAATACCTGTGAAAGTCACAATATAAGCAGAAAAGCTCTACATCAACCACTTCCAATTCTTCTGAGTTGTAGCATGCTTTATAAGTCAGCTAAAGACTTACTAAAGTTGTTTAAGACTGGAAAAGAAGAAACAACAGGCTTTGAGGAAGATTGAATTATTTTACATCGTCAGTGTTACCAACTCAGGAGGGCTGGTTGGTTGCTGGGGATTTAAGAAAACCTTCTTTGTAGCAGTTAGCACAGGGAAATTCAGCAAGCACAATATAATAAACAAATGCAGTGGAACACAAGTGTTGTGCCACCATCCTGCTCCACCAGGACGAGCCAGAAGGTCGGGTTCCCTTCCGTGGCTTTGTAGCAGACGTGAGATCAGAATTGCGGCTGCGCGCACCCGCGATAATGCGGGTGAAAATACCTGTGAAAGTCACAAGATAAGCTCTACATCAACCACTTCCAAACCCATTCTTCTGAGTTGTAGCATGCTTTATAAGTCAGCCAAAGACTTACTAAAGTTGTTTAAGAATGCGGAAGAAGAAACAACAGGCTTTGAGGAAGATTGAATTATTTTACATCGTCAGTGTTACCAACTCAGGAGGGCTGGTTGGTTGCTGGGGATTTAAGAAAACCTGCTTTGTAGAAGTCAGCACAGGGAAATTCAGCAAGCACAATATAATAAACAAATGCAGTGGAACACAAGTGTTGTGCCACCATCCTGCTCCACCGGGACGAGCCAGAAGGTCGGGTTCCCTTCCATGGCTTTGTAGCAGACATGAGATCAGAACTGCGGCTGCGCGCATCCGCGATAATGCCGTGATTCCGCTAAGTGCCTCGCTGAGAGAGGCCTTCAGGGGCCACCAGCACTCTGCTCTCCCCCGTGGCTCACTACAAACCATCTCCTGCCCCATAGCACAGGGCTGGAAGCTAAAATAAAATAAAAAAATGAACACAGCAGTAATTTCTTTCCGACAGTGATTTGACACCCAGCTGATGGAAGGAACTAAACCCTGTAACCTCTACACCTTGAGTTCTGCTGGAAGAGATTCTCTCAAAGCACCCACGGGGTTATGGATTCCTGCTAATAGCAGCAATAGGATGGATGATAAAATTATGGCGGTGTAGAAATGCTCTCTCAATTAATTTCCCATCATGTTAAGGCCATTATCAGTGGATGTCATCTGGTGAAATGGAAAAGAAAAACACAAACCCAGAAGCCTTCAATACCTCTGAAAGTTTCACTCACTTAGCACATGATATAATTGCAGGGTAGAGCAGCCTCTTGAAATAGTTTACCTTCAAATAGAGCTGTAATGGTATTGATTTAAAGCATTGACAGGCAGAGCTGCTTAAAACATAAGCATAGATAGAATTAAAAAAGAAACAAGAACACAGCCCAGAAGGAAAGCAGGCAGAGATTCATCTCTCACCTCCAAAAAATGGGCTGATTCAAGATTTCTAGATGTCAACCAGAGTCTTCTTGCACCAGCTTTCAACATAAAGCTCACAGATCACTGTTTTCCAGATCTTTATAATATACCATATTACATAATGCAGCTATTTCTCTACAGGAGCTGTTTCTAACTACAGGTGCCCTTAGCTATTATCTGCAGTTTTTCAGGGGGAATACGAGAGTTTTAGAAAGGTATGGATGGGAAGAAATATAATGTAACCTCTGTGGAAGGGCTCTCAGACATTCACACACAGATATAGGCACACACATATTAATATATATGAAGGAACATATGCATTTATGTGTACACATATATATAAATGCACAGCCATATATGGTAATTAACTAGTACCTATTCTTATTTTGTCAAAATGAAGACTCTGCAAGAGAATAAAACAGGCAGGCTTTGCTCTCTTTTCTTCACAAGCTTTCTGTCTCCTCTTTGCTCACAACCTGCCAGTTTTGTCACTCCTTCCCAATGCAGACATGGATGTGTATCAGCATGGAGCCGAGATTTTGGGATGCTGTGGGGACAGCTGAGCCAAACGTGTAAGAAAAGATCACTGGTGCATGGAAGGTTCCTTCTGTGTGTAGATCTGGAGACACGATTTCCCCTACTATAATTAAGGTACAAGACATATGATTAAGAATTAAAACTCAGTCTAAGAGAAAGTGTGTGTGCCAGGAAGAAGTGAGCAGAAGAACATTTACAGTAAGACAGGCAGCAAGAAAGCAATGAGCCAAAGCCAGCTGGAAGGGTTAGAGACTTTCTTTAACATACCCAAAGAAAAATGTTCATCCATAAGCGAGAAAGAGGACAGAATCCTCTGGGCTGTATTTTTGTCTCTCCACTTTTGAAAATGTACAGGATATATCAGGGAGACATTTGCATTTACAATACAATTGCAACAGTCTTCTGGATATGCACATGCAACTACTCATTGGAACAAAGAATCCATGGCAATTCTTATAATAAAAGTCAAAATTCCTTTTGGCTGTAAGAGGAACTGCTAAAGCCTTAACATACGAGGGAAAACTTCTAGGCTGATGCACATAAACATGTCTCACAGGGTGCCTCAGACTGTGGTCCCAAGGCTTGGTTTCAGCTGAATAGCACCAAGAGTGCTCTGTGATCCAGCAGAGAGATGTCTGCCTTTAACCACACATCATCACCCCACAGAGTTTACAGCCTGCTGGGATTGTTGCTGCTCCCCTCCCCTTCCCACACTGGCTCAGCAATCTGGATGGCACTGATACTCGAGAGAGGAGCTAGTAAAAACTAAAAAAAAAAAAAACCAAACCAAAGCAGTCAGACATAGTCACGTTAGGCAATCACCACACAGGCAGATCCAACAGGGAGGGACACAGCTTGGTGACATTCTGAGCATGAGGACGACTTCCAGCATGGCTCAGAAAGCATTACCAAAGATGACTGGACTCTGATTCCAGATTTCATAGCTCTGAATAAAAACAGGTGCTCAAATGAAAGAATGCCCTTTAGCAGTGGTTACTGCTGCAAATAAGTAATAAACTGAATCCTATATAAAAATTCAGTAGTTACATTGATTTACCTTTTCCCCCCTCCAACATTACAATAAACAGCTTAAGCACAGCTGGCATCTTGAGAATCAGGCAGAGAAAAGCATTGCTCTGTTTGTAGAGATCAACAAATAACCTAAAAATCAGGAAAAAAATACTTTTGGAAAGAAGAGCTTCTCAGCTTGCTGAGGTAGCAATAGTTGCAATTACTGACAGCTCAGAAACATGGGATACAATTTGCTCTTTTAGGTCTGATTCCATTCCCCAAAACGAAGCAACTGGGACAGGGCTTTGACTGACACCCCTGAGACTTGGGCTCCTTTTTTCCAGTGTGGTCCTGGCCTGGCCCTGCCACTGCACTTGCCTCATTCCAGTTTTTGCCTGCCTGAAGGAATTACTCAATGGCAGTAAAATAGAACTTAACCTCATTCCATGGGCAGCTTCCTTGCTTCAGCTGCCAGCATCTATAGTGCCACTGCATTAAGGACTATCTGTTCTAATTTAAATGGGCTGCTTTACAGAGCAAAATGGAGAAATGTAGACTTTATGTCTACATCAGGGGCATCTTCAGCTTTGAAGACTGTGTAAGTCTTTTAAACATCTCTGGATGTCAGCCATGTGAGATGTAAGTGGACATCTAAGGCATGTTAATAGTTTTACTTTTAAAAATGTAACCTGTAACAATAAAGCACCTTTTTCTTAAATGAAAGCTAGAAGAGCAAAGGCATTCAGCAACAGATCCAACTTAGAATCACTGATAGTAGGGGAGGGGAGCCCCACACATTCACCTTGAAAACCCCCTCTAGCCATCATGTCAAGCAGAAAGATGATGCAGTCAAATTTTCCCAGCAGTAGTGGATCATCATTGTGTTTCTTGCCATAGCAATTGATGTTTAATTCCAGCTTTTTGAAAGTTAGATCACTGAAAATGCCTGGAGCTGCTCTGTATCTGCTCCACTTCAATGCCTATCTGGTTTGGGAACCAGCCTTTGTAGCTGGTTATGTAACTTCATTTCAATCCTCATTAAAAACAACGCATAACACTGAACTCCTCCCTGCCCCAGTGACTTGCGTCTCTTTGTTTCATGGGGCAATTTCAGCCACTTCCAACAGCCTCACTTTTGACTGATATTCTTCCTCTATCTAGATTCTGTGAAGAAAGTGATGCCATTGACTTTTTGACTCAGCAGGACTTTGGCTTGAGACACAGCTGCAAGGACCACTCACGTGAGTGAGTGGCTTCCCTGAGCTCTGCTGCAGCCACAGGATCTGGAGAACATTGGTCTGTGCTGTTACTATAACAAAACACCCCAGGATTTCTGTTAAACTAAAAGTAGAAGCTTTTGACATTTCATCCCAATTCTGAGTGTACAGTTTCTGAAAACTCAGAATGTAATAGAATCAGAATTTGGTGCTCAAGCCAAAACACGTGACATCATTTCAATTTAGCCTTCACTGAGTGGTCAAAGCCAGACAAAATAGGAAAAAAAAAAAAGCTAAAGGTACAATAAGAATTTTAATAAGAGCAGACTCCAGCCCGCTCAGTCCCTGCTGTGGAACTGGCAGCTTTTTACATCCTCATGAGATGGGTGAGGCACAGAATTATACAAATTCCTTATAGGGTTTGACAAGTCCATTACACCTATGATGTCTTTAACCTTGTACTACTTCATTGTACTGAACTTACGTCAAAGCAAATATTCCAGAATAATTGCCTGATAGTGTTTGACTGCTGTGGCAACGCTGCAGAAGACACAGAGCTCAGCTGTTCCTCCAGCTCCTGGAAAACAGAACTCAGCTCAGCCATTAGGAGGAGATCGAGCAGCCAAATTAAGTAGAAGCTGATGGTGATGTTTTCCCAAAACTAAACTGAAAATATTTTATAGTGACTAATAGCTGAAATGACTTTTGATCTGCTAATTTTAGTTATTGCTTGATTCTGTTTGCCAGTCCTGATAGCAAATGGAAACAAAGAATGTAAAATAGCTGGAAGCATTACCTCTATTTCTGCTTTCATTAGGGACAGAAATTACTGAAATTTTCCAGACACGTTCTAATGCCCCCTTTTCAACTTCCTGGACAAAAAAGGGTTTCATTTGTGGAGCAGTTGTATTCAGTTGCTGCCCAGTGCCTTTCACCCAGGGTGGCAGACTGGGTGGTTCCATGGGTTTGGATGGCACTGCCATCACAAACACCATCTGGGTATGATAAGAGTAACAAAGCCCTGAGAAAGATAAGAGGAGCAGCAGCTACTGTGGTGTTTGCCAAGAGCTGCTAAAAGGTGGATCTGTGGGAGGGCTGTTTAAAAAGCAAGAGGAATAGGCAGGTAGTTATAAAGTGAGCTGTCTGCTACCACAGATGAATCCCTAATCATCAGGAGTCACTGCCATGCACTGCAGATTGCTTGTTTTAAACAGCAGGAAGAGTTACTCACTCTCTACAAGTCTTTAATTTCTTTAATTAGCAGGAGGATAACCAAGAAGATGCCAAACTTGAGTCCCTGGCATACCAAACTTGAGTCCTTAGATGATCTCTTTTTTTCTCCCTAATATCCTGAATAATTGAAAGGGGATAAACCTAACCACAAGCCCACAGACATGCCCTGAATAAACACTATAACACATACAATATACAAATAAGATCACATATTCTATGTTACATAAATATTCATGGTTAAAATACTTAAAATGGTAAAACATGATGACAAATTCCCGGAAAAAGACAGAGTCAATAAAAATTGGTACCAAATAGGGAATCTTACTTGAAGAAATTAAATTAAATCGAAGAGACATGATGGACTATTTCAGCCCTAATTAATTTTTTAAGATGTTGGTACACTTTTATAATGATATTGTCATTCAAATCTGAAGATCTCAAAGGCTTACGTGCACCACAGAAATACAGGATTTGAAAGACCTGTATTGTTTTGAGGCAGGGAAGTATTAAAATAGTCTATATTCAAAAGGTAACACCACAGAAAGATAGAAGAGAGAAGACAAAATCCAAGCTGGAGTCTAACTTTCCTATGTGTTTCCCAGAAATCCCATGTCCAGTCCCACATGATTAATTCAAATCAAAGGAAGAGGAACAAAGAGCAAGCAGAGAGTCCTCCTGAATCCCAGGCCTCTGCTCTAATTATTGACCCATGCTCTCCTTCAGCACCACTTTGCTCTCACACAGTTTAATCCGTTTTTAAGCCTTGACTAAAAAAAAAATAAAATGAAATTATACAAAATCTTTAAACCATTCATCCCCAGCCTTCATATATTACATCTAACACACATCAAGACAGAACATGGTTATTTTGTGTTTTCTGAATGTACAGTGGTGCTTTCACATCTCTCAGACTGTGCCATTGTTGAATTCAACTTTCTCTATAAAAATCAGAGCCAAAGGCAAGCAACCAGTACTGCACTTACCCATCCTAGATCTCAAAAACCTTAAATAATTTGCCTGGCAATGCTGAAGTGTATAGAAAAAGGATTTAGTGCAGGGACAAGATATGAAATAAACATCTGTATTCAGTCTTGAAATGCTTCAATTTGCCATACATCTCCCAGTTTCCAAGCACACACCCTGCCAAGGGCCTTTCTGATTAATAGCCTGGAATCTCCTTCCATGGCTCCAGGGAAAGGGGAGTGGATGTACTAATCTGTTATCCACCTGTCTTTGTATTATGTAATACAACACTTATTTTATCCAGGAAGATTCATCACTATTGACACCATAATAATCACAGCTTAAATTGCATACCAATGAAGTCTCAATGCTAGCCCCATCTCAGCCTGGTAACTAGAGTTGAATCATGTTTGTCTGTCAAAAGCTAACTAGGAAATATCTAATTATTTCCTAAATAAAACAAAATTATTAGTTCATAGTGAAGCTAAACAGTTAGACTAAAAATAACCAGCTAAAAAAAAAAAAATAAAATCTTCTGCTATGCAACTGAGCACAGTAAATACAAATAAACTAAATGTATTCATTCTTCACAAACAAATGCACTTTCATATAAACTAACAATATGTCTGTTTTTAATAAGACATGACTGGAAGATTAGTCCTGCTTACACTGGTGCAGAATCAGATCTGCCCCGAGTCCAGTGAAAGATGATGTTAAAGAATAATAATTGAGACCAGGGCTACATATTAAGGACCAGGTAGGGTTTGAATTAGAGCAAGCCTAGACTCTGGGATGTGTTAGATTGTATAAAAGACTCCAAAAACCTCTTTGTTGTATGGGAACGAGGGGGAGGTTATTTCACAGCACCTCAGATCACTTTGTCCACTCCCAAAGGGAGAAGAAATCTCTGCAGTTGTGAGGTCCTTTCTGTTATAAAGAGAAGCCTTTGAAGAAGTGACTTCTAGTGACACACATTTCAGGACTGAAAAGTCTTAGACTCGGGTGCCTTTCATTCATTTGTGGGTAAGCTCTGGCTGCCTTTGGTTTCTGAAAGGAAATCTGGACTGATGACTGCAATATTTCCTGTTATTTTAAACACTTTACTTTAAAGTAAAAGACTTTTGCATATTTAGAAGAATATTTATGCCACAACCAGTTTCCACTGCTGCAGGAACATATCTGTTCATGTTCAAATCATGCATAATTGGCAGCTTTTGACCATTTTTTACCCAAGAAAAATTCCCCTAATACACACGTGGGCTAGGGAGAAAGTATCCCATCTGCTGACTGGCTCTGCAGGCATCTGGTGAGTCCTGTCTTTTCCTGTTCTTAACGAGCTGCAGAAGCTGGCATGGCCATCACCATGCAAGATAATGTTAGTGTTCAAAGAAATCCTCCTTTGTTCTTGCTCAGTCACCTCAGCACAGGCAACGAGAGCACCCCTATCCTGCAGCCCTGTCACCAGAGGTCACTTCTCTCCAGCTGGGGATTCTGTCTACAAGTTCAGTTTGGCACAAAGGGCATCCTGACTTCATTCAAACATGCATTACAAGTCCTGTAAAACAGCAATCTACCAAGGAAGGCTGCCAAGAGTGCTGAGTTCTTTCTGATCAGTTTGGAAGCTTTGGGATAATTTAACCTTCTCCGTCTTTATTGAGCATCACCACCACTGATGAAGATACCAAAACTGCATTATTTAGAGGGAGCTCCACTTTAGAGTGATCTTCCAGACTAAACACCAGCAGCAGCCCACTCTACATTTGAGAAAGAATATGTGGAACTTGCACTTCAAGAGATGAACTTGTTTCCTGGAGTTTGACCTTGATAATTGATGAGAACTAAGAGATTGTCAGAAGTCCTGGACCCAGTTTTGTACTTGGAGGCAGCAGGTGCAACTTCCCACTGAAATGAGAGACCTGACTTCAACAGTAAAATTATTTTCATGACTCTGAAATAAGCCTTCTTCCTTGGTCCACTAAACCTAGTTTTCAGCTGTTGCATAAAAATTGAGCACTAAAACCACTTGCTGCAAATTTTTATCAGGTTTTTGTAGTGTGAAACTGAATACTTTTTAGGTGGTATCTCAGGCTAGGGAAAAAGTGATTTAAAGCTTCATTAGGTAAAAGATATACCATCATATCAATGATATTTTGACAAATTTTAGATATTCTGGATACTCTTTAGATTCTGGAAAACATTCAATGCTCAGGAGACAAGTGAAATAAATTGAGCAAATCAATAAGTAGACAGAAAATGTCTCAGTGTGGTAGGAGCAGAAAATATTCCAGCATTTTCTATGTCCCTGATTACCAGTGGGCTAAAAGAGGGCTAAAAATATCTCAATATCAGACTCCTTCAGTAGGACTACACACATCCACTGGCATCTGACATTCAAATTCCTGGTGAAGACCAAATGTGTTTCTACTCGCAAGCATCCCATTCCTTAAAGTGATATTTATATCCATGCCTGAGTTTGCTCTGGCATTAAAAAATAATAAAATAGTGCCAAAAATACTGTTTCCTCTCTCCCTCTACCCCAGCCTAGCCAGCACATAAACATGGTGCAAGCTTCATACCACCATGTATTGATGCTGCTGTTCCTGAGCACACAGGATTTCTTGCTGCTGAACTACACACAAGTGACTGTCCTGGACCACATTGCTTCAGGTAGTCCCACACAAAGGTCAAAAAGATCACTGCTCCCAAAACATATGGTGTTCTTCCTTGTATGGACAGAAATTACTGTATCTGTGATAAAAACTGTTGGGGGAGTGAGGGAAGAAGTCACAAGAGAGATATTTTTGCTCTAAAAGTAAATTTCTGGTTTGTAGTAATATTCCACTAATAAAATGCATGAAAATTTGGATTGTGAATTATTATTTACTGTCCTGATATTTGACTTCCTTCTAGACCACTAAATTAACATTAATAATGTACACATGTCCTTGTGACTTTATGCCCAAAATGGCACTGTGGGAGTTATTCTGATGCTTTTGTCTATAGATATCTGTATTTGTAGTACAGCAATATCATCATTATGGCAAATTATGTCATACTGAGAACAAATAATGGAATCTGAACCAGGAAAACCTTCATTTGTTTTACAGCATTTGTGGACAGAGGAACTTTCTCCCAAAGTAACAACAGTTCAGCAAAAGCCCACTCAATGACAAGGCAGAGGTCTAAATTCATCTTTTCTCTGAGATGGACCAAAGGTTTGAACCTGTTCCTCATTAATCTACCAAATATCCCAGGCAAAAGGCTCCCTAAAGCAGGTCTGCTTCTGCCTGGTGTTGACTTTAACTAAAGCTAGAAAGGAATACTGCATTGTCAAAACCCCATGGTTGGAGCCATTTCCCATCCCCTTCTCTTTTCATAGGGGCAATGGCAGGGTGGCCCTACAAGTTAACTCAAAGCTAATACGTGTTACCTACAGTTATATCCAGTGTATACTCATAAATTAACTCCCTAGTAAGAGGCATTTCCTTTACCTGAAGACATCACTTTGCCTATCACAGCTCAAATGATTACTTCTGATTACATTTTCAGCAGTAACCTGAAAAAAATATTACATTTTCTATGCAGGGTATGGTGTAGTTACTTGCCTTCAATCTATTTTTTTTTTAAGATCACAGGAGTAATTAGAGCAATTAGAGAGGTTATTTGATGTGTTTCTGTTAGAGGCTGTCAAGTCTAGCCCTTTCTAGCAGAAAGAAAACATTCCCTGAATCCATAAAACATACAAATATCTGTGTTCTGGTTGAGTTTTTAAAAGTCTGTTCCTGAGTGCAGTTTATGATCTCTCAACTCATATTAGTCACCTGGGCCTGAAGAAATATTTTGCAGTATTTTATCATCAAGTCCAAGACAAAACTGTCAACAGGACATACTGCTTGTTCTGTACAGTCAGATCACACTTGAGTTTTAGCATTACAGCAGTAGAATATCCTGTTTGCTTGACAACAGGGATCCTACAAATTCATTTTGAATGTTGCAGCTCCACCTAAGTAGAGCAGCATCACTTGAAGTGGAACAATATTGCCAGTTATGTTAAAGGAGCTGAGCAAATGCCCTGAGAATGAAAGTGCATGCCACTGCCTCTCATGAAACATTTATCAGCAAATGTGGATACTGATACCTGCAGGGAGGCTGCTCAGATACCACTTGCCTTTTTGGACATGCTTCCCAGAAAACAGCACAGTGCACAAAAGTATTTCCTCAGAGCTTTCCATGTGAGGGGTTTGATTACATCCTCCTGCAGCAAAGCACATGGCTGTGCCACTGGTGTTCTCCTCACCCTGGATCCTTCCCCAGTGCCACCCCAAGGGGGATGGACATTTGCTCTCTCTGGAATGCTGCTCATTTCAGAGAGAGCAGATCCTGGCACAAATCAGACCACCACTGCAAGGGAGGGTGGATTTTTTGTCATCTAATGAGAAGCTGCAGCACAAGGCTGTAAGATCTTTTAGTGAGAAAGGTGCAGTCTGTATTTAGGGTGAAGCTAAGAACTATCAAATGAGCTCAAAGTCCTCTCCCACCTTCCAAACAGAAACTTCCTCAATTTTCTCTTGAGTTTCCTGCTCACAGTTAAGTTTGCCAGTCCCTTTCCTTTGTCCACTGCTGCCCTGAAGGTTGATAAAGTCTTGTCTGCCACTCTGCAAAAACTCAGACTGGGAAAAATAATGCCAGGATTAGGACCATAGGTTTGCTGAGAAGCAGCAGCCTAATGAGATTTCTTGGGAGTTTTCCTTCTAACCTTCAAATAGTTCTAGACATGTGCCAGGATGTAGACAAGGACTTGTAAGTTATTTTTTCTTGGTGTCCTTAACTGGTCTGTTTAGCTGGCAAATGCTACAGCGTTAATTACACAGCATGGGGATTTTTGTCTGCAGAATTAGCAAGGCTTTTCACACACATTTCACCTGTAGCCTCAAAGGCTGGAAACTTGATATTAATAAAATTAAAATAAAACAATTTCTAAGGGATTTGTGATGCAGGCTCCTCAGCTCCAGGTCAGCCCTTGCCTGGGGCTTTTTTTCGAGTTTGCTGTTCTATTGTTCTGTTTTGACCATTGCTGCTGGGCTCTCCTGCTTTATCTGAGCACAGAGTAGCCCAATCAAAGAGCTGCTGCCCTGTTTGTCAACGTGCCCTCTGCCCAGCCCTCCAGGCCCCCCAAAAAATTCACACTCAGCACACTGAGTTATATCTGCTAGCTCAAACACTCTCCAACCTTTTAAGCATTGTGCAAGAACGATGCCCCAACTCTCCTATTTTCATCAGAAATATGACCCTCATCTTCACTGTCTGGAAGAGCTGAAGTGTCTTCAAACATTTCTTCCTACACAATCGCCCTTCAGTGAGGGGAAAGTAATAATGTACTAAAGAGCCTAATCTGTTTTTGTCTGCTACAGGTGAGTACCTTCTCTTCCCCAGAGCCTGCTTTTTCAGATCTGCCCTTTTCCAGAGGCGTGTTTAACCTAAATAAAATTAAGGGCTCCTCGTCTGCCATGAACAATATTTTCACTTAAAAAGATAAAGCAAAATACATGCCATCAGGGAAAGATTTAATCAAAGAGGGAAAAAATATAAATTACTTTCTATTTCAGAAAGCGATTCTTGGAAGCTGTCAAATCTAAATTGGTTTTATTTGGCTTTTGACCTTTCCTGCATCAAAGCACCTGAATTCAGAGGCCAGCTCAGTATCATGTGTACAAGTGGAAATGTTGACATGTGTACCCTCCAAGCACTTCACAATCAACTCTTGTGATCTCCAGAGAACAAAATAGGCACAAGATGCAGATTACAACACCAGTTAGAAAACCCAAACCAGAACTGAAGCCTTACATCTGACAGACGTTTTTAAAGGCTATAAAGAGGACTAAGTGGCACCAAAGATTTGGTAGAGTGTGTGGATTTTTTTTTTTTTTTTGCTCCAGAGAACTGTGGGGAGCTGTGTACATCAGATTACTGGCAAGACCTTTACACTCAGAGCTCCTCAGATGGTTGGGACCGTGCTTATGCCAAGCTCTAGATAATATCAATGCTCTGGAAAATTCATGGCACATTATGGGAAGAGATCCTGCACCTCATGCAAACAGCATTATGTTTGATGCCAAGCACTTCAGAGCATCTCAAACTGAGGCACAGGGAGGTAGGAGAGAGCATCCACAGCCACATGCACACTGCTGAAATTCTGATGTTACAAGATATTCCACACTCAGAATATTCTGCAGTTTCAGTAATTCAGGACAGTATCTCTTTTATACAGGGTCATTTAAGTCTGTTTCATTAATGAAAGAAGATGGTTACAAATCTAATTATTTCAGTTAAAATCTTTGGCTAGTCCTTTAGAAGCAGGTCCCTGACCTCTTTTTACCTGTGAAATGGTAAATTTCAACGCATGTATATACATAGATATATGTACACATATAAATTTATATATCTGTGACCTAAGTGCTGAAATTACTAATCTCTTCATATTTGCATGGAAATAAAATATATTAGAATACTGCAGGTTCCACAGATTTGCCTAAATTCTGATACATTTCTTAGAAAAGAAAAAGAAATACAGGAAAGAATCCTTACTCCACTGAACTAACTATAGATGCAGAGCCAGAACCTCTAAGCATAAATCAGCATAAATCTGTTGCAGATAGTGCTAATGGAAATAGTGATTTATACCAGCTGAAGTACCACCCCATCTCATTTAGAATTGTTTGCAAAGACTTTCTGTGTCAAACACAGCCTACATTTATTTGCTGAAGCAGTCCTACTAACTTTAATTGAATCAATTCCTTAAATCGAGCAGAGTTTAGCCTGTCTTCTTGTATAACTTATGTATAATGATACAAATGTTCTGCAAATACACCAAATAACAAAATAAACACTGATCAATGTGAACAGAAACATGTATTTGTTGAATTCTGGAGCCAGGTAGTTTGCAGTTTTTATTACCTGCACTTTAGCACTTTTGTATATACAAGCTTTTGCTAATGTCTGAGAGAGTACTTTGGGTGATTTAGGAAAGAGAATATTTAAAAATGCAAACATCCACAACTTTTCTTCATTTCTACACATTTTCTTTTGAAATGATTCACACTTCCTCTTCTAAATGAAACTGTTTATGCACACTTCTTTAGCAACAACACTGAGTTCCTATAGCTACATTGTTTCTGAAGTTTTACATGCCTATTTCAGAAAAAGGCTCATTAGCCACACAGAAAAACACGCTACTCAGAGCTTGTTTCCCAACAGCATCCACAGTTACAGGGCAATAACTTAAATAATCTTTTAAACACCACTGTTCCTGTCTTTCAGCTCCTTTCAAATTTGAGTTGTGTTGTGCATTTTTATTCTTAGGATATTAAACTTGAATTGTATGCCTGAACCAAAACAGAGCCACCTAAAAAGTCTTCTTACTTTTTTAGACTATGATAGTCCACAAGAAATTGGAATTTAGTTGCCAGCTCCAAGCAGCATAGATCAGAACCTGCACATTTGCCGTGGGCACAGGTTAGATGCAGCTTTCACACCACATTTGTGCTGAACAAAACTCAAGGACCTTCAAACCCCACTTCTCCCACCCAAACATCTGGAGTTGTGCATGCATTTGGCAGTTATCCTCTAAACAGGAAAATCCTTTTGGATCAGGTTTGTCACATGTAGTTTGGATGGTCAGCAGGAATGCACTCAGGATCACTGTATCTGTTACAATTTTAAGTGAGTACTGTAGGAATAGGTGGAGGTTTTTAATAAGAAAATACACTTACATCTAGACAGTCACAAAAGATGGCTTTGGCTATTCATAAAACTATGTCTCAAAAGTTACAGCAAATTTATGAACCCAAATTGACACCTTAATACTATTATTATTTGTTCAACATAATAATAAACCAGACTGACTTAAACTCATATGAACAAAGCTAATAGAAGACAGACAAGCCAGAAACAGACATATTTATACACACATTGGGATTTACTTTCAAAATCAATTTTTAAAAGCATCCCCAAAAGACTTATTTTTCAGTGTATCACTGTTAGCCTCAATCTCTTTTCCTACCTATTAGAACTGGAGTGGAGAACAACTAAAATACTCTCTTCAATCACTCTGTTATCTCTTTTGGGGAGCATCCACATCTATACAGCATGATAGCTGCAACCATGACCCCCAATAGTAATATATATTCTCTTTGTTAAATTCTTGTTTCTGGCCTTTATTGACAGTCCTTTGGAGACTGAGTTTCTCAAGCAGCTGTTATGGTGGCACAAAAGCTGGGATGATAGCACTTTATTACCTTAAAGAGGAAATACTTAATAAAAATTATAATGCAAACTTTCTTCTCACTACCTTAGCACAGCGCCACTTTAACTCCATTAATATTCTCAAAATTATTCTCTTGATATACTTTAGCAAACCCCAAGAATTTCCACTTACATTGCTGGGTGATCAAACAATGAAATAGATGGATACCCTGGATAAGGAAGGTGATCTGTCCTCAAAGTTGTAGCTGACCTTTTTGGTGACCTGAGAAAGGTCATTCCATTGCTTTCATCACTTTCTGATCCTGCTTTTTTCTGTCCGTCTCTTACCCTGCTTTTATACAGTGCTGGTTGCACCGGTGTTTCTGTTTACTAGACATTAAAAAAAAAAATAAAAATTCAAGCCCATTTAAAAACTAAAAGAGATACAAAGCTGACCTTTTCATTGCTTCATCCAGCTCGTGTGCAGCACCCTGGACTACATGGTTGTGATTTATCCGTGTACATTAGTCTTACAATCAAATATCCCAATTTCATACACACCAGAGCCGTGGGCTCAGAAATAGCCCATCGATCAGGCCCTATTGTAAATATAATATGACACACAGTGCAGATCAATATTCTGCTGTGCCTGCTACTACAATGCAGAGTGCGAGCAAATCATTATTTTTAGCTCTTAATAACTAGGGGAGCTTAATTTCATCATTTTAAAGGTGAAGAGAGGTGTTTGAAAAACAACCCCATTAGTGGCCACTGTGTGAGCCCCAATCAGTGTGGGGATGGAGCAGAAAACAGCCACACACAGGCACTGCACGAGCCCTTTTTCTGTTCATGAGCCCAAGGCATGGCCACTGTTCTGCTCCCCCTGTGCAGCCACTCTCTGCAAAGGCAGAAGTGCCTTTTCTGCCAAGATTTCCAGAGCCTCAGGATGTTTGGGGAAGGCTGAATGCAGGTTTGCACTTGCACCCCTGCTGGGCAGGCTGGGTGCAGTCCCTGCCCTAATGTGTTGCATTCCATACACAGAGCCTGGATGAATTTCTTCTCTATGGAGCTGCAGACAAGATGACACAGGAACAGCTCAGTAAAGAGACCCAAATTAGCTCCAAACAATTCCCTGCTTTTTCTCGTAACATCTCCCATTTTCATCCTCTCCTTCCCAAAACTGAGAAAACCCAAATAAACTGACAGGGACTCAGTGAACTGAGTTTTCCCCTCAAGGACAACAAACCCAAGAAACGAACAAACCAGCAATTTATGAAACAGAGAAAACAAAAAAGCAAACCAATAAGATAACCAAGATTAAAAAAAAAGTCAAATCAATAACTTCAGTAACACTTACGAAACCTTTCCTAATTAACAACTACTAGGACAAGTTTATTCCCTTTGATGATGTTACCTCCCTTGAAATCTGACAATGCCAAGGCCTAGGACTCCTGGTCAGCTTTCTGAGGCTGACCACCAAGAAGTTACCCACACTGCATTGAAACCCAACTGGCCAAGCTGCCAGTAGTTCACTCAAAAATTCATGAACACAGGAATGATTACCTGTAAATGTCCTTTTAGAGGTAGATGCCACTGATTTTATTTAGTTAAAACTGGCCTCAGGTGATTGTCTTTTCTGTTTTCCTAAACAATAATTTCTGGTGTTTGAACTTCATTTCCTATGTTCTAACTTCAGTAATTGCTGCTTTAATCTTTTGCAGCTTCACATGTTCTTGGTAATAGAGAATAACAAATGTAAATGTAACATTTAGGCCATCAGTAATTTATCCTGGGAGAGCAGTTCAAAGGGAGCATCAGCTTGAAACTATTGGTTCGTTTGTGAAGTTTGAGGCAGGAGACCCAACTGTCATTTGACTTCAAGGAGCCTTTGTACGGGACTAATTATAAGACAAAGCCACTGGACTCGTACTGATTAGTTATTTACATTTTTGATGAAGTTATCTGCAGTTATTTTTTGATCTCTAATTAGAGGTGACCTCTAAAGCACGGGTTTGCTTCATTTTCCGGAAGAGCAGCTCAGGAATCATTCTATCACTCACTTAAAATAAATACCACGGTGATCTCAACACTCCCTAGAGCTGATTCTTAGTTAACAAGAGAAGAAAAACATCTGATTAAGTTCCCAGAGCTGGCTCTCTGAGTGGCCGAGGACTTTTTTAAAATATGTCACACAGATGGAAAATGTTTTCTAGTAATATCTACAGCGAGCCACGACACTCTCTTTTAGATCCCTCATAATTTGTGAGACAGAATTAACAGCTGTTTTTAAAGTAAAATATAACCCATGGGAAATAGGAGGAGAGGATGAATCCTGATGCTTCACTTTCTGACATTCTCAGGCCAGGAAAGGAAAGGTTTCATTTTTGTCATTTAAATGCTAATATAATTTCATGACCACCTGCCACACCATAAAATGTTTTCCGTTGCCTTAATCACATTCTGCTCTCCTCAGCAGAAAATCAGCTGATGCTAAAATACCAAAAGATTATTAGGAAACTTTTACTTTTATGGGTAGATCGTTTGGTATATAAGAATGATCTACTTGGGGCAATCTCTTAATTAAATGCTGATGTGTGCAGCAGTCACTTTCCAATACGGGGGAGAACAAACTGATGAGCTCGATGGCCTCGAGGAGCACTGGGGGAGTTTTAGATTAGATATTAGGAAAAATTTCTTCACAGAGACGATTGTCAATCATTGGAACAGGCTGCCCAAGGAAGTGGTGGAATCATCATGCTTGGAAGCGTTGAAAGAATGTGTGAATGTAGGGTGTGAGGACATGGTGAACATGGTGGTGGCACTGGGTTGACAGTTGGACTTCATGGTCTTGGAGGGATTTTCCAACCTTAATGATTCCATGGCCTGCACCAAGAGTGAATCTACAGCTCTCCATCCCTAACTTCTGCTACTTTCATCCACATCCGTGGGACAGAACAATATTCCTTTGCTGCAATGGATGAGATGACTCTGACGCCCTCCTGTAGAGGCTTCACCAGAAGTGAAGCACTTTTCTTGTATTTTAGGGACACAACAGACACAGACTGCCTTCTCTATGTCTTTCTTCTGATTATAAATATAGTGTATTTTCAGCTGTTTTGACTAGACACTGTTTTCAAGTAATTAAGTTGAGAAAAATCAAGGTGCCTGGCAATATCTTTTCAAAAAAATAGGAAATAGCAAAGACACTAAAATATTCCTGGAAGGAAGCAAGGGATGAAAAACTGGAAGGAGCAGTCCAACAGATATTGAACAGCTCTGCTTTTAGAATAGAGCAGAAAGGTTTGGTCTGATAAACCCTGATAAGTGGTTTCAGCCACAGAGGTTCACGAATATGAGCAAAACTGCTGTGCTATGCCTTATTACTTCCCTGATTTCTTCCCATCTGAGTACCTTATTCAAAGAAATATTTGCTACCAAATCTTTGTTTATAGTAACTGTTAATAAAATCCTCCAGCAACATACATTTTTGAAACTGCAGAATATTCTGGATATTGTTTCCTATTCTTCTTATGTGAGGATATAGCATAAAATACTTTTACCTTCATCATCTTAACATACTCTACTTAGTATGGTAGGAAAATTATAAAATATCATCATTATTTTTAGCAGAAATAATGATGCATTCAAATTTAGTATTGTAAACAGAAATTTAGTCATATTCTCCCAGTGAGCTCGCTAGCTGGACAGGCCAAATATAACTAAATGGATTAAGTAAATGCTGTTAAATTTATTTTATCATTGAGACTAACCATATAATAATAACATGATTAACCTATTAACACATAACAAATGCTATTTTCCTAATGTATACTAATAACAATGGTTTTTTTAACCTCATGCCTTAGCATCATCTAAGATGATGCTCTTTCCTGGAGCAGAGGAACTCAAAGACTGAAAATCTAGCTCTCAGGTTCTCATCCTCCTCTTTTATTCTTCCTACAAGTCTTAGCTAAGAACGAGTCTTCAGTCTTCCACAGAGGTTTTTCTGCAGACCCAAGTGACATTAAACAATCTCTATCAACCACAACAGACTTCCCCAAATTCCTCCTAACTCTATTACTGTCCTTAATGGAACAGCACAGCTCGAGCAGTTATGACTGCAGCCCGCACAGGCACTGCTCTGGTCTGGGATTTGATCTCTAACAATTTGATGACCTGGCCTTATTACCAATTCAACAAATTCTAGCTCTTTTTAATCTCAAGCCTACTCCATTACAGTTGAGTTAGTTATTAATTTCTCATATAAACTGAAAATAAAAAAAAACAAGGCCTTCAGAAAGACTGGATGTTTAAAGTTTTTTCTAAATTCCTACTCCAGTGCTGAAAGATGCAAATTGTTCCCAGATATTTCTGAACAGGCCCACAGTTTTAACTGTAACTGGTTATTAGGAGTACATTTAAAAATGGCTTGTAATTTTTCATTATGTTTCAGAGGAACCATGCACCCAAAATGCAAAAAAATAAGGTAATTTTCCAGGCTCCCTCATTACTATTGATTTGTCTCCATCACTGCTACAATGAATATGAATTTTTCAATGGAAACTACCCTTTCAAACCATAGCTAACTATTTCTAACAAAAAGCCCTGATTATGCAAGATAGATGGAGTTTTTGTGTTTTGGTGGAGTTTTTTCAGCATGTTCCAAGTCTTACATTATAACATTATTAGAAAAAGCTAATGGCTCAAATATTTCAATCTAATTGAACTGTGTGCTTGAACAAGGCTACATGATTGTTGCCATAGGAGCCACACTGACTTTGGAGTTAATATTTGTTTTGAAGCCAATGTGACAGCATTTTGACAGTCCCTTGGACACATTGCATTTTTTTCATTCTAAGAGCTCCAAACAAAACACAAGAAACCACTGAGTGGTGCAGAATCTTGCACTTGCACTTTCAGCAAATGCTGCAGACAGTTTCTTTGGAGTCTTTCACACCAGTAGGAAACAAACAAAGCCTCATCCATTGGTAAAGCAAAGGTAAGTTAGATTTCATGGGTACATGGGAACTTCTGGATCCTTTGGCAAAGATTCTGCAAGTCTAAGATGAAGTTAGTATGGTACTAGTTGTATGACAACAAATCTTCCCAAGTGATAACACAGTGTTTTTCACAATGTGTAACTTCTCAGTATCAGGGTGATCGTTCCACTTCGTTATTTACATTTGCTGCAGCACTTCCAATCCTTGGGAATGAGCTGGTAGCAACAGAACCTGCACATAAATCACCCAGGTGTCACAGTGGTAGATATTAAAAAGTCAAGGCTTGCCACAGCACTGGAATAGTTATGTCCTATTTTTAAAATACTGGTGCCAGTCTTCTCCCTTATGTGACTGCTGAAGTGTAACCTTCAGCAATTCTGGACCATAACTGTAATTGTAAATTTTAAAAAAAATTATTCAGTATACTTTGAGCAGGTATTTATTATGCAGACCACACACACTTCTATATGTGATGGTGTTGCACATGAAGTATTCATAACTGGGAGTGTCTGATGGCTGCAATATGTAAAGTCACTCTGTTGTACATTATATGCAAAAAAAAAAAAAAAGAACATAACCTCTTATATAATAATCTTGAACAACTTTTCCTTCCCTAAAAAAGAAGCTACAGGACACTGTCCAGCCTTTAAGCCTCAGAGCTAGTACTTGATTGCACTAAGGCCTCTGCCACTTCCCTTTTTACAGCACCAAGCAGAAAAAACTTGTCAAAACAAGCCAGAGCAGGGCATGTGATTAGAAACAAACTGTCGCCTAATTTTTCTCCATCCAAATGGCAATCTGAGGACAGCACGGTTTTAGTATTTGCATACTAAACAGATGTTGGTATTAATTATTTGGTGAATCCTGAGAGACATCAGCAGCATACAAAGAAATCAACATATTTACACTGTCAGAAACAGCTCTGAAAGAAAAGACAGTAAACGCAGATTAAATTAATCTGAGAGGTCCATCCACGGTAGGCAAATACAACTGACAATTGGAATGGGGATACCTAACTGAGCAGTATCAAACAATCCATGTTTGCATATAATTTTTTAAAGACCATCATATACACCAGTGTTGGCAGATTTACAAAAGCAGTGCTAGGCCACAAGACTGGGACAACCACCTGGATGATCAAGGAAGAGGAATCAGGGTTCAAAGCTTCTGTCACAGTTCGGGGTTGGATTTCCTGAGGTACATTTTCCAAGCTGAATCTTTTGCTAAAGCTGTGCTGCGAGGTCCAGCAGACTTCTAATTGAGGCTGTGAGAATTTTTTCCTGGGTTGGCAATTAAAATCACATTAATTAAAACCAAGTTCAAAGTTTGAGAAAGAAGAATGAAATAGATATTTGTTTCACGTGATCTACAATAAGGGTTTGTATTTTGCTTCCTCACTGAAGACACTGGTATTTTTTAATTGGTTTGACTGATCATCAGAGAAGTAGCCAAGTTTGGAAATTGTGAGCAAGGCCTACTCTAAAATGTGGAAAACCCCCCAAACACGTGAAACAGTTCCAGATCAAAGGTCCAACTAGCACAGGCAATTCTGACAGTATCCAAAAGTGGATACCAAGGGCACAGGGAAAAGCACACACCATCTCCTTTGCTCCAGCATCCAAACATTTCCTGCTCAGGGGCTTTTTTAGTCAGGTATAGTTTCTATGTACTGAGTAATTATCTATGGGTTTATTTTCCCCTGAACTGTCCTGAAACCATGCAAACTTCTGGCATTCCTGGTATCCCTTTTGTGGCGTCCTAAACTCAGATGCTTTTAACAGAAAGAATAGTCTTCATCTGGTCTGAGCACAGCTGCAGGATCACTGAGGGGCTCCAATTTTATATTGGAAGTGGGAATGCTATCCTGCTTCTCCAAATAGCTCACCACTCTACAAACTTCCTTCACTTCCCCAGTTGTTTCCTTTTCCAGACTGACATTTGCCCAATCAATCATTCTTTAGAAGGCAGCCTCATGTCCCCAGAAAATGACTCCCTTTTGATGTGCAAAGATCAGAGGACAGATCTTCCTGTTCTAAATTCCTCAGAAAAACCAGTCTGGATCATTATATCGTGAACTGCTTGTCTGCCATGAGTCACTGGCTCAACAACCTTTGCTTTTCCATGACTCAAAGCACTCAGTCCTAACACCTGGCCAGGCCATTTCACCCTGCTGAAACCAGGAGGGACTGACTCCCACAGAACTCCCATTTGCACTGGCAGAAATGATTTACAAACCGTCCCTGTTTGCTGTATTGCCAAGCTGTGACAAACATTTTTTTCTACCTCATTGCAGACTGTATTTCTATATTCTAGAGAGCTGAATGTTTCTGCACCAGGACCTTCAGCCACGGAGCACCAGCCACAGCACATTCACACAAGTTTTTCTGCTGCCCTCTGTGCTTCTCCACGGTTGTACTGGCAATGGAACTCCCTGCTCTGATTTTGCCTCTGTCCACAGCAGACTCAGGCAATGGAGATGAACCCAGAGCTGCTGCTGGGGTTTGGTGGAGAGGGAAGTCACTACACTTGACCCACAGTGGGACACAGACGCGACCTGTGTTTGCCTGCTGCCCTCCCCAGTGACAGAACCAATAATGGGGCATTTGGAACAAGGCTATGTATTGACTATAAATATTCCAGGTGATGTAATTTTCTTGAAGTTGCCAAATTCTTGTTCTGAACTCAGAAACGCCATTCTGCATCTGCAACAGGCAGCTCTACATGTAAAAAAACGCTTCCAGTGGAAAATACCTTGGATTCATTAGAGCATCTGCATGGGAAGGCATTGAAGCATCACGTTCCTCACACGTGGAATTCTACAATTCCAGCTGTTAATTAAATCACTATATTCTCAATTTAAGCTATCTTAGCATAACTGACTCACACTTTTAGTGTGCAAAGAAAGATCAGAGGACAGATTGCCTACTCTAAATTCCTTTGAAAAACTAATTCAAATCATAATATCCTAGACTGCTTCTCTCCTGTGAGGCACTCACCTAACAATCTATTCTTTTACATAAGTCAAAGAGCAATTCAATTTTAAAATCACAGACCTTGAAATTTTACAACCAGCCCAATTATCATTTTAAAAACTGATGATTTAACCATTAAAGTATACCTAATTAGAAGTGTCATATGTGCCTAATTTATATAAATGCTACTTAAATTACAATGAAATGGATTAGTTTTCAAGATAATCATATGTAAAATATAACTTAATAATTTCAAATACTGAAGTTTATCCCTATAACTCTCTCTATTTGTCCTCCTTTCCTGGGATGGAGTACCAGTTGGTCATATTTCACCAATGACAGGGTTGAAGTGTAGTATTAATGGAACCTTAACCCAAAATTTCTGAAACACAGAAATGGGAAGATGCTCTGAAGCATATCTGTCCCAAACAACAGGCACTGCTTATCACCATATCCAATACCTTGTCAATATTGGTTTTCTCAGAGAAACAGAGGGCAAAGAGACACCATTTCCAAGACACACAGCGAGGACAGACTCACCGAAATCTAATAATTTTTTTTTTCCTTTACAGTAAAAGAAGCTGCCTGTTTTTTTCTCTGTATTCAACTGACTACATTGATAGCTTCAGTTTGTAGGTACTGAGTGCTAAAACATTCTACATCATTTTGCTGCCTTTAGAATAACATTTATTACAGATAACATTGAAAAACATTTTATATTTTCATGAACAAAAGTGTTAAGATGCCTTCACAATTACTGTGTAATAACATAGCATTTATTCTGCTCTGGGTGATGAATTTGTTCTTTCATGTAATGAGCTGTCATGATTTTCTTTATTGTTTTTTTTTACTGAGCAAGAAGTTGCAATCAAGTAGGTGCCTAGGCTAGCTTGTCCCCAGAGCAGTATTTGATATGCAAAATACAACTTATTAGTTTTCAATTTGCCACTAGCTTAGTTAAAAGATGCAGTTAAAATTCCCCAGCAGCAGGTAACACTTCAGCATTATAAAACGGTGTTGCAAGTGATGCGTAAAGAAAAAACACAGTGCAAATTCAGCTTCATCAGCTTTCACCCAACTTGCATTTTATATCACTCATGAAAGACAGTAGGAACAATGCAATTTACCTGCAACTCCAACATCAAACTGAAAAGGCCAGGACAGTTTATTGTCAGCACATTTAACTGGTTCCAAGGTGTGCAGGGGCAGCTAGTCAAAAGATGAATTTGTGGTACATCGGTTCTTTCTTACTGGACAGTGATTAAGAGGGAGAGGTGAGGATGGTTGCTAAGACAATGAAGATTTAGAAGTGGAGGCATGTCCATTACAACCTGAACAGACAGTATTTAATGTACTGCATGAAATAAAATTCCTGGGAATGAAAATCAGAGGTTCAAAGATTTAATGTGAGAAATCTGAGAGAAAAGAGATTAAGGCAGAGGAAGGGATCATCCAGTGGGTGAACAAACTTGCAGCACTCCAGAACAAGGAGGGAAAATGAAGCTCAGCCTTTAAGCACTCAGAAAGTTTTCTTCTATAAGATGTGGGGGGATCCATCAATTAAAAATTATAGAACAAAGGGAAGAAAAGATAGCAGAATATACACAAACATAATGACCCTCAAAACCCATGCGAATTCACTCCTGAAATTATTTTGTCAAGATGTTTCTGATGGACATAAAGTAGTATTACCATACTGGATAAAATACTCTCTGTCATCCTAGAATAGATAAATTCAAACTGGGGGAAAACCAGAAGAGTTTTCATGACAAATGAAGAGGCTATTTAATGAGAACAGATTAAAAGAGCTTGCTGAGAACAGTTGAAAAGAATTTGCCTTGTTTAGCCAAGCAGAAAGCTCAGAATGCTAGAGTTGGTCTCTCAGAATATGATGAAAATGCTAAAACCAAGAGAGCAAGAGGAATTATTGAATCTTGAAATATAATGGTAGTTGGAGAACAAATTTTTAAAACAGACCCTGAAGAATCTTCAATTAGAAATTAATGATAAAGGACCATCACCAAAGTATGGTTTTGAAAGAGGATATGGCAGCAAACTTAAAGTGGCTGGGGTTTTGATACAGGGGGTCCTGTCTGGATTTAGTTCTTGCAAATCAGCTTTAAAGGAAGAGATACAGCTCAGCTGAAGTCCTGAGAATTTTCTTGAAAAAAAAGCATGATTTGATTTTCTCTGATGCTAACAGTTCAATAACCTTCATGAGACAAAACCTTTCTATAATTACATGGTTTTCTATCCTCAAAACTATTAAAATACCAATAAAAGCACACCAAAAGCATCTTTGGTGTAACCAAGCTCATATACCAAGATTTGGTATAACCCATAACCTCTCCCAAGAAGGAGACAGACTGGCATGTTGATCCAGCCATGCTGTTTGGTTTTGCAGAGCAAAATGCTGATTCTCCCCATGCCCCAGGTGCTACCAGGAGCAACTTGACAACATCAATGTCCTAAATGTCACAGAATCACAGAATATTCTGAGTTAGAAGGGACCATTGACTCCAGCTCTTAAGTGAATGGTCAGTACAGGGATCAAGTCCACAACCCTGGCATTATTAGCACCAACTAAGCTGATCTCAGTGGCAGCTATCTTGAGGTCAGTGACTATTCCTAGCATGCAAAATACTTCCAGAGCCTTTGAGATTATGCCCAATACACCTGCTGCTCACAGATATACCCTGACCTGTGGGGCTGACTCCATGTGCAGGTATACAGCACGACTTTTGTTTAAATGATGACATAATAAGACAATGATGGTAAGATGAAATGATGCCAAACGTTCCATAAAGTCAATAGGCTTGAAAGTGGAAAAAATATGACTGGAGTGAATGACTGTAAGGCACAGTAAATACATTCCTTTTATTAGTTGTTTACAGTCGTGGCAATAACATGGGTATGCTATTATGGTGTATGTGTTTATTTGCTGCATGGAAGATGTATTGCCACAAGCTATTTGCAGCTGACAGTCCCAGCAAAACAACATTTGTAATGCAAAATCAGCATGTAAGGGGCTTATCCTCATTAAGTATGCAACAAGGCATGACAACTCAATAAAATCTAGGGATGCTCTCAGCAAATGTCAGATCTGTCTGCCTCTTGACTGATTATGATCTCTACTCTTACATGCTTGTGCACCTGTACTGGGTTATTTTTTTTAATGGTTTCAGTCTCTGACTCATGTTTTGCAGGTGATTTGGTTCAGAGGGTTAGTCCCAGGAAGAGGAGAAAGGACATTCTAAGGACTATTGGCTGACTGTTTTATTTCTTCTTTGCCACACTGTGCAAGAGACTTTATTCTGAAGTACTTCATGCATCAAACTAAACAATTAAATGAACAACACAGATCTTTCCTCTAATACAACAATGTGCTACTTATTAGGTGCTTTTTACCTCACTCTATAATCTCTAGATCTAGGTGAAGAGTGAATTATTTGCACTAAGTGATTCAGTAAGTCAGTGCTGGAACCAGATGGAGGATAAGACAATCATCATTAATAAGTCACAATTACAATCACTACACACCAGATACCTAACAGGAACATTTTACAGTTTGTGCAATGAAGACAGTAGGCCTAAATTCTAAGCTTGCTATGGTGGAAATTCTTGGACAGTCCCGCCCTAAAAGGAGTAGTCACATATTTGGAGCACCAGGGACAGAACGGTTCAAAAAAATACTGGTGCTGAATAATTTGCTTGATTTCAGGTCATTCTTCTCATCAGCCACATGATCAGTTTCTGTGATTTATAATAATCTATAGGTGTTTGCAGTAGCACTTCTACTGCAGGTCTTACTTTCCATCTGTCTTAAAACTGAGTATCACAACTACAATGCACATTGGGAGAGAGTGTAGAAAGAGAGCAGGGGACACAGATATGGCCTTTCTCCTGAGGGTTTCCCAGCACAGTTACCCTTGGGTTTCCAAATAAAAGCACAGATGACCTCTGACCTGACCAGACTCCATTCTTATTACTACATCTATTTTTCTGAGGGAAATTTAAGTTAAAACTAATTTCTCACAGAGTAAATCGGCTTTTTCATTTTGTATATCCCATTTTCATTGAACTTTTCTGCCTTGCCTAAGCTCTGCCTTAAGCTCATCATTACTCATAACTTCAGCTATTTAACCTTTCATTTGCTTCCTAAGGACATAAAAACTTAGCACTGGAAGTTGTGGCTTTGCTATAAAAGCCTGACACCTGAAATTTGAGGAAGTATTGTCGTATATTCCTACACATGGAAAATCTGGCAGAGGACAACAGACACTTGGCAATCTTCCCTCTAATCCGCTCACTGAGGAGTGAAGCAGCATGCTTAGCCTTGGAGCCATCAAATTGGTGATGGCCATTCCTTCATGTTTAGAGTCCCTAAATAACTCCAGGCAGCAAAAAGCTCCAATAAAATGGATGTCCTCACAAGGATAAATTGTCCCAAGCAATTTCCAGACATACATATAAGGCTTTCAACTGCTTAGATCAAAAAAGAAAAAAATACTAAAGAATGGATTCAATGATATGGTAGAGCTCTCTTGATCCCAGGGTCTTTATTCACTGGACAAGAATAACAAGAACCAATTTATTGGCAAAAATCCCACTTCACAGTACTATTGGAAGGGGCTTGAAGGAATAGCAGAAATATCTTGTTAGAAACTATTAGACCAGATATATTCTCCAGCTGATCCTGGAGACTGTCCAGAAGAAGGGCTCTGACAACAAATATCTGATTCTAGAAATCAGATGCACAACGTTCGTCACATAAAACAGCCAGCATGTGCTTGGAGTGATAAAACATGGAATTAGTTTTAACTACTACTTCACAATTTTTGGTCCCTGAATAGCTGATGGAATCATCTTTGAATAATCACGTTATACAAGTCATTTAGAATGGAAGATTTTGCTGAAAAACTACAAGCCTTCCAAAGCTGACCAAGATATTTTAATTTTACTTAGACACACTTGTGAGATTGAAGGGAGCAGTCTCATGCCTTGTTGTTAATTACTTTGATTATGTATCATATACTTTAGAGCATTTTCTGATTGACTTTTCTTTATAAGAGATGTAGTTCATAGAACACAGGTTTTTTTTTTATCTCACTGCAATTTCCTTTTAATTATTAGCACTGGGAACTCTATGTAATATCCTGGCATTTATTATTTTTCATTTTTGTATGGGAAATTAAATTGTATATGAGATCACATAAAAGCAAATGTGAATTTTAGAAATAAGAGTGCTACAATGACTACACACAAAGTTGCATGTAGTTAATTAGGTAACTGGAACTATCTTACTGATTTAGAGGTGCACTGGAATATGCCTCTTCCATGGCACAACCTAATTATCAGTGGCAATACAAAGTGGAGGAGAAAGGAGAGAAAAGGTTGTTTCCTTTTGACTTAGGTTTTGATTGCAGGTTTTTTTTCCTTAAAAGCTAAGACAATGCTTCCTTCTTACCTTACTAAGGATAAAACAGTTTTAAGAGCTTACAATGGATGTTAAATACCAAAATTCTCCAGAAAACTGAGTCAGTAATCAATCTGTGTTACTCTATTCAAGCAAAGAACAGAGTGTGAAGGATTGAACACATGAGTTACACCCTATTTTAAATAAATTTGATATTTTTATTGTCATATCTTTCAATTAAAATGGTACCTTTCCATAAGGAATTAGATGTACTAGCAATTTGGCTTGTGATCTTATTTCTTACCCTCTTTCTTCTGCTTTTGCTATCAGCTGCTGTACTGATAAGTATTACACTTATAAAATTATATGACATGGATCCTACCATTCCATTCCTTCAGCGGAACAGAACCTGAGCCAGCCCTCTCACGGCCAAAAGTAAGAAGAAATGGCTTTCACATTAAATTCATTAAACTGGTGTGACAAGCACCTATTTAACCAACTGTGGTGGCTGGCTGCAGTGGAGAAGCTTTTAGAATAGATAAGCTGGATGAGTTATATTTTTAATAGACTGCTGCACGGCTAAAATGATCTGTAACACAGAATTGGGGAAATTCTATACTCCACTGCATTGGCACTAATTTGAAAGGCCCTCCTAGCTAACACTCCAGATTTGTGTCTCTGAATATGTGTGAATGCTGACACACGAAAATGAGTTCAGGTTAGGTTCATTTTTGCATAAGGGCTCATAGCAGGGCTTCATCCCATGGAGAAGAGACCCATGAGCAGCCCCACACCAGGGCTGCTCTCAAACAGCCATTATCTATGGCTCCCACATTAAAAAGACTGGCAAGGATCACAAATTGGGACTAAAAGCATTTCAGTCACACTTCCTGGCTTTTAAAATTGCAGTTAAGAAAATGCCAGTGGGATGGCATTTCCATGTATGAGAGTCTTATCCAGGCTCTCCTCACCCTGGAGGGTCAAAATGCACGGCTGGTCTTACCTTTTCCTTTTCCATGGGCTAGGACACAGCTTCACTCTGCCACCTGAATAAGAGATAAGGTTTGAAAGGCTCTTGCTGTTTGCCACACCAAACCACTCATTTTTGGCTGTATGGAACAGCTGAGATAATCTGCAATAATTTCACTATTTTTCAGCTTCACTGCAACACAAGGTGTGAAATGACCCATGTTAAAAAAAACAAACCCTAAACAACAAAAATCCACCCACACATAAAAAAATGTCAAACCGTCAAACAACACATTGTTTTTTAACTTTTACCTGCCACTTCACCAGCTGTTAAATTGTAACATACACAGCCCACTGCCCAGCAGTCTCAGGAGTTTTAACCTGAACCAGAACGATGCCTGTCCTTTACATAAAAGACAATAAGCAAGAATGTTTCACGGAGAGAAACTGCCTAAAAACCCATTAGCTGCCTTCTCTTCTACTTTTGCAGCAGCTAATTACTTGCACAGTCAATAGTCCTCACAACTACGTTAGCATCCTGTTTACAGAGTCACTAATTGAGGAGAAGGCAGCGAGCAATCAGCCGTTCTGTAAAACTACATTTATGGGGGAGCAGCAAGGGACTAGCAGCACTCCCAGGGATACCTGCACACTCCCCCAGTCCCAGAGCAGACAGCTGGGGCTACAAAGGGGGCAAGTGAAGCTTGGGTCACCAAACTTCAGCTTTGACCTTGATCCTGCATGAATAAATTTGATGTTCTGCTCTCAACACTTGCATTCTTTAGGGAATCTCCAACTAAAACATTTGAAATCTGCAGAGGAACTCAAGCCAGAATGACAGATAAGTATTAAAACATGAACACACTAATTTCTGCATTTGCTAAAGTTATGGATTAAGTGATTTGATACAGTGGATAAAACAATCCTTACATTTCCCAAAGACCTAGGAAGAGTTTGCATTGAAATATATCTGTGGAGCACTGACTTCTACTGGTGCTTGAGAAAGATGCTGAGATCAACAAATCCTCATGATACTTTTTCATGACTTCACAGTGAGTATTGATACTCCCAGATGTGCCAGGAATAAGCACCAAGTCAAGACACTTAAAGTTTATTGTTTTATCTTGAGCTGCACGAAAAGACAACTTCTGATACAGAGAATATATGTCACTGGAAAGACAAAGTGTAAATCTGCTTTGCCGGTTTTTAAGAATCTTTTCATAGCCTGTGGAATTCTAGCCATTGGAGAAGTCCAGGTGCTCATTTTAAGTCACTGCAGCCAGACATCCCTTACTTTGAGCTTCAAAAACTGTTATGGCCACAGACCTGCTGTGATTGCTTGCTTGAGGGTGCACTATCCAAGCAGGAGCCTCAAACAGTGCACAAATCCCCATTATTCTGTTTGCCTGCATGTCAGCAAGAGAGAAGCAGGAGATGACACCACGTTACTCAGGAGAAATGGCTTCTGTAATGATCAGCAGTATTGCTGGGAGTGCCTAGGGATGCTTGAAAGGGAGAAAAAAAGGAAAAGAAAACTGCAGTGTAGAGACCATCATCCCACACGGGTCAAAGGAAACAATACTGAACTGATTGAAATCTTCCAACACAGTGACACAGTCTCATGGGACACAGAAACATAAGAGGAGTCTGATGGAAAAAACCCAGCAGAACAGGAAAGGGTGGAGATGAGGAAAACCTAAAGTCCACAGGGAGTTGATCAGGGGAATGAAAGAGAGAACCAAGACCTCAGGCTGTTGCACATTTTTGAGAGATAAAGAAAAAATAAAAGTGATGTGCAAGGGGTTCAGTGAGATGCAGAAACAGAGCCAAGAAAGCAGAGAAATACAGGTGTGAAAGACATAGCATGGGTTTGTGTGAGAAATGGGGAGAGGCGGGGAAACAAGGAGAAATAAAAAAAGAAAGCCAAAGACTCTCAAAGGATTAAGGAGGCATTATTAAAACATAAGGTGGCAGGAAGGGGGAAATAAGGAAAAGCCCTACTAAATCATCCAGAACAACAACAGAAGAGGTGCAGCTATCACAAACAAACTGTGCTGGGAAGAAGCAAGGTGGCTCTCTAGTTTGCTGTGTGAGATTTTCTACTTTTTGCTCAAACTGTAACCACCTTACATAATTTCTCAACTCTTTCTGCTTGAAAATAAGCTTTTAAAGTAAATACATGCTTATAATTCAACTTGAGAAACTCACTTTTTAAAGTACCATAAATTATTTCCATAGAATATTTTGGTATTTTGCCAAATGAAATACTGTTTCTACAGCAATCCATAGGCAGAATTTAAGAGTCATTCCAGACACTTAGCTGTGCTGTATGGAGCATTGCCTGCACTTCCAGTGCTGGAGGAGAAGGGACATCTCTGTGGCTGCCAGTACTGGTGCTACAGTAAATTATGCTGGCTCACATGTGACTCTAAGGCCAGGCTTTGCTGAAAGAAATTAATGATAAACAGCAGTTTTCAATTCTCACCTTAGCCTGTGAGAAAGAATACATGAATTGCCAGTAAGCCAGCAAAGAAGGAAGTGAGAACAAGGAGGTGATGCCACAGCTACAAAAAGCTCAAAATGAAGAAATCATAAAAAATTTCGTGAATTGAGGATTCATATTGGAAGATGCCAAAATTTAAAGAGAAGAAGCAGAGAGGGAGAGGATAAAAGCTGTAGGAGAAGAATTAGCCCCTTCCAGGACCCCACAGGTTCCACTGGCCCTTGCCACTGGGTGGAAGACTGTGGCCAGCAGGGACTCACCTGATGATGGCACCTAAAGTGTGATCATATTTAGTGCCCTACTGAACAACCTGTCTGATTCAGGCCACAGATCTGTGCTGTAGATTAATAGTTGTGTGTTCAAACTTTTTGTGTCCATATGACCTTGCTCTGAATTGTCCAAGCCTGGTAGAAGATTCCCTAATAGAGTGAGATGAAGATTTGAGGGCTAACTTATGGGAGCCATGCACCAATCTGTGCTTTACTCAATTTTTTTTATTATTTTAAAAACATAGCTTTTTTTGTATGATAGGTGAAAACTTGATGTTTTAAAATTCAATTGAATATTGTTTAAAAGATCCCTTTGTAGCTGACAATAAAAAATAAACTTGGACAAGAGAAATTGTGTCCGAAACTTTAAGGAATAAAGGCTTATTTCTCTTTTAAACTTTTTCCTTATGTTTAGCTGAAAATATTCAGCAGACAGAGCAAATTTTTAAATAACTAGTCCTTGAATTGAAGATCATTGCTGTATTCCCATATGTATGCACCCTTCCTTACATACCAGTGCAATTTAATTCTCCTTCCTTTCAGCACCTATTCTATATCCAACCTATGCCTGTCATAGCCTAGCAATCTAAAGACATTTTAATTCCCAGATGGATCCAGTAGGGCAACAGATTTTGTTGCCTCCTGTTCTCCTGTGCAATCACATAAATGGTAGCTGGAGCCCAAGAAACATAACTGCCAACTGCACACTTGGCTGTGGAATTCCAAGAAGCACTTACACATTTGGTAAATAGCTCAAGTTTGAAGAAAAAAGCTAGAATAGAATTCCCTCCCTCGAGATTTTGGCCTTATGCTTGTATAAGGATAGGCAGAAAATGTTTCAGCACTATTTTGTAGTAATAAAATACAATAAAACCATTTTGCTTTTCACTTAAATATTTACATGTATGAATAGTGCCTGAGAAGCTTTTTGAATTTTTATCAGGAATGCAACACTTACAACATACAACATCATTGAGCTGGACGTGCTATCGTAATCCATGAGCAAACAAAGTTATGAGGCTGCAAATAAGGATCTTCTTAAAGCCCTTGCCAGTGCTTTTCTTACGAAGCAGAGAACTGTGCACTCAGAAAGAGGGAAGAGCAGAAAAGAGCAATGTGTACTGTGTTGGATTTTCAAAGAAAAAGTTTGAAATCTACAGAGGCCACAAACTTAAATAAATATCAAAATAAAGGAGATTTTAAAAAGTTCCAAGTGGTCAAGGAGTTAAAGTGCATCGCGACAGATGTCTTTTGGTCCCACAACTCACACAAAAGCATGCTCATAAATACTAGGTGGAAGACCAATAGTCTGCCAGCATTACACTCACCCTTCTTTGTAATATGTTTCTCAGGTACTCTGAAAGCTTTTTGAGCTATTGTCCTTTTTAAAATTTTTTCCCTTTTCCATTTTTATAATCCACCTTCAGACCAGACCATGAAATATTTTGGTTTTACATTTTTACAGCCTCCTTGTAATAAGGTATTATTGAACTTAATCCCCAAACCTGGCTGCCCAAACAACATCACTGAAGAACAGTTTGAGTGAGATAACCTGGCCCAACACAAAGAGGTGTAACAGTACTGGGATTATGTCACCCAGCACCTTTTTAAAAAGTGGAGGTACAACATGGCAAAGACTGATACTCTGCCCATGAAAGTTTTGGGAGGATTTCAAATGGAAACATGGCCACAAGTGTGTAACTTCACTGTGCTCACTGGCACATTGTTAGGTAAGAAATAGAACTGCTGAGAAGAAGTGGATTGCTCCATCTCTGACAACAGTGACATCAATAAGAGAGACTGGCTTTAGCAAACTAGAGGAAATCTGAACCTATTCATACTCTAAGAACTTTTCATTCTTGGTTAATCTATCAGTTACACTACCGAACCATAAAAATGAGTGACAGAAACTCGTGATTCCCATTAACTGAGATCTTGAACTGAAGCTGATAGGAGAACTGAGAAAAAACCAGCAAATTAGAAGGAAAAGCCAATGAAGAACTGCAAGAAATATCCATGAATGCAGCAAGTCACTGAAACAGGTTCAAGCAAGAATTTCATACTTATATATCTAAGCAATAGGAAACTGAGCTGCTGAAATGAAAGATAAGGAAAAAAGATACCAGTTTATTTTAATCTTACAAGTTAGTGGCACTGACTTTGAGCAATTTCTATTTTAAAAGCTAAGTGAGGAACACCGATTCACTTATCAGATGAAGACTAAGTTATCAGTTACAGAAATTTATAGAATTTTACACTCCTAAAAATAATACATCTCTTGGAAATTATCTGCTTCATATGAACAACCAAGAACAAGAAGATTTAATAGATTTCATTATGCTGAGGCAAACATGTTGTTTGAAATAATTTGTGGAATTACTCTCCAAGGCCAGATGGCAAAGGGGATCACAGACTCCTAACTGAAAAAGAGCCCCAGACAGCTCAAACTTATAGAAAGCTATTAAAATGTGAAAAAGACAGAATGAATCTGGAGCAGATTGACAGTTTTGAAAATGAAACAACAGAATGTAACATTAGTCTCGGTTAGGAGGGAAAAAATTAAGGAGAAATCTGCATAATTAAACCAGACTAAATTTGAGGTAAGACCGATAGAAACAGATGAAGACCAAAGCAATGTCCTGTCTTCAGAAACTTCCTGTAGCTCAAGCAGCAACTCAGTTTTGCCAAAACCTACAGGAGAAGTAGTACTTTTTATAGAGAAAAGGATTTATGCCTGCTCTGTGCAGTGAAAAGGACTTTCTTCCATTGGCTCTGAAGCCTGTTGTGATATTTCTGCTCCCTGCTCCTAACAGTTTCCAAACCTTTGGATTCATTGCAGATGTGCTCCTCTCTCTCCTACTTTAACTCCTAGTCTGGAAAAACCTCTCCTGGCTGAGCTTTTCCTTTGCTGAAAGCAACTGAGCACTCCCTGCAGAAGGTCTGCACGACCCAGTGTGGCAGCCAGAACCAGGCTAACAGTTGGCTTCCTCCTTGTCTGTGCAGTCACACATTTAAAAAAAATAACAGACTGTAGCACACAGCAGATAGTGAGCAAGAAGAACATGTGCATCCATGAGAATAACAAAAAGGGTAAGAGCCAGGTCCCCAAGGAGTTAAAATATCTTATAGAAGTAATTATTTTTTCTGATATGTGTATGGAGTCAGTACTGAGAACAAGGATTATGACTAGAGCGTGATACTGTGCTTTAAAACACAGTTGAAGAAACTTCAAATTGAAGAGCCCCAAAAGAATGCAGGTTTGTTTTTATATCCTAGAAAATGAGGTAAATATTGGTTCCAAATTACCAGTTCCAATCTCTATTGCAACTTTATTAGATAATAGTTATTGAACATTTAATTTCAGAAATAAAATCCTCTCTTTGCAAGATGCCATGTGCCAGTTAAGAGACTGTCAGACAATATCATAATTTGCCTGTTAAGAATGTAAAACATTAGCAAGAGAACACGATTTTTAGTTTATCTTAAGTTCATGGCATCCACAGCGTTCCAGCCTATGGAAAACAGTGGTCAAAATTTGTTTAAAAACTTGTTGATTTTCACTTAAAAACAATGACGAATGTCTACACAACTTGGCTATAAATGAGAGCATCACTGTCAGAACCAGAACTGTCAGATATGAAAAGTTGTTTAATAGCAAATTTAGAATTTTGAACTCAGTAATTGGGTGTTTTGCTCAACTATAAGGCAACTGAGGCAAACACAGCAGTCTTGAAATGTCTTTAAATTCCTTACAAAAGTCAAACCCACATCTTGATACACCAGCCTTACAGCCTGTGATAATTTATCTCCAGTTGCAGAAAAAGGGGTGAAACAGATACATTACCATAGCTGTTTTATTGACATGACTGTTAATCAAAGACATCCCTGTAAAAAAAAAAGAGATATCTTTTTTTTCCACTTTTGAGAAATAAAAACCTGAGAAATATTCTGAACTTCCAAGGTCCAATACAAAACAGAGGTTGAAAAGCAAGTAAATTGGAAAACACCAAGGGAATGAAGCAATGCAGGAGGAACTTGAAAAGCCTGACAGCTTTTGATACATGTGTGTATTGTCAGGGGGCTGATTTTTTTTTCCTCCCACGAGGAAGAGAGAATTACTGGCCTTTTAGGAAGCCTGCAACCTCCCTTGCACAGTCTAGTTCAAACCAGTTGCTATGGAGTAGTGCTGTTGTAAAGGGAAGACAGAACTCCCCATTCCCACATATTTTCCTTTTAGGGGTTGTTATCCTCCTTGTTGTGTGAAAGGCTCAATCTCTCACTAATAGCTCCACATTTACACTGTGATGACTGAAGAAGGCACTACACCTTCCAGCCAGAGAAATAAAAATACCTTTGTGCAGGGCAGCACTAATAAAACCAGATTTTCCTCAAGGCAGAATGGAGGGTGACTTTAACCTCCTCAGAATATAAAGAGTAATAGAAATATTTATATTTTCATATAAATAAAACATCTGAACACTCAATACTGCTCCTGGTTTTAGTAACTAACCTTTTGATTGCCTGAGTTGTTCTTGACCATAAATGAGTAATTTACTTCAGGTTGACAGTCTTAGTCAATTTACAGGTAAAATTTATTTACTTGGATTTATGCTTTAAGCAGATTTTTGAGTGTTGCCATAGCTAATGATGAGTAACACTCTGGAAGAGTGATAACACTCCTGTACCAGGATTTTCACTGAACTGTAGCAAAAGTGATCAGGATGAGGTAGGTATGGGGTGTGCATCCTTCTGAGATTTAGCTGAAGCTGCCCACTGCTGAATAGCAGTTCTTACGGTCACAGCTCTCTACAAAAATAACTATGGCTGAACAAGAGTTCATTCTCAAGTAAAGGGCAATAAAAATGCTGAAAATTATTCTTCAGATTTGGGATTTACCTATACAGTATGAATACAAATAAAGCTGGGTTTTTTCCAGATCTTTCTTAATGCACCTATAATCTGGGGACTTTTAACAATGGGTTTCCAAAATTTTAAAACTTATTTTCACATTTATATTAAATCTTCCTCAGTAGGTGATAATGGTTTGGCTACACAGTACAGTATTAATTTTAGTTTTTAACAGCTTCCTAGTTTTAGAAGATTTACAGTTCCATTTTCTTTCTTTGCAAGCACCTTTTCTCCTGTCTTTCAAATAGCTCTTTATTGTTTTGAAGTCTGGTCTTTCTGCTCCTTCTCTCCCATTTCCTCCTCATTTTTTAAATTTGTTTTTTAATAGTGACAACGAGGTTAACATTTAATTAGAATCACAGAATCACAAAGAGAGAAAAGAATCCCAATGACTTGACTTGAACTTAGCCAAAACCTACTCATTTGCTCAAAAGTATTACAGGAAAGCAACCCTTTATAAGTAAATCAGGGTCTTCTGAATGGAGGAGTGGAGGGAACCAGTGTTACTTTCCTTTAGGACTCCTAATGTAACCTCTTGAAATGTTTACTATAATTTCAGTTTCCATAGGCAACTAATTCTTCAGGAATGTCAACCAAATCATACATCTGAAATTATCACCAGAGCTTCTTGATTCACGTAAATTACTCCAAAATCACACAAAAGAGTAGTTTCTTAAAGTAATTTAAGAGTAATTTCTGCCACAGATTGTCAGCAAAAGCTGAAACACGAAATTGAAATGTTTTCTCCTTAAGCTTTTAAGCATTTTTAGTATGTGACATGAAAGTGTACATCAACAGATGTACATTTGGTACAGGAGCAAATCTCCTGGTGCTGCACCTGGCCCAGGTCTCCAGACTTGGTTACACATGGAGTCTGCCAGTAGTACTCCACCACATCCTATTTCCAATAGTTTATTACAACTTAAATACCCATTCTATACCCCCAGCACCAGCCAGACAACATTCCTAGTATCCTTGATAACTGACCCCTGGGAAAAGCATGGCTCATGTAAGATCTTTATTTCAGAGCTTTTGTCTCCCAGCTTCCATTATTTCACTGCCAGTATTGTCATCATCACTAAGAGATAGAGACCTTTTTAAAACAATCTGAATGACCTCTGTCTCCAATTCTTCTTTAGAACACAATGTATTAATCTCATTTTTTAACATCTTTTCAGTTTTTAGCTAAGTATTCATTTAAATTGTGTGTACTGTCTGGAATTAAATTAAAGAGAGAAAAGGGCATTTAGAGATGATTGAAAACGTACCTCTCAAGCTGTTTCTTTTTCTATTTCCCAGCTAATCTTGCTGAAAAGGTGCTTAGAAGATCTTATTTTATAGGCAAACACTATTTTTTCTATTTCAGTACAGTTCTTTGTGTGTCTATCATGCTACACTTGGAAAGCTTGAGGAAATTCAGAGCTGCACTTAAACACAGGTGATCTGGGTGTGCAATGGACAGAATTTTCTGTATTTTTATTTGTATTTTTCTAATTGTTCTATAGCAGGTGCAGATTGTACTGTAGCAGTGGCTGCAGTTAACAAAGCAGCTTTTCCTGTGGAGCACATGAGCAGGATTCCTAAGGGGGAAAGCCAAGCCAGTGTTCCAGTCCCTGGTGGGATCAGGAGAACAGACCAGGCAGGACCTCAAACTACTTATTAGGAGACCCTCAGAATGAAACTGATGTGACTCAATATCTGTGCATTGCACAGATATTGCATTATTCTGGAATTAACCTAATCTATTCTAGGAATTAAACTAATTATTCTGGAATTAACCTAATCTAAACTAGGGCTGTCTATGGGGCCTGGCACAACCACTGAGTTTGGTTGCAAGTCCAAAGCTGGCTGTGTTTCTCAGTAATTTTCTAAGCCTTCTCTACTATATCCTTGCTTTTCCACCTGCAAACAAGACCTAATCTTCTGGACATGTATGTCATGAAGCTGCTCCCCCAGAAACCTCATCTTTGCTCCAGAATTACTTGGGAGCTTTACACTTTTGCCGCATTGTTGAACAAAATATTAGCATCAGGACAGGCTGGGTGCAGGACAGCATTGGAACAAAGTCAGTGTAGTAAATAGGACTAAAAGGAGAGATTTAATTTGCCTACAGATGTAAAGCACTATTTCTGCTGTAGTGAGGCAGCAAAGCAAGCAGTACTCCTGAGGCACCACTCCATGACACATTTGGAAAGCTTTTGCTGAAATATCCTACGCCATCAAAGTTAAAATATTTTCCCTCCCATAAATCTCTTCACAAAAGTTAATACCAATAAGGCTTGCTTGACTTGCAGCAATCCAGGATGACACATCATGCCCTAGATCAGGCAAGAATTTCAACATCTCCCAGAGCTCAAGTCAAAATCTAAGTCTCCAGGTTATAATCACACATACAACGACTTCTATTCTTCCTGAGCACTGTTCTTCACCTGGAAATACTGTCAGCTTCAGCAGGCTCTAGAGATAAGCCAGTTCTATTGAGTAGGGACTGACATCTCAGGAATACCCTAATTATAACAAGGTTTTGCATGTTATATTCAAGAGACATTTTTGTATAATCATTTACTAGTTAAGACAATAAGGAATATAATTAATAGTTATATGGCAAGATTTCTGCAATTTGTAATTCCCTAATTGCTATTTTGGATTTCTAACTGAACATCAAAATGTCATAATCTAGTGCCACCAAACACAGAACACTTAAAATGTCAGTGAGCAAAGAAAATGACTTCAGAGAATGGGGTTCAAGAAGTACAGATCGGTGTTTTAAAATGTACAGTTCCTGATGGCATGAATTACATTATGCAGAAACAGCTCTTCCCAGTGCTGTATACTCAAGATTAGAGACTGCAAAACACCCTTTTCAGAATCACAGCTCTCCACTTCCCCTGCTGAGATGTCAGATAGACTTGGGCTGAATTTGACGGCAAGAGTTCCAGGTCCTGTCTGTCAGGTTCTCCCATGTTTAATGAGCAGCACACTGATGAAAATACCATGTAAACAATGAAACAGCACATCAAAGAGGTGTAAATGAACTTGCTTCTGCAGGATTTTCAGTCAGAGGAGGGTTTGGGATTCTAGGCAGGCCTGCAAAGCCCTGCTGTGTCCCTAGAACATAATTGGCTCCTGAGAGCAATGCATATATGAGGCACAGTAAAGCAGTTTAGGAAGGTCTTTCAATAAACTTTCTATAAATGCAACTCATTCATTTTAATATGAAGCCTGTGGTTCCAGTGGGTGGGCTGTAAGAAAGAGCTGTCTAAAGCCTTGCTCACTTGGTTTCCTGTAAGTAACGCCATCACTGCTGGTAGGGCACTCAACTGCTTTGGACTAAAGAACTCACAAAGACCATCAAATATTCTTTTGTGCATGGATATATAGCTGTCTCCTAAATCTCCATTCTCCAAAATCACCACTCAGAAGGATAGGTGCAGCACAAAGGCTCCCAAGCAGCGAAGAAGGGACCCCCACAGCTCTTGCAGAGATTATATTTTCAAGAATGCTGACAGGTTGATCAGCTCCTAGAATGCCTGGGCCACCCTTCCAGGCTTCAGTGACTTAGTGCACCTAATGAGTTATGGATTTTAAGTTATTTTGCAGCTTTACAGTGGCTGGCTTAGTCCCTGGCTTCCCAGCTGAGGCTACAATCAACACAAAATAATGGCAATTTGTGATCCAGGCAGGCAGTGCTCATTTGTGCTCCCCCCAGCACCCATGCATGCACTGTACCAGGGAGCCTTCACAGGTACCACTGTTTATATCCAGGGCCTCAAGTCACACTCCTTATTGTGCTGAAGTAGGTTTTAATTGACACTACTACAGCACAAATCACTTTTCCATTACTATACCTATTTATATTAGTCCAGGAGAGAGATCACTGAGTTTGCTTTATGATATGTACAGTGTAGTGCATGATTTCACTGCTGAGGAGGCTCACCATACATTTCAGTGAGTTGCCCTGTAGATTACTAAGGAATAGGTCAATGCAGTGCCCAGATTAACTGCCTAAAAATAGTGTTCAAATAAGAGCTACAAGGAAAAACAAAAGGACATTTACTTTGGGAAAACAAAAGAAAAAAGAGTAAACACCACAGGTTTATTTCTAGCTAATGTCTTTAGTTAAATTAGCATTGACATTAGAACCATGGATAAACAGCAAAAAGATTTAAGTTCTGGAATGACAGATCAGTCAATCAAAATTAACTGAAAAGAAAACAAAACTTTCTTAGTAAATAAACACATCACCTAGGAGAGTATGCTACCACTTCAAAGATTACAGATGTTTCTAGCAAGACAATTAGCCCAGCTGTTTTTCTGTTCAGATCACTGCCTTTTCTATGACTGTAAACACTGCAAGTGGTCAGAGAGGAATCCCAGGGCACCTGCTCTGCAGCTATTTTTGCATTGTTTCAGCCTCATCCATAAGAAGGAAAATTGGTCTCATCATAGTCCTTTTCTGTTTGAAAGGATCGTCTTTCACTGTGGGGAAAAATCTCTCTTGTTGAATAAGAGCATCCATCATAGTTTAAACAGAATTTCAGGAATGACAGGTACCTTATTTAGATAAGGTGACACATTACTGCTTCCTCTTTCTTCCTTTTTCTTATACAGTAAGATCTATATGGAGAGTAAATTACTCTATCACACCAAGTAAGTATCAAAGTCAAGCTCCATTTTCTGAGTTTCCTATTCCACATCCCCTTGAATTGCTCATCTAGCTGTTTGAAGGACATCTGAAGTGGATTTCTGGTTCCACTGCTCTCAGTATCAAATATTTCTGTTGGCTATGCTGAGTGATAAAGCTTACTGAAATCCTTTTTCCTAGGAGAAGGTTACTGGCAGGAACTGGATTGCTACTGAATTGCTGTTACTGCCTGTTAAGAATGGAGACTTCAAAAAAAATGAAACAGCTATAAATATCACCAATTTAAAATACTTTTTACACGCCTTCCAGATTGCTTTAAATTGTTTTCTTTAAAACTGAAAAAGATGAATGCACTGAATAGAAATTAAAGCATTTAGATTACTTTGAAGCCCTTACTGGCATGACCAGTGTACTGGTGGCAAAGGCCACCCCAGCCACGGGATTTAGCCCCAAAGTAGGGCAGTGCAGCACCAGCTGCAGAACCTCCTTCTTCTCAAACCTGACACCTGTTTGTCATCTCTCTACTTTTACAGCTGTTTTGGAGGTGAAACTTCTGAACACAACCTAGATGGGCAATACTGGAAATCACAGAAGGAGAGGCTTTCACTGACTGCAGGAACACAAAATGTTAAATGGGGCCAATGATATGGCCATCCTTTTCCCATCCTTTTGTATGGGAAAGCTGAGAATTACCTGGATCCTGATGGGAAAGGCCTGACCTGACAGGTTTCACAGACAATGTTTGACATCCCCTGGGTAACTTGGTTCCTATTTGCTACAATGGGTACTGTAAAGTGTGACTCAGTAAGCTTGGAAATGGAAACAGGAAAAGCGTAGTGAAATTAACTTTACCAGGAAATGGACTCAGCATTATATGCAATGAAATATCTGAACAGTTACACTCATTGCCACTCTACAAAAGTCAAAGTTATTACCCTATGAAAAGGGTGGACTGAAACAGAAATACATCTGTTCCATAAAGCTTTGATGAAAGACTCACTCATGATCCCTGGAGGTGATTTATGGGGGATACATGGGGATGGGGAGAAGACTGAGAGTTAAACACTACCTCAAACAAGGATTTAGCTGCAGACTGAGCACACCTGAAGTAAGTGCCATGCCAGCTTAGAGAAGTAACACACTGATGTAAAGCCCCTTGGCCCCTATTATTGGAGTCCACTGCACCTTCTCATCTGGCTTATCTTCAGCAAACCTATAGGAAAGCCTTAAGAGCTATGAAAAACACCTCTCAATGGTCCTTGGGTGCTTTCCACAAAAATTTTTCATACATCCTGTAGGAGCAATTCCTTTCATCCAAGAACAATTTACTCACAGAACAAAAATCAATTTTTATCAGTACTTTGCAAAGGGGCACATGGACTGGAAAGGAGATAATACAGATACATGGCAGATTCAGGGAAGCAGAGGTAGGAGAACTATTTAGATGAAAAATAAAGGCTTTGCATCTCATTGACAGTGCCTAAAGTACAAAGGCAGGGAGCACAGTCACACTGAATGCACATGCCATTATGGAAAAGGAGCAGACACTCATCATGTGCAGGATGGAAAGCACATGGATCCAAAATGCTGGATTGACAGAGAGCCCAAGTCAGCAAGTTTCAGAGAAGGAAAGATGAGGTACCCGAGTCACAATTTCAGCTGTGGAATGAATCATGACCTGCAATAAAGAATCTGATGGACTGAGTGAGCTTGCAAGAGCTCAGGGAAGGAGCAGAGGTAGGCATCTGCTTTGTTGGTTTTCCAGCTGCCAAAATGATTTTCCCCTATGCCTGTTGTGATCATCTTGAATCCATGTCCTTGCAAGGATGACCAACATGTATGTGAATGTCTAAGGCCTGGGGATGGAAACATTAGAAGCTGTATTTAAATAGAAGGAAATAAGCAAAATATGGGCCTCTGTACCTTTTGCAAGTATATGCATACATTTTTTTTCTGCTTATATGTGCACTGCAGGCTTTACTGGAACGGGTCCTAAACCAGCCTAAATTGTCTTGCCATGGTTTAGTTTCGGCCTCAGAAAGTATGAAGTGAATAATGCAGGACATGTCAGGAGCTCCCTGAGCCTTTGGCCACAGCAGGATGCACTGGGTGGAATTGGGAACATTTGGCAGCAGGGGGATCCAGAAGTGACTTGATAGCAAAGGAAAGAAGGATATCAATGGATACAGAAGTACAAATTTTCTCAGGAAGCCTTTAGCATGTCAATTATAGCTGACAATTAACACCCCTACTCAGCCAGCCAACCTACAGGGATTTCACAAGCTGCCCCCATTTGTGGCAGGATAAAAGGAAGAGACAAATAAAGGAATAGGCAGTGAATTATTTTTGCACCCATTGCTGTTGGACTTTTGCACAGTTCATCATCAATTTTAACAGAGAAAGAGAGGTTGCTGTAAGAATCCTAATTCCAACAAATGTTTTAAATTATTTACTAAAATAATTTTAATTCATGTTCATCATGCTTCCTGGCTGGAAAGGTATGAGGGCTGTCCTCACAACAACTCAAAAATGAAGTCTAAGACTTTTCTATAAATGACATTTCTATAAATCCAGCTCAAGAGCAGAGAGAGGTAATAAACAGTTAAGGAGTCTGGCTCACAGGGCTTCTTCTGTGTTTCATTCCCCAAAAATACTCACCATTTAAATGTTTTAGCTGAGATTTTCAAAGCAGTGTGGGCAAATTCTCTGCACATCTCACATTAATTAACAGCAAGTGTGTGGGTAATTCCCTGTAGTACTTTGATAATGTCAGCTTTTTTTTTATACCCATTTAGCATATCCACGTGGAATAGGATGGAGGAAATGTGTACAGTGGTTCCAAACTGCACCTCAATAAAAATTGCCGTTTTGTTCTGACCTTATGAGCCTCTGATCTGTTCCAACAGAGGGAATCTGAGCATCTATTTTGGGCAGACCCAAAACCAGGAAATAAATGTTCTCCATTATCATGGTGATCTGAGCCTAGTCAAGTATCTCATAAAAATATTTTTCTATTTAGAGGGCTAGGGGGAAGGTGAGGGGAGTAAACCTTTCTGTTTACTCTTAGCTTTGAAAAAATCCACTGGGAAGGACTGCACAATTAACATATTAATGAAGGCTGGCCTCAGATGTGATGCCTGAAAGCAATTATGGGCAAATTAAGAATATAAATGCAAGACAACAAACTTGTGCCTGTTTGGGACAGAAGGAACAGAAGCTGCTCAGCACTGAAACAAGACTACATATTTTTCCTTTTCCATGGGGAAGGAATCCTATCTTACTTTGCTTGAAAAAGGCAGCATTGATAATGTTCTCCATACCAACTGCAAAAGACCAATATTACTGTAATACCTCTGTTGGTTTGTACAATGATTGCTGAGCTGGATGTTAAAGTTCAGATACTTAAAACCTGGTAGTATGGAAAGCCTGAAAATCTCTACTCAGCTAAAGTGAAGGAAATAGGTAATTTTCCCATATTGATCTCTGTACATGATTGAATCGAATCATATGGTCATAATTTTTCTGTGTGGTTTTTTTGGGTTTTGTTTTGTTTTGTTTTTCTATTGAGGGGGGGATATCAATCACAAACAATAAGAAGTTTTTGCATTAAGTCTTAAATGCATTAATGGTGATAAAATTCAAACTAGCATTACAGAACATCAAACTGAAGAGGGTGTAAATGCCTCCACCACAAGAGACTCTGATTTTCTATTCCTCATTAGCACCAGGTGAAGGCTGCAAAAGAACTGGCTGGAAAGCAGGATTTCCATTCATGGCTGATTTTGTTTCACTCTTCTAGGTTACAGTCCAATTCAGGCCAAAAACTAACATGTGCTGAATTCCCCAGGCCCTGCAACCACTTAGTGATATTGATGTTCCTGTCAGCTTTCATGACCAGAGCAAAGATGACAATTTTGCTGAGGAGCAACAGGAAATGATGGCTCTCAGGCTCCAGCAGCAGAAGAGTGACCAAAGTCTGAAGCCCTGGCAGCTCCCTGCATCCATACCCCTTAAGACAAACCTTCAGAAACCCAGGCACTCTTCACCTGGCACCCTGCTCCAGGCTTGGCAAGGGTTTTCACCATGGACATTACGAATGAAATATTTAGGGCTCAACAAAAAAGCATTTTTATATTAAAGTATTCAGCCAGCTCTGTTATCAAAAGCCTTTACAACTAAAAACAAAGCCAAATAAAAAAAAAAAAAACAACAAAAAAACTGGAGGCAGGGAAAGCACATTTTTGAACACACAGACTTTTCTCCAAAACATTTCAACACACATGAATGAAAGCCATCAAACAGCACCACAGGAGATGCATTTTTAGAAAGCAAAGGCAGTGGAAAGCTGTCTTCCCAGCCCAGAAAAACATAAGAAGGTAGAGTTAAATTAACTAACTTAGTTATTAACAGCATCACTAATATTTCCCTGACTAGATGTAGAACATCTAGTTCTATTGTTGCTTATTCTTATTGCTTATAGTTGTCTATTCTTATTGCTTTCTGCTGAAAAAGACAAGGAGCAAGCTTGCAGAAGCCTCCTTCCTTGAGATCGGTTCTTGTAAAGCTATCTAAAAGATGAGTGTCTAGATTAATGTGGGTTTTTTTATTATTTCTCTCTTTTAAACTCCCATAAACAGTGTACCTTAAAGGCCAGGTAACTGTGGTATCTATTGCCCCTTCATGTCTTTTGCCAAAGCTAAACCTTCAAGCCCAGAAATTCCTTTGCTGAGCTTTGACAACCTTGGCCCTATTCCTCAAACAGTCCTTTGGAAAATCACCAGATGCTTGGCCATCTATGGAATGCATCCCCAGCAGGGGCTTCTGGGTCAGCCCCAAACCTGCCTGTTAACAACCCCCTGCTTGGCTCCCACACCTTTGTCTGTATCTTATTACAGCTAACAACAGACAACACTCTCAGCATTTTTGCCAGTAAAGGCGTAATGTTTTCTTTGCCAATGTCCCTACCTGTGATTTTTCACTGAGACACAAAATCTTGTTTTTCAATATACCTGCTATTGACACTAGCAAGTCAAATATATTCTCTTCTGTGCAAGGTTACTGAGATACCTTTTTTAAGTTACTACATCTTATTTTTGTCAGCAGAGATTCCAGCGTTTCTCTTCCTGCTGCCATGCAGCCTGTGAATCAGAATTGCCAACAGGGTCTCTGCTCCCTACTGGTTTGCTCAAAGATCTCCACAGCCAGGAGAAACCCCCTGATGCTGAAATAGTTTTCTATGTAAGTGTAACACAGCCTCCCACTGGATGGCTACTGGGGAGCCTGGCAGCACAGCATCAAGGAGCCAAAGCATGTATCTGACTTGGAGATCCAGAGGCAGACAGCTCACTCAAAAATCTTATTGCCTCTGACAGGCTGCAGAACTATTTGATTCATTTGTTTGGAGTTTATGGCATGTGCTGCATGTTCTGCCTTCAGGTATAAAAAGGTGCAGCCAGGCAACAGGGAGGAATCTGCCTGTTCACCTCAGATGCTCTGGGTCAGGCAGTGTCTTCCAGAGGGAGGAGAGACTGTCTATCCCGAGAGCAACACATGAACACAGCGGGAAAACACAGGCAGGGATGAGTCAAGTGACTCGAAAAATGGGATTGCACTGAGGGAAGGAAAAACATGCCAAAACATTCCTGAGAAGCAAGAGGGAGACACTTTCTTAGCATGCAGGAATCTGTAACCTTCCCTGCAGGGGCTCAGCTTCGTGTGAAGCAACCCACAACTTGCATAACCTGGGCTCAAACTTCCCAGGAACCAGCTGTTGTAAAGTATGCAGACAAAAGCCATTAAAAGGTCAGCCAGGAAGAGGTAAAACTTCAAGCAGAGATTAGATTGTTGAGACAGGGATGGATTGTAGTTCAAGACAGAAAAGCACTGATGTGAACAATTATGAAGTCTTATATAAAAAAAAAAACAGTTGAAGGATGGTAATTTATTGATCCTGAAAACCAGTTCCTTGAAGGGAGCCACAGATTTTTACAATTTGTAGCCTGACAACTGCATGACAATAAAGACATCAAAGGTGGTGAGCAAATTAAGGCCCCCTTTTTAGTTATCTGTTACATATATCAGTTTATATTATCTGTTTCTTCTGTGGTTTTAGCCACTACATTGCCTACCTTTGCCCATGGTAAAAGGTACCTAGAGTGATTCAAAGTCTTAGAGAGTTGTTTGGCCAGAAAACAGAACTGGAGGCAAGGACATGACCAGCCATGACACAATGAGGAAAGAACATGTTCCTTGTTAAAATTTATTTCATCTGCAGAGCAAAGTATCTGATTTTTCTCTATATAAACATCCTCTTTAAATATATTGTTCAGGGTTTTTTGTTCTACTGAGACTCCATTTTATTAATTGGAGGCATCTGATGTCTTTTAGTTTTCTCCCTGCAAGAAAAAGGAGGTGGGATCATTTCACCTCAAGGCTCTGGCAACATCAAGTTCTGTAGCACAGCTGCCAAGTTTTTGCCTTTCCCCCCGCCCTTGTACGTGAATGTAAGGACTTAATGCTTCTCACAGGTCTGCTGCTACTTAGTTTTGTGATAACCCCCCAGTTAAAGAAAAGTATGGTGCCAGGGTAGAATCTGACTGGCTCAAATCACTTCATGTCCACTGGCAGCTTCCTGTGAAATTCTACGCTTTAGCAGAGTAGGATTAGAGCTGTCTGTAAGTTTTTCATACTGAAAATACTCTAATACATCAAATATATCACTGCAGTTATGAAAGAAAACCAAGAATATATTTGCAATGACAGGTAATATATATTTATATAAATGAAGCAGAAAAATAGAAACAACCTTAGCAAGCAGCTATATCCCATGGTTGTGTACAAAGCATTGTATACTCAGGCTTTGGAGCTGAGAAAAAAGTGGTTTGTATCAAAAGTTTCTACAATTATGGATCATAATTGTGCATGATAATATGAGTTACTAGCATCAGCCAACAAGGTTTCTGTTCCCTTTTTTTCTTACATCAGGTGGAAATGAACAATTGCTTTATTTGTTACCAATTTAGGAACGGTAGGTAAGTAATTATGTCTCAGCAGCCTATTGATTCACCCTTTGGGGACACACAGAGAAGACTCTGGGCCTGGCATCTGTCAGAAGGAGCTTCCAAGGGAATGGGAGAAGGCAGCCCTGGAACCTCTTTTTCCCAGGAACCCCAGGATGCGACACAATATCCCTCCCTGTCCCCTTTCTGTCACCTCCCTTGTGTCAACAGCATGTTCACAGAGCTCCAGGGAGAGGAGCTGCCTCTGCTCCTGTGGGACTGCCCCTCAGCTGTGGCTGTCTTCACACGCTCAGCATGGGAACTGAGGGATCTGCTTCTCCCTTGGGCACCCTGTGTTCCTACTGACACTGACTTGCTAAACCCCTTCCTCAAACCCATCTCATCCCTTTTCCTCCTTCTGCTGCAGCACAGTCTGACAGGGGAACCAGCCTATAAAGGGATATACCCCTTACCTCTTGCTCACACACTGCTTGTTTGTGAAGAAGACTGAAGAAAAAGTAAAATTTGATTTAAAAATTTCCCAAACTTTTCCTAGCATATGCCTATAGGCCATGGGAGTGCAAAGCCACTGATGTAGTTCCCAGAAGCAATAATTTTGGAGTAGGTCAGTAAGGCTTAGAGATAAACTCCTTGACTGTTGTAAGATATATATCTGTTTATTAAAAAATACAATGTACTGTCAATCTCCCTACTGAAATAAGTTATAAAGCATTTTAAGTACCTCCATACTAAAATCCAGTGTGACAAAAGGCATTGCTGGGGTTAGTCCTGCTCCTATCAAGTCTTACACAACACTGAGAAGTTTGAGAAATCACATGTTGATCTGAAGCCCTGCCAATCCCAGCAGTTGTTCTAACAGATGGGACACAAGCCATGGTCCCAGGAAGAGCTCTGGGACTGTCAGATACAGAACATTTGAACTCAAGAGTGCCCTGTAGCTCTCAGTGCCTGAATGTCCCCAGCTTCCCAAAGAAAACTAGTCACTGAATTGTGCAGAGAATTAAAATATTTCAATGACATAATTCTCTCTCTCTAAAAGTGGCCATTTATCACAGTTTACAAATACAAACTTCCAAAACCTAGCAAGTTCTTAGAGCATTAAACATAAAAATTATAAAGAATAAGCTCACTGACATTAGTATTTTCTTATCCTTATACATTTCCCCCCAGCACAAATCTTTTAGAAGGTAAATGACAGCAGAGGTGTTTGCAGTAAAATAAAATATATATATAAGAGTGATACAGATACTAAACTACTGGATCAAGCAAAACTACAGTTCATTTTAAAGCAACTTTCATCCAAAAGTGATGACAAGTCTAGAGTTGGAGAATTTACACACTTAATTTAAAATATATTTCTCATTTTCAAGTTTTGTATAAAAATTATTGAATTCATTTATATTTGGTCTGGATTAAAGTTATTTCACACTTATATTTTAACTTTCAGCTGATGGCAGTACTTTCAGTGGAAAAACACAAAGAAAACACAAAGGGTTGTTGATGAAAAAGGTGACTGCATGAATTACACCCTTCATGAGAAGGCTGAAGAGATCTGGCCTGTCTGTAGCTTCCTGGTACAAGTAAGAGACAGAAGAAGAGTGTAAGAATGCATGTTTCCAACTGTCTGTCATCTGGATTTACTTCCAGTGGTGAAGAAAACAAATTGTCTTTGTGCTTTGGGGCATCATTTGTCATGGGCTGTTATCTAAAGAAACATTTCCTGCTTCAGGAACACCTTAATACAGAGTAAAGGTCTTTAAAAAAAAATAAAAAAAACCAAATTGAGAGAAATGTCTGTGATTGAACAAACTGAAACAAAAAGAAAACCTAAACTCTTGATCGCATTATTAAAAATCTCTGAAAAACCCTCCCACAACGCAAGCTTGATATTGGCTGTAATTGCCAAACCCCATAAATTTGAAAAACTGCATGAAAGGACATGAGTTCCTAACACACATTTGGTGCTCCTTACATGATTTGTTATGTTGTTACTTAAACCATTCATGACAGAGTTATCAATATGCAGCTTCTCAAATGGAGCTGGGACATGTGAAACACAGGAACACCCCATAAAATGATGAACAAATACTGACATCACTCATCTTCTGCCACTTTTCAAAGGTATGTCAAGATGTACAATGATGGGGGGAAAGCAAACTTCATTTGGTTCCTGGAGTAGCTGGTTAATGGAGAAGGAGGATGGGTTCTTCTCGTGTGAGGGAGCATGAACTGAGCTCAGGGAACACCGGGAACTCAAAGGGCAGTGCCAGTGCTAAATTCACTTCCTCTCTGCAGAATCCTTCAGAATCTGCCAGTAGCCCCAGATTCTCCATCCAACTTAAAGTCATCCCAGATCAGGGTGAAAAGGTGGAAAATGTAATTAGAGCACAAGAGACATGCTCACTTTTGTTTCCAGTTCTGCTCAGTGAAGTGGGTAGTGATCACAATCTTCTCCAAGCTCCCATGTGGGAAGGTGTTGACTTGTCCCTTGGCGGGTCTGTATCTTTTTCGAAGGTAAAGCTTTTCATGGTGATTTTGGATCTGAAGGTGCAGATTGCTTTGGGAATGACTTGTGGCCATGGAGACCAGTCAATTAACTTGCTTGCACATCTCAATGAACTGAGAATGCATAAGAAAACCAAACTGAAATCTACCCTTTTAAATATTTGTGACAAGTGTTAAAGGCAGTGCAATTTATAAATCACAAAGGAAACAGGGAAAAAATGCCAAATACTACATCCCTCCTTAAAAAGAAATTTAAAGTTCATCCCTACATAAAACTACTGATTGTGATGTATGAGATATGTACACATGAATATTTGGGGACTGAATTTAATTGATACTATACTGACAATGAAAAAATCAGAGTTTGATCAGGGGTCCAATTTTCACAAAGACATTTTGCCACCTGGCTTCACAAGAGAGGGAAAAAAGCTTTTGATAGAACTGTCAGGTGATGATGAACTCAAGTTCAAATCCAACAAAGCGTAGCTTAGCAACTTTCTGTGATGAAGGAATGAATTTAGTCTGGTGTCTGACTGAACCCTTACGCTCCACATTTCTCTGCAACAGTGGCTTTCTCTGCCTTATTCACCACTGAAAATAAGTAAACCAGACTTTTAACTGAAGCTTACCAATATCTCCAATGACAAAAAGGAACTGTGGAGCAAGTGCATGCTTCCTGCCAGTGCCAGTCTTTGATTTCCCCAGGTGCTACTTTAAATTATAGCTTTTCTCTTCATTTGAATTTTGTCAAGAGTGAGCAAGGTGAACTTTGGTGTCTGCTCACCAATACTACACTGAAGAATGGGCAGGAAGCTCAAAACAAATTAAATAACTTGAAAAGGCAAATCATTGTTGCAGCTCAGCAGCATAGTGCAAGAGAGCAAGTCATTTGTAGCATTTTGATTGTTTCTTATAATTTAAAGTAACTTGGAAAGCATTAATAATAATGCTTGCTTCATTGAGATTCCCTTTGATATATTGTCTTGTACCTGCAATGTTTAATAAGGCTGTTATAAATTGAACAGTTTAGGCTTTCTCTGGCACTTATTTTCGTAGAGAGCATGGAAGCACAAGTCTGATAAAGGCATAAAAGTGAAAGGAAATGAGAGAAGTTTCAAGGAGACAGACAAAGCAAGAAAGTTTGGGAGCTGCTCCTTTAGAAGACATTCCTTATCCTTTATGACTCACTCCAGCTCTTTCATTTCACATTTAATACTAGAATGGGAAAAGGCAGAATACCTAATTTTGTCTTGTATTTTGAACAGGGTCTGGCTGAAAGAGCTGGCTTCTAATTCTTTACGTACACAAGAGGTGTCAAAACAGTCAGATCTTTAGGTAACAAGGAATATGCAGCTAATTATACCTGCAAAGAGGAACGCCCATGCCAGCCCCTCTGGAAAACTGCCTTAAGGGAGGACACATGCAGGTGTTGGTGCTGCAGGACAGGTGGCAGCTGCCATCCCACCACTTGGACTGAGCACAGAGCAGGAGCTGCAACACAAGCTCAGAGCTCAGTTCAGAGAGGGACAGCTGGGGTACAGGCTACAGTGCCTTCCTTGAGGGAGCTGTTCTAAAACATTATGGAATAACATTATGGGATTAAAATGGCTACCTGCTGGCAGGTACAGCAAGGAATGCTGCAGAGGTAACTAAAATGATCTCTTCTTACAGCTTTTACTATGCGGAGTTGGGATAAATCTTCTTCCTTGGGCTTTTAAAGAAATTTCATATCTAAAGAGAGACACCAGGGAGGAACAAACCAGAATTCGATTTTCGTTTAGGTTTGGTGTCCGGTTTGACCAGACAGTGTTTCAAATTAGGAAACAGTGAATAGGAAAAAGTAGGATCATGAAAACAGGAAGATATTAAATTGTTTGTGCTGGAAAAATGTCTGTTGGCTGTCGAAGAGGTAAGGAAGCCCTTTAAAAGTAGGTCTGCCAAAACAAAAGTTCAGCCCAGAACACTGTAAGGAAAATTTCTCTTGGGAAAATAGGAAGGAAAAAAAAAGACAGGAAAGACTTAATTAAAAGTGAAGGTCTTGCAGTAAATAAATGATTAAACTTGCTTCAAATGTGTGTAGAAACATGATTCTCTAAGAAGAATGCTAGAGTTACAGTGTAGGAAAAATCCCCCACAAAATTTTTAAATTTTTTTTGTTTTTTAATGGAGAGTAGTAGCAAAATCCTACTGTTTTATAAACAGAGCATTAAAACACAGAGATGGCTGCCTAATCAGTTACATTAGAATCCCTATGGCTTTCAGGAGACACCTATATTAGTTTGGATTAAAAAAAAATCCAATGAAAATAAGTTTATTATTTCCATTTTGGAGCTATCTTCTCTCTCTACAGTAAGAAAACTGCATCGCTTTCATTTCAGTAGTAATTTTACATGCAAACCACAGTATTGAATCAGTATCATATTAAAACACATGAATAAAGGTACCAGTGGGGAACCAAATTAAGCCAGCACTTAAATGCTTTCTTAAATTATATTCCCTATTGCAATTTCCCTACTCCACTAAGTTGACTTGAAAGTTCTGAACAAGCATTTATTCTGTAGGGTACCCAGCTAGGCTGAATAGAAACCCCAAGTATATTGAGTTCCCTCTTGAGAAAACTTAAGAGTGACAGGAAAAAATATGGAGTGGGAGGCTACAAAAATACAATTCCAAGAACACATCAATGAAAAAAAAAGGCACAGATGAAAATGTAAATTAATACGTAGGCATCTTAAGAAAATAGCTACAATTAGGTAAGGAAGAAGGAGCAGAGGAACCAAGTTTTTTGTTTCATTTTGTGGATTTTTGAAGGCTTATAATGATATGAAAAGCATAGTTGATATTTAATGAGTCGCAACCGGTTGCATTATTTTAATTAGTTTATGGCGATAAGGATGAATCCAAAGCAGACAGCTGTGAAGATTTGTTATTTTAATTAGCTAAGCAGACAGGAAAATCAAGAAGAGTCTTGATCCACCACAGCAGACTCTGTTCAGCAGGGCCATGAGGGAAAAGAACCTCAGCAGCAACACACCACGACTTCTGTACTATAAAAGGGGCTTGTTGGATGTTTTAGACAGGGAAAACACTCCAAGTAAATAGCATCCACTTCACATGAGCAAAGCATTTCTGAGAGGCCAAAACAATAAGCGTGACAAAGAACTGCAAAGAACTGCAAAGACCAGAGTTATCAAGATTATTACAGCCCAGTACTACTTGGACATGCTTGCACAGTGTGTTATTTACAGATTTACAACATAAATATAGAGTATAATTACTGATTAAAGCTTTACCCAATTTGTTTTGGAGCTTAGGGATAAAATAGGTACTCTTCAGTAAAAAAAGTTTAGGGCTTCTAAGAAGTAAATTGGATTAAGGGTAGGAATTACCAGCTCCTTTTAAAAAGCTGCTGAGTATTTCCAAACCAGTCATATGGATAGAGCAATTAATGAATTCTCTTACAAAAATGTTGTAAGCAAGAATGCAGTTGTTGGTATCTCTGGAAACTAAATTAGACATGAGAAAAGGTTTCTTTTGCATCCTTGATCACCTTGTCTTTGTTCTTGACTGGATCTGCTGGGAGAAACACACCTGGATTTATCTTACCCTGACCAATAACCTCAAAATTTGTTCAGTAGCAGCTGCTGGGCCACTTGTACCAGTCTGAGTGACTTTGGGACTGGCACAGTGACCTTCAGGTAGGCAAAAGTCTGACCTCTCAAGCTAAGGCCAGGTTAACATCTCATCCCTGAGTTTGAAAATAACCATTTTATTCTGAGTCTGTTCACATTCTCCACATACATTTTCAATCATACTTAAAGATAAGTTATTACTATACACAAATTACAACACATAGAGTTATGAGTTAATAATTTACTTGTCTAGCTGGGGAATTTTCCTTTTAGTGCATTATAGATGAACCACAGACAAATTCAGTACTTTCTTGAATTAAGCTCATCTAGCCAATCTAATTCTGAATATATCAAGCAGTGCTGTTCTCTGTGGGGACAATTTAGAATGAAGTGTGCTTCGCTATAAGGAAGATTGTCAAGTATTACCCAAGACTGAAGAGAAATCTATAAAAGATGCCAACACCAACAGCAGCACAGTTTAGATTACTAATCTCTGCTTTTTTACAACAAATATTATTGGGTTGTTTGGCCAAAGCATTATCGGGTTTTTTTGGCTGCTACAAAAAGATCATTGGTCCTTCACAGAAATTAAGGAGGATCTGTAACGTAAAAATGTTTAAATAAGAGTCAACACAGGCAACTTTAAACTAAGCCATTCTTTCCTTATATTCAGGGATTAGTCAATCAACAATTAGATGACTTACGACTGACAATGGCACACAAACACTTTCCTTCCTGGAGGGTGTTAATGTTAACAATGCATAATTTTAGGCACAGGGCCGCTTTGCTAATGTGCTCTGTATCTGGTATGTTCTCCACCTTCAGAAGTAAAGGAACTTCTTCCCTTGAGGACATCTAGACTTAAACAGTTTAATACAGCTAGTTCCAAGAGGTTGGGGTACCAATAAAGCCTACAGGTGCCAACAGGGAATACTGGGTAGATTTTGAATTAGCCATCAAACTGGTAAGAGACAAATTACACAGGGCACTAGACTCTCCCTATTACACTGACAGCAAATATCACTAGAAAAATATAGAAGCTTATAAAGTAATTTTCCCTCATCCTGGTTGAGGATTCTGAATTTGGCACTTAAAAGCTACGGAATATGAAGAGTCAGGCCCACAGTGTGCTTCCCCTCTGAATAGAGCATCCTTTGTACTCTTTTAAGCCTGATGTCACTTATGTCTCCCCTTCCTTTTTGAATCTGAGCAATGCTGAATCCATTTATTGTTGCTAATTGTCCTTCATTAGTTACCTTGCAGTTTTGATTGGTTTGACTCTTCACCTAATTGATTTGCTACTGTAATTGACTTTCCCCTCCACTGATTTGCCTTGTGTGTTTTATTATTTTAAAATGTAGAAGAAACACAGAATGGAATTAAATTCCCAGTAATTGCTTATTACCATATTGTGGTGCTTTCATTTCCCACCCCTAGAACAACTACACATAGCTTCAAATTTGTGTGCTGTGCCATTTTATTTACCAGCATCCATTATGTTTCTGAAATACCATTCTATGTCTTCGATCTTCATCCTTTTTTTTTGCTCTTCACTCCTGACACTGAGATCTTACTGTAGCTCCTCACCACTCCCTGAAGCCCATCCTAAATTCATTAATATCCATAACCCTTTGCTCTACCTCTTCTACTTGGCCTCTTTTATTGTGGAAGCAATGAGGGTTTCACAGGGTACATAATAATCCACACATGTAAAAACCCTGCCAAGTTTAAATTCTCTGCAGCACAAATAGATTCTCAAGCTATAAATCAACAGAACTTTCCCACATGCTTGTTGCAATATTTTGATAGGGTGAAGAGAGGAGCCTCTCTTCTTCTGGCATGACATCTTTAATTCTGTAACCATGTGTTTCTGTTTCCAGAACAGAAATACACTAAAGAGAGACTAAATTATATCCGACTTGAAGGAAAGATAAACAGTGTCATTAGGTGAGGCACCCATCTGGTCTCACCCATTCCAGAACCAATGCACCACTAGAGCTGGGTGGGCACAGCGTTTCCCTGAGTCCTGTGAAAAGAAGAGCAAGGGGAATCATTCAATGCACTGTTCTTAGTCCCATTTCATCACCTTCTCTTGCTTCTCCTCTAAAATCCTTTCTGTCCAATTCTTGCAATATTTCATCCTCGCTCCAACTCTTTGCACGACTGCTTTTCATCCTCACTCACAGCTTTGATGCCTTCTTTAACTGCAGCTTTAACACTTCCCCTTCACTTTCTTCCCTTCTTTGCTTCCACCTCCAGTTCAGAAGCGTCTCATTTTCCTGCCTGCAGACTCCTTAAATCTGCTCCCTTGCTCCCAAGCTCTCTTAACCTCCTACCAACCCTCTCTTCCTCCTCACCCTTAGCTGATCTGGGTGTTTGCATCTATACTTGCTACAAAACAACTATATTCTCTTACATTTTTTTCCTACCTTAATGTAGGCAATCTTGTTCCCTCCCCCTCTCCTTTCACTGCCTTCTTCTGTGATCATAGAATTGCTTTATTTTCATGTAGTTGTGGACTGTAAAATGCCTTCTGAAGATGCAGAGGCAACACTCCTGCTCCCAAAACAACAGTGAATTCATTTTACTAATGTTCCTCCTACTGAGCTACATCACTGCTTAGTAAATGGTGCAAAACTTACATATACAGCCATACAGATGTATATATAAAAATAAAAGAACTAAAACCTATCTGAGCACAGCCACAGCCATGGGTACCAATGAACGGAAAAAAAAGGGGCATGCTATTAGCTATGAAGGGACTGCTTTAGCTCAATGTAAGTTAAATTGTGCATGGAGAGAAGGGAGCAGAGTGAGTGAACAGCTCAAGAAAATACTGATTCAGACTAGACCTGGTCAGAAACAGCTCTCTCGAGCTATAAAAATTTCAGTTTATAAAATAATCTATTCTGACATGCACTGGGACACACCCAAACTTCTTTAAAAGCTTTTTCTTGGACACGGAAGAATTGGTTGTAACTTTTTAACCCTCTCTTCTCTAATGAAGAAAAGGTTACAAAGTTCTTCATTAGTGTAATTACTCATTTTGTGTATTCTGGGGAAATCCCCCCTTTGCAGCAGAACTAATTTTTGCTGTCCTGTTAATACCTGAATGACAATACACCTGAGTTAGTGGGCAGTTGTTAGTTAGGGCAGTTGTTAGTTAAGGCACTTTATTAACTGAGGGCATTCAACCCATAGAACTTCTCTAACACAATGATTTTTACTGAAATAGGAGCATCTACAAGGAAAAGACCCAGGGAAATGGGTCCTAAAATAAACACAAAGTGATGAATAGTACATTAAGGAGGTACACTGAGTTCCAGGCTTCTTATCCAATTCAAAAAGCACACAGGTCTCCCCTTGTGGAGATGGCATTTCTCAACTGCCTCTGGCAGGAAATCTTGGATGGAGAGATCCTAAGAACATTTTTGGGTCTCTGTAGCTTTCAATTTACAAAACAATTTTTTTAAAAATTGAGAACACCTCCTCTTCACACTCTCGACTGGTAAAATCCCAGCATTTTGATCTAGGTCAGTGTGTACCGCTCAAAGATTCCATGAAAGCTTACAAATCTTCTCTCTTAAAAAATGTTCTTTCATACAAAATGGTCTGAATTCATTTATTGCTTTGGCCAATTTATATCCAGTCTCTCTCTGCTGAATTTGATATCAGTTTATACTGGATATCAGCAAGCTTGGTAAGCACATTGAATTAATAAAAATTTATATGCCATGAAACAGGGAAAATACCACAGATTCTTTTTCAAATAATTGCATAGAGCTATTATCTTATAGAGCCCACAAATAGTCACTTGGTCTGTTTCTTATTTTTATTACAAGTTCATACATGAGTTTTAGAATCCCTTTCTTGTATGCTGTATTTTTGGAGCTTCATCTACATTGTTCTGCTATATTACAGAACTGTGCATATTATTTGAAAAGCAAAAATTACAATTTATGGAGAGTCTCAATTTTAACTGCATTTTTTTCCTTTTTTTCTTTTTCTTAATTAGAACGCTTGTTAATTGAGAGTTTTCAAAAGGAGAGCCAAGACATTTTTACAGTATTCAATATCTCCTAACAAACATTTCACTCTATTTATGCTGTGGACTTATGAAAACAGCAAAACAGTAATAAGAAATATACTTCAGTTCATAGTAAATGGATGTTTTCAGTAAAACATAATTAGAGTTACTATGCAAAATGGGATAAATAAGTCATTCTGGAACTTACAGTACACAGCATAACATATTTGCATCTTGTACACATGGGAAACAAATCTGTAGGGCACCATAGTGGGTACTTTTGCCCCAGCTGCTCTGCACAGTACCTGTATTTCCCAAAGAAAATTTTATTTTAGATACTCATGCTTACTTTTCTTCATAGCTACTCTTCATTTGTTTCACAGTCACCATGGAATTAGGTAACAGCAGTGGGAAATGTTTTTAAAAATTCTCAAACTAGATAATTTTCTCAGGAGAAACATGGATTTGGGCTATTTTTTCTGCAGAGCCCAAGAATGTCTGCAGATTAATTTTTCATGAGATCTAGCCTGTACACTACAGCACATGGCAGATTTTGCTGCAGCATGATTAATACGAAGCTCTGTGCTAAGCACTTGTTAGGCATTAAACGCTTTCCAGAGTCCACATCAGTCTCTCTGCTGGATTGTTTGGAACCTGACCCAGAGCCAGGTCATTACAACAGGGATTCCTTGCCCTGAAAACTAAAGGACACTGCACAAGATCCTTGTGTGTGTGGACTGAGATAGACAGACAGATACACCTGTGTATCTAGATACAGATATGCACAGTCATGAGATTTTGACACTGGTATTCCCTTAAAAACAGGACACCAAACTGGCTCTCTGGATTCCATCCCAGGACATGTCAGATGCAAAGGCCAAATGCAAAGTGCCTCAGCTTTCAGCATGTAAACAAGATACATGACAATTTCTCCAGGTAGCTTAACTATTTCTATGGCTTGAACTCAATTCCATCCTTGGTGGCTTGGGCTGGTTTCTGCCTTATGAACACCTCATCTCTGGATGCAAGACCTGGAAGCTCCAACATTATGCAAGGTGCCTGAGAGGAGGCAGATGGGCTGCAGAGCCACAGGCCACTCTTGCCTCCCAGCTGGCTTTTGAAAAAGGCTCTATTTGGACACATAAGCCTGACCTCATTGACTGCTTGCAAAGCCTGCTGGTAATTTCATGCTGCTGAGAACTGCATTCTGAAATGACTGCTCATGACAGGGTCTGTCAAAAGGAAACAGCAAAGAGACTGCAAACCATTAGGGAAATAGCCTAACAAATATCCATGGAGGACCATACTAAAGGAGCACTACAAAGAGAGAGGAAGGAAAAATAAACAGCAGGAGACATTTCAATGGAAACTTTTCATTTAACAGTGTAGTAACTTCCCAAATGTATCTCTCCGATAAACTACCACAGCTCAATTTTTACCCACGTGTGTTGTGTAAATAACTGCTGACATTGCTCGTGTGCTATGCAGTCCACAGGATTTTTGTATCCAAAAGGATTGCATTTAAATGCTTTCATTTAAATTAAAGGTGTCATCAATGCTGGCCTTTCATGGCTCATCAAGGTTTTGACTTGACCTTGCACATAAAGCAGAATAAATGTTTGGAGACTAAGTCTAGCCTGGAAATGTACAGATCAAAAATTTTTTAACCTAAAAAACAGATGGGTGCTTGGGAAATGGCCAGCATTCTGACAATATTCACACCAGATTATCAGTGTCAGCCTAATCCTGAATGGTTACAAGCCTTCTACCCCATGATGATGATCATTATTCACTTGAACTGCAGCCCGGCTCACACAACTGATTTCATGCAGTCTGTTAAATACAGAGAGAAAATCCGCTCCAGTGGGAAGCTTTGCTTCATAGCAGCATAAAAGACTAATGTGTTGCCTTGCTTTGACCCAGATGGGATTGCTTACAAGCAAACAGCAAATCCTTGATGTTGGATTAATTTCTTTTTCAATCTCTGATGAGGGAATCTTCCCCTCCACCGCCCCACTACACTTCTTATGGGAAGTTTCACATTTTCAAACACTTTGGTTCTTTTCTTGCTTGTGTTGCTATTGCAGTATTACATGACTGCTACAAGTGAGAGCTGAATAATTTTTATGCATATTTTTTCCTACCTGAAGATAATGGCACAGGGCCTGCAGAGATGGCAATCAAACATATCGGGCACACGATCAAGGCCACTTTACAACACTCATCTTCTCTCATGAATTTCACATTTCCACTCACCCTCTCAATCAATCTGTTGTTATTCTATTTGCCTTATGTTCTAACTCAACATGTCATCACTGTTCAAAATACATCACTTCTACCCTGGCACACTACTTTTGCCTGTCAGCTGTCATGGAGAACTTGTGACCAATCCGTATTTTGCTTTTCCTTCTAGGGACCACTTAAAACATCCTCAATCACTTACCAACAGACAAATTTTGTCTCTTGTCAAAGTAAGTCACTACATTAGCTACCTGGGTTTTCATGTGCCATCTATGAGCCTTAATCAGAGTTACAGAGTAGGATTTACTAAGGGTGAAAAATCAGAAGGGTTCTGTACGCTGGTTACACAAAATTTGTGTGAACTAAACACCAACCTGCATGACTAAAAGACAGAATTTGATAAAAACAGAGTGCTGGCAACATCTGCTGCACTAACTAGCAGCCACCTATTCTGAAACACACCAGTTGGTGCATACAATCCATAGAATATGCTGGGTATGGAATCCATAGAATAAGTGTTGCATTCAAAATGAGGCATCAGTAACAGCATTTGTGCCCTGGCTATAAAATTTTGTAGGATTAAGAGATCCTTAAGAAAATATCTACTTCAACCTCTTCATGAAAGCATGGCCAGTTAAAGAAGGTTGCCAGAGCCTTGTTTATATTATTATTTCCAACCAGTGCTCCTTAAGTATTGTCACTCTTCTGCCTTGGTAAAGAAAAGTTAAGTAACAATTCTGTTGTAACTTTGGGTCCTCTGATGGAGATTTCACAACACACACAGATGATGCATTGCAAGGCTTCACTGTCATCACAAACCTCCTTAGTACCAGGAATTTTTAGCACTGCCTCTCTTAGGCCTGGATTTCTCTCCTGTATCTCATTAACATTTCATACCTTTACAGAAGGAATGCCAGAGCTACTGTCTTGTGGCTCCTGTGTTTACTTGCAAGTAGAGTCAGCTGCACTATCCAAGGGATAGGACACTGAGTGATGGCAGGTAATTGGTGTACTGCTGAGCTGGGCTCCAGCCAGCTCAGAAGCCTCTCCCCTTGCTCACTGCTCTGGGAGAGTTTATTTGCAGAGGCACCAGAGCACGTCCTGGTGCACATCCAGGAAGGCTGGCACCAACCTGAAGCCAATGAGCCCTGTTGAACTTGGCCAAGCTCTGCTGAGGGGCCGACTCTCCATCTTCCCACTCTGCTCCCCTCACTCCTGGTTCTGGGAACGCTGCCCAGACCCACCTGAGCAGGCTCTGTGCACTGCCAGGCTTGGTTGGGAAAACAAGCAGCCTGCTTCTGGGCCTCAGTTGGATCTGAAAGCCACTTAACCATATTTGTATTATGTTGCACCTGCCAGACCCAGACTGGAGGGTGAGCCAATACAAAACCCACCCAGCTGGCTGCGTCCATGGCACTGCTCACACAACAGGGATCCTGTGCCTATGGAAAACAGCCTGCTATTTATAATGGTTTGTTACAGAGCACATTTGTCCTTAAAACAATAATGAGCTCACAACTCTAAAAGAAATCAATCAAAATATCCCTAGTTTACATTACCTGATTACAAACATAATAGTGAGCTTTACTCATTTGTCTGACATGGACATGCTGCAGAACATAATGTAGCTCTTTTCTAGTTTCATTAATATTGTGAAATGCACAGAAAGATGCTCTGACCTGTCCAAATTAACATTAACAATGTTTCCCTTTCTGTGTTGATCAAGCACATCTAAATGATGGCTAAGAGTTGACCAACAAAAGGTAATTGATTTTTCTGACATTTATTTGCTTACATCCAATAACCTCATTCCTCAAAGTAAGTTCATCAGTATGCTGAAAAACAAGCTCTAACTTCTGGTATTTGAAAGCTTGAATGGCTGCTGCTCCATCTCATAAAGCTGGAAAAAGCTAGAAATAGAAGTATTCTGCATGAAGGAGAAGGATAGGAATGACTGCCCAGCACAGCAGCAGATACAGAGAATTCAATCACTTACACCCCCACCATCTTCATTAAACATCAATTTTCAATTTGCTGGAGCTTCAGCTTATTAAGTGCTTTTCACATTTAAAAGGGGTTAAGTTTAAAGAATCAAACTATTGACATATTTGTACAATTTACCATGCAGTACATCTGTAATACAGTGGCAATGTCCTGCATCATCTGACTATCACTGCTAGGAGAGACTGCACTCACCTGCTACACACTGCACCTGTATTCCAGCACAGATTTTAAACAAACCAGCTTGCTCTTTGGAAATATCCTCTTTAGGGCACCCAAGTGTATCCAAACTAGAAATGAGCTCAGATGATTCAAATAATTAAAATAATGGCAAACACACAGGCTTTGCCAGGGAGATATACAAAGCACTGGGAAGCCACAGCACTGCAGTCTTTTTACATTAGTGGGTGTTTCTTGTCTACCTTCCAAGTTGGGTAAAAATGCTCACAGATATTACAAGATAATCACTTGTAAAAATAATTTGTTTTAATACAGGAAATTAGGCTAAAAGCACTGGAAGGCATGGATCAAACACCTTCAAAAACTTGCTGAATGACAAGGTAGCAAATTCATTTGATGGAAGGTACAATTTGAGACTTCTCTTTAACTCAAGTGTAACAGATTTATGCACAATTCAGACATCAAATTCCAGGGCCATTTATTTGCTTTTCATGCAGGTTGTTTAGTTTCATGTCCATCATTCTTTGGACACAGCTATAAGCCTCATTATTAATTTCTAGCAATCAAGGCAGCCTCAAAGCCTGATTTTTGCAGGTTGTTGTTTCTATGTCTCCCAATGATTTATAGAAAAAAATGTTTGTATTTTTACGATGGGAACTTCTCTCTGAAAAAAAAGCTTTTCAGCTATTTTTCACTGATCATTTACAAGGTTTTTCCACTTACAAGCAGCAAAGGTGTCATCACCTTATTCATCAGTCATAAAAATATGAAAAAGTATTTACTGTTGATAAACTCTGGATTTTAAGGATCTTCCTGCAGCAGGTCAGGAACAAGGCCAGCTACGGGAGTGAAATGTTTTTTGACATACATTTTTTGCATAAATATGGACTCCAGAAAGCAACTGGTTAGCTTGCAGGCCATAAGGACACAGTATGCCAATTTGAGATGTTCATTACAAGCTTGCAGTTTAGAAAATACTGGATAAATCTCAGCAATTTACTCAGTATTTAGCCTAAATGACTTCATACCCAGAGTAATTACATCGAGCATGCTCTTCCAAACAGGAATGCTGGGATGCTCTGCATAACAGGGCTGGAACTGAGTTTCTTTCTACCTAAGCCATAATAAACTAGCCACAATTTTAGTAGAATCCTTTAGTTGCCTGAAACAAAACATATTATTCATCCTTTACCAGAGGAGGCTAAGAGTGTTCCTCTTCTCACTCCATTTTGTGGTTTTTGTTTAGACAAATTTGAAGCCTAGGAATGACAATCCCTCAATATTTGTAAAGTAAAAATGCATGTGACTCTATATAAATGCAGAAGGTGTGTTATCCTCAAATGAAACCTTTGATTCAACAATTCTAAACACACTGGCACTTGCAAAGTTGTAGAGATTAATTCACATGGCTGTGAATTGATTTATCTCTTACTGATTTGGCTACATTGATTATTCTGATGCCTTCTTAACTGGCTTAACTTTGGATGTCATTTTTAGTATATGTGCTTACTATACTCTTCTCATTTGATTAAATTAGAGCTGTGAATCAATTCTCTCTGCCATGCAACTGAATTTTCAGATATGGTTTCATTTCATTTTATATGAGGTTATTTAGCTTCCCCCACCTCAGACTGTTTCAATAAATGTGTATTCATTCTACAGGGTTGCAAATGGAAACAGTATTTTACTTTTACTAATTTTAATAGTGAGGCTCATGGGTAAATCTCCCTCAGCATCACAGAAGGGATACATTTGCTAACCTACAATATCTTTCCAACAAACTTCCCAGCTTCTTTTTGGAATGAAATCCCTGCAAATTGAGGCAAATTTCTCATCAGTGATTCTGGAAACTAGTGGATACATGACAAGATGTGAATACAAAAAACAGTGCAGTGGCTTCTCCTCATGTTTATATTTACCCTCAACTCCTCCTTTCCTAGTATTTTTTTTTCCTTTATGTTTGTTTCATACCCCACAGCAAGAAGAGTAAAGAGATTTTTAGATGTCAACAATTGAAAAAACCCCACACCACTAAAAGATTTTGGCAAGCAAGAGGAACAGTCTTTGTAAAATAGCCCTAAGACTGGTTTTGCACCATGGTACATATTCACAGTAGAGGATACAGACTCCCATGAATGGACACACAATATTGTAAGCTACAGGGTAGCTGCAGATGCAGCCCTATTCAGGATAAATGCCGCTTTTTAGAATCTCTATACATCCTAAAACCCAACTCTTCCTTTTAGCACAGTCTCAATTGCAGGTTTTAAGCAATTATTTTATAATATTTTTGAAGTGTAAGACTTTTCTGTAAAATCTTTTATTCAAGACCCAGTAAAAGTGATGAGGGTTGTGCAAAAGAGTGCAGCATAGAGTGCTTTCATTTTATGAGAAACTTCCATAAATAGGAAACACTCATGTCCAAGTGATTCATTACTATACAAGGGATGCTTTTTCTCTGCTTGAGGAAGAGGAATTCGACAGAAACTAGATCTTAGAATTATGTACCTGTATATACTGCTTCTCTTGACTGAATAATTCAATAAATTTTTCTCACCTTTATGTCCATTTCTAGAGCTCTTTTGAGGGAACACTTCCTCTGACTCCATCACAACATAAACCCAAAGGTATGAGCATTTTTTATATCATGCTCAATAAATTACATTGATCCTCTACGATTAGGCTCTGTTTGTTTCAAAGATGGTTTGAACCTTTACAGAAAAGGAAACAGTTCATTGCCTTCTGTTAATCAAGTCTGCTATTTTTCTTCTGTAAGTCTCCCTCCTTCACTGTTACTCTAGAGTTTTACATAGTTCCATGCATGATCATTATAGAAGGAAGTGGTTTAGAGTTCCAGAGAGGTACAGTACAAAGGCAGTTATAGCAAGATGAAGACATTTAACAAGATGTTTTACCTTGCACAATACCAAAAGCCATGAGTTTTAAGGTCTTGACTGAACTTTGCCATAACCCTCAACTTTTATTCCACATTCTACCTTCTTCCCAAGCACTGTCCCTTACAGCTTCTGCAGTCAGAAGCTCCTCTGTGCTGTCAGCCTTTGCTCTGATTGAGACTGAGAGCAGTAAGGCACACATATATGTTGACAGAGAAGCCTGAGAGTAGCTTCTAAATTCAAAACACATCATCTTCACATCAGCAAAACTTCCTCAAATTCCTTTACAGCCATCTTAGACATGATCACAACACAGCCACCCTTTACATGGGCTTTCTTTGTATGTACACAGCCCTCTGTCATTCTGATCAATGAAGGGAAATATTTCAATACACTTGCAATGCATTCACTTTCATTCCTCATATTAAATCTAATTTACTATTTTCACAAGCTATCTGGTGCTAATTACACCATAGACAATAGGAATTACACAACAGACAATAGGAATTATGGTAAGCAAGAGTTATTGCTTTTTAAGAATACAGTTTGATAGCCAGAAACAAAATTCTGCTCTGATAGCACAATGCCACTGTATTTTTTGTTTGTTTTGGGAAGACTGTAAAACACCTAACACCTCTGACCTCAACACATTTCTTGCTATCACAAATTCAGACCTTAATATAGTTCTTAAGAAAATGAATTGCATTTTCAGTGCCTCTTCTCCCCACACACACCTTCTTCAATTCTCCTTCTGTCCTTAGTCTGCAGTGAAAGGTCTGAAATAAGTAGGTATTGGGGGGACTCACTGGGATCAATGGTGTCCTTAATGTTTTTTAACTGGCAGGAATGCTCCTGCAGCATTAAAGCCAATGTGCAGGCACAGTGTGTTCATGGTGCTTATTTACATCTCATTCTTTCCCAGCCCCGCTGCCCAGAGCCAGTGTGCTCACTGCCTGTGCAGCATGGCAAGGGAATGAGCCTGGCTCTGCTGGGATTAAAAGGGTTCTGGCAGGGACAGGTCCCTCTGCCACCAAACCCAGAGCCAGTCCCACCAGCCCTTGCCCTAGGCTGCAACGTGTGGCTTGGGACACACTGATCTCCATGGCTAAGGACTGCACAGGGACAGCTCTCACAGCTGGCCATCCTCTGCTTTGGCAGGCATCCTGAGCCCTGTTCCCTCTGGGCATCTTGGATTTACCATTCTGAGAGCTCTAACCTCAACCTAAATCCCTTGGAGAGTGTCGCAGGAGCTCAGCTCCTGACTGATGATGAGGAGTGAACTCCACTAGCAGCCCCCATACCTCTGTGCCCTCCCCCTTAAACCACACTCTTAGTACATGACTAAGCTACAGCTTTCTCCTTTGAACAGGAACAGACACTGAGATGCTTTCCCATCTAGGGGTCCTGGTGCCAAATCACACAAATTCTGGTTGTGTACTTTCACTTTTCCCTACCTCAGTTAACCAAACTGCTGTTAATCGAGTTAAGCAGCCCTATGCTAAGAATCTGTTCACAGCTACTCAGAGAAAATGTTAACGGCACATGTTTACTGCAAACTGGAGCACTCAAACCACCCTGACAATCCATGCTCAGGGCAGGTGACAGCAACAGAGTGAGATGTAGACACAGTCCTCAAGGCAGAGGCCAAGGAATTAGGATTTCCAAATACACTGTGATGTGAACTTGCTCTGTGTTTCAGATGAACTGCCAGGGCACAATAACTCTAAGCTCACCTTGGCTGATGTTATGGTAGTTGTGAGCTGTTACAAAAAAAGCAAGAGAAGTACTGGCCATGAAGACACCTGAACACAGCTTAAAGAATACAATTCCTACAGTACAGCCACGACAAAGACAATGTCCTCTGCAAATACATTTATACACTTCCAGGGAAGCTGTGGATGCCTCCTTGCCAGAGGTGTTCAAGGCGAGGCTGGATGGGGATTTGAGTAACCTGGTGGAGTGGAATGTATCACTGCCCATGGCAGATCACTAGGGGATCTTTAATGTCCTTCAAACCCAAACCACTCCATCATTCCATGAACTCAGAGCAAATACTGCCCTCAAGATGATGCCATTCAGGCAACAGACGCTGCTACTTGAGGTGCTGAGCTCTAAAACCTAGAGGAAGTATTAAACCTATTGGAAACTTTCTCTTTCAACTATATGATGTCCATATTCTACGTGATAAATAAACAGAGCTGGAACAAAGGTGCCATATTACTACATATTTATGATTAATCAACATTTTAATGAATTTCCTGTGTTTTCTCTTGTACCTGCCATCATTATGCTGTGCTATAGAGCACATGGATGTGTTTTTACCATCAGGCAGATAATCTTCAGGAGCTGCCTTTGCTTCATTTGTCAGAAGTAATGCTTTGCACACCTCTGCTGGGAATGCTGAGCTGGCTGCTGAACACAGAGCCAAGAGGTCTAGATATTGGCTTCCTTCCTTTTAATTATCATCTCACATGTAAAGGAGACTGTTTTATCTTTCAGAGCAGAAGGGTCATATAAATAGTCTTTAGTACAGAAAAGAGCTAGACAGTTTCATGGTTATAATTTAGAATGTAGTTCCACTTCAGTTATTTAGTCTTGAAGCCAAATGAAGCAGAGAAATGTGAGTTTTTATGATATTATCTCTTTCAAAAATATTGTTTTGATCTTATTCAAATCTTTCTTCCTGATAAGCCAAAGACACTTTGTTGAGATTAGCATTTTTTTATAAAAGCGAAAATGAAACATTTCAGCAACTTCCCATGCCCAGATGGAAAGAAATAAGGCCATGTGTTTTCTGTTCACTTGTTTCCCCTCCCTGAAAGCTACATTAAAAAACAAATTCATCAAAAAGTTCAGCTACAGTGTAAGCATCTTCATTTAAACACACGCCATCACTGTTTGAACATAACCTTGATTGACTCTTGTTTTAGATTATATTCATTTGAGGAATTTCACTAGGTAGATGTATTTTAGACTTTTCTGAGTCCCTTGACTGAGCATACCATGACATTCTGATTAAAAGATTAGGACTGTGCTGTATCAGTAGAACACATTTTAAATGGATTAGGAACCAATGACTGGACAGATCTCAAAACAGAGCAAGCTACTATTCAGAGATATAAGGGGATTTCTTAAACCATAGAACTGCAAAATTGAGCTAAGACTCATAGTCAGAGACCTGCACAGAATTCTTTGTTGCTCTGCACTTTGAAACAGAAAAAGCTGGAAAAATATGTAAATTGCATCTAGTTCTCATAAAAACAGCCAGGTGAGCTTCAACACAAGACACTACCTGCATGAAACACCAAGAAGATGATTCTTTTTAAAGTGCTTCCATTCTTGTGTGACAGGGCAGAGAGAGCACCACCATTTCATGAACACCAGCCATTACAAGAGCAGAAATATCAGCTCTGCCAGCATTTCAGCAATGACTACATTTACCATGTCTGCCTCAAATAGGCCTGCTTTATAAAAGAGTCAGTCTGATCCCACTGTGGTCTCCAGAACTCTGCAAAGACCTTCCTGAAAATGAGCCAGGACATTCAGGAATGATTCCCAGTTTGTATCCACCATCACTAAACCCTGCAGGACTATGAGCCCAATTGTAGCTGTGCAAGCTGCTCCTGCTTGCACTACTGACAAATGGGGGGTGATAACTTGCCTGAGCACTCACAAGTCAGGGAATTCCCCTCTCCCACTTCAGAGGGGTGCAGCTACAAGACACATGTTTTTAAACAACTGATGCATGGCTCTCATGAAATACCATCGGAGCTGAAATATCATAGCTCATAACATGGTACTCTCCCAGCCAACAAAGAAAAACACAGGTCTTTAAACATCCTTCATTAGTTTTCAGAGGGTAAAGGAAAGAAACCCTGGAGTAGTCATGCTTATGAATCTTGATTTGTAAAGAGCCTGGATTAAGCAGGGTCAAAGAGGAGGGTTAAAAGAGAGAGATAAAGCAGATTTCTCACCTCAGGTGAGGCTGAGTAAGGGAGGAAGGAATCTACAGCACGTGCCTAAGCAGAACCTTAAAACTTATAGACCTTTTTGCTGTGTGTGTAACAAGGCTTTAACCAAGTTCTCTTCTTTAGATAAGATTCTGTGAACCACCTTCAAGCAAGTACCTTGCAATTTTTGAAGGCAGCTTAGAAATTTTTGGCGCTTAATTGTGAAGAAATTCTTTTAAAAATTCTCGGGGGCTAGAAGAACTCTGCTATTTTTGATTCTAAACAAAAAATCCACTTCCTTGCCTTTAAATGTGCAGGGACATGGGATCACTACTCCCACCAAACCAGGCATGATGGTAAATGACACAGAGGACAATGAGGAGAACAGCAGAGACACTTGACCTTTCCAGCAGCTGGAAATGAGGAAACTGCCACAGACTGGAATCTCCCTCCACTGCATTCCCTCTGTTTTCAAAGGGAGGGAAGAAGAGAGGCTGGAGGTCACCAATACATTTCCCACCTCCCTTTCTACAGGAAGGTGACTAGAGTACATTACACTTCATGATATTAGACTATTTTTGCTTGACAAAGTATGAAATTTAGAGAAAAGAGTGGTCTAATTAATTAAATACAACTAATCCCCTAATAATGCCACCACCAAAAATTATTTGTCTCTTGGCAAACACATTTTCCTATCCTGATAAAACTTATCAAAATAATGTGGATCTGTTTCTGTCTTCTTCTCTGTATGTGCAGTCAGGTAAATAAACACGCACCAAGGCATTGAGACAATCCACCTTGGTTATCCTTTTGAGTACTATTTTTGTTTTCCCTCCATCATTACTCATGTTCTTTCTGCAGCATACTGTCACTTGTAAGCACACGTCTGCAAAACCAAAAGAATTCTTTGTCTTCTTCATCCCCCTAACCATGTTTGATTTATCTTAGCACCAGCTATCAAACCTGAAATATAAACATTTTTTCCCTGACACAAGGAATTATCATAGAGTCATAGAATATCCTGAATTGAATGGGACCCACAAAGAATAATAGGATTTATAGCTGTTCTTGGTTGGGGGGAAAATAAAAATAAAATCACAGGATTCACTTCTTAGGTGACTATATCTCGTGGACGCAAAAATCACATGACCAAATCCCCCCCGCCCCCCAACTATTTAGTTTGCTGACACGTACTGTAAAGTGATTTATGTTTGATCATGCAATAGTCTAATGAATCAATCAAAATCAGCCTTTCAGTCCAGGCAGCGCAGAGCATAATAATCAAAATTACCAACAGAACCATTGCATTGATTTTTGTTAATCTAATCTCTCCCTTAGCACCAGCCCATCATTAGATCCTTACACCTCCCCAACTCCGGCCTGGCAGCAGTGACAGCTGGGGCTGGAGCTGTACTGACAGCCTTCTCATTAAATAAAGCCAGCCATTATCAAAGTACACCCATCAAAAAGTGTGACAACTGCCACTCCTGACTCAAGGATTGTATAACCATAATGCAACTCTCCTTCTAATACTGCCATAAAATAGTAAATAAGAGCTCTGCATAAAGCAGGGAGATACTTATTAACTTCACTTTTTGTACCACTTATTATACCATTGTTTTAATTGTGTTCATTTGTTATATCTCTGCTCTACAGAAAGCTGCTGGAGTGGTTTGTAAATCCCATTGTGTCAAAAGACAAACAACTGACTCAGCCTGCAGTGCAGGAATAGGCAACAGAAAATCACTTAATCCCCAGGTGGTTTAGTTCTACCCCACTGACTGTGATAAAGGTGTAGACACAGGAAAGCAGATTTAGTAAAAATATCAAAAGCAAGGCTCAAATCCCAGGTCCCAATTGGCCTCTTAGTGTTCCTCTGAAATTCAAGGGCTGGGATAAGAAGGCTGCTTCAAACAGTCAACAAGTATTTCCTTCCATATAAACCAGCCCTTTATTAGGCTAGGAAAATAGTGGCCACAGCATTACTCATAACAGGCTCCTGACCCTAAAGGACATAATAAAGTCAAAAAGTGTGCTCAGAGCTGCACCACTCTCTAATTAATGCTCTCATCCACAAGTAATACATGGAATTCTACATAACATTCTGTTATTCCAGAAAAGGAAAACAACGTTGCTCCAGTTTGCCTTCTGGAGGATCCTCTCTTTCATCATTATCAGGATTGTAAATAAATTAACTTCCTTATTTAGTGCCTAATGTTAAGTGATGTGAAAACTTCTACATGTCACTGAGTAAAATGGACAAGAAGAAAACTGAGCATCTTTCAAGGAACACAACTGAAGGGAAGTTCTTTAGCAAAAAGGGATTTTTAAATTTAAAAAACAAACCCAAAAACAAAACAAACAACCAAAACACAACAAATCCAACCAACCAAACAAAAAAACCCCAAGATTCAAACTACAACAAAAATGGTCAGTTCCACAAATTATTTGAGCTCTGGTTGCCTTGCATGAAAAATCTACTCTAGCTCTTCAGTCTTGTGTGCTCTATGCTGCATACATAATTAAAGCCTACCATTTTTTATTACAGAGAACAAGTGGCTAGATTTTTACCGGCAGTATAAAAATAACATGACATTTGCTTTGGAACGCTAGTAAAAATTTCGTGATCAAAAGCAAGGTGTTTTATGGAAGCTTCCTTTCTCTATCATTATCTGTCATTTTCAGTCAAAACACAGCTAATATTGGACATCTGGGAGAAAGGCTGCTTTTGCAGGCTTTGCTTCATGAGCAGAATATGGCAAATAACAGAATATTTTAAAGTTTTTCCCCTTTGTGGTCAGAAATAAAAAGCATAATAAATGTGTTAAAAAGGGCTAATGAGTCCCAAGCAGCAAGATCTTCATCTTTCAAAGACTTTTATGAACCATAATTATCTAATTGCTGTTAATTAGTTGAGTGGGATGAGGGAGTACTATGGGTGTAGGAGGGCATGCATTGTGCTGCACACTCGGAACTTATCCTGGCACCACTGGGTGTAATACACAACTTGTTCAGGAAAAACAACAATTTACATGAAAACTTTTTTGATTGAATTTGCAGTTTTCATCTGTGGTTTAAAGACTGTTGCTGATTCTTCATGCCCTGTGCGTGCTAAGATAGAAGAGTTGACTGGCTTCCTCCCATACCCATAAGATCTAATAGAATAAACATTTTTATATAGAATAAACATTTTTAATCTATTTTTTTACAAAAACACCTTCACTCTAAAAATTGCACACTGCAGCCCTGAAGTAACCCTGAAGCAAATAATTTTTTGCATCCTGAATCCCAGACACACAGCAAAGGGCTAACTCTAAGGCAATATGCCAAAATGGATTCTGTGAACCCTTCATGAAGGCTTAAAAAATTTGTTAAAATAGGAGTTTTGGCTCATGGTAGTGCCACTCTGTTTTTGTACATATGATTTTAATTATCCCTAGAACACTGCTAAATGGTCAACACCAGTCAGGATTGTGGTTTGCTGTCTCAAGGATTAACCCCTCTTCAAGCAGTTTAATGGGGTGAAATGATCAGAAAAGCACAGGTTAAGCACAATAATACAGTTTTTGATACTCAACTTTGTGCCAGAACACTTCTGCAGGTATCATTATTAAAATCTCATCTAAGCTCTATGCAACATGAAGAGCAAAATGATGTGCTTCACTAATTGCTACTCTGATCTAGCAGAACTTTGAAGGAGGGGCCATGTGGTGAAGAGGGCTGTGGAGAATCAAGCCTTTTTCTCCAGAAATGTAGAACAAAACAAACTCACAATCCTAGACAACTGCAATACCTGAACTAATATCTTGATCTTTGGTCAAATGCTTTCCTCTTCTGAGAAAACAGAATGTGAGTATTTTCAGATTTCTGATGCATTGTGAAAAGAAATGAAAGGGAAAACAAATGGGAGCACCAGTGTCTGGCACACATCATTACCTGCTCACCCGGGTGGGCAAGGCACAAACTGAGCCTAATAGCCCCCCTTTGTCTTCCAAAGCACAGCCCAGGGCCCTAAACACATTACTTACTGTCCAGAAATCAGTGTTTCATTAAACAGCCACTTTGCTTATTAACACCTACTGCAGTCACAGTTCTGTGGTGACAGTGCACACAGACAGCAGCATCACTGTCACTACGAGATTAACAGGCATGTCAGAGTTTGAAGAGCAGCCCAGATCTGTTGAATCAGGGAAGGATAGACACATCATTGCTGCCTGCTCCTCATATCTCAAGTAATTGAGCCAGTAAAGTGCTGTCCCTGAGAGGCTGGAAATGCACTGGCTCCTTTAGTAATGGGTGCCTCTGCCCAGTTAGCTAAATGCTGGCAAGGAGGAGCAGAAGTCTTTGCTAAAAAAAGATAGCAAGGTATGCTTTGGTGTGGAGGAGCTCTGTGAGGAGAGTGAGGCCTCTCACTGAGAGAAATGTGAAGGGTAATCTGAAAACAGAAGAAATATTGCTGTCTGCACTTACATCACACTTATATTTTGCAACCCACTGTAGTTGTGAAAATAGCCACTGCTTTTATTCTGTTTACTTTCCTAGAAAAACTGAGATTAAGTGCCCTTTGGAAGATCATTTCCACTTACACTGCTCTCACTATATTACTATTACTGCACTACTTCATGCTCTACATTTCAGACAAAATGCTATGCCCAAAATAGTTACTCTCATATTTTGTTCTGCAATATTTTTTGCCCAAAATTTCTGCTAGAGGCTGGCTGTGCTTCCAATGAAAGAAAAACTCCCATGTGCAACTGGAGCAGAGATGCTAAACAATGTGTTATGGGTCCAGAGCCTCAGCAGTGCTTATCAGAAGGTTGAGATTCAAATTGTGCATATCCTTCATAGCCTGGGCTTGATCAAACAACTCTGACTCTTCTGTGGCCAGGAGAGGCTATTCCAGGATCCACAAGAGCACACAGCCAGCTGTAACTTCTGTTTACCCAGCCTCAGCCTCTTTGAGTGTTGGAGTGGAGGAATGTCGAGTGATGACTTGGGGATTTTGCTCAGCAACATAATAAACTCCCATCGTTCCAATGTTGTTTAGAAACAGTAACAACAACTTCAAAAGTAGCTTAAATAGCACTTAAATTTGTGTTCTAAACTTTCACTGTCAGTCTCACACCAGCATTCTATAGTGAAGAGCACAGACATACAATTGAAAGCTGTACTAACTGTTCTACTTCCTCCATATCTTGTAAAAGCTTGGCCTGAATTTTTCAATAAATTGAACACTTGTTCTCATTCTGTGTACCAACCTAAACAAATCTGTGAGAATTTCATGATCTTTCTACTCTTTTCTTTGCCATCTCAATGTTGACACCAGATTTATCACAAGACTTTCTAACCATCCATGATTAATTTTGTAAGCAGCACTATAGGACGATCAACAACACATTCTCTTAATTTTACATCTGATCATCCAGCAAACATCATTTTCTCCTGAAGTGTTTTCCACAAAGAAATTTAGAAGTAGGAATTAATGTGGTCTTGAATTAATTTCCCTCATCAACCAGATGGTTTAATTACTGGAAATGAAGGAGCCAAGAAGGAAGAGTCCTTGTACCAAATTCAAAGGGCTGTAGAATGCAGCATCCCTTGTTTATTTCTCAGTCAAACTCAGAGTATTTAAACACGTGTGGAGAAATTTCACTTAAAATCACAACACTTTTTCTGCTCTCTTTCAAAGTGAAGCCTATTAAATCAAAAAGTCTTTTTAAAAATTAGTTCTTTTCTACAGTGTGAATACAATTGACTGTACAGACTTCTTCCAATGCAAGCTTTAGTTGGGAGAGCAATGATAAAAGATAATGTAAATATCACTCCAGTGCCCCTTTCCATCTGTGACTCACACTGTTATGTGCTTATGAGCTCCACATCTTGATAACCTGGGAAGCCTGCAGGTACTCTTCATATTTTATACATCTGAGGAGTCAAACTGTGGTTTTCTTTTTTTTTCTTTTCCCTATTTCTTCTTCTTTTTTATTTTTCTTTTTTTTTTTAAATTAAATAAGTCTTTAAATAAGCAAAGGTTTGATGTTCAAGTGTGAAATTAGGATTTTTGACATGTCTGTTGACAATATTCCAGCCCTTTGTGGTCCACTGAAATGCACCACAGCTGCACAATCTTTTCTGGGCAGCACTGCAAGACTACAATAATGCACGCTTACATAAAAGTGTGATAATAAAAATGTAAGTTAAAAATACTACCTGCAACTTTACCTTTTTCTTCTAGTGGGTTTGAAATCACAAATACATATTTGTTTTAATCTCTGTGACTTTCTGACACGTTAAAGCACAGGAAAAGGATCACAAGTCAACTCTGTTACTAAGGCACCGTCTGAATTTCAGTGAACAAATGAATCCTTCTCTACCTTGCCTTCTTGCTACTTCCTATTTTGGTCTTCTGGTCTGACCAGATCTTACCTGGACTATGTGGGAAGGGTGGCCCCCTGCCCAGTGGTTGCTGTGGTCTAACTGCTCTGACAATTGTGCTGTTGTCCCTTTTTGGAGTAAAGCAAAAACATTTTCAGTCTTAGTCTCTGTATCCCATTTTCTGGATGATGCACCTCAGTGTGCTGGGAGTTGTGATTAACATGTAGAGCTCGGAGACTCTTTACCAAAGGCAGCAGGGCAGAACACTGTTTTTCAAATTGCATTGCAGGGGGAAGCTCATTAGACCTGCAATAAAGCTACCTGATCATCAAAGGCAACAGCTCCCATTGGCTTCTGTGGATTGAGTTGTAGCCCTGAACAAGCACAATCTCATTTATTAAGTCCTTGTTCATGGCCTCATAGTATTTCTCTCTGGCTAGTGATTTTCTCTGGTTCTTCTTCTGATATGCTCTTTAGCAGAAACATTCTCACAGAGAGGAAATGTTTCATGATTCTGAGGTCATTTACATTTGGATTAATCTCCAAAAGCTCTGCTGAACCTTCCTGCACTAACAAAGTCGCCTACAACTTTCCCATTAAGAATTAGGTTACAGTACTATCCTTCCACTTTTGGGGTGTACCCTATTCAGAAATAGCAGACATGGCTTAAATCTTTCAGAGAGAAGTTCATCTGGACATTTCAAGGATAATATATTCAATGAAGTTAAATGTTTCCCCTCAGATATCCCTGGAGGAATGGGCTAAAAGCTCTATTGATATTCAGAAGATTGCTATTTCTCAGAACTAACATTGCTTTAACTGAGTGTGAAGATTCATCTACTGGGTGAAGAAACAGTGACATGGAAACCACCAAGAGAACAAGTTCAAAGTGTAGCAACCAGAATCACCAATTCCATCTGGAGGCTGGTCCCTGGTGTTGTGCTCCAGAGACTGATAGTGAGGCCAAATTAACATCTCCACTGGTGCTGTGGATGATGGGACAGGAAATACCCTCAGTAAATGTTCAGGAATCTACTCTGAGGAGTGACTGATGCAGACTGATGAGGTCTGATCTCAACAGACTAAAGAAATGAGCAGGAAGGAATATAATGGAGTTCAATGGAAAATGCAAAGCCCCACATCTGGGAAGGAATAACCCCAAGCAGAACTACAGGCTTGACATCAACTGTCCAGAAAGCAGCTTTGTAGAAAAAGACCTAGAGGTCCTGGTGGTCAGCAAGCTGAGCAGAGCCAGTGACTGACACACCTTTGTGACAGTGAAGGTTGAGACCGTCCAAGGCTGAATTAGGAAGAGCACTGCCAGCAGATCAAGGTGGGGGGATCCTTTCCCTCTACTCTGCCTTGGTGAGACACATCTGAGTGTGTGTCCTGTTCTGGCCTTCCCAGTGTGAGGCAGACAGGAGCATGTGCTGCAGGGAGCCAAATAAAAGAACACAAAGGTGATGGGATCAGAGCACCTGGCACATAAGGGATGGCTGACACTGCTGGATTGATCATCCTGGAGAAGAGAGGGCTCAGGGAAGATCTCACTCACATCTATAAGTACCCAGGAGAGCAAAGATGATGAAGTCAGACCCTTCTGAGAGCTATCCAATATCAGAAAGAGAAGTAATAGACATACAAAATTAAAAGACATGGCATTGAAACAGTATGAAAAAAAACACTTATTGACTGTGAGGGTGGTTACAGGATGGTGCAGATTTACCACAGAGGCTCTGGAGCTCCATCCTTGAGAATGTCCAACACCCAGATACTGAGCAATCTGCCCCAGCTGACCTTCCTTGAACACTAGGTTGTACTAAACCATCTCCAGAGGTTTCTGATCACCTCTTTTTGTAAGCCTGTGACACAATTTGTTTTGGTTTCCATCACACAATATTAATAAACACAGTAATTCCTTCTGTTGCAACAAATGTGCTTAATTTAAAAGATTAAAATTATTTATATTCTAATCTCTAAATCATAATTTTCTTTGCAAAACAGAAGAAACTGAAGATTAGAATGACTCCCCAAGTAAAGCCTATGTACTTCCACAAAGATGAAAGAATATTTGCTACTAAATTTTACTGCACCATGTCACTGCCTGGGTAAAGACAGAATGGATTTGCTATCTCTGAATGTTAAGGAACAAGGAGAAAAAAAACCCCAACAGCCAAAATTGTTTTTCTATTCCTTCTCTTTGTGTTTTTTCCTCTGAAAATGTTAATCCATATACTCGTTTTGTGTTCATAACTCCATCCCACTCTCTCTCCTCTAATCTTTTATTTGCTTTCTTTCCTGAAAAATCTTTGTTAGGACATACCTAGACTGATGGGCAAGAAGCAAATCAGGACACTTTATCTCTGAGCTCTGGCATTCACTTGAGTTAATTGAAATCTTTCAGGTCCAGCAAATCCACTTTTATTTCTCAAACTAGCTAGGAGAGAGTCACAAAAGCATCATTGCACAATAAAAAGAAAAGAGCTAAGTGTTATTTCTGACAGGATTTGGAGTGAACTTTTACAAAAAGAAAAAAATCTGTGAAGAAGTTTATAGTTGCCTCCAAATATGAATGCACCATACTCTTAGCCCAACAAATACTTACTGCTATTTTGTACAAATACATTGTCCTGGAGAGATGGAACGCTCCTTTATTATGCTGGGAAGGTGTAGCTAAACCTCACACCTTCCATGGCAATAGACAGTTATCACTACAGCAATATCCTTCTGTCACAAAGAAGCTTTCTACTGCCCTGCAAGATTCTCTGAATTAGCACTTATGACTCTGAATTAGTTTATCTCAATTAGTTTATCTCTTTATTAGCTTATCTCTAGTTTACAAAGGTTCTCACAGAACTTCAACCTTGGTGTATCATCTTTTTAGCAGAACAACTTCTAAGCTTTGGCTACTCTGGTCTACCTCCATTTGGAGACATGGAAATTGAGGATATCAACCACAAAAAGAGGTAGAAAATTGCCATGCTAAAATTCAAACTTTCACCTACTTATTTCAAATTTCTGCCTGACCAAACACTTCTGTAAAATAAACTGGAATCTTTGCTACAATAAAAATAAATAATTTTTAAAAAGTTAAAACATTAAGCTTTATCACATTATGAGATTCAGGTTGCTGAAACAATTAATAGCCAGTCAACCAGTAAACTATAACAAACCTTTGGCATGCAAGAGGCAATGGTTGCCTCTTTGAAGTAACTCAGAGCTCAGTAATTCACTATTCTTACCACACTACCCTCTCTCCCCTCCAGCAGAACAGCTTTTGGGTGCCTTCTCTTTTCTTCCATAGGGGAAGGAAAAGGATTTTCTCCTTTGCTTGGAGAACTGTGTCAATGAAATTGTACTTTTTAGCTCAACTTTCAGGTTTCTACCAAGCAAATGAAACTGAGCTTCCCATTGAACAAGTGGACAGAGAGAAAGATACTAACAATTTTACTGCAGTTAACTAAAGACAAACAAGTGAGATTTAACCTGTTCTTATCTATGGCAATGAGCGGCATTCAATAATTTTTTCCCCTACTAAGTAGTGCTGTTGTAATAAGTCTTGGACTTCTGCACTTATGGCTTTTTCAACCACTGACTTTCTTCTAATCACTTTGCTACCAACTATTAAAATTTTGAGAGTCATAATGTCTGAAAGTTTCTGTCCTAGGGTTCTTACACTTGTATAAGCCCTAGGTTTCTTTCTCTAAAAAGTGGAAATTTAGTTGCAGAGAGAACTCTGAAAAAATAACTTGAAAAAAATCTAAAAGAATAATTAGAAAAATGTGTCACAAGGGAGTTGCTTTAAAATCACTATTTTTAAGCAAGTCTCAGCATTTTGAATGTCTGGCTTTAACAATATTGCTTAGCTGCACAGCATAAGAAAATTGTATTTCTGTAGGACCAACTCAATAGTTCATGTTTCAACACATCTTAATAATTAACTAGCACAGTTTGGGAACAGAGGTCAGCCAGGCTTCTCATTCCTTTTGAGCAAAAATAACATATCCGAGGTTGTGATATGCCTAATATAAAAATAAAGTCTTGTCCCTATGCAGTAATTATTTCAGCAAGTTTTTGGCTGAAGCAGCAAGAATCTGTGTGACCGCTGAACACGCACACCCACCCGTTTAAGAGTGCAGAATTCCCTCTGTGCCCGCCCTTTCGGGCACACGAAGGAAGGGACAGCTCCGGCCCCGGCTGCGGCTCTGGGCGCTGTTCGTGGTGCTGAAAGAGACTCCGGGGCACGGGCATCGGCCCGAGCTGCACCTGCGACTGTAAATTGCACTTGCAGGTTGCATTTGAATGACATCAAACAGACTTTTAAACACATTTGCTCAGGAGACACTGCTTTAAAAATAACTGTTCCACGACACAAGTGTGCAGATCTAAAACTAACGGATGTATATTCATGGATCACCCTTGGATGACTCCATGCTATTGCAACTTTTTGTTCTGATGAATAGACACAGGGCTTTTTTTCTTGTAGATGACTGGCTGAATAATGTGACTAACTGAACACATACAAGTGCTATCAGGATTGTGGACTTTCTGCACACCTAAGAACCAAGTGACAGTTTTCTGACACCACTGATGGTATTTAAGTTCACTTCCTGCAATTTTTGTAAATGCAGAGCACCAATCAGCTTGCTGAATGAAGGGTTCTGGTTTCTGAGCCTTTTCAGTATGAAAATTCTTTTATTTCGTGCAAGAAAAAAAATTGCAAAAGATGTGTACTTTTTTTTTGTTGGTTTTTTAAAAACCCTTGATGTTGTGTTCTTTTTTGTTAAGAAAACTGTTAAGCAAACCAGAACGATGCAAGAGTTCAGAATCTTAGGAAGACTATCATGAACAGAGACTCAAAAATTTCTGCAAAATTGCATACCTAACAATAAAAAAGCTGATACAAATATTTTCTTAAAAGGAGATTTTCCTTTTGATAGCCAGTAGCCATAAACATCCAGCATAGCTACAGATAAAGGTGTATTTTGGTTTCACAGCTCTAAAACTTAGAAATACAAATATCAGAATTTTATATGATCCCTGGGGAGAGAAAGCTCTTTAAAAACCACTCCCTCTGAGCATTCTGTCTATTGCTCTACCTGCCCCAATATTCACTAAGCTTCAAATGAAATAGCATTTCTGTTTACAGAGGGGGCCTCTTATTAAATTCCTTCTTGTCAGAGCATCTTTGTGAGAAGATGGAATCAGAAGCCCAGTGGGAAGTCACTGACTTCCACAGGTGTTTTTACTACCTGTTTTGACTTTGTTTTTTTCAAGCACAGAATTCAAAATTGAGTTCTTCCCTGTGTTGCACCATGCCCTAGGCAGATGAGGTCTGTCTGTCAGACTCCAAGACATCCTCTATCAGCAGGCATATTTGAGCTGACAAAAGGGTCAAGGCTCATGGGCAGAGTGCTGCTCACTGAGGGACTGTGGCTTGGAATTTGCAGGCACACTTAAGGGAAAGTTCTGGTGTCAAAGTCTTGTATTGCTGTCCCTGTGGGAAATAGGCCAAACTAATGAGGAAAAATATTGAAAGATATTCCATTCTCCAGGCTCTCCTAGGCATCCAGTTTTCTCTATTTCAGCTTATTAGTCTTCATTCTGTGTCTCCTGCAGCAGCCTTTGTCAGCACATGAATAATTAATGTTAATAGACTCATCAACTTCAGGGCATAGTGCAAGACTCATTGAGCAAATGTTGGTTGGGCTTGTCCTGCCTCACTCATAAGAGATCCCACAGAAGAAAAGATGTGTTCTCCTTCTTTGGTGTTCCTTGAATAGGCAAATATACCAATAAGAATTACATGTAGTATTTCCTGCTACATAGATGTAGTCAGATTTTCTAATAAATGAGAACATTCAGTGAATATCTAACACAACCCTGTTGGAAAAAAAGCTGGTTTTACTTTAATCTCTTTAAATCCAGCCACAAGATTATTTTTGTTGTTTTAGCATCACATGGTCTTATAATATCATGGTTACATTGTGTTACCTGGGATTACTTCATAAATTTTAAATGAAAAAATAAAAAAAGGCAGTGGAACTGATTCAGTCACAAACTGTTTCCCACACACTCCTCAAATGAGTTTGTCCAGTGGAGGTGTCAGCACAAAACAGATGAGCAAGGAGAACCTAAGAGATCTGTTATGGCTCACTACTCCTGCAAGTAGTGATATAGCCTCTCACTATTGCCCTGTATTTTCCCTATTTATAATCCCTTCTCAAATCCATAATGGGAAATTGGAATTACAATGAGTCTTCCCTTTTTGGCTGTGACTATAAATGGGGCATGGATAAAGTAAGCACCAAATCCTACCTGTGATAAATAGATTGCCAAGTTAGGTTGCAAGAAGCAAATACTACAAATAAGAGGTTCAGTGAGATGCATCTGGTTTCTAAATCAGCATGCTTTCTTTCAGGGTGGAATACAATTGTGGTGAGCAGGAACACCTGAGGTTCCTTTTAAGATACATTTTATGAAAATGTGAGAAAATGTTGAATATCACTACAGTGGAATAAAATGCCATCCCGTTAACCAAACCACTGCAAATTATGCCCATTTATGTCATTAGAAAAAAAAAAGGACAAAGAAAACGTCAAAATAGACCATCAGGGGTTTCAAAGAGTCGGACTCACATAAAATAACCCCTCAAAAGAAATCTCTTTTTAAAGCTGCCAAGAAACAGTAAAGCCATTCTTGACCACAGTAAGAATGCACAGATAATAAATTGCCCAAGTCTCCAGAACCTGAAAATGCAAGTAAATTAATTTTAAAAACACAGATGTTTTAGAAAAAACAAATATAATATGAATCTATTTATGAAATGTATTTAATATTGTATTATCATTTTTTAATTTTAGCATAAGCAAACCAACATGACCTCTAGGTGTTAGAACCCCAGTAGAAATGTTTCCCCAGTAGAAAAAAATGTGTTTTAAAAGCAATCTATATTACTGGCAGTGCTTTTGAAGTATAAGTACATTTTTCACTGTTGAGTGGGTCAAGAAAATCTCTGGTGCTTATTTGAATTTAGTCTAAACTCAGAGAAAAATACCAAAACGATCTGATCAGATGGCTATTGGCTGTAGTAAAAAGAAGGAAATTCAGCAGAACTGGAGAAAGCAGCACATTAGGACTGTTTTTATAGTAAACTAGAGCATACCTTGCAGTAAGACACACAACCATCAGTCTGGGCATGTGCTTCCATCTGCTCCTGAGCTTTAGACCTTAGTCAAGGTCTTTGTTGGAATGTTGTGAACATTCAGGCAGGGGAAGAAGGAGACAGAGCCAGCCAGCTTCTGGGCAGCATGGCTGTGTGAAACAGCCTCATGCTGGCTGCAACAGCTCCCAGAGGTGTTTGGCTCCTGTCAGTGTCCCCTGAACAGGACAACAACCCAAGCTCCCACTTCCCAAGTGCTACAATTCACTTATTGACAGTCTGCTGTCCAACCTTGACAAGTGTTTTGCTGGTTTGAATTGCTTCTTTCCTCCATCCCAGTACATAAATAAAAAACAGTCCATTGTATAGCTCTCCACACATTTTGGTAACTTGCTTTTCTGGTATGTTTTAATTGACTAAACTTGAGTTGACTTAAAAGTACAAAAAAAACCCGAGAGGCAGACCAGCAAATATATTGAAATTCACTTTGCCTGCTTAGTATATAATGAACGATGACAGCACTGGCTTTAAGGAGATAATTATTTTCATAGTCCATAAGAGTGAATATTTACTGGAGACACTTAGAAGAATTTCTTTGCATGAGTGAACTAATAAATTTTAATGAAGACAAGTGCGATATTTGGGGTTATACAATTAAAAGCAAACATATAACATATTTAGCAAATTGAAAACTTACTAGCTGCATGTATAAAATACACATTTGTTTTAGCAGTATTTTGTAATTTTTAAAAACTATGCACTCACATCTACTTTTAATTAAAGTTCTAAACTTTTTTTCTATGCTTAATACCAGTACCCATAGGACCCAAAAATGTAGATACTACAAATATGAAGCAATTTATTAAATAGCCTAAATAAATTGCAATTTAGAAATTAACTCAAGCCTTGTCCAGAAAAAAACTTTAACACAAAACCAAACCCCAACCATTCACAATCCAATATCCCATTAAACAAAAGGCAACATTGAAAGTTAAAATAGAAGAACTTCAAAGCAGGGAGGCAAGAGGAATGGTGGCTTGTGGACTGGGCCATGAAAATAAAGTGGTTGTTTAATATTTTAAATGTAACAACTAAAATCTGTGGTCATACATTCAGCTGCTTGCATCTGGTTGTAGGAGATATGAGATCTTTATTTCTTGTTGCTACTTATGACACCCACTGCACTGTGATCTAGTGAACTCTGCCAGTCTCACACAGTGACTTTGAAAATGTCTAAGCAAACAGATGACTCTCCACTCTGACTCCTAGAACAATATGTTTGCTTTAACACTCCTGCAAACACACAGGCCCTGAAAACTAATAAAATGAGTCTTAAAAAGGTCTTAAAACAGAGAACATTGGCACCACACTGGTCCTGCAGCTTCCCTTGTGTTTCCCCACAGCAGCCAAGTACAGGGTATAATACCCATCTTCACTACACAGATGGTTTCTGCAGCCCAGCAGACCCTTTGCCAGCCCAAAGCTGCCCCACAAACTGCAGTCATTTCCCTTTCATTTCCTGGCATTACAAAGTAAGTGCAAGACTGTCAAGAGTTCCCCTCTAAAAAGAGGATTTTCCTCTGAAATCCTATTTATTTAGATAAGCAGTAAAAGCGACATGGCAGCAGAAAGAGAAGAAAAATGATGCTAATTGGGAAAGTGGAAAAACTGCCACACTGAGAACTAGGACTTCATTATCCCAGAGCACTTCTTGGGTGTCAAAAGATACTGTGCAGTATTCAAACACAACATGGTGACAGTCCAGGCAGGTCTGGGAGAAAGGCAGAGGAACAGCCAAGGAGGGAATAGCACAGTTAGACAAATCCAGAGCAGATGGATAACACAAGCAGCAAAAGGAAGATATAGAAAGAAAATGCCAGACATAGAAAGAAAATACTCTATCATCCTAATACTTTACAAGTGCAAACCTCTTGTCTGTGCCCTGTCAGAACACTTACAGCATTCCAGTACAAATTTGCTAAAACACTGTTGTAAGTGTTGCCACTTCTCCCCCATATTAAACTGTCTCATGCTACCTACTTCTGCAAGCCCACATATACCTGCTCCAGTCTGGAAGAGATATAGCTATCTCAGGAGAAATCTCTAGTTTAATTTAATTCAGCAAGGTTATCAATAATTCTAAAGTCCTCTGTGGTAATTTTGCATAGAATTGAAAGTGATTCCATGTCAGGCATGTGGGGTTTTAAGCAGTTTGCCTGAAAGCATTCAATATTTCCTCATGAAAAGTCAGTCAAGCTATGTTGATTTTGGGCTTGTACTTTGTGCCATGTAATGAGCAAAATGCTTCAAACCCCATGTAACAGCATGGCTGTTGTGGGTTATTCATTGTGATATTTTTCATAAACCACCAATTGTGTCTGCCCAGATAATGCTAAGCCCCGTATGCTCTTTTTTGGCAAGCCAACTGCATTCAACCTACCAGATTAATGACACTTATAAATAAATAAAAGCCTACAATTTACTGTTAATAGAAGACCAGCTGGCATCCTACAGCGGAGCTGAAGGTGCAGCATGCACTGACAGAGATTGGTGAGAGGTTGCTGACTCATTTTTCATTTATTTTATGGGTGTTTTTCAGCACAAGGAGCTTCTAAGCTATGATGCAGCTATCTCTGGCCAAGTTCTATCTCGACCTCATAACAGAAATCAGTAATTAAAGTTTAATATGCAGCATTGAGACTGTCTGCATCTCTCAAGGGGCCACTAGAAGGAAATTAGCAAAGAACGATGCAAGTTCGTAGAAAGATTTGATAGCCAATTTTAAATTCATCTGCTTTGATTGGAAAATGGAAAATGCACCTCTGGGGCACCAGTTGTGTCCTTCCTGCAAGTTTCATGTCTAAATAAACACAGCACATGGCAAACTTTGAACCAGCCCCATGTAAAGCCCTGCAATTGCCATGGGTTTGTGCTGCAGAAGCTCCCTAATCTATCCTGATAACCCAAACTCCCCCAGCTTAAAGCACTGTCACGCAGAGCCGGGCGGAAGGAGAGCAGACAGACAACTGAAATTAGATGCTGATGAGATGCCAAGAGAAGATTGCTTCTAATGCTGTGCCACACCAGCAACTGAATAAGATGAAGCCTTTTTAGCTGGAACAAGAATCAGCTTGTAGCACCTTTGGTTGTTTGTGCAAGAGAAAGGGTTTTTTGAAAGGTTATTCAAAAGGTTCAAGTGTTTTGAAAGGTTGTGGGCTTCTAGAAAGCTCATAAGTTTGAAGAATACTTTACCACTCTGAGTTCTCACTCAGTTCAAGTGAAAGCAGTTCCTTACCTGCCTTATTTATGCTTTGTACTCCCACCAAGCCCTCCTTCTTTATGCAAACCAAGCCATGCCAGCAAATTCTCTCTGTGCCCAAGATGACTTCTTCCCACATTTTGCAGGGCTCTCATTTTGCAGAGAGTAATAAAAGGGAATTATTTCTACATCCTGGATTATAGAATAGGTACTTCAAGATGTATTTCACAGAAGATTTTCTGGCCTGGTTAGCAAAAGAACAGAAAGGCTTGTTTAGCCTGCTCTACACTTCCATTTCTTTAGATCAGCCTCTATTACAACTCTGCTGTGCATGGCTGCAAGTGGCCATTTCCTAGCAAAAGCCTCCTATGTATAATTTCAAAATCAGCTTTTTGGTATGACATCAAAGGGAGGCAGCACAGGATCTTTAGGCTGGAAACTTTCACTGAATTTTCTTCTCTGCAAGGAGAAGGTTTACATATAAGATTTCTGTTCCTGCTTCCCTGTATTTCAAGAAAGAAAGAAATCCAGCTATATTGATTTCAAGCATGCTGCAATGATATTTGGAATATGGAGCAAAAAGCTGCACTAAAAGAGTCCAAGACAGATTTAAGACACGGGACTGATGTGCAATGTCCAGCAGGCATTGCTCTCTCCTGAATCAGCTTATGGGAAAGAAACTTTCCTGCTGCTGCCCAGAGCAGTAGTTGAAGGACTGCCTGGTTTGGAAAGGAGCTTGTACTTGTTGAGATGCAGATCCCTGGCTATGAGAAAACAATTGCTAGCTTGAGTCAAGTAGCTCAAATAAAGAAGTGTCAGGTATCAGCTGCTAATCTGGGCAAATCAATGTCATTTTGATGAGTGCAACAGGAATTTGAAGAAAAATTGCCACGTTCACGAATTCACTTTTCTTTTGAAAGTCCCCATGTGTACAAGCTTATGTAAGCTTAATTGAAGCCAACAAAGTGCAACTTTTAAAAAACAATTTAAGTGCCTTTTATAGGTGTCTAATTAATGATTATAGTCACCAGGGCAAGTTGTCCAAAAAAAAAAAGTGAAAGACAGAGAGGCTTATGCCTTTTTTTAGAGTTATGAAAAACAAGTAGAGAGAACAACCCAGAGAGAAAGTTTTATTTTTTATTTGACACATGAAACTTCAATTGAATATAGCAGTTTGGACTCTAATAGAGTCACTAATTTTCATTTCAAATATTAAAGGCTTATGGCAACATTACTTCTCTGGGATGTTTAATCTTAATAGAGGAACAAGATTTTTTTTTTTTTTTTTTTTTTTTTTTTTTTTTTTTAAATAAGGATAAAAGCATGCTGATTTTCTTTTCCTTGTTCTGGAAAATGTTTCCCTTTTTCCAAAGTAGTCTGTCTGTAATACAGTTTGATACAAAGGAAGGAAGAGAGGAACAGGACAAATTCAAAGACAGAGGACTTTTCTCTGGTGAAGGACTCCTGTAAAAAGTGTCTGAACTTCAACAGAGTTTAAAAGAAGTAATTTTCTTGCAAACCCATGGCTTATTTTGATGAAGAAGGTGCTGCCTACCAGAAGCAAAGTGCAAGGAATGCATCACACTGATCTGATTCCATTTGTCTAATCAAGTTAGCCCATGTGAAACTAATCAGTGAAACTCAAGTGCTCCTAGTGCTTGCTCAAGGAAAAGTCTTCCCCTACAGTGCCAGGCTGCAGGATTGTCCAGAGGCCCTAAGAATCCTCATCAACATCCTTAAAGCATCAACAGCCATGATGGCAGCTGTAAATAACAACCACATGAAGAGTTCCAAAAAACAAGCTTAGCTTATCTTCTGTCCAGACCTTCATATCTCCCCGTCTCACTGGTGGGGTTTTATTAATTTTTACAGCATAGAAAAAGTCTTCCAGCTATACAAATGTCTTACACAAAAAAATCACAAAAGGAAATTGTGATTTCTTTTTCCCCTTGGACCTTCACTTGACAGGAACATATTTAGGACACCTCTCACATTCTCTACCTTCTCTCTTATATCTGCATAATAATTTTTAATCTGACTCTCTGTTAACCCGACATAACAAAAAGTTTGCATAACATTGCTCTTTCCTTTCATTGTCTAAATGCTCTAGCAATGATAGCATGATGCATTGCTAAGCCCTAATGTGTTTGCAAGCTGACAGAGCTAAGTGGCACCTTGAGAGGGATGGCAAACTTCACCAAACCTGCTTGGGTACCCAGTGGTCTGACCATGGTCTGGCATTTGTCCTGCTTGCAGCTGGCAGACACATTTCATAGTTTTCTGTCTAAATATTTGGATCTCTCAGATGAATTTTTCTTCCCCCTCCCCACCAGCTTAACACAATATTTTGAACAGATGATGCACCAGAAATTATGCATGTTTGCTTCTTATAAATAATTTTGTTTAAAAATATTAGTCTCATTGCTCTGAGAACCCAGCTAATCATTACACAGATTTATTTACACTGTGAGCCTTCAAGCTACTGTAATTGTCTCATCCTCCACATTTGTATCAGGGCACCACTGAAGGCAATAAAAGAGCATGCAATAAGTGTCTTTTGCGTAACTTTTTTTTAAACTTGTATTGTCAAAATATTACAGTGTCTATGAGGGGGTAATTTTGTTGCTACCTGATTCAAGGACGACTTTATAAAGGTGAAAATCTCCACATCCAGAAGAGTTCCCCAAAAGTGCAGACACACTATTTAAACAGCAACATTATAATGATCCAAAGCTTGCCATTTCATATTTTTACTTAATGTTTGTCGATATAAGCTAGTAAAGATTAGTGTAAAGTTGTTTTGTAATGAGCAAGAGCACCCTTTGTGTTTATAGCTGATCAATAACAACTTGAGATGAGAACTGTGATGCTAAAACTGTCTTATTTCCTGCTAATTTAATGGGAACAAGGAGGGGCTGTACCACTGAACAAATAAGCTTAATGCCATTATTAATAGTGTTTGAAATCGAACCCTGAAAGTTTGTCCTGAAATCTTGCTTAAGTAAAGCTGAAGTTACAACATAAAGTCACCTGAAGCTGACATAAGCACATACAGATTAAAAAGCAATTTTTTTAAAACTGAGCACAAATGGAATTTCATAGTGGTTGCTTTGTCGTGTTTTTAGACTCTCATAGCAAGAAGCTCTCCATGTGTCCACCAGTAGCTGAAGACACAGAGAACCAAATTCTCTGCCATTTACAGCACTACATGCATCAGGCCACACTAATCTGGTTATGACAATGCAGAGCCATCAGCAAGCAAGATCATACAAGAGACCCAACTCACTGCCACGGATATCATGGACAGTTCTGGTGCAGCATCATTACGCTGCTGCCCAATTGCTTCCCCCTGCAGCGACCTGCGGGTCCTTCTAGAAAAGCAACCAGCCCTGCTGCTACAGGAGACTGCTGAATTCTGCACAGAGCTCAAAGTCAGGTTCACTGCCTAATAAAACAAGCAGCTTAGTCTCAGAGCATGCAAAAGCCTTTTCTGCACCAACAGGGAAATAAAGCCTTTGCAAGCCTCCTGCTGCCGGGCACCATTTTGCGGAGATGGCAACATCTGAGGCGTTGGAATAGCGAGGGCCTGGCAGAAGGGCTGACAATGAGCCACCATACTGTGGGTGTCAGGAGCCTCACGTCAGCAAAACAGCATTCACCAGCTGGAGGCCCACAAGTGCCAGTTTTAATTATAAACTTTATTTTCAAATAGAGCTCACAGTTTGTTCAGGGTACACTTCATGCCATCAGAGCATTTGAGCACTGCACCAGCCAAATTGGTGGCTTGCTATGTTCTTAGATAAAGAACTGTAGACCTAAAATACTTGTGTTCATTCAGAGGAACAATAATCTTTTGCAGTCAGTTTGTCAAGGATTGTGTTATCCAAATGTACCAGTAAAATACCTAATGATTTCAGTACACAGAACTATTACCCTCTGCTCTACTTTCCCCTTTAGACTCATGATTATTCCCTCTATATTTTTATTTCCTACAAAGTCAATGTTCTTAATTCTACAAATTTAGTACATGTACATTCACCTAAATGTTGATTTAAATGTTTGTTTTGTGTTTGCCAAGGAGATTGTTGCTCAGTTTTACATACCTTGATTCCATTGTACTCATGCCACAACTCAGGAGGCAGAAAATATGCACATGAAAAGAACTGGTCAGTCAGTTTGTGATTTCACCTGTGCTTTCCAATGTTCATTTGGCACAAATGTAACATCTCACTGCTGCTCTAGACTTCATTCTTCATTCTTCTGTTTTATAACCGTCCCTCTTTTCCCTACCATTGCTGTAGTACATTTAATTACGGATTCCATTCTAAACTTTCTGTATTAACATTAGGAACATCTTAAAATGTTCCTTTCTTCATAGACTTACACAGTGCTTTATATGTATATATACCTAGATATGCATACATACATAACATTCATACATTCTTTCAAATAATCTTGGTATCATGGTAATAGAACTTTAGAAACAATAAATATAAGTTTTAAAGGTATAATTTTTCCAGTGTATTCCAAATAATTGTGACCCACCAGAAAAATATCAGCCCAATTTTTGTCGTCACAAATGATATCCATTCCTCCTTGCTACTCTAATCTAGTTTGAAACAGGTTTCAGGTAAGGAATTCTACTAACAAAAGCTGCTTCATAATACTTTTAGAAACTAGAATATGATGTAAAAAATGTTGCACCTGGTTTATTCCATAAGCTGAAAAATGATGCAGTGTTGATTGCCTATGGTGAACAGATCTCATGCATTAATTAACTGCTTCTTAAACTGTCCATTTAGATTAATGGAGAAAATTCTACTAGAGATGAAAACTGTCTCACTACAAAATAAAGCATCTGAGTGACAGACTGGTAATCTGCATTAAAAAAAAATGGAGGAGATATGAATGAAAGGACAGAGACATATCAGATATATGCTGTCAAAAATCTCTTCTAGAACTTGCTTCACTTAATTCCTTTATACCACACTGACAGGGATGATGTATCATTTAGTACTTTAAAAGATTCTCCAGTAAGCCAGAAAAGTGATGAGCAGCTCTTGTGACCCTGGCACCCAGAATAATTATGATTATCTGCACTATTTAGCCTGAAAGGAAACGGACAGTGTTCACGGTCTGTTAGCTCAGCTATGATGTTTGATAATCTATACACACAAGTCATTGGAGGTCACTCAACCTTAGAGTACTTCAAGCAGACTTAGTTAGCCTTCACTGAATGGTGAAGTGCAAGTGCCCCATTTCTATTGCTATGACACTACTGAAAGACTGGAACTGCTGAAGGATGAAAATAATTTCACTTTATGTCTGCTATGTAGAAAAATTTGAATACACTCAGTTGTTTGGCTGGACTGTAAATATGAAAAGCCTACTAGCATGTCAAGAGAAGTGAAAACCAAGCAGATGGAAAATGAAGCTGAAGAAAATTAAGCTGATTCTGGGCAACTAGTTAGAAGTGTTACCAGAATATTCTTCACCCAAACACAGACAAAATCCCCGACTGTAAAAGCATTCTTTAGCTACAAGTTAGCCCGAACTGAATAACAAAAGCATAACAATGGTTCTGTATATTTGTTTTCCAAAAAATAAACACAAAAGTAGCTGCTTGGTTGCATGATTAATGTTTTTATATTAAATTGAAGTCACATTGGAATTTTACCGACTTACTAGAATTTGAAGAGGGGTTATTAAAAGCAACTGTAATATAAAAAAATGGACCATCAAACTACTAGCTTTTCCTTAAAAATAAAATAATTTAAATTTTAGAAACAAGGAGGGTTACTGAATGCATGGATATTTGGCCTCAAGGGAGCAGCCATAGCATCACATAGGACAAAAAAAAAAAAAAGTATGTCAAAAGATGTCTTTTCCAATGAGAGAGAGCTATTTAATAGGTCTATGTTCACTGAAAACCATGCTGCGTTTTCTAGCCACTTTGGGGAGCAGATCCACTTGATCTTTCAGAGATAATGCCTTTTTCACTGTTTCATGCATACAGAAAGCATCAGATGGAGTGGGCACAAGAATATTTTTCCAAGACTAATTTTACATTCTAGATTTGAAAAAATACAATTCAGAACAAAAGTTAAAAGATTACATATAGGTATCCAGCTGCTACAGAAAGTTTTCCAACTTTTCCAGAGATCAATATTCTCACACTGATACAAAATTAAGAGTGTGGAGATTTGGCCCTCAGTATTGATTCAAGACATCTCTATGACTTGATTGTAAGAGTAAAATCTTCCCAATGTATACTCTCTTTACAAGTGCATTATAACCCTTTAGGACAGTGTATTCTGTGATAGTCTTCACTGTTGCAAATTCTACTTCTGTGGCAAAAAAAACCCCTTCAAATCAAACAACCAAAGCCCCAAAACCAGAGTAGTAAAGCTGCAGACTGTGTGTGATGCTGTGACACCTCCCTGACTCCCTTGGTTACTTTTGTGATGCTGCAATTTCCTATTTTATTTCTTCTTTATTTATTTCTTTTTGGATTTCTTCTTCTTCACAATTCATCTTTACTATGTGCAATTTTTTTTACCCTCACAAGCTGTGTGAACCAAGGCTGAGAGGAGAACAAGGCTCTTTGTACCCCTCATGGGTCATCTCTCACTGCTTTGCTTACCGAGAGCTAACTACAGAGCCCAAGCCAGGGACAGCAAAAATTTCACAAAAACTCATTCTGGGTAAGCTGGAAATGCCTCTATAAACAGTCTGAAGATGATTTTCCTTCTCCCCAAAACTTAAAACCACCAGCAGTTTGATATTTGTCTGTTTTATGTTTCCTCCTCACCACCCTTCATATGTTATGTTTATAAGAATCTTTTGTCTTAGCACAAAAGCCTGAGCTAACTTTTTTTTTCTAAATTTCCTTCCTGAAATAACCTCATTCTCAATATTTGTTGTAAAATTATTACTTATAAATAACCAAACTAAACACACACACAATTCTGCTGAAGCTTTATGGTGGCAAGATAGTGTATTTAAATCAGAGGCTGAAAAAAGATCAATACACAATTATTTTTAAATACATCTATGTTATTCTGTTTTTCTTTAGATTTCTCTATTAATCTTGAATTAATTTTCTTTTTGCAATAGTTATAATGCCATTATTGGGTTTTGTATCTAAAATACTTTAAAATAGAAAGAGCATCAAGTATTTTAATATATTATAAGGGAATCTATATCCAGGTAACAGATCAAAGCTGTATATTTCATTTTTACAACCAAATAAAATTGCATATTCCTTAGTTTAGCACAAATAATTCATGCTGTGGCAAAGAATGGTATAAAGAGCTGTCAGATAAGGATGCAGGTATTCCTTTTTTTGTTCTATTTAAAGCAGTACATTTTCTGTTCTAGCAACTACCTGTGATCACTAAGGAAAATATTAATACCTCAACATTTATCCCACAGTGGCCATGCTCACTGTGCCTGCATTTCTATTAATGAAAACCTTTTCACTGAGCTCAACATCAGTAGTAGAGCCTGCTTTTCCAAGTTCCAGCCTAGATACATACCCAGGACTACTTCCCAGTCAACAACCCCAGAATAGTGTTGGAAAAAGAGGTTATGCACCTTCATCTAGCTCTCCTTTTCATCACACAAGCCAGCTTGTTGTTTTTGTTTGATTTTTTTTTCCCCCATGGTAGAATAAAGAAGGAAAAGGTTTGCCAGCAACTACTTTTCAAGAATTGGTCTCTTCTCACTACTGGCCATAATACAGCTCCAGTGTTTAGTGAATAGCTCATGAACATACTGAGTTTTCTTATATTGGGGTTTTTCTTGATTTTGAAGGGTTTCTAACCTGGCACAGAAATTTGATTGTTTCACCCCAAGTTTCAGTGATTGCAAACTGAGAATTTAAACAGGCTTTTAGCCCTTGAGCGCATTACATTCTCCCTAAACTTAGAATGAAGAAAGTATGACAAAAGTAATTTCAAGTATTTCAGTCCTTAGATAAAGCTTCTTTCCCCTCAGTCTTCCTCATTAACTCTCTCCCATAAAGTTTATTTAAGTCAAGGAATGATCAAAAGTCAAATGTAAGATATTAAAAACTAAAGTGCACCTCAATACAAAGACGATTCAACTACCCTTGTACTGATCAAAATTCAAATCAGGCTGAGATTCAAGCAGTGTCACTTTCTCATTCTTACCTTCCTCTCACATTATATTACCCTGGTTCATCAAGCACCCCTCCCACTTTTCAGTGGTGTAGACAAAAATTGTTATTTCTCATAGGTCTTAGAAGCTCCCTCTATGGTACCAGGAAGCAGAGCCGGCTAACAGCAAGCTTGCTCAGCATCTTTCTCTTCTACTACCCTCAAAAGATCAGTAAAAGGGTGCAGAAAGAAGTTATGGCAGCCAGAGAAAATAGGGTGATGTTTATCATTCAAGGGAGCAGGAGACAATTTTGCTTAATCATAGCTTTGTTTAAGTAGCATCAAACTCTTCATGCAATGCTATAAACCTCTAATTGCTGCATTGCCTCACTTTCCAAGGAAACTTCAGCTTGAGTATCACCAACAACTCCAGTTGTTGACAAAGAAATGAGAGTAATTAGGAACATAAAGTTAACTATGAGGGGGAAAAGTAAATCAGAAATTGAGTCACTGCCGATGCTAATAGAGCTGTTGGCAGTAGAGACGAAAAACCCCAGAGTCTAACCCAAAGAAAACAGCTCAGAGCTGTAAGGCTTTGGTGCAGCAGATACTATGAAAGAATTCAGATTCATGGAGAGAACTTGATCTACAATCACAAATGGATAAGGTCTATGGGCACAATGGAGGACAAAGCTACTGGACAAAACATGGACATCTTTAGTTCAGGTTCCAGGCCATTCAGTCATCCATTCTATAGAGTATAATTTTTTATGATTTAGGGTATGTTTTTTCTTGTTACTGTGATGGTCTAATTGAGGCAGATTTTTTAAAATAAAAATCAGATAACATATTATAATCTAAGGAATAACCCAAGCAGCTTTTGGACACAAGCCTTCCTAACTTCCTACATAATCAATCATAATTCTAAAACATATGACCCTCCAAGCAAAAAGCGTCAATACTCTTCTTCAAGAGTGACAAAACTGGCAAAAAAGCAGCTTTTGATATATTTGCTATTTCACCCACATAAGAGCAAATCTCAGTTTATTTCTATCTTACTGCTGATGTCCTTGTCAGCTGTTACTGGTCATTAGCATCTTAGCTCATTCAAATAACTCTGCCATTCAATCCCTTCCTCATCCTTCACAACAATACTTCATACGGCATGTTACTGGAACTAATGACCACTTTTTAAAAAAGAATTTGGCAATTACTTGTGACTTTTGAGCTTTAACTAGGCAGCCAACAAGAAACAAGGCTGAACTCAGACTTTCAGGCAGTTGCATATTTATCATTAAATTCTGCAGAATACCAGGTTGGGAGGGACCTGAAGGATCATCTGGTCCAACTTTCTTATCAAAAGCACAGTCTAGACAAGATGGCTCAGCATCCTGTCCAGAAACTTGAAAGTATTCAATGCTGTGGAATGTACCACTTTCCTGGGAAGATGATTCCAATGGCTGAATGCTGTGAAAAGCTTTCCTCTTGCATCTAACTGGAGTATCCCCTGAAGCCTGATTTATCAAGACTTACTCTGATCTGGGAAATCTGCTACTGGTCCTGTGTTCAGACATCTTAGACAGCTTTTTAGGCAATAACAATAGACAATAAATAGCATAACAGAGGATCCTATATATGTTTGAGGTCCATGACAGATAATCCTCCTCTTCCTTGGCTTCTTTTCCTTTATTACCAATGATGCCAGAAAAATTCAAAATCTTGATCTAGCCTTACCTTGCAACAATTTGTCACCCACAAACAGGCATTTCACTATCAGAAATCACTATCACTCAGCACATTTTCCATTATTCTCTCAAATCCAAGGCAGGATATCCTGTGGTTTTAAGGCAAAACCACTTTCAGCTGGCATTTGTGGCTAACAAAAGACTATCTCTGTGCACAGTACCACAGAAAACTTGTTTTGCTTTTGCCCTGCAGAAGTGTTAGCTACGAACCCTGTCAACAAAAATTGCCTGCTTTTTGCTAGCAGCACAGCCAGGCTCGGGTTTCACTGTGCTCAGGGATTTGCCACATTCCAGCAGAACTGTAATGGGGCTTGTTTGTGCCGGCAGGGGAAGGAGGTCTGCCACACCACATGGCACTCGGAGCTGCTGCCACACACAATGAGCCAGTCACATTCTGCTTGTGAGCTTCCAAGTTAAACTGTGTTTCACTGCAAACATAGAGCTTTGGGTTTTTTCTGCATCTAGCACAGATTACAGCAGGCACCTTACAACCAAAACCCAGTCACTGTAATGATACAGAGCCCTTGAGCAAAGTTGCAATGCCACAGGGGCAAGAGCTTGCATTTAACCCCAGAGAGAAGCATGCTTTGGAGCGTTACTTCAGGCAGAAAACACATGGACTATGCTCCAAATATCTTCTGTGTGATATGGAAATAAGGAGGCATCTTTCAAAGCTTTTATCATCATCTGGATAAACCAGTACTTCTAAATTCTTGCAGATGCCCAATGAAAACTCCTACCAGCATTTCCTGATTGCAACAATAATAATAATAATAACAATAATATTGTTAAGACCCACTCACCTACTGTAAATGTCATTTTGGTAATTGGTGATACATAAGAAATCTCATCAACCAATACATGGGTATTATTTACCACCTATAGAGTAATCCCAGTTTGCAAGTTAAAGAAAAATAAACCCGCTCAGCATTACTGAAATCCTCCCCAAGATGTGGAGAATGAAGTAGCACAGATCACATGACAATAATAATTTACAATCATTATCATGTTCACTGGAATTTGTATAATATCCCAAATGCTTTATTTTTCACACGCATGTGTCACACACTTGCTACATTAAAGGAAAAAAACCCCAACAAAACAAAGCAAAAAACAAATGCTAAAAATCTTTCAGGGAGGATGACTTGATTCCTGAACTTTGCCCCAAACCCATGAACTGCTGGCCTTTTAAACCCAGCTGTGCCAAGAGACATGAGCAGATGAGCCACCACACATTTCCATCCTTACAGACACATTGTCTAACACTTAAAACAGGGTTTCAGTCCCTTACTATTGGCTTTTGTGACTTAGAAAATTTGGGTCCATCTCTTGATGGATCCTATGCAGAACAAGCACAGCAAAGCAAAGTCAGGCATGTTTGTGCTATGGCAGTGTGGCAGCCATGCCATTTTTCTCACAGCAGCACAAACCTGAATATTTTTAAGCCCCTGATGGCTGCAGAAGGTGTATGGAAGATTGCCCTGCTTTCTCTTGCAGAAATAATAAGAGCTTAAAATGAACAAAAGCTTTGGGAAAAAAAAAAGTTCTATATGTTTCTAGGTTGATTAATCAATATTTAATTATTTAGAAGCTCTAAATGGCTATCTTTGTCTGGCATGGGTACAAAACATGTTATCATCTGTCAATAGAGGCCAGGAAATCAGATCTTAGGCATGTAGCAGGGCACTGCTCAGCAGAGAAAGTGTTTACTCCATTTGCTGCACTTTACCATTTCATTTCATCAAAGGTGTTTATGTCACACTTAATGAGATAAGGGACAGCAGAGGCCTCAATTGCAGGTCTTAGCACTGTCTGATAACTGCAGCAATCTGGGAATAAACACTGCTTCGCAGAAACCATTTTTTAGAGCCCTAATAATGTAATCGTAGGCCTTAGTAGAAATTGGTTAATTGGATCATCTATGTTTTGTTCTGGGAGTAAAATGTGTATTACTATGATTAATTCATTAGAGAGTGTTCTTACTGGAGTTAATTTGATAGTTCTGAACCAAGGCATCACACTGTTGAGTGGCTATTGTGCTTCTGCAGAATTTATGTACTAAAGCCTCAAAATATTTCTGCCTTGCTAAAGGTGCCAGAATTTTTCTGATCCTCTGGATATAATGAGGTTCTCCTTGATTCAGCGTGTGGCCAGCACAGCCACTGCTCCCCAGAGCTCAGAGTTAATTCACAGCAGTTCTGTGAATGTGAACAAATGGGAGCACCCAGCATATCCAAAATGGCCAATTTTTTACAGTTCTTTTTACAAATCCCCAGGCAGTGGATAAGCTTTCTTCTATATTCACCACACCCTGAAAGGCTCAGAGAAATGGTGGCACTGGCCTCCATCTAGTCAGTAGCTACTAAAGGGGATGTGCCCCACAACTGCTTGACAAGCTCAGATACTTGACAATGTCCAGAAGTTCGTGAGCTCTTTTGGGTGCAGATTTTTTTGGGTGCAGAGACTGATCTGCCCTGACAGTCTCAGCTACTAGTGAACCCCTCTCTACAGTCTCACATATGTATTTCTACTCTTAACAGATCTACCTTCAGCAAATACTGGTGAAGTGCCCATGTAAGAGAAATTAGCTACATATCAGCTGTGAGGATGCCTATAGACAGTAGGGAATTGTCATACAAACAAGAGGGAGCTTGAAATTACATTCCACTGAGGCAAATAAGTCTTTTACTGCCCATCTCAAACAAGATTATGATGCCCTTTCAAGAAAGAAGCCTCAAACCTTTATTTGGAATCTTCTGATAACTCAAGGTAAATGCTACTAAATATTGATATTAGTTATAATGTAATATTACTCAAAGACTCTTGCAGTACACAGCTAGAAAATAATTTTTTGCCTGGAATAATGGTCTGTAGACTGGGCTACTGGGAAATCAACACACACAGATAAGAAGGATCAAGCAATCTTAGTGACTTCTCATCATGGCTATTCTAGCTTTAACATGTTCCATCTAAGCCATAAATCTTTAACCCTATAAAATAGTGAGAAGCAAGGACTAAACTGAATTATTTATTAATCCCTAAGTCAAATTAGAATATTCTACATATCTTCCATTCTTGGGATTTGACGTGTTCTGAACAAGGAAAAGTTCTCTTTTACAGACAGGAAAACTTTCCACTGCTCTCAAAGTTTATGTGCTTGTTAAATAGGCTGTAATAATTAAATGCATACACATGCTTGAATGATAAATTTTAGTAATAAGTGCACTGGGACTTACCATGACCTTATCAAGTGGGGCTAGCCAGTCATTAATTCAGATAACGCAATTTATTATCATAATCTTTCGCTTATACTATTGTAGGGCATATGATTTATCCTAATTTGCATATGCAGATTGAGATGCAATCATTTCATTAATTTTAATGCTTTTCCTTAATCCCATCAAGATTAACACTTTGTCTAAAAGTTCTGTACAGCATACTTGTAACTGCCCATAAATGTGTTATCCTAATATTAGTATGGGTGAATTATAATGAACAAAGTACTTTAATTTCAATGTGCTAGTTCCAGATGAGAAACTGCCCCAATAGGGCACAGACATAATCATCTTTTTTTTTTTACATATAGGTAGTGAATTGTTGGGAACATTGCAGTTCCTGTACACATTGTGGGCATTGCTTCAGGCAGGAATTTGGGGTCCATCTCTGACCCCACTGCTGTCAGAGATACCGTGTGGCATCTTACACATCACCAACAAATATTTGACTTTCGTGTTTTTCAGTAAGACTCACAGCGGCAGAGTCAGCCACTCATTAATACTTGAGAAGTGAAGACTCAGACAAAGTAGATGCTTGAATTTTTGTTTACTAATTACAGGTTAAGAACAGATGCATCATGTTAACTCATGTGTAATGGTCGATGGAATCACAATCTTTATTCTAATATTTGCATTGATTCAACCTAATGACATGTCCATTTTATACACACTCAGTGTGTATCGGAGTGTAAAAATGTACTTATTCGAATGCAGGGCAAGAAACTACATTTCACTTACAAAATCAAAAATGAAGGTGCAGTAAGCAGATTTTTTAATTGCTGACAGTGAAACTCCGATCATGTTAATTTGCTAAAACTGCTGAACAGACATTAGGTAGGAATTTCAGTCATCAGTGATATCAGCAGATACCAGTAAAATCAAAGCAAAGGTTAAATTGAATTTATCATTTTATTGGAAAGGCAGTTTGATTTTTAAGCTTATTGGCAGAAGAGAACATAAAACTAAAGACTTTCAGACAAATGTCTAGAGATGCTGCCTTATATTATTTTGTTTAATTAAGAAAATAAGTGTCAGAATGTATCGCTTGTTCTCCTACATTGCCATAAATTAGAATAAGAAGCTCAAATAAAGTGCTCCACTGTACTTTTATATTTTTAACCAGATTCAAGGTTTGACCCATTTAAGCATATGCAAGAGGAAATACATCAAGCATTGAGATACATTAGGCATCCTAATTAGGCAGTGAGGATTCTTTCAGTGATGAGTAGGTTTTCCTCAAGCAAGTAAATATACATTATGTCCCTAGTTCTATTGAAGGTAATAGATTTGGGCCAACATGTTTTATTCATGACTTAAAGCTGGTGTTATTTTCCAATGGGAAAAAGCAGTTCTAAGTTTGAGTAATTACTATATTACTCTAACCTTTTGCTGTTATTAGCCAGCTGGGATAACATTGAGGATTTTACCTTCATTCAGGCCTCTGCTGAGTTCACAGAACTCTTTCTGCTCTCCTCATTCCTTCCCAGGCTGTTTCTAAAACTTGTCAATGCTTTCTAGCTAGGCTTAATCAGAATTTCAGTCAGCCAGGGGAACAGAGGGTGTGCAGATCACTTTGACATGGATCTGAAGTACCACTATCTGCAATTCTCACCCAAATGTATTTTTCTTATAACTTATTTTCAGTTTTGCTTCTTTCATCAGCAGCATTTGTTTTTCATTCCAAGTTAGCATTATCCCAAAATTATTTATTTATTAACTAAGCAACCTACTGATACTGCATCCACTTCAAAGGCACACTAAGCAGACAATGTGGTTGTGAGGTTCTGAGGAATGCATACCAGGGGCAGGTTCATTCTCACTATAATTTTGATATACATTTACACTATTGTATAGAAGCAAAAAACTAGAAAAAAATCAGTATGGTATTACAGAACACCTATATTTTGGAGGTACAGGACTGCGTACAAATTTTTAAAAAATCTTCATTAAAAATGTCTTGTGACATCTGGAAGGAGCTTTCAAGTATATGGGTATAATTTTATGTATTTCTTGCTTACTAAGAACATTCTAATGAGAGCACACAGATTTGTCTGTCAGCTTTGGTATGGGAGAACTGAATTTCACACAGATTTCGCACCACATATAGCTAACCTTGAGTTAAGCCCTGGCTTCCTTCATTCTCTTCCATCTTTATTTTTATGAACACCAAGTACTCAAAACGATTCTTGTGCATGCAGTTCAACCCCCTGGACATTCCAGGCACCAGCAAACAAGTCTCCTACTAACCCCACGCCGGTAGGGGTAGGGCAGAGGCAGTGCAGACACACGAGTCACGGGCGGGCTCCTGCCCTAACCCCAGTGCCAGCCTGTGCTCAGCAGCACCAGCTCCCCCTGAGCCACCAGAGGAAGGCAGCTCAATGCTCCCTCCTGCTGGACCCTGCCAGCAGCCACCCAAGTGATGCCCAGCATCCCGGCACTGGCATCCTTCCGGCGCTCACACCGGCTCAACTACCCGCTGACATCCCAGAATAAGGCTTCGCTTGCATACAAACGGCACTAAAACCCTTCCCACTGAACATAAAAGTATAGCATGTAGCACATAAACGGGATTTTAAAAGGTGGAGGAATAGTCTTTGGTCAGAACACATGCAAGATCCCATTGATTAGCATCTTTCAGCACAAGATACAAAAAAAGAAAATTGAGAACACCAAGATATAGATCAAACTCTGCCATACTGAAAGAGTATGAAGAGAACACATTTTTTTACTGTAGAGTATTGATCTTTTTTATGTTAACTACAAGAGTTAATTAAAACTTCAGGTACTAATATCATGCCACATAATTAAGAAGAAAAAACACTACTTGAGTTTAGAGAAGATACAAGTTTTATGGCTTGTTTCTTTGTTTTTAAGTAATAGCAGGGAAACCCCTTACAAGTGAAAGAATATTTCCAACCACTGGGAGTGTTAGGATGTTATCCAAAAAAACCCCCTTAATTTGTTCCATAACATCCAGGGTGTTAAATTCCCTTAGCTTTATGTCAGGCTGACTGCAAGGAATCCAATCTTTACTTTCATTCTCTCAGTCAGACATGGTTATAAATGTTGGTTTTTTCCTTGTGCATCCTCAGAAGCTTACACTATCACCATGCAGTATGTTTTATTTTTATGGCCTGACTATGGATTTTCTCACTGTTTCTTTTTTGCTAAAAAGGAGGAGGGTGGAATCTGATTCTTTCCTCATGTTAGCATGAGAAAGTTCATCTGTATCTCCTCACATATTCCATAGGAAATAAGTCAACAGCAAACACGGAGCTTTACTGTTAGACTCTGTCACTAGCAATTAGGAGATGGTTACATCCCCTTTCTATTTTGCATTACTCAAACATGTTCAAGTTATTTCTTAATATACTTACAACATAAATTTGCCCCTCAGCACCCATTCAGTGATCAGAAGGGTGCTAACTGGGAGTACAATAATCAAAACTTCCCGAGAGTGCTTTGGTCACAAAAGAACTTTAAGTCAGAAATGCAAAAAGAGCTCATGATTCTGAGGTTATTTTCCCGTGGTCACTTCTGGAGAATCTCCATCAAGCCAGTATCTTAAACGAAAAGCAGATTTTCCTCCACAAAATTTTCATTCAAGACTAGTGCTTATTTTATTTTCACTCTTTAATAGAGTTCTTTTTTCCAATAATTCCTTAGTTGTATGCATTTTCTCTTTCCAAAGCTGAGGGACCTGATTTTTTTGAGCCAATACTGTTATTCTAGTCTCCTTTGCATGTAGATGCTGGAATACAATTTTGTGAGTTTCTTGCAGATACTGCTATTATTAATAATCTCAACAAAAATAGCAAATTTTACCAAGCAACTCAGCAGAAGAAACTGTTGCCCAGTTGAAGTGCCAATTAAAACCTGTTCAACCAACAGGGAGAGATGGTTACTGATAAGGGGATTTTCTCTGAAAGTCCCTACTGAGTCTTTTCCCTGACTCTGTGCATCATTTTCCGTGTGCATACCCTGATAAACATGAGATAGCTCCTCTGTGCCATGACTTGCATCACCCCATAATAGGGTTACAAACAAACCTTTATAACCACAGGCATACGATGCACTTCGCAGCAGTTTGAGAAATACATGCACTGGAACTTGCAGATTTCAATGATTATGTGATCCACGAGCACACAATCAGGGAAAACATGATGATCACATGTTGTAGATAAGCTATTCTAACAATTGTTTCATTACAATTGCAGCATCTTCAAACAGATGGAATGATAAGGAGTAGTAAGTGAATTTTATATCAATTCATAGAGCTGAACTTCAGAGATAAGCTGCCAGCAAGTTTGAAAATACTTTAAAGACCCTAAAGGTTTGGATATTATTTTAAAAATTCCCTCTTAAAACCAGAAACAAAAGTTTAATTTTTTCTTTTGATCTGCAAAGATATTCATTTCTCTTTAATTCAAATGGTCTCTTTTCAACTCTGAAGGATATGCTAGTGCATGTATATACACAGAACATATAAAATATATATTAGCTTGTCTGAAGCCTTCAAAAAGAGCTTTAATTTGCTGCTGTTTCAAAAGACTGAGGGGATTGCCTTCAGTAGGATGAGAAGAGTGGCAAATGTGACAGCTGCAGGGCTCTGCAAGACATTGTAGAGGAAAATAAATGGACATGGGATTGGGCTGCTGAAGCCAGTCATGTTCCCTTTCCCTCAAGCCCTGGCCAGTGCAGTGACTGGGAGGATGCTGTCTGCAGTCTGCTACAGGAAAGAGTCAGATCAAACCTTCGCCGTGACAGGAGGTCTTCCTTACACTGCTGTGTCAGCTCATTGCTCAGACACCCCTGCTGACCACATTTTGGTGCCTATTTCGACTTGAAGCCGGCAGGCAGAGCAAGGTGCCCCAGCCCTGCAGGCAGAGCAGGGCACAAAGGACCTCACCAGCTCCTTTCCCCTCGGGCAGACACTGAGCTCCACCACAATCCCTGCTCTGAATGGGAAAGAGCAGGCTGGAGACAGGACCTAGCACAGGGAACTAGACTGCACACTTCCTTCTTCACTAAATGAGCTCAGGTGTACAACTGGAGGGTGACCGGTATTGACTCACTCTTACTCAAATCACACAATTTTATTAAGAAGTTATTTCAGGACTGTAAGCTCTGTGTTAGCACGAATCAAACTCCAGCCACTAAATGCCACCATTGTGTTACATCATTGCTAGTTTCAAAAGCACAGAAAGATAAAGTTCTCTGCAAACTTTGTATTGCCAAGGTCATACATTCAACATTAGTAATTATGGTTCACTATGGGATGAAATTGGATTATGTCAATATTTCTAACTTTTTTCCCCCTCTCTGCAGCACAAAGATTTACTCAATTATTTCACTGGCCATTAACGATAGGTGCTCTTTCAATTAAAAGAAAAGCCCACAGACCTATATAACCTATTGTGTTCCAGAGACACTGGGTAAATCATTATCTCCTGTACAAGACCATTATCACTGTGTGCCATATCAATCAGATTAATGAGGTTTTTCTCTTGCCTCCTCTCTTGACTGCCACCAGCAATGTTTTCTGTTTACCAAGTTTCTCTATACTGATTGTGTGTTGAAATTACAATCCATCCTTTTCCCAGAGAACACTGTTTATCTCAGAAGCTGAAAAGTAGAGAAAAGGCATTTCCATGCTAAAGGCACAAGGAACATCTTGGGTATTCCAGGTTTAAAAAAGTTTGTTGCCCTGGCTTGGCAAAATCATTAAAAGTTTTGGTATGTCCTGGGACATTTTAAGGGCTGAGAGTCATCATGCAAACCAGGAACCTCCAGAGATGAACCAGGACCTTCCCCATCCACTTAAGATCCCATCTATGTCAGATGTTCCTCTCAGTATGATGTTTCCTCTAATAGATTCATCTTTCATTAAAACATTCTGAAAAAAGGACAGCCTCACTATTTTCATCACAACAATAACTGACTACTGTAAACTGTTATTCCTTCCTGAACTTCCACAGGAACTGCACACTTACCCCACAAGAATAAGTAGGTGAACCATTTCCTGGATTTTAGTCATGTGGTCTTGCACCTTAAGAGCCTCATGTTCAAGCAAGTCCAACATCCCAAAGCAACACTTGAGACATTATCATTATGTCACTGACTTAAATCAGTGCCAGCTGGACCAGGACGAGGCCTCCCAGGGCCCCTTTTGAGCTCCATGAACTGAGTGAACTGCAGTTTGCAGTAAAATACAAATAAGCTCAAGAGCCTTTAAATTTCCCAAGGAAAAAAAAAAAAAAAGTTAGCATTTTAGTAATAAGGTGAACTTTAAAAAATACCCATGACAGGATGCAATCTGAAATGCAAATACAAAACCTGTCTTCTCTCAGAGTTTAAATATCAAGAATGACCTCAACATTTTCAGTGGTTCCCTGGAAGATATTAAGTTTATTGTTATATTAAAATTAATTGGTTGAGATCTGAGTGTCAGGAATGGGATTTTCAAAAATTAAGCATGGTATAGGTGAATTTCATTTTCTAAAGCTGGCTTTTGTTAGAACAGAAGATGCTTAGCTTGAACAAACCAAGGCAAATTGATGGGCAGCATGTGAAAAAAGATGCCAACCCAAATCTTCCCTTTGCTCTCTATGCCCTTTTAAAGCATATCCCAATTTAAATCAAGACTTGTTTTTAACACAACAGCAGGTAGGGACTTTGTGCTGCAAGGAAACCTAAAATATGTAGTCCTCCCACACAGTAAAGTACAAATGTCCACCCCAAAACTCAGCTCTCATCCTCGGACATCCAACTAAGGGTTAACAGGGGTGGGATGCTTTTGGGTTTGTCCATGGCTTTTTGGTTTATTTAAAAAGCAACTCCCTCCTTTCTGGTTAGATTTGCATGACTGCACACTTCCTTCTATGTGCTTGAACAAAGAGTTAATTTAATATATTTAGGATGTATTTTTGACATCTTTCAAACCATACAGCACTAGTTCATTTAGATACTGTTGTGTGGACAGACAGTAATGTAAGAGCATGAGGACTTCTTCCACAGCCCTCAGTATAATGCCAAATTCTGCTACCAACAAGTAAACATATGTAATTTTGATGAATTACATAGATGATTATATGTAATTTCTATTTTACCATGACTTGCATAAACAAGATTTCTAGTTTTCAGTATTATGACAGATAAGTTGCATCATCTAGTGCTAATAATACTGAATAAATTGATTTAATATCTGAAAGTTCAATAAAAAAGCCCCAACCAAACAAAAAAGCCCCCACTTACTGAGGATTAAATTTGAGGTTCATGAAAACAAATAGTTTTCATTTGCTCAATTTTGAGCCAGAAGTTTATATGCAGCATAATTTCAAATTTGTTTAAAGGTACAATAATGTGAAAGGAGAACTTTTTCTTCTGATGCTACGAGGCTGCCCAGTGAAGGTGTCTGAAATGAGCTTGGGTTCAAGAGCTGGGAAGGAATCCCCTCTCACAGAAAGATTTGAAACCATGATGCTTTGAGTTGCACAGAAATCCATGCTCAGAAACATGAGGCTGCCAGGCAGGTGAGAGTTAAGGTCAGTAGGTTAAACAAATGCACAAAGTGACTGTGCTAGAGGGTTTTACAGCCTTTCTGCTCCACACAAGGGATAAATAAGGTGTGGAATTGTTTCTAAAATTACTTTGGCTCAACAGTCTGTCCATTGTCTCTCCTCTGGGTAATCTTGAAGCCTTGCCAGGATGTTATGTTCTTTGGTACAGAACATTTGTCATGATGAATAGCATTATGTAAAAGTTGTGTTTTCCCCTTCTGCCTTTTGATTCGTAATATGAGAGATCATAACATGGATTTAACGTTAAGAGGTCTGAGTACTTTAAATCTTTAAAATACCTGAACAATTGAGAGCTTCATATTTACAGTGTCAAAAATGCCCTTTTGAATTCCTTATATTCATACAAAGCTCTCATGATCTGATTTACAAATACAGTTTAAAAAGAAACAAAGCATTTTTCCTCACAGCAAGAAACATTTTCCCCTCAATAAATAAAAATTCCTAAACACAAAACTTCAAACATTTTTTATCTTGATTTCCCAGTCCTTCCACAGCGCTTGTACCTAACGCTGGTTGCAATGTATTAAACCTTTGACATTCCCCTCTTTTTTTGCCCATTCCCTTCAGGTTCATGCTTATGTAGATCTCTAACACCGAGTACCAGAGCAGCTCTCCTTGCTCCTCTTTCAGTAGATATGCAGGTAGGCTGATGAAGAGCACGAGATAGAATCGCGCTGTCATTTACCACTTAGGCTGATCAAACCACAATCACCAGCAGCAGCCCTCGAGTGATAACTCGCAGCACTGCTCTGCGTAAGCAGGGATCACAGGCTGCGGCCAGAACAATCACACTGCTCTGGCAGCCAGGCACAGGCCTCTTGATCTCCAAGCTCCCTTTGTTCCCTCAGACTCCGTACAGAAGTCAATTACACATTTACTGATAACGTGGCTTACCCTGCCAGAAGGGTACTTCCATTAATATTACATCTAGGATCAGAATAAATGCAGAATAAAGGCAATTCTGTGGTTAAAACCCATGATATCTTGATGGCCACTTTCTGAAAACAAGGGTAAAATGTACCTATAGCAATAACGAGGTACAGAACCACATGACAGTTCTTCAGAGAAAGCCAAAGTGCTTTGAAAAAGATCAATTACCACAAAATCATAGTGCACTGCTGTCAATCTGCTACCTTCCTTTATAGTGAGAAATGAAATATAAATAGCCTTTGGGTTGGAGTACTCCTCTATTAAGGGGAGAGTTTGCAGTGAAGTCTAAGGCCAATTCCGCTGACTTCCATGAGCTGTGCAGTGTCCTATACTCCATTTTGCAAGGCAGGGATAAATAGTCATCACAACTCTGCTGCTTCCAGATGCCACTAACACTTCTTCAGTCAGCTCTGATGAGAAATGAACTCTCCATGGCCCAAATTGTTTAGGGTGCCCACGAGAAAATTCTATGAGGAAGCCCTTTTTGACAGTCATTTACAAAGGGAAGACTTTTTAAAGTAATCAGAAGAGCAGGAAAAGGAAGCATTCTCCTGTTTCCTTACAGTGGCCACAAAGAGCATGCAAAAGTAACAGAAGTCTGAGAAAGAAGAAAAAGGTCATTGAACCACTAGTGCCTAAGAAAGAGATGTCTCATTTCTATTAATGTCAACTCAGAGAGGCCCAAGTGTGTCAGGCTCCGCAAATGTCACCGGTGTTATTACCTCGTTGTCGAGTATTATCGGTGTGCTGAAGGTACATATTCTTCTAGATGGCTTTATGCTGATCTGGCAGAATAAGGCCAATGAAGCATGAATAATGTGTGAATTTATACCATAGTGAAAAGTGCTCATAACTACTTCTCTCCCTTGACATCTTCATAAAAAAATATTTCGTTACAGGACACGGAAGATACTTTTCCAACTGAAACTCAGCTGCAAAGTAGAATATGGATTTTGTTGTGAGCAGTTTTAAGCAGCAGAATGGAAGGTAAATTGTGTGCAACACTGGGATAAAGTGCTGTTAACTGGAGTCACAGTCTGAGAGATGAGAGCCCATCTTCCAGGCTGGGTTAACCATTAGAAAGCAGAGCTGTCAGAGCTGCAATTCAGCAGCAGGGCCACAGCAGCTTAAGAGAACAGGGCAAGCACCATAACCTGCCACCTCTGTATTCCCATGTGCTTGAACAAGGAGAGCACAGACATGTCTAACACTATCCATCCCTGGGTTTGTACAATTTATACTCCTTGTTCATCTCCACCTGAATGCCTTTTTCCAGTTTTATTTATAAAGCAATAATAAACTTGTATGCTGAGCAGAACACAAAATAAGCATGGGTGATCTCTTTAGGGTGCCAAAAACTGCTTGAGACTGACACTATGAACTAATTTTGATTTTAACCTCCTTGTCCTCTTCAGAATTAGTTCAGAATCTCAGCAATTCTAGAAAGAATATTACAGACTGAGCACAAAGTACTACATTTCACAACAGTAAGGCACATTAAGAAATAAGTGTAATTTTTCTCTTAAACTATCAAAGTAATTTAAAACCCTTAGTGAGTACCTTAATAGACAAGAGCACTCTAGCTTCAAATGGGTTTTAATGGGAGGGTAACCACAAGAATAAAATCAATTAATGAGTACTATAAATAGATTTGTGAAAACTCTCAGCTCTTTTTCTTTTTCAAACATCCTCCTATCCCACCACCCATGGAACTACTTCCAGAATAATATGATAAAACAGCCCACATAAGAAATAAAATACTGCTACCATTTGGAGTTCTTTACACTGAATTTTCTGGAAAGTTTATGCAAGTTTATATTTCAAGAAAACTGGAGTGTTGTAACTACACTAACAATACATGCACATGGAAACAGAGAACACCAACATTTTTGATGTATTTTGGCTGCATTCAAAATGTCAGAAATAAGATGCCTTGAAAGTTAAGCTTTTTAGGAAACTTGGTCTATTTGATGAGATGAGCCATTTATAAGTTTTGCCAAGCTACATCCTCTAAGAGCAGTAAAGACTTTTGAAACACTTAGCCATAAGGTGTCAGTTGCAATAAAAGTCAAGTAAATACTAACAACCACAAAAGCGCCTCTTGTATCTTTTGGTAAAAACAGAGAAAATGTTTGATGTGCGCATTCAGAAATGAAAGAACATACTTTCTGCTTCTCTAACATTTAAAGCTTGAACAAAATGCTAACAGAGGTGTAAATTCCACTGTTAACAGACAGTGTGATACAAACAATCAGGCAGTGATTTGCTATGAAACAATGTGGAATCAATAACCAGTAACTGGGTGTTGAATCCATGTGAATGGTATTCCAAAGTCCTTCCATCATTATAAAGCATGGCACAAAGATAGACCTGACCTCCTTTTATTGATGGGATTGTAATTACAGAGTGTCATCTGAAAACCAGCCAAAGGTCTTTCTTGGAGTACTTAACCAATGAGCCGCAGCTGTATTTCCCTTTCACAGCCTGTCAAGTGTGTTGGAGAAATCTGTAACCACACTCAACATCCAAGGGGCTGCAACATGAGAATGGAATGTGACAAAGGACAAGAGTGGTGTTGAGAGCGTGTGCATGGTCAAGAGTATCAGACATGGGGCTGTTATCTTCTGCTGAGCCCACACAAAACTCCCATTCATAAGAAGCAGATACAGTGGAATTCAATAAATGAGCAACCATAACAAAGCTGTTCTCAGCAAGAATGAAACAGAAGCAAGAATTAAACACCTCTTCCTGCATGCTGTTTAGGTAGGGATTTGCTTTTCCAGCATCTACGTGACAGTAAAGTAACCATGGAAATAGCCTATGAATGTTTATACATAGAGGTTCTCTGATTATGCATCATAGCTGCTTCATTTGTAGCTTTTAAAGAATGTGAATTAAGTTGTCCAATTAGTCCATGTTTGTTCTTTTAATTGCTTCTGTTCTGCTGCATCCTCAGTGACGCAATTTGTGCCCTCTGATGTCACAAGGGGTGATGCCAGACATATAAAACCACTGACAGTGGAAAGTTCACTAGAGATTTCCATGGAACAGATTTATTCACTATGGCTGTGAAGGGTGGGAGACCTCATTCAGACCTCACTGATCTACACCAGGTCAAGCTAAGATTAGATAAAGTCATTTACAGAATTGGCTGACTTTTCTCCATGTCTCTACCAGACAAACACATTCACACATTGAGAATTTATAGCTCTTATCAGGAGGCTTGAGTAATAAATAACTTATCAATTTCAGCAATACAATTTTTCCATAAGACTTATGATAGGGAATTAGAAATCAGTTATCTTCTGAGAAGGGATTAGGCATTGCCATGATAACTTGAATGTATGTAACCTGACAAATTCTTTGTTTCATGGACTCCCACGCCAACAGAGCAACTCTGTGACTGTACCTCCTCTCCACTGTGATTGAATTGTTTTAGAACAAATCTGCCTCATGTATGCAATGGTCATTCATTGCCATTTCACTTTGATTCACCCCAAGGGATTGATTAACCAGAACCTCAGTTATGCTGCCTCAGAAGTCCTGACACCACCTTCCCCAGCAGAATGCCCCAGGCCCTTCAGGAATCCAGATGCTGACCAATGTGGGGCTCTGAAGAGGGAATGTCAGATTTGAAATAGCAGATGTGCCCACAGAGAAAACTGAGATCACCAAGCTTTTGGTAACGTCTAAGTATTAAACTATTGATCCAAGAGCAAGACACCTAAATTCTGGTTAGATTTAGAAAAGACAGGACAAGAGTGCACACACCCACTGCTCCACAGGAAACTTCATAATGAAATGTTTCCAAGATAATAGAGATGAGATTCTATTGAGGTGCACCTCCACTCCCATTTCTTGCAGAAGAGATGTGAATGACATTGGAAACATTTCCACCTGCAATGAATTCTTTGTTCTGAATATATCAGGGTAGGTAGAACGACTTCAAGCAAGCATACAGGATATAGAAGACAAAATAAGTTAAATGCTCCCAATTCAAGATCAAAATGAGGAAATAAGTTCAAAAGAAGAACCTGTTTGAAAGGCTCTTGCAAATCAGACTTAATAGCAAGCACTAAGAAGTATTTGGATTTTTAAAATCATATTGAGGCATGAAGGACCAGCTTCAGGAGTCTTTTGGAAAGCAAGAAATAAAAGTCTGAGCTGGTGCTTGGTCTTCCTCTTAGTTACACAGTCAAGACAAAGCAAAGGATAATTAGCAAGAAGCTCACTGATCATAGTACATGTTCAAATGAGCCAGTATTCATTCAGGTGAGTACAAATATATTTCATTTCTGTGTTCTTTAGAGTAGCTAAAGATTACTCAAGGCATCCAGTACCTGTTTGTCTCTATATTCCATAGACAAACAAAAATTAAAAATCTTGCAACAACTGAGGAAACGAACACTTGGAATGAATTAAGATTGAAGTCTGACTTAACAAGATTGTTTTGTTACACTGTCTGCCTAAATCACTGAGGAAAACACCCATTCACTCCTTCAATGTCTGTGTAACTATCCTTGGCTTACAGAGGATGAACTCCCAGTCAAACAGAATATGACAATGACAGAAAAAGCAGAAGTATCGTATTAGTAATGTGATTAGTCCCACAAAAGCTGTAACCACATCCTTACAGTTAATCATAGCTAAGTGCTCTTCCTAGCTCAGGTCCTAAACCAGCAGCTTAGTACAGAATTACACTTGCATAAGGACACAACCCATTGTCTGTATTAAGACATTCCAGATGCACCTCTTTTCATCTGTCAAGGGCACACATTTGTACGTCTCATGTTTGTGTTTAAAGCTATTGTTCATGTATCAGGCATTCTAATTTTAAAAGGTCTAGATGTATGACTACATACTAGAATGCAAACAAAAAATACTCAGAATCCATATTTATGTGGATTTGGGACTCTTTGTTGAAAAAAGACTTTACCAGGAGTTAATTCATAATCACTACTCAAAAATTTTTATGAAGTGTAACATACACAAATGTATATAAAGACATATCAAAATATATGCAGAGGCAGCAAGATAAGTACTGGAATGATCAGTTTAGCTCAAATACACAGATATAACCTGGGAAAAAAAGCACCCCTTGCTGTATTAGGAGCTGCAAAGGTTGGATGTGAGGGGGTTGGTGTTTTTATTTCAGGGGTGGGGGTGGGAGAGGGAGAGGACCTCTAATGGAAAAAAATAGAGAAAAAACCCTAAAATATTGTTTTGAACACAGCCTGAACCCCATCTCCCACACAGGTCAGGCTGGACCCCCACCTATGACCTAATGACAGGCTGCCCTCCACTCCAGCAGAAACATTTGTCTGACAGCTGGCTGAACCCTCTGGGTGCCCCTCATGGATCATTATTCCAATTACATTGACGCCTGTGCCACAAGCTTCAACCAAATCCATTGTGAAACCTGTGTCCAGAGGCCTGGACTATCTCCTGTTCCTTATCAGGGGCAGGTAGCCACAGGGTTATTATACAGTCTGTTTATGTGGAGTAAAGATTAGCATTACACCATAGAAAGGCTGACAAACACAGCACACCTGGACTCCTTATGTAGCTGCATTTTGCTGAGCACAGGAAACAGTTTTTATTACGTGCCAGGAAAATAACTGTAAGAACAAATGAGGCTTCAAAACTGAGAATCAACTGTACTGAAGCCAAAAGGAGTGCCAGTCTGGGACAGGTGTACAGTAAGGGAGCAGGTGGAAGATAAATCCCATTGTGGGAAGCTCAAGGATGCGTATCTCACCATAAAGAAGGCATGTGTCTCTGGTACTGGCTCAGTTTTTTACTGTCTGCTTCTACTGGGACTGAATTTCTGCTCAGGAACACACCACAGGAAAACAGAATATCCCAAAAGCAGGCTTGAAACCCTACCCAGCTTTTCAAATTAATGACTATTTCTGAAGCAGAGCTGTCCCTTCCTTCTTAATGAGCTAAAGTAGTTCATTAGATTTCTGATCAAAAGTAGCTCCAAAAGTTAAATTAAAAAGAGTATAAATTGTGCCCTTGAGCCGGTAGAAAAACATATTTAGTGATATTAGGTTGAAATAAAGATATTGCTCACTCTGACCAGAGCCAGTAAAGGAGAATCAAAGCCTGGAAACCCCAGGGTGGTCATCAGGGGTTTGCTTGGTCTAGGGTTGTGCTCCCTCCTCTAGGAATGCACCAAATGCACATGCCACAGGGACAATCTCTGACATCATTTCTCCAAACCTGCAGTATTACACAGACAACAGAGGACTTGCTGAACACAAAGGACCAAGTAATTTCAGTTTTATAGCCTCTGTGCTTAGGTTAGAGTTCTGACTTTCAGTCAGCATTTTTAGCTGTCACGTTTTGGAGAGGAAAGAACAAAAGCAAAGAAGCACCAAGTAAAATAAGGGCAGTATGTAGCGTCACAGTTAAAAGGAACAGATACATTCCAAGCTCTTTCAACATCTAGAATTCTCAGAAAGGGTAGAGTTGAACACAAAATATTCAATAAAATAGTCAAAATAAGATACATAATTTTTTCCTACATTCAGTGTAGGCAAACAGTGAACTCCACAACACAGCCAGTCACTGCAATCAGTTTTGAACCACATACCAAGAATGTGTGCCTGTGAAGGTCCACAGAGAAAGAGCAGCAAGATGGAAATGCAGCCTGCACCCAAAATTGCTCACTGAGGTTAGACTGCCTTCCCACTTTACTGAAGTCAGGTGCAAATCTCCTACAAAAAGAGTCCTCAGCAAAAGGCTGCTTTCCTTAAAATTCTTGTGCTTTCCAATAAATATCACAAATACAAACCTTCAGCACAGCAGTGGTCGTATTTTTTTCTTTTCTTGAAATCAATCACTAATAGATTAATTATACAAGATTTTTCTTTTAGTGTAGATTTGTCTCAAGCAGAGATGAGCCATGAATTAAAGTGTAATCACCTTGATAGCAATTATATATGTAAGTTTCACCTCCATTGCACTTAGACATTTAATTAATTAAGGAAATTTTCACTCTGCTATGCTAAATGTAGCAACGCAGAAGTCTGGATTCCAGCTGCTCAGGACAGATGAACATTCTCCAAGATTCTTTCCTGTCTCTCACCCACCACAGTGCCTGGCCCAGAGTCTCTCATTTAGAGTCCAGAAGCACATCTAGCCTGTAAAGTGACCTGTTGCAGCAGGAAGATGATCATCCTTGCCCATGTCCATGCAATTCTTGGCCTTCCAACAGATGTCAAGTGAGTTCCAGTTCAAGATAAACATGCAGGAATGTCTGACACTCCAGGAGGGGCCCCCACACAATTGAGCAGCAGTGGGTCCTGTGCAGTACAAAGTGTCTTTCTCACCTTGGCAGGCAGCACTGCCAGGAAGCCACCAGCTCAATACAACTCAGCCTGAATTAGCTATTACTTGGTAAAAGCAGGACTGGACACATAAAAACAGCAGCAATGCAAGATTATTTACTGAGTTTGAGTTTCAGGGCCGTTTAATGTCATTATAAGAAAGTGCTAGCAGCTACTTTCCTTGAGAAAACTGAGGTTGTCTAGAAACAAATAATGAGGGAAGTGCTGCCAGTTTTCAACATTTTACAGTAATAAAACCTCAGAAAGCCCTGAAAAACCAAAATGCCTTCTGAGTAAAAAGCCCTTTACAAAGTTTGGCCTCATGAAGTAGAGATTAACTCAAGGCTCAGAGGTCAGTACAGTGTTCCCAGGGAATGCTACTAAATGTTTTGAATCAGGCTTTTAAAAACTTCCAGCTCCTGAGTAGCAGTCAAAAATTCACATGAACTATTACTTTCTCCTGTTTATTAATTCTGGCAGAAACAGCATGATGCATGTGATTGAAAGTCTCATATAAAAATTGTTAAATTATGTTCTCTCTCTTTTAAAATGCTAGTTTATGAACTTAAAGCAGAAGATTTGTTTTGAAAAGCTAAGCAAGCTGGTGCAAGAACAGGTTTGTTTTTTTTGTTTTTTTTTTTTTTTTGTTTTTTTTTTTTGTCTTGGAGCTGAAAATGAGGATATTTGGAAGATGCAGCAATAGTACAAGCTCCTTGACCCATTGGGTATCACTGGCAGCATATTATTAATATCAACCAAAATGGAAGAGGTGTTTCATAAAGATTCCTATGGGAATTACTTCTGTGCACACACATTTCTCATTAGATATGTTAAATAGACTGCAGAAAGATCAACTCTCATATAATAAAACCATAACAGTTTAGGGATTTTTACTGCTCTTTTTCACATATTTGGAAATAAGAGTTGACAAGGAAGAAGAGGGAGAAAGGAAAAGGGGCTAAGTCACCCTGATATGAACATTTGTGTAGTACCTTTTGAATAGGCTCCAAATGGTTCCTCAGGCCAAGCAGGGAGTATTAAAGCCTTTACATACAAACTTCAAAGCCAGTTGCACTGTATTGCTCACTAGTGCTACAATCTCTTGAAAAAACACATGGAGGATATCAACCCAAATCTAATGTTCTTTCATCTATTCCTTCACCATTCTAAGAAGCATTTACCAAATTTGCCGTTGATATATTTAGACAACAAAATGAGGGCTGAGTGCTTGCAACTGCTTTTTTTGTATACACAGAAATTCTAGAATCTCACTCAGAGACCTGCTTGCTTTAAGTTTCCATGAAACAGAGGCATTGTTCTTCAAAAACATGTCACAGGGGTTCCTCATAAGCAATTTTTAAAAATGTCATTTTCTTATCCATACAAATGTAAGTCAAATAAAATTACTCCACAGCTGCTGGGTTTCTAGCTTTTCTAATTGTATTTATTCACAGATTTCCTTGGCATTTCAAAGTGGAACTAGAAACAAAAGCAAACAAAAAAAATCCAACCCAACAAACACAATGCATACATTGATGAAACCTCCTGAGTGCTTTAACATAATCCAAGGCAATTTTCTCCAAGAAACAAAATGAATGAAATTTGCTTATGGACCCCTAAGCTTAGCAAACCCTTCAACTAGAACAAGAGAAATATGTGGCTGGAAGCCAATCGGCAGCCAAATGTGTTAGATGTGTTCCATTTATTATTAATGTGACAACATTCTATATAGCAGCAACAGGGCAGGCAAGTAAAGGGTTGCCATGGAGATAAGTTACTCAAGATGCAGCTAAAAATACTCCCTTCTTCCCTTACTGTAATAAATATTGCATTATGTGAAGGCTAACAATGATGATATCAAATGCCATCTCACAAAGGCTTCCAGCTGCGAGCATTCTGGCTAGCTAATGGATTGCCCGATGGACACACAGCACTTCTTGCTTCTGGATGTCAAAGGAGCCTATTTTTGGCCTCATTACATGGTTAAATGTTAGATGGCAGCTGTTGACATAATTAGGACAAAATATTGCTCCCTGCTCAGGGTAGATTTCTTACACCATTGTGACTTTGGGGGATTACAGTCATGTTCTGGGAGGAGATGCAACTGAAACTGGAAAACAAACATATGGAAATGTCCTTTGAACAAGATCACAGGAGGTTATTAGACCCCTTCTCTGAGGACCATGGTTACATATTTCACCTTTTTGCTGCTCACCAGGTGCCTTAAGACCACCAAAGATTCTAACAGTACCTATTAATCAGACGAAAAAAAAATTAAAAAAAATCGGGCTCTTCGGAAGGACTCTTTCCCACCTTCAGCTTTCTCGTAGTTTAGATATGTCGAAACAGCAGTAGAGTTTTTATAGAGTTGGAAAAAATATATGTTGCAACATTCTTTGCCCTCCACAGGAAGTCTTGACAAGCACAAAGCCTCCATTTTTCAGTTTTCCATTTTCTTCTTCAGTAAAACTTTTGAATGACTCTGATATGAAGTGAATCATAATCAACCAATTTAAAAATATTTAATACCAGAGCAAAACATCATTCAGATCTTTGCTAATGCCATAACTGTTCTTACATTTTTTTTCTGCTTATGGTCTTTAAAAGACAGAATTCACATTTATTTCTTATTTTACCATCTAATTGAACAAAGGAATTACTTTCATAGAATCCCAGACTATACAGGTGGGAAAAGATCTCATCAATCATCCAAGCTGTGTCCTTGTTAAAGTCTGCTACAGAGCAGTAGATCATGCCTGGCTTTTTTTCAGTCAGAAACTCACCTTCAACACTGTAACAATACAGTTTTCTTGCCAATACACATGATTATATATAAAATTCTCATATTTCCAACTCAGTTTAAATCTTTTTGTTTTGCTTAGGGTGATAGTATGCTTATTGTTCAGTAGAATAAGCTATATCTTAAAAAATAGGATTAATTATTAGACTTGAAAAACCCAGGAATTGTTCTGGAGAAGCAGAAGGCAGGGTGGAAGTTTTAATTCTGCCGTTTCTCAAAGTGCAAGACTGTATCTGCTGTTAATAAAGGCAGCAAAAAGCACAAATGGGAAATGCAACCAGGGAATTTAAGAAAATGGGGTAACACTACACAAAACTTCTGCCAGTGTGTCCCAGGAGCACAGAGCTCTGTGATCAGCACCACAACCCCTGCAGCGGCACACTTTATCCCTTGGCTGAGAGAGGGAACCTCCCCTTGACAACACACACAGCCACTTCCTTCGGCAACACTGCTTTTAACTATCATTTTTCCCTCTTTTTCTGTGTGTACTCTGTTCTTACCCTTGATGGCACAAAAATGAGCTCTCTAACACTACCCCCCCGAGCACACTCAGCTGCTGGCTGAGTAAACACAGGAGCAAGTCTGTCCTGAACAGCAGGTGAGCCTACAGCCACAGAAATGTCTGGGTACTTACTCAAAAGAAAAAGCACTCTTCAAAATAGGCCTCCCTGCCACGCATAATTCCTGCTTCTCCCCTTTACCTAAAGAGGTTCCTTCATTTTAAATGCTCACCTGGGCTCAACCCCACAGAGCCTGTAAGCATGGGCTTTGTGGTTTGTTTGCTGGCTCTAAAGGACTTAACACACTTCTGGCACAGTATTCATGATATCCCTACTACCATTTCATGGATAATAATTTGACTCAGATGAGCCTGTAGCTTTGTAAGCTCTCTCTACTTGACTCTCCATCACCTTCCATTACACTGGGTTGCTTAAAGCCTCATCCAACCTGTCCTCAAGTACCAGCAAGGACAGGGCATCCACAGATTCTCCAGACAACCTGCTCCAAAAGGGATTTATCCCCTTAAATAGCCTGTTACAGTTTCCTGCGTCTCCCTGAAATAATAGCATAGAGCAATTTCTCTCTATTTCAAGAGGACGGTTGATAATTCATTGCAAAGGGACTTTTTATTTGGCTTTTTATTTCTCCACTGCTGTTATGTACATTTACCCTGCACCAGTCTTGTTTTTCCTGTTGTTCCAAGCAAGGTGTTATCCTGCTTTTTACAAACACCCCAGCTCTCCTATGAGCCTCCAGCCTCCTTCCAAAGGCTCAGTGCCAGGCAGCTCCATGCAGGTGCAATCACAGTGACCTTGGATGATACATTTGCTGGACAAGCCTCCAGAGAATTGCATTATTTCTGGAGCGAGGCTTCCTGTCAGATGTTGTAATACATGGCATAGATGCCTGTTCCTAACAGACACTTCACCTGGAAAAACCATTCTCTCGTTTTTCACATCCATTACATAGAGGAGAGGCAAGAAAAAGAAAACCTGCTTTTAAGCATGACCAGACTGTGTTTGCTCCCACCAAATCTTCCACCTTTTTTTTATTTTTGGCAAATCTTATGGTTTATGTATGCCAATTATAATAGCATAGATAATAAAACCAACAAAAACCCCCAACCCAAATATCAGATATATGGGAACACTGGGGAATGGTGCTTTTAGGAAAGGATTGATTTGTACAGGACTATGATTACACTGCATAAATATACTCAGTGTAAGAACACTTCAGTAGCTGGAGATGTCAAACTACAGCAGAAGGAGCTCTCAGAAGGACAATGTTTATCTTCTGTCTGCTTTAGAATCCTTGTTAGCTGAGCATAGGGACACCAGGACAACACTGACTACATTTTTAAAACAGTGAGAGAAACCTCTTCAAAAGGGAAAAAACCCCAAAAATAAAAAGAAGAGTTGCTGGGGAGTTCTAGGTGTTCTGTGTATTTCTGTTTCATTTGGTTTTTTGTTGTCATTTATTGCTTGGGAAAGGATGTGCATTTAAAAAAACCTAAAGATTAGTAAGGTTTAGATGCCAAAACCTCAAGCTGTAGAAAATCCAGGTGGATAAGATGATCATTTCTTATCGATGAGAGCAATTAATCATCACAGCACACTCTTAAGCAAAATGGTAGATAATATACCTTGAAGACTGGATGCCTTTCAGGTAGGAATGTTCTAGCTAACCACAAGTTCTGCCTTAAAGAAAAGTTACATAGATGTAAAAAGATTAATTAAATCTCATCATACAGGTACTAGTTTAAAATTAACAATCCCTTCCAATTTTAAATGCAAACTGTAAAATACCCTTCATACAGTTTATGTAACTTATGATAACACAGCCATTTTCACCTGAAATATCTCTAACTCTAAAAGAAAAAAATAAAAATGAAAAAGAAAAAAAGCTCTGTTATACACAGGGCCATACTGCTCACATAGATCAAAAATTTATGAATTACTTCAGATGTGACATGAAGTAAACCAATGACAGCACAGAGTCCATGCTACAGATTAAGCATCTATTTAAGAAGTATTTGGACAGACAACTTGAAGACCCTTTCCACAGTCCCCTTAGAAGAGTCTCCTTCAAGAGCAAGAGCACTGAGCTTAGAGGCTTTTGTTGGTTCCAGGTCACTGCTCTCCTGTTCTTGCTCTGAATATGAAGCCCTGCATTAGTCCTCCATTATCACACTTCTCTGATGCCTTTGCAGATATTTCCACTCAGAAAACATATTGGGCTCATGTGTCTTAGAGCTAAAGTGTCCTTTTTGGTTGCTACCTCACATGGTCCTGCATTCTAAGGTCACACAGACTCAGGCCAAATATACAGAAACAATTCATTAAATAACAGGTTAAATTTAATGTAGTTATAACTTGAAAGGGTGTCATTTATGTCAAAATTACATATAAGCAATGACAAATTCCACCTTTGATATCCATTGATATATTTTGGTCTTAGCTTCGTTTCTCTCTTCCATATTTGAATATTTTCTAAAAACATCCATTACATCTTCAGTAATTAATCAACAAATGTCATTTTCCATTAAAGCATATTTAATCGTCACAAAAATTAGGAACAACTAACAACCAAAACCAGTATAATTACTTCTAATGCAAATGTGCTAATTTAAATTGTGGCATACTTCTTTAAGAGAAGTCTGTGTTAATTGGGGTCTGCTCATGAAAGCAAGCTGCTAATTGAGCTGGCATGTGCCAGATAGACTAGTCCAACTGAAAGAAAGACAATATTTGCAATGTAACACTGATTTTAAAAGTTAACATTTTAATGAAAAAAGCTGCTATCAGGCTCATGCCAGTTCAATTAGTCACTCCTTCCCATGAGCAGACCCCAATTAACACACTTTTCCGAAAGAAATATCCCACTGTTCAATTAAAACATGGAAGCATAGATGATTACACAAGTCTATTTTGATAATTAGCCTTACTTGATCTGTCTCAAATGTGTTGTTTCTGAACTGCCGCATCATCAAAACTTGTGGATTATTTTTGAGCAAATGCTTTTTATCTGCATTAAGCAGGCACTGTCTGTGCAACAGAACCAAAGCAGCTCCACAATCCAGCAGTGGCAAGGTAACACCTTGGTGCCTGTTGGTAATAGCAAAGATAAAAGATAAATAGCAAAGATGGTTTTGATCAGTTGGAGAAATCAGGCGAACAGGATTTCCGTTCCCAGTGAGCTCTTGTACAACCCTACGGCAAACACGAGTAAATAAAGGCAGGCATGGGTTGATCCAAGGCCTGGGGTCAATGAGAATCTGTCTTCAGTGACTGTTGGATTAGGTCCCCATGTTCCATGGGACAAGAGGAATTATTGCAGTGCATCAAGCAGTGGGAGCTGGCAACTGGAGAAATATTGATTTGGCATCCTAACTGCTATAATATTGATTTTAAACACAACTTGAATATACATTTATCAACCATTCTGCAGCACTGTGTCAATGTGCAATAACGACAGCCTTTGATGGCTCAGTAAAGTAACAACAGTGAGGAAGAATGAAGGAAGAGTCATGATCACTGCAAATGTTCCCTCAGAAGTATCATGATACACATACCTGGGGAGCTTGTCACCTAACTGAGCTATTGAAAGGTTTGGTAAGTTGTGTCTAATTAGCCAAGAGTGACGTTAATCAATAAAGTCACACAGAATTCAGGATTTTCCCCTGTATTTCGGACTGCAGCATAAAATACAGTGGTTTCCTGTGGAAGGAATTGATCTTGCCTACTAGTAAGTTAAAACAATGCTTCTCACCATCGATTCCTTCAAATCAATATTAGGCTTTTTGCTTGATACGATGGAGCAGGCAATTCTGAACTCAGAAGTACAGATGGAGTGGAGGCAGATATGCCATCACTAAAGCAAGCAATGTGCAATTACAGTGCCCCTGCAGTCCACTAGCAGTAACCCTGGCTTCAGCATGAGTCTTTCATTGCATGCTTGGACCAAACTTCTGTTATTACTACTTGTCAAAAGCAGTTATCACTATGATTCCCTGAGGAGACATGCTTACTGATCTAAAGCGTCTTTAGAGAGTGCAACACAATCATCCAGTCTGAAGGAGAACATACAAATCTATTTGCCTTAGGATATTACATGCTTGCTAACTTATCGCTGCTGCATCTCATGCCATTACCTAATGCATTATGCAGGTATTCCTGTCACCCAGAATTTACATTAAAGACAAATCCTCCCCCCCGCCAAAAAAACCCAAAAAACAAACAAACAAAAAAACCCCCAACAAAAGAAAAACCATAATCATGCTTTGGAAAATTATTGTGATCAAACAGAACAGATTGTTAGGTATCCATCTCCAAAATACTGAGGGGATAGGGCAGAAAGATTCAATGGCATATGGTCTTTAACTCACATATTTACTTTCCTTGAGATAGTTGCTGTAAAACTACCACCCACATTCTCAGCATTCAGAAATAATATCACATGTGAAATGCAAAAGAAGTTTATTCACTAAAATATTTTCATTTTGAAGGAGAGACTGCACTTCCTGTTGGAAGCTGGTTAATTTCTATAACCCCAGAGCACCAGGATAACCCCAGAGGCTTGACTTGAATTGAGTAACTGCACCAGACTGGTGGATTTGCCAAAGGACCCCAGAAGCTTTGCTGCATAAGCACCTCCCCTAGGCAACAGGCTTGAATAAAGGCTGTAGGGAGATGGTGCAGGAAAATGCAGGACAAAAGCTACAGCTGGGAGTCTGCAGCCAGCCCCTGGTCTGGTAGGCCCTGATCTTTTCAAGTATGCACAGCTACTCTGAAACCTCCCTGCAGAAATTTGGCAAGAAAAAACCAAAAAGTAGGGGTAAGTGAAATCGAATAAGAAAAACTTGCCTTTCAGAAGTGCTTTGCTCTTCTGCTCAGAATCCATCAGAATGCTCCTATACACAACAGACTCCTCTGTTCCTACCCCTAATATTGCTACAGTTACAGCTGCCCCCTCTTTTTCCAAGCTGTTTAGTTTTCTTCTTTTTGATTATGGCACATTCAGTATCACATACATTTTCATGCTATCTCAAAGTTTAAGTATTTGGCCTCTAGCAGCACAAAACATTTTTTATTTTATTCAGAATGTCCCCATTCTCAGTTTGGTCACAAACCACCAGAAACCGCACATTTCAATTTAGGAATTCAAATCCTTGCAATAAACTTTACATTAAATGAGTTAACACAAACATACAAAATTTTTTTTTTTCCCACACGCTGGAGATAAAGGCCATGTAAAATCAAACCAAAGTATTTCTGTTTTAATCAAGCATTCAAAATCCAAAAATAAATATCCTCAGTTTCAAGTATTGGGGAATCTTTTCAGTGGACTAAAAGTTTCAACAACTTCTCCAAATCTGGGCAGGGGGGAACCCCACATTAAAACACCAATACTTACATTTCAAACCTTTTTATCTCCTGAGATAGTAGAAAGAGAATTTAATGTACTCCCACAGAAATTCAGGGCCTACTTGAACCAGTAGCTCATAATAAACATTTTGAACTAAGTCTTCATTTAGGTTATCAAACAGAAAATAAGTGGTTTGTGCTTTTCAAGCACTTCAACATAAACTTCATTTCAGGCTGAGAAAGAATACAAAGTCGAACACTCTGCATCACATGTATGAGCTAAGGATGCAAAATAAAGGCAGCCTGGAACTGCTCTAGTCAAAGAGGAACAAAAACATTTGTCTTTAACTTCAAGATACCATGAGAGGGGTTTTTTAACCAAAAAAAGGGAAGGAAAACAAAGACAAAAGGAGATCCCTATGACCCAGCTGCAGAAGTAAAAGCAAAGTGCGGAATGCAGCAATAGCAGATCTAAGAAGACACTGTTTCTAAGAAAACTGAAGGAAGGGACTCAGCAGGGAGAGGGAAACATGTTCTCCATTTTGATGTTGGCATCTCTCAGGCTCCTTGCCAGAGGCTACAGGCATCCCCAGGGCCCACCCAAACCCACTCAGGAGACTCTGCTCTATTACAGAAAGCTTCACTTAAGCAATGCAAGTATCTCCCCATATCTTGTACGAAGTCTTACAGCCATCAATATACAAGCGACATTTTTTACAACTCTGTTCCCAAGATAACCAAGGTCTGCTTCTACTGATCTAGACTTGTTAGGCATTAACTTGAAGCTCAAGCAAGTTACTCAGGTACAGGAGCAAACTTAGGGCAATGGGTGGTGGAAAATAAACAAGTTTTGCAAGGCACTACTGGCCCTGCATACACTGACAGTTCTTAGCACCCCAGAAATGCTTTAAGATACATGATGCACATATTTATTTGGTCAGGCTTTGCACAGAACTAGACTTTTTCAGGTACACTCAGAAAATTCACTACTCAAACAGAGAGGCAGAGAAATTGGGTACATCTTAAGAAGACCAACCCTCTCAAAGACTGCAGCTTACATGCCTATCTTACATAATCAGCAATTCTACCTCCTCAACACCTCATGTTCCAGAAACCCTAAAACAGCCAGAACAACTCACGTCATCCTTACGTTTTCCAATCTTTCATCTCCTTAAGTCCCTGACTCAGGAGCGTCAGAGTCCCTTGATCTAATATACATTACAGGAAAAGCCAGGTAATTCCATCAGCAGTGACTCACCCTCACAGCCTCCGCCTGGGGCACGTAGCTCCACAAAGGATGGCTCCAGCTTTGCATGTATCTCCTTCTCCCTGAGCCAGCACCTCTCTGAGAGAGGGCAGAGCTGGGAGCAGTGTGGAACTAGAAGGTTCCAGGCCAGGCTGCCTCATCAGCACAGATTGGGAACAGCTGAGATGGCCCCACCGTTAAGCACACACAGGTGCAGCTCATTAGCTCGTTCCCTCCTCTCCTCCAAGACCCACTCAGGTGCAGCAAATCCCTGGGCTTGGCTGGACAGGGTGAGGCCATTCCCAGTGCCCTGCCTGCAGAATGGGCAGTGACACAGCCTTCTTCACTCTCTCCTTTCCACCAGCAGCAGTAACCACTGAGCTACTCCATGGCATCAGAAATGCAAACGGAGAGAGCTGATCGTTACAGTTAGCAACTGTCCTTTCCACAGTAAGGACAAACAAGAACTTTCAGAGCTTTCATGGGAAATCAAGAGAGCTGCCAGACCGCAAAGGACAGTGGCCAACTTGGAACCTCCCAGGGGACAGAAAACCCACAGTGTCCCACCTCTGCCTTTGATGGCTTGCTAAAAGGCCACCTTGTTAGCATGGGCAGGCAGGCACTGTGTGCTGAGACTTTCACCTCTGTCAAAAAGAGAGGAGCCTAAGCCCTGACCCCTTTCCCAAGGTGCTTTCAGGCTGTGCCTCCTGCACTGTCACAACAGATTGGGCTGTGACAGGTTGGTCAAGAAAACCAGAAATGTTTCACATTTTCTGCTTGACTTGCAGTCCTTTTACCAGACTAAGGCTTGGGACAGTTTTTCCACTGATATTTTTTATTATGCTTTAGGAGAAAAACAGGTCTGAGGTTGACACTCAGCATTACAATTTCAGTACTATGCACATAAATTTAACTACTTAATTCCACTGAGCATTGGGTAAGTGGGGCAGCTAAACCCAGTATATTGCATGGAACATTTATCACTAACTACAGTATACAATTCCCTTTGCCATTTAGGCTTACACATTTTACAGCATTTACAATCATGCTGAATTATTGCTGAAATTCCCATTTCAAAGGATTTCATGAATGTATTGCTTGAATGCTGCCAACCCCCTTTTTTTTTTTTTTTTTTTTTTTTTTTTTTTTTTTTTTTTTTTTTTTTTGTTCATGCAGACTTTAAGGGGAAGTGAGGTCCTGTGAGGCTGCTTATGCACTGCTGGATCCCAAGTACTGTTGGGATGTCTGGATTTCACTGAGAAGTTGCTGGAATAAAAAACTAGTGGGATCTGACTGAAAGCTACAAAGAGAAAACTGATGTAGTTTTTAATCCAGTGCACCATAACTATTAGGGAATGTTGATTTCTTACAGGCATCTAATTGATAACAGCCTTTATCAGCTTTTTATGATTAGGGAAGGTCAATAGGGTCCCTCAGACTGAGACCCCACCTCTGTACCAGAGCAGAGTGACCCAGCTTCATGCCCCAAAGAGGGGGCTCACAGTGCCTCAGTGGTGTCTGACTCAGTGTCATGAGAGGGTGGCAGAAATCAGCTCTTGCCTTCAAGTGAACTCTCCTTCCTCTCAGAGCAGCTCAGCCAGCCAGGGAGCCCCACTGTTACCTTTCATGAGGCAAAATGTACTTGCTGGCTCGCAGCCATCCTCTCCTTGAAAATCTCCCAGTGTGTTTTCACAGTTTAAACCTGGCTTTCTCTGGGCTGGGAAAACAAAAGCAAGCTCTGAAACCCCCTAATTCTCACAAGACAAACTTCCCTCTTGTACAGGGGGCACACCTGCCCTGCAATTCAATTACTTCTACCTACTAATTTGGTAGTGCAAATTTTTGCATATGTAGAACACTTTCAACTGCAATCCTGGCTTGTGAGAAGTGCAGAAATACTATGCTAGGTCCCCTTAAATAGATGGCAAAATGAATCCAGATTTTCCTACCTCTCCTATGCAAATCCTGCCTATGATCTTCCAAACTTCCTTTACGTATCTTAAACCCTGAAGGTTTAAGAGTAATATTTCTGTAAGTCAGATACTATTAGGTATTTTTAAAACTCTTCTTTCTCTTCTTTCAAAAAAAAAAAAATAGAATCAATTAAAAGAAATGTCTTCTCAATCTGACTTCAGCTGTACTATAAAACTGTTATTAAAACTATCGTGGATGTGACAGAAATAAAGGAGGTGATGAGAAGATATTTATGTTGTACAGAAAATGTCCAGGGAGTATGTCTAATGATGTGATCAGGATTTTTTAGGCCCTTAATACAGTGATTATTAATTCAAGTCTGCTTCCATGCTTATGCAAATAGGCCTGGGACATAACAAGAAATTTTCAGTCATGTTGCTTGAGAAGGCTGTGTGGGGATGTGAGGCTGTCTGAAGCCTGAAGAGACTTTCTTAATGGAGTCCAACAAGATTAGTTGCCTTTCCCCACTACATGACTCTGTAAAAAAAGCAAATAAATCACTAACAGTCTCCTAATAGACTTAGCTCTCTCCTGTCCTGAATGAATATTGCTTGGAATAAGCTCTGCAATGGCTAACTCTGATATTGCCACAGTAACTTGTTTTTTTTCAAGGCCGTGTAAAAGATTTCCAAGTTTTTAAAAATGTTGTCCCTTATCCTGTATGCAGGAGTGTAAAAAGGCTTTATGCTGGTAGGCTGGAGCCCAGTTACTGGAATGGTTTTCACCTGATCATGTTCTCCAGCTGGATCTCTGAGGTGAAAGGAGTGACTTAAATTCCCTCTTTTCCTGTGAGTAACCCAATACATGCCTGCTCCAAGCCCGTTGTGTCAATGGATTTATTATGAACTGTGTGATATACATATTGCTGCCTCACCCAAGACTCAGCTCTGTCTAGTGGTGCAGACTGATTCTGACTAGCCTGGCTGCATCAATGCACAGAGCAGGGATTATTACCCCTTTTTCTTGGATTATCACATTTTATTAACCTTTTCTACTTTTTTTTTTTTTTTACATTTATGTTATTATTTCTATTTTATATTATCCTTCTGGATTTTTTTTAATGATTTTTGTCTCTTCTGTACAAGCTCAATTTTAAGTATGTTACAAGATGCTGCTCCATTCCTTTGTTAGTGATCAGTGATCACACCAATTCAGTATGTGATCTGAGATGGAAAAAGTCCAAATAGTCCCATGATGTGGGAGAATAAAATTGATCAGGTAGTTGAAATGGCCATGTTTCAGAAGTTAGGAGAGAGTGACACAGATTGGAAAGGACTAAGGCTGAAGCTCTGGCACAGGCGTGTCTCATGCCCAGGCAAGGGAATTGAGACACTTGCTGAAACAACAAAGAGGGAAAAACCCACAAACCAAAGGAAGCCATAGGAAAAATGATTCCAGATAAGAAGTCAGCTCAGGATGGCAAGCCCAGCTCACTGAGGCTGGACCGGATAAGCTCCTCTTTTCCAGTAATTGTGTCTGACCTGATTCACTCCCACCTTTTTTTCAAATCTGGGTGCCACAGGGCATTTCTGCCATGCAGGTGATGGAATTGAGAAGCCAGTTCCTCTTCCCATGTTGAACCCCCGCAAGACACCAGAGCTGTGTGCAGTGTCAGGTCTGGCCCTGCCTCTCACCGAAGGTGCGCAGCCCCAGGGCTGAGGATCTCCTCCTCTCCTGCAGAGCAGGCTGCCTGCTGTGAGCCACATCACTTTATAGAAAATCAGGAATTAACTAAAAGCAAGGATGACTCTTTCATGAGAGCAATTTCCTTTCAAAGGTCTCATTCTGCAGCGAGGGTTAGCCCATTAGACAGCCCTGTTTGTTCCCACTTAGTAACCCATCATACTCTCAAGCTGCATTTGTAGCAATCACCTAGAATTTCAGAAGTTTTATTAACCAGCACTTTGACAGACCCTTCCTTGATATTTTGTATGCAAGCAACACATTTTTGAAATGGTGGGTACCCTTTTGCATATATCTGTTTATTACAGTAGATTGATAAAATGCTGAAGTAATAGAAATCAAAGCTTTTGATTATGTTATAGATTGGTTTGTTCTTTACAGGAGGAACTGTGGACCTTTATTAATGCAAGTATGAAAGACCAAAATTTGCCCTAGTTTTCCTCAAAGAATTCTGGAGGGAGGGTGGTGTAGGGCCTACCAAGTTGCTGTTTTGTGCGCTTAGCCAAAGAAACTACTAAATAAAAATTATTGCTATTTTGATAGAAGTAACACTGCAATTGACAATCAATGACTGACTTCAGAAGTTTTATGCCTCACTCAGCTGAATCAGAGCAGATGTTTGTGATATTATTATGTCTTCTTTTTTTTTTTAACTGAAAAAACTCCTTGCAAGGCAAAAAACTTAATACAACTGTAGCAGAAGTTAAAGCTGGAAAAGTACCACGGATTTGCTACTGACTTTTTTTTTGATAAAGAGTATTTTATGTTCAGAATTCAGAACTCTGTACTTCTAAAGTGGCTTGAGACATGCTTTATGCTTCAGGGGAAACTATTTCAATCAATCCCAAAGCTAGAAGGGACTCAGTCTAAATTCCCTTGTTAAAATAATGTCAAAGTATTATTAGCTAAAGCCTTGTTACAATTGGATTAAGAGCACCCTGTTCTCAATCCATGTTCTCAAGTTTGACTTAGTTTATTTACAGATGGTTATCTAACAATGCTAAAAAAAAACAAATCAAAGGCTCCTGTTCTCCTCACACAATACTTCACTTCTCAAAACCTGCTATTTCCTTTTTCATATGGAAATAGAAGATTTTGTTCCTAACCTGTTTACAGTAAATAATGATATTGGAAAAATCTCAGAATACAAAATAAATTTGGATACTATACAAATGTTTGGAAAATGCAAACATACTTCACGGGGAATATGTGACAGTTGGAGCTTCAGCTGGAAACAAAATGTTGCATATTATTAGAAATATCTATTCTCACTGCAACAGAGCACTCACACAAGTCTACTTCAGTCCAATCAGTAGGAAATTTAGATTGATAGGATAAATTGATAGTACATAGACTGACCAATCTGTATCCTTAACCTATCCAGCAAATGTAACACAACAAAATGGGGTTCTCACAATTCAGAGGGCTGAATTAAGACACCTCCAGAGACCTGCTCCAGTAGATTTGTTTTAATTTTAGGAGAGTTAATAAAATTTTGAAAGAGCTTCTAAAACACGGCAAGGGACTACCTTTATGAAACACCCAGCTGCCTCTGCCTCCTCAGCACTCAACAGTGCTATAAATCAAATATAATCACCAGGTTTGGGATGTAAACCCTGGGAGTGCAGATCATGAGAAAGCAGATGCCTGCTGAGGATCCATCCCTTCCTAATGAGAAGCTGAAATATTTCTGTTTGGATTGCCCCCTGCAGTGTTCAATACCAGCTGTATTGGACATTGCAGGGATTGAAGACACAATCAATGGAGATAGGTTTGGGAAGTGACTGCATTAAGTATTACCTGCTACTGCTCTGTCTGCCCAGGATGGTTCCTCCCACACTTGCTTCTAGAAACTTAATTATCAATTCATTAATTTACTTAACCGGACCATCTAGAGCATATATACAGATATACAACAGCACACAACTAAAACTCCTGCCAAAAACTTGCTAATCAACATCTCTCAGACATGGTTACTAACATTTTCATTGTCCCTAAACATTATGTGGATTATAGCACACTGAATAGGAATAAACAGTATAGCAACTCTGAAATTACAGAGTTTGGGTATGGAAATGCTAAGTGTAGATTCTAGGGAAAAAACCCAGGTTTTTCTTCTTAAAGAGAAGCAAAAGTTCTTAGAGATTTCTTTAATTAGACCAGATTTCCATTTAGTAAAACAAGAATCAAATAATCAGCAGCTTTATTCTTAAGCAGCTTTATGTACACATGTACATAAAGTGCCTGTAATACCTTCAAGTTTATTAAAGTCACAAGTGAATTTGTAAAAATCTGATAATGATTACAGTAGTACTATTAATTACCTTTGTTATCATCAGCATAGAACTTCAGAACCTGCATGGTGCATTTGAATGACTGAGCTTTCAGTCATTTCTTGCTGAGAGTCTACATGGAAAAAAAGCTATTTCCTCACCAAAGGGAATGTCAGTTTTGGGACACCAAGTTCCACACATATCCCATTTGGATGGAAACATGGATATTTAAGGGAAAAAAAACCAAACAGAAACTGATCTATATAAAATACATCAGCTCTACAATAGCCATTTATTTTATTTTGTGCAAAACAATGACATTTTCTCCCTACCTTCTCAGCCCAATCTGTACAATGTAATAGGAAAGATATTTTACTTGGGTGATGTTTTGATTCTGGTTTATGTAACAACTTTAGATGAAAATTTAAGCACATCCTCACAATTCTGTGAAGGTAACATTGGTGTAGAAGAATTATATGACAATTTTTATCTTACATATTGGTTTTAGGCTTTATAGTACATGGGAAAAGAAAGGGGAAAATTATCTTTACATGCATGGATTATTAAAGATGTCTAGAAGTCTGAACATTGCTTGCAATACATTTATTCAAATTCAAGTGTTTTACAATTCTGACTGTAGAACAACAAGATTTATATCAAATTTCCATAATGATAGTGTTAGGGTTGTACTAAGGAGAAAAGAAATCTTAATATGCTTGGTTTGTAGCATTCTCAGGAAGCAGTTAATGCTAATAGTCCATCAGGCTGGAAGTTGGAACATTATAAATTCCATCCTGGGCTCCAGATTGCAGAGGCAAATTTTGAATTGACTTACACTTTTTGAAGTGATATTTCTTAAAATTGATATATCCAAATCAGTTGGTTTAAATGCAATCAATATGATCAGTATAATCAAAACAAACTTATGCCCTTCACTGGGAAATATCTGTTGATAAACAAGAGAGGCTTCCTGGAAAAGAGCAGAAGAATTTTTGTCTGGTTTTGCACTGTCTTTTACCTTTAATTGGAACATGGGTTGTAGTGAGCACAGTCCATCACATATTTATAAATAGTGTATATAGCTCCATTACAATACATTTTCCTTCCAAACTCAGATGCCTTATTCAGTTTATCACAGCCTTACACCCTCCATGCAGTGCTGGCATGGTAAGCTAAGCAGTCTCTGTCACTGCAATGATGTGGCTTTTACACCCAAAACCAAGATGCCCAAAGATACTTTTGGAGAAGGAGTTTATAGCTAAAGCTCTGTGATCATAAAATACCATTGTCAGCAGCAGTTGCTAAGTGACAGCAATTGCTTTGTGACACAAATAATGTCCTAAAAATTTACAGTGCCTCTTTAGTGCTTTATTTTTTACCTTGAAAGAGATGATCTTACTAACGGTGACATGCCAAGGGCTAAGGACTTGTATCTGAATTTAGACTGCAGAGCCATGTAATGATGCTGCTGAGTTAGGCTGAGACTAGCTGGGAATATGGTAATGGAGCTGGCATTTGGGGGAGCTCCTGGGCTCTCAACTGTGCAGGGAAGCATTAGTCAAACAAGGGCGAGGTCTAGAAGGCATTTTTGTATCCCTTCAACAAATAGTTGGAAGCAAGTCTGCCACATGAAAATCTCTGATGACAATGGTATCCTTTAATGAGGATAAAATTATTAGCAAAGGCAAAAATGAGAATGCACTTTGGAAGATTAACACTAGGAAGGGAAATAAAAAATGTTTTAGAAAGTCTCAGTTTTGCTTATAGGCTTTAGGCAAAGACATTTGCTGGCCTACAGCCTCAGAGGTCACACGCTCATATTTTTTTCTGCAAAATTACCAGTCATTTTACATTCCCTTGTGCCAACTTATTTTCTGCAATTGTCTCCAGCCCATCAAAACACCTTATTGTTAGAGCTACATGAGAAAATCACATTATATTCAAAAAGTGAGGAATAGCAACAGTCTTTGGCGAGATGCAATGATTTTTAAGCCAAAGGTGAGCTCATGCCTGCATGAGTTCACAATGGGGAGATTAGTTTTACAACACTAAAAAGGGATTTCAGAAATTTTTAAGTGCCACAAAACCTGCATTTGAGACTTACTTTACATCTTCATTACATCACTTGGACATTAAAGGAAGCCTGTGCAAAATTCTGAGAAGCCAATTGCACTTCCAGTTAATAACGACAGGAACCAGTCCAAGGACAAACATCTAAATCATGTCGCAGCAAATTATACAGGGAGATCCTTTGGTGTCTGAGGTGTGCACACACACCTGAAGGCTATGGCACATTCTCTATCCTTGTTTCTGCCACTGCATGGAGCTATGGCACATTCCCCTCTTCCCTATCCTCATTTCTGCCACTCCATGGATGCTCACACAGAGTCACTGCCATGGCCCTGCTGGTCCCCACCCCACATGCCCTCTCAGCTGCTGTGGCTCATTCTCCCTCCCTGTCCTTGAGCTTTGGAGCTACAAAAGGAGAGCCAGCCCTGAGGAGACTCCCCCTCACAAGTGTGTCTCTGGGATCACAAATCCCTAAGGATGATCAGTGAGTGGGGAGAACTCCCAATGCTGACCCTTCACAGATGCACAGACTGAGAGCAATTCTGACCTACACCTGCTGCCTTTCTCTCCAAGCCCTTACACACCTCAGAAAGCTGTACTGAGAACACACATACAGCTCCAAAACCTACACACAGCATTGTATTTTGTGTTTCAGTACTTTCCTCACTATTTTAGAGAGCATAATCCACATGAGCAACTTGGAGCTAAGACTATGAAAAGCCCTCTCCACCACGACTAACATTTTCCCTCTCAGTGACAGTTTTGTGAAGGCCAGGCCATAGTGAGATCTCTGTATTTATGTCAGTTGTCTCCATCACAGATCAAATCTTTGTCCCATATAATTTTACAGCACATGAAAAACACGGATTTAAAAACTCCTGAACCCATCATGATGACTTCACATTGATGACCTTTTAATAAGTCACTTTCTGACATTGTCCCTTTACTGGAATAACACTTACCTTTTTATGAGGTGACTTAAGATCTGTGAATTTTTATTATGCACATGAGGCCGACTCATCAATCTTAGAAGCAATATGAGAGTGGCTGTAGGCAAGGCAAGAGAGTTATCTTTGCCCAAAAACAAGGTAAACAGGAAAAATAAAACCCTTTCGACAGATGGGTCTCACTCTTTGCTGAAGCTTTCTAGAAGACTGAACACCACAAGTCTCCTGAAGAATGTTTCCATTTTCCTCTTAGTGAATTGCTTTTTTAATTATGAAAAAAAAGCTTTAGTCTTATTTTTCTTATGTTTGTGCCAGAAGTATTTCAAAGAACCAAAAAAAAGGTGTCCCTGTGGATACTGGTGAGGCTGCCATGGGCAAGCCAGGCTATGGAGCACTGACCTTGGCTTTCCATCTGTGCCTAGAGACAGGATGACTTGCAAGGGTCCCCCCAGGCCTGGAGCAAAGACTGGGAATTTGCTGGCATACACCAGTCTTGACTTGCTTGGAGGTGGGGGAGTACAAACAAAACCTTTGTTCAGAGAGAAACAATTCAATGCAATACATCATGATACTTGATTTTTTAAAATTTTTTTTGAGAAAAACATTCAGAGTTGTTAATTTTCTCAAACAATATAATTTGGATTTATTATGGTTATTCATACCTAGAATTAATAACATATATACTCTTAAGCAGTACTTTTAACTTTTAAGTTTTGGAAATAAAAACACGCCTGCAGAGAACAGCTGAATAGTCATGATAAGGAATTTTACATTTCAGGTTTAGGTCTGTCCAGAAATCCCTAAATATACCTTTTACAACTATATGTTTCCTTTTTTCAAATTGTCAAAACCCAAAAGAGCTGAAAAATCTCCTTATCCACTACAATTGAAATATTATGAAAATCAAGTTGCTTCTGTCCTGGCATTCTTTCTAATAACAATGTAAGCTGATTCATCTTTAAGGCTAAAGTATTATTCTCGAGAAGTTTCATCTAGTATGTTCTGGAAGAAAAAAGTAAAAACTGAAACCTAAGATTCAATATTTTTTGCATAAAAAGCAAGCAGTAATAGCGATGAAACCGTGTTGGCTGAAAGATATGAAAAGAAATGAGAATATTTTTTACAATAAAATGTTAATTTCAGCAGTGATGAAGCATTCTGAGAAACTGATATCCATAATCAGCCACAGAATATAAGCATTGAAGCTCTAGCTGACCTGATTCAGAGAATTCAACACACAGCACACGGAATTATCCAGACTGCTGCCCATTTTTCTCTTTTGCACAGATATATGGGGTGGTTTAGCTGAGTAATAGGCAAGGAAGGATGTCTGCTTCTAAAAATGGAAATTTCAAAATAATTATTTCCACTTAATAATGCAGGCAGGCAGAGCACTACACAGAGCAGAAAGCTGGTGGGCACTTTCAAAAGCTCTTGGCCTGCTGATCACTCCTATTTTGAGAAGACAATATGTCCCTGTAGAGTAACACCCAGCAATGACTTCCAGTGCTTTTAAAAATGTAAGGTGGATGGCAATTATAGTACTGTCCTGATTTGTCTTTATTTTGTAGCTGTATGACATAGTAAAGACAAAGCTTGCAGGTACAGATAATATCCCTTGTAGTATTAGTTCGTATAACTGTAAGAAAAAGGTGAATTTTCGGCCAATACAGAAAAATACAGTATTACAGAAAAAAAAATTAGGAGTAATCATCATTTGCCCAAAAATATTTTTTTCAGATGGCCCTAAAAATAAACAGTAGGAATTAAAGATTTTCAAGTAATTCTTCAGAAATTGAAGAATTTTCTCATCATTATTTATGACTGATATGCCCCAGAGTATTCCAGATGTCATCTTTTACCAACTACCAAGAATGTGAACATTATTATATAAGCCTCTGTTCTTCTCAGCCACATCTGTTGCAGTTTGCATATGAAGCAATATTTTTTAAGATTATACTTTAATGGTGATATTCAACATTATTCCATCAGAAATTAAAACAAAGGGATAAAGTATATTTTAAATAATGTATTATATTTCATTAGATTAAAAACTATGTTTTACTTCAAGCAATATGTGTCCTGTTCATAATAAATATCAAAATTTTATTTCATCTCTGTCAGTTAGTTGGATATTCAGAATGTGCAAGGAGCAGGAAAGGGACAGGGGGTTTTTTTGGCTTTTTTTTTCATTAAAAAAGAAAAAGACAAAATTTATTGCCCAAAAGAAATAGTACAGCAAGCTAATAAATACAGCCTTCTGCTTCTGCTAAATACTAAAACATGCATTTTATTTCTTTGGTAATTGAATAGATTAAATGGAAATAAAATTGTGGTAGGTTACCAAGTAGAAATTTTCAGTGAAAAATAGCATTTCCACTGAAATCAAGAAGAGATTTTCCAGTGTAATGAATGTGGCAAAGTAACCTACTCAGCTACAGGGATATGCTGACAGATTTCCCAGAGTCACTTTTCTTTCTGGGCCACAAGTCCAGTGAAACTATTTTCTTATTCAGTACCTGCCTGCATGTACTTAGCTCATGCTCACTCCCCAGTCAGATTTCATTTCCAAGAGTTCAATATGTTTTTAAGGTACGTAGTGAAAAGGCAAAGATATGTGTTGTGAAATCAAGATGCTCGGAGCTGGCTGTGGGCCTGGCCTTTTGAATACATCATGTATGTATTAAGAGCTTTCACTGTAATTCAGGGTAAATAACAGTGTCAGAAAGAATGAGATGGAATCAGCCACAGTGGGCATAAACTCTAGAAATAGCTTCAGCTTATTCATTACTCTTTCATATCACATCCCAATCCAGATATACTTCCATTTAGCTTTGGTCAGAGCAGCATTTTTTCCATACTCTTGATGGAATCTGGTTTATTACAGCACTTGACCTCTCCTCCTTCTCAGGAGATGCTTAATTCTTGATATAAGGATGGAAATGCTTACCCACTTGGGGCACACAAAACTGACTTCTATTACAAAATGTGATTTATAAAATGAGAACCCTGGTTAAATGGGAGTTTTTAGGGGCAGGGTGTAGTCAGGTGAAGTTTGGATGTGGCAAAGCTATTAAAGCAGTGTCAGCAACAGCATGCCCCACCAAAAAACCCAACAGATTGAAAGATGGTACGCTGAGTGTGATCTTCATGAATATATTCAGATGTGTGCTTCTGCTGCAAATTCACTATAAAATACATTTAAGCAGCATGTTTTATATGCAATTCTGAATGCTTTTCTAAATTAGGGCTTTTTTATTTCCCAGTTTCCTAAGATGGTATTTAATTATGTGAAATGTTTCCCATTTATTTACTAAAAGCTCATAGCTGCAGTGGGATGGTGGGATTTGCTACTGCTCCCAATCCAATTGTGCATTCAGCTCACTGAGAGCCAGATTCTGCCTGCCACTCACACAGGAGTGGGATGGAGGGAGGAGATGTGAGCAGAGAAAAGAGGGCTGCCCAATCAGACTTACTTTGTAGGAACAAACTCTTTAAGAAACTTAAAGATAGGAAGAAAGCACTTATTTCTGCTCCCCAAATTCTTAGGTCAATGAAATGGGTGGTAGCTGAGGACAGGCCAGCTCACCATGGCTGAGCAGCAGCAGGCAAATCAAAAGCTTTGAGAAGGAAGCTGGGCAAGGTGACCACTACAGATCTCTCCCGTCCTGAATAATCTTTCTGTTCAACACCCCTCTATATTTTCCTGGGAGGGCTCAGTTACAAACTGGTTTTTTTTTTCATGAAAACACACCAAGTTCTGCAATGCACAACAATGTGGGAATAACACCTGCTCCTCCCTCCAGCAGATGTGGCCCTATACATAATTTGCACTGTGTGTTTATCCCACTCTTTCAGTTATAGGGATATCCAAAGGATATCAAGTAGGTAAGCAGCCCCAACACCTACTAGTGGCACCCTGTGATTGCTTGTGTTCCGCCACTGCTTAAGATTTGTAGCCACTGCAGATACTCTATTAACATACTCTCTTCCCTTATAAGAAAATAATACTTGGATCTGAAAAAGAAAGAAAAGCATGCTCATTTAATTTGTGCCTCCTTGCATTTGGTGTGGCAGAATTACACTGGAAGATCAATTTCACCTTTAATTTTAGTGATCTTCTGACTGGTTCCTGCACATTCTCCATGCACAGAACACATCAAGGGAATGTTTACACCACTGCGGAACCTGCAGCAAGCTGACAGTGCACATGCAAACTACTGACACTTCAATAAAAATATTAGTTGGCAAAACAGACAGAATAAAGAGAAAAAGAGCTGCCCTTAACAACAATTAGCCTCAGCAGAAATATGCACAATTAGAATGAATTCAAAATGAATGATCAGGTCAATTTGATGCCTATGATCCATTACATGACCTCACAATCTTACGTGTCCTGTAGCCAAAGCTTAAGATCTTCATTTTGCTGCTATAATTTACAAGCAGCAAATATTGGTGTTATTATTTACAAGCAGTAAATATTGGTGTCTATGCATTAGATGACTGGAAGCATGGTGTGCCTCAGGGATGGTTGTGTGAAGCTCTCAGGCAGGGCAGACATTGACAGCACCTCCCATGATTAAGGGGCAGGGAAGAGATATCATTTACCATGTTGGCACATTTAAAGCTCACTCACTGTCAGCCTTAAACTTCAAATGATTTTATTAAGCTTTCCTCTTTGCAAAAAATATTTTTACTTGTGGGATTAAAGGAGCACTATCTCCTTTACATTACATTCTTACAGCTTAAAGTTGTCCTTCGTGTGTCTTTAATTGTGTTCAGCCTCTCACAAAAGAGATGCTTGTACACTGCTCCACATCCTGATCTATCCAATATCCAAGTACAACCCAGCCCAACTCAGGATGGGCTCAGCATCTCTGTCACAGCTGCACTGGGCTCACCTGTGGGTTCTGCTGCACAAATCCCACACCCCTGAGAGAGCTAGTCCTACCCAGGGATTCGAGCCTATGGACACAATTAGTGCATTGAAATTTGGATTTGCAAATTTCTGCAAGGGGAAAACATTGCCTTTAATTGTTCCCAGTGTGTCTGGCTAAAGAATGATTATCTCTTTTTCTTCTGGTTGGGCATTTGTTTTAGCTGAAGATGGTGAAAGTCACTACAGCAGTTAATTGTTAAACAAAGATGGGCACAGGCCCTGCACTGGGCGGAGCAGCACACAATATTCAGCACTTCCTGCACTGCATCAGGAGCACAGCAGAAAGAAATTAGAAAAAAATTCAGTCAGTAGTGAAAAAAAGAGATTTCAAAGTTGGTGAAACCAGAAAATGTGGGGTTTGAAAGAAAAGACATACTACAATATGAAGGCAACTTTGTATCCAATGGCCTGTCTTGTAGCCAAGCTCAAGATTGCATGAGGAAAGAAAGGCAGTGATCTTGAAGGTTATTATTTTCAACACAATAAGAAAGAAAGCCACAAATAATACTTAGAGCACTTAGAATTATTGTCAGCTTTGGAAACCAGAGCCTAAATCCATAGGATGGACTGTCTGAACTTTAAAAAAATCAAACATATAAGACAGACACAATTTCTTCCAAGTGAAAAAAAAAAGTCATTGTAAACATCCTCATTATGCTCAATGAAAACTTTCCCCAAAATCTCTTATCCTAAATAAACTGAGTGTTATTACCATTATTATTGAAGAATTACTAAAAGCAGAAATAAAATCAAATCATATGCTTAAATCTGTAAGACGTGTATATTGCACATTCCTGGTATCTTTATTTTTCACGAACATTATATATGCTGTTTGTTATTTCATTTCTTCAAGTTAATTAACTGACTAAATCTCTCTGTGCTTTGGTCAGGCTACATAAAATACTAAAGAACTGGAGCTTCACAAAGGGAACTGGATGAATCACCAATTCAGCCTTGTTTACTGCAATACAGATGAATTTTGGCCATACTCATAAAAAGCGGCTCTTTCAGAGAGACAGAAAATCTTCAGTGATAGAAGCCTGCTATAAATAAATATTTTTTCTTTTAACTGTTTCCTGAGTATTCTGTATTAATGTGGTATTAATTTTATTAATGTATATGGAAAAAAAAACAACCAGTGACCATTTATCATTTAGTTTCTCAATTACTGCAACACAAAGGAAGAAAATGCTGTAAACACACTGCACCTGAAGCTTCTCTGCAGTTTGAGGGTGCAGTATAGCAGGGAAGCCTGGATCATAAGGAAGGACTGAAAAAACAACACCTATTAGACAATTTGCAGTCATTCAGTGAAGAGAGTGAATTTCCCAAAAGTTTAGAAGAGCATGTCACAAGCAAGAACTGTTCATAAAGAAGCAAAAAACCTTTTATACTTGTTCCTTGTCCCACCTCCCTCATCTAAATAATGTCAGGGATTTCAAACCCCGTTGCTGTGGGTTGTTTGAATTGTTTCCTTGTTCCAGTGTAGACATCAAGAAGAGAAAATCACAATGTACCATTCCAGCTAATATCTCAATTTGGGTCACAGTCAGAAACTTCAAAAAGCCTTTGTGGGTCTTTGCACCATAAAACCCCATTATAAGGGCTCCCAGGTCATCCACATGCTTTTACAAACCCCTCGGGTGAAATCTTAGTAACTCTGTTATTGACTGCAACGTGAACAGGATTCCACTCCTTGTTTTACGGTGTCAGTTTTATCTTTTCTGTTTTCATCCATAGCTTGACTGAAAAATGTCAATATCCACCAAATTCTGACAGCTTCTTACTGACACTTCTATTGAACCTAAAGCTTTTTGAGTCTGAGCACCTAAACTGCCAAATGAAGGGGAAAAAAACCCAAAACAAAAAACCAGAAAAAAAGGGCTTTTATTCAATTGGAGAAAATAGTTGGCTTTGTTCAAAAACTGAAGACCAACACAGATCAGAGGATTCTTCTTTCTTCTGCTTTATCTCATTTTACAACAATATGGTTTCAGATAAAAGATATAGATTGTTTGGCCAGATGTGAAGAGGAAGAAAAGATATCTTTGGAAACAATAACCTCATACTTGATAGGAGTAAGAAAAGCATATTTTACCTACAACGAAGAGCTGGAACTGATACATTCCAATATATGAAAGATTTCAGGGCACATTAAGTTCTCAGACTTAAAAGACTGATGTTATAGTATTGGAGATAAAACTGAATCAGGACAAATCCAGCATTTCATCTAAGTTCACTCACACCTGTTTGCACTTGTGGGCCTCTTTTGGTCTCTCATAAATCTCTCAGAGACAGGCATTCAGTGTGATGCTTTTTAGAACAGATCCATCTGGAACATTAGGCTGACATAGCATGGTTATGAGCAGAAAAGACCAAAGAAACGACTGGTCAAAAGGAATGATTTAACTTCAACAACAGACAACCTCCCTTCCTAGGCAAGCTCTTGAAGTCCCAGGTCAGAGTCTTAGGAAAAGACCTCTATTTCACTTCAGTGCTAGGAGAGGAGTGGCTTTTCTTTGTTAAAATATTTCTTCTCATTACACTTAAGAAAAGAGGAGAACAAGAAAAAAAAGGAAATAAGGTTGTTGACCTTGGACTTTCCAATTATTTTTAAGAACTCAAGAAAACTCAGAGACTTGAGGGTAACACCTTCTTTTAGTCTTCCTTCAGCAGAGACAGATAAAAGCATGCACACATTTATGAATATTTGGAGAAGAGAATTTGATTTGTAACTTGGTTGCATTTCTGTAAGAAGGCAAATCTGTTGCATCCCTGCCTGTTCAGAACAGCTCAGAAGGGCATATAATTTTCAACAGTGTAATTGCTTAGATAAAGTGGTCTTCCCATGAAATAAATCAGGGGGAGACAGTTTGGTCCATAAACAACTCAGCAATGAGAGCCGCTCTTGCAGAGGATGTGGTGTGGAAGAATCCTTTCCTGGAAGGAGCAGGGTTTATCAGCATTAGCAAAGGAGTTTACAAGCTTCCATACCTCAGAGTGAGATGAAATTAACAGTCCCCCTCATGATTATGACAGTCTGTTTTACAAGACTAGTAAAATATGGTCATGTACTCCAACAGATCAAATGTCAGGCATTTGTTTTCTTTTCCAATAGCCAAGAAAGAAAATTTATCGTTTTCAAAGGGGAGTTATAAAATACAGACATATAGACATAAAATTGATTCAGAACCATTGCTTCAGAACCTGGATCAGCTTAATGCCACTGTACTGGTATTTTTAGCCAGGAAAATCAGATTTCTTTTTTTAATCCTTCCTAGGAATTTGTGAGTTAAAATTAGGCCTCCTCCCACTTTTATACCAACAATTTACAGAGAGCCAGAAATTAAACAATGTTTCTTCCAGGGACTGTAATAAAAGATAAAATATTTCAATGCCATGTTTTCTGATGCACAGTACCCTCCATCTCTGATATCCTCAAGTTTCTTTAAAACCCTGCTTCATGAAATAGCTCTGAGAGAACACCCAACCTTACACAGCTCACATGCTCAGACAACCTTCTCACAATCAGGAGCGGAGCACGTGTAAGGCACAGCTGATTTTGGAAGAGAGGAGACATTCAGTGTTGGAATTGGAAAAAAAGTATTGAGAGAATGAAGTATTAGGAAAAGATTTACTGAGGGAACTCCTGATGTGGAGACTCTTTTTTGAAAGTCTCTTTTTCTTACTTGCGCACGTGAATAACTCACATGGCTGTTATCGCTGAACATCTCTTTCAAATCAATGAAAACTCAGAAAAACCCCTTGCTTTTCTTATGTTCACATTCCTGTTTACAGAAGAAGGTAAGTATTCAGCTGGTTCACATATTTAGAGCCCCAAAGCCGAAATACTTTAAATTTGTTGCTCTCTAGCACAGAGGGTCTTCACTAAAATATGTGGAATTTCTGTTTGTTTTTTCTTTTCTTTTAATTTGAGGAAATATATAACAGAGCTGCTGGCCTCACACCTGTTCTATGATTTGCTGTGTTTCTGGTGTCCATAAGCATGTTTGAGCTTATAAAAGTCCTCTGTCACTACAACCCCTGATTCTTGCTGAGCATCTGAAAAGATGGTACAAGGTTGCAACATGTAAGAGTAATTTCAAAGCCTGACTGTAAAGCCAAATCCCATTTCCAGGAGCAGTTTGAACTGAAATCCCAATAAGCAGCGACAGATACAGGTGCTGACAATAACCATAGCTGCAGCAAGCTGCTCATTAAAGCTCCTGACTCAAATAAACAGACCCCACAGGGCCTCATGGAAATCACTGAATTCTGCCTCCATTTGCTCATTAGGCTCATCCTCAGCTTGCTCAGGCTTGCTGTCACTTTGCAGAACAGCTCTTCTCTCCATGACACTGCAAAGGCTGTCAATCCCCCTTCCAACCCCTTCCAAGCTCCAAGCACCGCTGCCTGTCTTGAAAGCAGATTTGGGGTCTTGGAAGCTCACACTAGGAAGGGTGTGTCTGTGTAAATTTTTCATATTCCCCCAGCTGGCCCCAGTGTTATTGCAGAACAGGCAGTTTGGAGTGCAAGGACAGGGATTTCCATTTACCTCTCTTCTGTTGATTCTTTTGGCAAGGATCAGTGCAGCAGCAAAATGATAAAAATTCTGCTTCAAAGATAACGAACCAGTACATGAAGCAAAATGCAAAGTGAGGCAGTTTCCCTGTTTATTACTCAGGATATGAAATAACCAAGAGGAATAACAAGTTCCCTTGATTTATATGGCAGGAAAGCTAAAAAATTTGGACCAAAATTTCCTGTCTGTGAGGAAATGCATTTGTGAGTATGTTTGATCTGAGACCAATGCACTGAGCTTGATCCAGAGCACTCTGAAATCAGCAGAAATTGAACCAATTCTGTGGCACTCACTGAACTTTGGACCAAGTTTTTATGATCCACATTTTCTCTCCTCTGCAAAGTCAAAGTGACCCCTGTTCCAGGACATGCTTCAAAGCCCATTAAAACTGCAGATTTAATTTGACTGAACAATTCTGAGAGCATAAAAGCATCCACCTTTGCCTGAGCCACCCTTCTAATGTAGGTACCACACTTAGTACCTTGCAAAGCACTTCGTGGAGCCACAATAGCAGATGATAATCCTGGGGCCCTGCACATCATCCAGATAAAACTGGTGAATAATGCATGAATATTTTGGGTATTCATTTGTATGCTTGATGGATATCTCAATTTAGCTGTCAGATATGATAATTTAAGCTACAATTCTAGCCAAAAGACTATGTCCATTCTTTTTTTCATTATCAAACCAGAAATATAGACACATATAGGAGTTAATATTGTAGTAGAGAAAACCTACAGACACAGAGAAGTAGCACTCTAGAAAATAAACTTTCCATATAGCTTGTATGACAAGTATTTGCAACCAATACTCAATCTTAAGCTCCAAATAAGTCATCTGAAGTGACTTCATACACTCTGTATTTATTGTACTTTAAAAGTACAATTCATATTGTAATAATGTGTTGCATTTGATACACATGTTTATAGATCTGTTACTGAATGGAAAGTAAATAAAATACAAAATCAAAAAGTAAAAATAAAAAATAAAAACCAAAATGGCTCCTCTTCTGTCAGTTTTCTCAGATACATTTCAACATGGGATTTTTTGCCTTTGTATGCTTAATTGGCTCCATTTATGCAATTTACAACTTTAAAATCAAATTTTCCTTACATAGTCACATGTCTAAAAAAAATTAATGAAATAAAATGAGAATCACAGGGAACTTGTTCTGTTTTAATCTTTTTACTCCTGCACTGTCGCATATCCTTACCTTACTGAGGGTTTTCACTGTTGCATTTCTGCCTACACCCATGCAATCATACTCACAGAGATTTGTAGGCAAGCAGACACAAGAATTCTAATCTTCTAGATTAGAAATGCAGTTTTTAAAATTAAGCCCTAAACCTACCATCGTGCAGATTTCTCTGCAGTCTTTAGGAACAGGTACAGCAATCCAAAGTTCCTGTTCTTCCTAATTCATGGTGACACCATTTTTATCTTTGATCTTAGAATAGAAGAATTCTAGGTTGGTCTAATCAGAATTATTATTTTTTAAATATATATTATTTTCTCACTATATTATATACATTTTATATTTACTTCCCCACATGCATATTTTGCCCATGAAGGTTTGGCTTTTTTTACTTGAGCTTTTTGCAGTTAAATGTTACAAATGCACAGAATACTTTGCATTTCAGGAACAGGAGAGAAAATAAACACCTCCCTGTTTTGTTCTTGCAAGGCACCTTAATAGATTTACTGAGAAGGACAAGGCAGTCCATCTTGAAGGCTATAATGCTATTTCACTTTGACATCTGTTCTAAGGTAATGGTATCTATCATTAACAATGTCATTAGTGACCACTCTCAGTCCATTGTTCTTAGTGTCTCAGCTGGCTATAAAGATCTCATTTTAGACACTTAGCTCTGTGCATATGCCCTTTCATGACATGGTTCCCTGGGAAAAAATTGCTTTATGACTAGTCATACTATAATAATTCATTTCCATTTAAAAATACACCATTTGGGATTTCAAATGAGGGAGAATGATAAAAAAATTACAAGGTTTCTGACCATTCAATGATATAATACTCAGCATTTTATAATTAAGCTTTAGTGGCCAAGCATTAGATGTACAAAACAGGAAATCAAAGGGAATAGCTGAAAAATTGTAAGCTGTTTTAAGTGAAGCTCTGTGTTTATCTTTCTGTGTTAACTGTTTATAAACATGCCCAAGGTGTATTCACTAAAAATTAAAATCTTGGGTTATGTACACCACACCCTCCAAATATGCATCATCAGATCTATATCATCACCCAGGTTTAGCAGATGTTACCCTTTTATGAGTCTTACATGACTTAATAACCAACTTCTGCTGCATTACCTGTGTGAATATATCCAAATAAGCCTTTACAATCATTAGCAAAGCTTCCTGTCCTCACAGAGATTTAAAGTAGAATCATCAAAGACAATGCTTCTTAGTATTTCACCTCCACCTGGAATTCTGAGACTAACCTAACTGAATATTCTGGAATGAAACCTATGTACCTTGATTCTTAGTGCTGGGTTTTTGATCTGGTCCCATCCTTTCTCTCCCTGACACTGCAGAGGCAAACCAAGTCACTCCCTGCAAGACCCTGAAGGCAAAAGTATCCTGCCTTATAGGATATCTCAAATTATTCTATCAGCATCTCAAAGTCCAGATGCCAGAGGAATTTCCACCTGTCTCCTGGACGCTGCTACTTTTGTGAGCATAAACACTCCCCTTCCCATTCATTTCATTACAATAATGTTGGGAAATGCTTTCAAAGCAGTTTGCAAGAAGTTCTTTTTTTGTTATTCCTCCCTCCTGATGAAAGGTGGAGAGCCAAAGGTGGTCAGCCAAATTTGAAAGAGAAGATGAACGACACAGATGATGTGAGATCACCACAAACAAATGAGGCATCAGCTGGAACACCTTACACTAAGAGCTGCTGATGACATTGAGCCAAAATGAACATTTTGTATATTTATATTTTGACAGAGAAAATTTAGAAGTGGAGCAAAGGCTAATGAAAAAAATAAGCTGACTTGGCATGCAAGTCAGCTTCTTTTCCGCAGATTACTGGAAATTTTAGAGCATACTTAGTCAAAACAGGAATAGTACCATATATCTTAAAACTAATAAAAAATGACAGCAAGTGTGATGATATTTGTATGCCAACATAGAATAATGTCCTTGATATTCTGAGCTCAAGGGATTTCCATAAAACATAAAAGCCATGAGGATGAACTCCAGGCTGCATCAGTATGGGTTTTGCTTTAGGTTCAATGGGAGTTGATTTTAGCCTGACAACATGAATTTAAAATGATGGAACCAGAAAATTACTGACACAAACCCATACACTTATCCTGGCAGTCACTTGGCCTGTTAGACACTGGTGGCCCAGTGAAGCTCTAATTTTGCTACGCCTTTATGCCTTTAAGTACGTCCATTCTGCTATGGCCTAAACTGGGGCTTATTAAAGCTTAATGGGACCTCTGCACTGGCTTCATTGAACTTTGGACAAGGCACATTAAATAGGAAATCTGAGTCAGCAACAGAATTTGAACAAAGACCAATAAACTGGTTGCTGTTAGGAGACAAAAAACTCTGCTATATACTGCCTGTGTGCAGTCAAAACAGTTGGGTTGATCTTCTCTGCATCTCTTATCTTCAGTTTCTGATACTTGATTGTTGAAACCAGCTTGTGTGTGTACATAAAGAAACATTTTTTGTTTTCTTGCATTAATATTGCTGCCAAATAATTTTAAACAAATAATCGTTGTAAAAATGAGCATTTCAGAAATTATTCATGAAAAATAATATAAATAATCCAGTATTTTTTCGCTAATTTTGGTACTCTTCCTTCCAAAATCTACTTCATTCTGAACCATCAGTTTGTTAATATCAGTTGTTCCTACAGCAGAAGAGAGCAATCCTGCAGATGGGATGTAAAGTAAGCAAAGAGAGGAAATTCATTATCTGCTGTGGTTTGCAGGTGTTCAGCTTTGAACCAGCACTGAGTTAATTTTGATGGATAAATGGGCCAGACAGCACTGACCAGATGGCTATTCAGAGATTTTGAGTGCATCTTGCTGTATCTTTTCTTTACAGTAAGCACAGCAAGAACCCAACGGGGCTTTAAATTCTACATCAGTGTTTTATCAGAGCACAAATTATAACACAGAAACAGAAAAAAATGGGGTGAGGTAAATTAAGATGAAAGCCCGTGTTGAAAAAAATTCTTTGCCCTGATGTGGGTAAAGAATGGCCCATCCTTGATACTCTGTTTTTCACTCAGCATCTTAGATTGACTTTCTGGATTGCAACAAGTTCTGCAAAATTCCCTCTGGGTCTTTAAGAGGGATTTTATTTTTTCTGTCACCTCTGAGGCCAGCTAAATGCCTGTGCCTTATTTTTCTCAGTGGTCTCCTTGCCACTTTTCACTGCCCTTTAGCTGCTCTCTGCTTTTCTGCTTATTCCTGTAAGCTTTCCAGGCACCCAAAATTGCATCTTTGGCAAACAAGAATGTACCCAACATCAGACAGCTCCAGGTGTTAACATGACTCTTGCAACATGAAACTCTCTGCAAAGGCTCAACTCTTAGGATTTAAAATGGAACTTACCACATGCTTCATTCATCAGCAATGGGTTTGGAGAAGGAAAGTTGAAAATTTCCACTGAATTGGGCTGGAGCAGTTGTTTTTTGTCAGCTTGAACTCACACTAAAATGAAAAGAATAGCAAATTTGTAAAGCCAGAAAGTATAGATTATGTTTCCAGATCCTCCTTGCAATCTCACTGCTGGGGACAGGCAGGCACGGGAGAAGAATCTGCTCTGGGGTTTCAAGATGAGCACAATCCCAGCAGCACCTGTGGCACACACAGCTGATCCTGGCCTCATCCAGGCACAATGTGCTGCTGGAGCAGCCACAAGAGCAGCCTCTATGGCCAGCCTTCATCAGGGCCATTAATAGAGCAAAATTCATTCCTTTCCACTCACCAACCTGTAAACCTCTCATTTTTAAGAATTTCAGAAGAGAGGAGTGGGTGAAATACCCTGACCTTTTGCCCACCAGTTATGCCTGATTTCTGACAGCTGATGGTTCATTAATTAGAAATTTAGGACCTGCTCAACTAAAGCATCACAAAGTAAGGCAGTCATGCTAATAAGTGCATGTGGCTGAGAAGCCCTGCACCCTCACACAGACACATCAACACAAACGTGGTAGCATTTTTGTTGCTCTAGTTTTGATCCATTTGGGAGCAGAAATTATCATAAAAGTACAGGAAAGTTGTGTTTCAGCTGAATAGTTTCAAAGTTTGGACAGACTACAGCTGAATAGTCTCAAAGTTAGCGTAGAACAGATAATACTGTTGACATGTTCAGCTGCTTATTCAAACTTTTTGTTGGTTATCCAAGTTTTCCCTCTGAACCAGTACTGATTGCATACTTCAAAATGATGTTTGCAAACATTCTTCAGCATTCTGAGCAGCTGCTCCATTCATTCATGTTTTTGCTGCTTTTTATTTACTATTCATGAACATCTGGACTATTAAGATTCTGTTTGCAAAAATGGCTGAAGAATTGCTGCTCCCTATATTATTACCTGTATAGCTCTCACGAAGAGTTAAGCTTTCACAGAAAAACTAAGTTTATAAGTATTTGGTGTAGTGATGGGATTTTTTTTTCTGAATATTTTATTTGTCCAACTGGGAAGCAAAACCAAAAGTGCATGGTAGGAGTGGCAAATAGGAAATAATGAATGTTTCATGGATATCACATAGGTTAAAGCTTATTAGTACAAGGTTTTTAACAAATACTAACTAAGAAAAAAAAAAACATTCTAAGAAAGAGCAGAAAAAGAGTTAAATCTTGGGACTGTTCATTCATGGGAAGTATATTTCATATTTCTGTAATAAACTTTTGAGGTCTGCCTACTGCTAGCTAGCTGTGAACTTGGTGTCTTTGAAGTATTGATAACTTCCCTCTGGGATTTATTTGTGTCTGCTCCAGGGTTTACATCCTGATGGGTGCCAGATGACAGACTCCTCCGCATTTCAGTAGGTACTTTGAGAATAAGATGTCTTTTACTACTTCTTTTTCTTTTCTCCCCGACTCATCATTTTCCACCCTGCCTCTAAGCAGCTGTCATATGTTCCTCCCAGCTTTGTAAGCAATAAGGAGGAACGTGGGCGAGTTTACAAGATTTGCACACTCATAACTTTCAGGTTCTTCTACCTAATGTCTTCTGTTTTCCTGGGGTTTAAAAATTATTTTTCTGTACTTTTTCTTCAACTTTCCCCTCCTGTACCATGAAAATACACAAAACCTGAAGCTTCTATATTGCTTTTCAAAACTGGGGACATTTAAACTGTTCTTAACATATGGCGGACACTCCTGGTATATTTAGCTATGTCTTACATATGGTTCATGAAAAAAGGTGAATAATAAAACTGCTTAAGGGGAACATGCCCATAAATCTAAGGATTTAACCTCAGCTTTCTCCAGCTGAAGCAAATATCTGTATCACTGACCTATAGTCAATGTCCTTTTTCTGATAATATTAACATTATTAATATTATTTTTAAAAAACCTCCAAAAGTCTTATCCAGAATATACAACCGAGGGAGAAAGCGACAGAGAAAGGAGTCTGAGCCATCTTCCTTCCATCCAAACAATTTAATGCTGAGAATTGCAATGAAACCCCTTCCCAGAAAGGGGATGGCCAGACTGAGGTTGGAGTTGAATTTGTCAGACTCAGCACACTCATCCCAACAGACAGAAACTCCACAGCAGAGCATGATTCAATCACTGGAGAGGCCAGGAGATTTATCTCTTGGGACCTGTGGCCGAACACCTGGTCACACACAAGCCACCAGTGCCTACACACAGCACCTGGAAATCTCTGAAAAACACGGGTTGTGGGGCCTCTGCTAAGTTTTTCTGAAGCTAAATATTTAATAAAGTTACTGTGAGAGTCATTTCCAGCACAGTGCTGTGCTGAGAGGTTTGTTGTGCTGCCCAGAGCCATGGTAACCAGGTACTTTAATGTACAGCGAGAACTTGTTTATGAAATTAAACATTCAAACTCTCCTAGCATTACTGTGTGCAGATTTTTTGGCATCAGCCTCCCATTACTCTTGGGACAATATTATTTTCAGATGAGACCCTCAAGCATAGTTTTGATTGGGAACTAGAGTTAGAAAAATAAAAAAACTGGAATTACTAAATTTATACCTCTACCTAAATGTGCTGTTGATTCAACTCCTGTTCATTCAGCAATATGCAGCTTAATTTGAAATAATTATTTTCTAACACTATGAAAAACGTAATTGAGAGAGAAAGAAGCATCCAAGTCTTGCAGATAATAATAACAACAGTAATAACTAAAATACTAAAGAAATGCTTTGTACGTGAACATTTTTATATCTTAATCTCTGTTTTGCAAGCTGTAGGTTTTTGTATTTAGTAAACATTCAGATTCTATATTCAGGATCTTAACATTAAGATCCTTTGAAACATTTCTTTTGACAGCAAATTTTAACACATTTTATACTAGGTTATACTTATAGCATATCTGGTTATTGCATTTTAGAACCTATAGAGCCATAATGCATATAGTTACAGCCTCTGTAGACAAATCGTATTCACAAATTCAGATAAGTTTAGGTTCAAATTGTCTACATTTTTTACTTGGTTTTGGAGGAAAATGTAACTTAGGATGAGTTTCTTTTTATATCACAAGAGGAAACAATAAAAGGAACTGGTGGTAGATAAAAGCTTCCAGTGGTGCTTAACCTTAACAATATTAATCAAAGACATCCTAATGTCATGGTAGCTCTAGATATCTCTCTTTATGATTTATCACATCGCCTGCAATATTTGATGGATGCATTCCAATTAATGACCAGATGTGATGAAGACTAGAAAAAATATGCATTTTTAAATGTAACTGTTAAAACATTTGAGATGACATGCTGCTATGGCTTTCTTATATTTTACTTGTATCTCCTTGAACTTAAATATAGACATTTCAAAATCATACTGAATTTTCCAAATAGTTCCACAAAGATATTTGTTCTTGTTATACAACTAATATTAATTTGTTACTATGCAGTGTGAAATAGGACAAAGAGATGGAAACAATCTGTACTTTAATTTTCTGTTAATAAGCATTAGTTTTTTTCCAATTAATTTTTTAATATTATTTTTAACTATCATACTTTAGGAGACAAATGTTGACAGCTACTCTGCTGTCTACTCAAAGTTAGGGAAATTGCTAATCAAACCTGCAGCTGCAATGTACACCGTTAATATTTGTGCTGATGATAAGTTTAGGAAGGAACTGCTCTTTGGAGAAACCAGAATACCTCTGAAACACTAACACAGGCAAGATCAATAGACTTCGTAGTTCAGTATAATATTTACTATATTGTTGTTGTGTGCACTGAGCTTGCTTACTGTACCTGCAGTGCAACACAACATGTTCAGCAGGAAAATAGAGGAATTTTGGAGCAGGAGGAGATGCTGGAGCAGCTCCTGAGGAGCAGGCTCTGGGGAGGGAGCACAGGGGGTGAGTGAGGTGGCTCTGAGCTGCTGTGCAGAGTGAGTGCTCCCTCTCCCTCACAGCACAGCCCTGCTGTGCCTGGAGCCCGTGGCCAAACTCCCCCTGCACTCAGTAGGAGCAGGAAACTTCCCTCAATCTTTGTCCATCATGAGGACAGCCATCATTAAAGGGCTGCATTCCTGGCTCTGCTCTGACTTTATTCAGGCTGCACTCTAATAGGCAGCGCCTATTAGAGCCATTAAGGTCAGATCTCTGTAGGTACCCCCAGCTCCTATTTAGTTTAATTTCTGTAGCAGCAGTAAAAAAGTGCTGCAGTTCCACCAAAGATTTGCTCACTTGCACCTTTGCCCCATTTGCAATAAGGTATTTTTTTTCCTGAGAGAAGTTCTCAGGCGTTTCTGTAAAAAAGTGTTTTTTCAGTCTCTTGATTATTTTTGTTGTCTCATCTAACACAAAGAGCTAAGCATTGACAATAAAACAATAACCAGCCTTACTTTAAATATGTTTTCAATATAACTGTAAATTTTTCTCTTAAGGCTACTTACTTCCTTGATAATTAATTTCTGACAATTCATTGTTCTTTGCTTTCACACAAAGAAAGCACAAATATATAGATAGCAAAGATAGTAAGAAATGCTTAGTTTATCTAATCCATTTCTTGAATGTAATTTTCAAGATAATATATTTATTAGAAATATACAGATAAGAGATACAAATGCCCATTTTCCATTAAGGCTTTTGCAGTATTTTTCCATGAGCTAATCATGCACTACCAAAAATTATTTCCTGGTATAAATATAAATTATTATTTTCTTGATTTCATTCTATCAGTCCCCACTTTTCAGATGGATATATTCCTATTTTTTTTTTCTTTCTGATATTTAAATGTCACATTTCAAATCTTACAAATAATTAGCTTCAGTGAAAATAAAGCATACAGAAAAACATACTAAATGTACACATACTTTTAAGAAAAAAACCGTCAGGATCTGCATCATTCTCTTTCCAGGTAACAGTGCCTTGCAACATCAGAAGTGGTTTTGTTGCTTGCTGGTACCTACAGGCTTATTAGAGCTGACAACCCACATATGGGTGACCTGGTGATTCACTTCACTTCTTCTATTAGGTGTGGAAAAGGCAAGGAAGCAGTGCTGAATGGAGAACATGTGAATAATGATGCTGGGAAAACGTGGTATTTTACTTGAATGTCAAGTGTTGTATCCTCAAGCATGTTCATATTTTTTAACGAATTAAGAGTGCATGTTTTAGAGGAATGATGAATGTACATTATAAATTGGACAAAGGAAGAAGGATGTAAAGTTTGCAATTAATTACTCAAATGTGAAATTAAAAAATTTATCTTTTCACTGGGACTTTGTTATATAAATTTCAGCATAAACACAGCATTCCTTTCTACCCTGCAACAAATGCTTTTCCTTAATAAAACTTGACTTTGGCAAGGATCAGTTGACTAATTTGTTCTCCAGCATCCCTGGCTTGAAATCAGAAGAAGACTAATGATGCAGTCAGTAGATACTTCTCAGTTTGTACAGGTTTACCCAAGGCATTGGACATCTGTTTATGAGAGATCATGCTGAGAAAATGCCTACATAGTGTCATCTTTCATCTTAACAAGTAGTGGAAATAACAATTAACATCCTTGATTTATGGATTTTTCTTTCTCAGATTTTTGTGCAGTCTGTCAGCTATTATTTTCTATATTATCCAGAAAGGATACTGTTCACTGTTAATTATCTTTGCTCTTGTGCTTTGAATTTGTAGCTTATTCTGACTTGTATGACAGTGTTGTAGTACAGCTAACAAGAAGCACTGCTCAATGAAAAACTAAAATGTTTTCATACACAGCTGCTAAAAAAAGGACTTGGACAAAAATCTGCAAAATCTGCAAAATTTTATGGTCTAAATTGTTTTCTGAAATTGGCTTACAGTTTCCTTAGGTCAAAGATTTTGTGGCTTTTGGTTTGTATATTTGACATTTCTTTGACAAATGAAGTTGGCAGAGAATTGAGAAAACAAAATGCTGGAAAACCATATGGCTGTTGTGAACTTTATCTTTGTTGATGCAAAAGTAGCTCAATAGGAAATGAGAACTTGCATTTTGCTTTCCATTCAGTTCCTAAGAGTTTCTAAACCACTCATCGATTGTCTGTAAAATATAACAATGACAATGTCAGTATTCATCATTATTCTGCTAATGATGAAGAGTTTTTTGTGTATTTATGAGGTATTTTGGGAAAGCACATGTGTTTCAGCCATCAATAGCTATTGTATGCTTTCTTCTTGCAAAAAAATATAAATGTTCCTACATGTAGTCTGAATGTCTAAATCTTTGCCTCCTGCTTTCATTAATACAGATATTTTATATTTCCCACAAGAAAGCATAATTTGGGCCCTTTTGGCATACTCTGGATGGGGTTCCACTGTTTCATTCTTTCAAAATGCATGATTTCAAAATATTTAACTCACAGTCCATTGGAGATTCTCCTTGGTTTTCGGTTGCCAGATATTAAAACAGATAATAATTGCAGTCTGATAGGGCAATAAATAATTAAATTTTGTCACACAATAAGATTATTTCACTGAAAGTAATAGGATCTAACAGTGTATTTGAAAAAAATTTACTGACAGTCACAAGGAGGAAGAAGAAAATGATGGACTTAATATTTGCATAGATAAATGTTCACTTATGGGTGAAAAAAAAAATAGACTACATGAGTACAGGAAATACAGACTAAATGAAGGCCTTAATTCTGTGAGTGAAAAGGAGAACATAAAACCAGCCTGCAGCCTGTAACTGCTTTAGTCCCTACTTTTGCATCTTTACGTGAATATTTCAGCAACTATGTCAACATCTTAGTTTTCCTTCCCTCCTGAAAAAATGTTAAGCAAACTGTTCTGAATATGCAAAGCCAAGGATGACGGATTGCAAGTCTTACAAAACATGGCACAGCTCAACTGTCTCATTTTTCATTAGTTTATTTTTTATCCTCATTGCACAGTTTACCTGTTTCCCCTACAAAACTGCACTGTACCACTCTCTCTGGGTCTTAGAGACACACACCATTAAATGACTTTTATTTTAAAAAAACTACATAGCTTTCAGCATGAGTAACACTGTCTGTGCTTGTTTCTAAACAAATATTTATTTATTTATTTAAGTCTAAGAGACTAGATTTCTAAATACAGGCTTCAATGCCAAAATTACTGCATATGACTCACTTAATGTACACAGATTTTACCACTGATCTTATATTCATACATATATTTGCAGAAGGAACAGATGACATATGCCAAAATAAATAAAATAGAAGAAACATTAAATGTAAGGATGAAAAATAATGCATTACTATTTCAGCACAATAGCATAAAATAATAAGGGAAAAATATACTAATTCAATGGAAATTTTTTTTAATATAACTGCATTCCTAGACAGTTATGCCATACAATGACAGGTATGGTGAGAGGATTGTTAGCTGTAGAGAAAAGGGGACCTTATCTCTGAGAAACCAGATGGTACAAAAATCTCACCAGTATCACAAGAAACTTGCAGATTTAAATAGGAGACAATCTAAACCAGTAAACTATTTCCACAATATTACTTTAGTGTGCCTTTCAATGATAAACATTGCACATAAGTCAGTGAAAGGATCTTGTGTCCAGCAAGATCCAAACCTACTCAGACAAGGTACCTTTAGCTCACAATTGTGAAATGCCTGAAGGGAATTAATTATACCATATTTTAATTTCTTGCTAAATTCTGGGCGTTGTTTTAGCAAGTCTTTTAATTTCCCTGAAATAGAACAATCTCTGATTGCAAATAACTTCTTACATTCTCTTTTGTTTCACCATCTTTTAATTTCTTAGAAAATAAATCAAGCTCAGATTGCAAATCATGTTATCAGCTAGCATAAATTCTTAGATTCTTATGACTCTATAGATTATGTTAGCCACACCAAAACCACGACATCAGAAAACAGCAATAATCTCCATGTGCACAGGTGAAACAGAAGTCAATGCAACAGCTCCCACAAGGAATTGCTCCAACTCCTGTTATTGCTAAGGTTTTTAAAGAGCAGTTTTCAGTGGCTAAAAATCTCTCTGTGCCCGCTTTTAAAGAGGAGACTGATATTCAAAGGCTGAAAATCTCTCTGTGCCTGAGGTGTTCATGTGTGGAGCCAAACACTCAAAGCCTCAGTCCCACATGTAACTGGCAGCAGATATTTTTACCCCTGTACTGCACACAGGCCTGAGTGTTTTGTGATCTGGCTCCTCTGCAGCAGCACCACCACAAATCTTTGGGCTTGCAGAGCTAAAATGCTCTTATGGTGCCAATAAAAACATGGACAGAGACTGAATAACTAGATTTCCTGGTTTATTCACATTATCTATTTCTTGCAAATATAAGCCAACCTACAAAGATTTTTGTCTTCTCACTGAACCTCACATTTTTCTTTTTCTTTTATTGTCTTTTTAGATTCACTAACCTTTTCCTCACAGCATAGCTCATATTCAGACATGGGAATTTTATAGCCAGGCCCCAGTTTTAATTTTAAAATGTTGCTTTTTACACAAGCTGCTAAAATTATTTTTTCAGTGCCCTGTTCAATTTATGAAATCCCTCAAATACCCCAAATTTTGGCTGTAGAGAAATGTCACAACCCAAGGAGTTCATCTTTCCTTTCTTCCCTCATATCTCCTCAGACACAAGGATTACATTCTCAGACATGACCACCATGTGTGTAATAAGTTCTCCCTTCCTTTCCTACAACCTCTGAGATTTTTTTATAGTCTGTTTCACATTTCTTATCTTTGGCCAGTCTCAGGTAATCTCTAAAAGTATCTACTGGTGTTTAGAGTTTAATCTTTGATCTTACTTACTTCCACTCTTATTTTTGTGCTCTGTCTCAATCAGTATGCTGTTGCTACAAGTTAATCTCCCATTGCAGCCCTCTTCAGATTGGCATTATGCTGTAAATCACAGAAGGCTCCCTGGCACTTGAGCTGGGACATGACTGCAATTGAGCCAAACTTGCTGAAGCTCAGTTAATAGCAAACACAGCACCAGAGATGCTGCCTCTGAGCCTGGCAGGCCACAGGCAGGACCGAACAGGGAGAAGTCACACAAATAACTGTATTTACCTTGGCACGAGGCACTCCCAGGAAAGGGTGTTGGGGTGGATCAATGACAGGATCGAGGTTCAGATCTCGCTTGCTACAGCGCTGGCTTTGACTCCCCCAGACCCCAGTGACCCTGCAGGAGAGAGGTAATTGATGACAGCCTGCTACCAAGAACGGGTCATAATGCTCCTCTGGTCCAGCCACACAGGCAGCCTAATTTCCTCCTGGGTCTAGAAACAGCTCACCTCAAACACCTGGGTTCAGGGATCAGTGTTGTATGTGGGCTTTTTGGACACAATGATGTTCGATACTCCTAGCATGTCAATATCAAGCATAAAGGGTGTTATTACTATTACTATTATTACAGTATTGACTGTACAGCTTTGGCAGTGCAGGAAGATTATCTCAATAGTCCCCTTTCTATAGTTTATTTCTAAACAATTTTCCAATAATGCTGTAACTCTAAGACAGTTATGAGTTTAGGGTATGAAAAATAAATTAGCTTTTTCCTGATATTATGCATGAGTGAGATCCGGTAATACTTATACATTAGCCAGATGTATAATGATTTAGTTGGGCATTTTTTATCTCATTTCTTTTAGGGATGCCAATATACATTGTCCTTACTACTTTTAAAAATCTGTTCTATAATTCTGCCCTTTCTTTTCCATTTCTCTTTTTAATGTCAGGCACTGTTTCCCTCTTCTTGAAGTTTCTCCTCTCAATTATTTTTATTGTTCTAATCCCTCTTATAATGTTGTTACACATTTCTAGAACTAAGTATAAAAGAACTAGTTTGGAAAAAAGAGTTTGTCTTTCCATGTTTGCTTGTTTGTGGATAATCTGGCCAAAATTCTTGGAATGCATTCATTACTTTGAAATGTTTAGAAATTAGATCAGCTCAATGTATTTTTGGTTATAAGCTGCCTGTATTTCTTAAGACTTTACCAAAATAAGAAACTATTGCCAAGAGAGGATTTTATAGGACATATGAGGAAAGGTAGGGGTGGACCTTGCTGCGTTTGGACATTGAGAGACAGCAGTTTCAGCTCTCTAAGGGGTCTGTAAGAACCTGCAAAGCAAATGCATTCCATGCTGTGTCAGCATGGGCAGCACATACCCAGTTAGCAGTGGCTGCCCTGCACTTGTGCTTCATTAAACTGTGAAGAATATTTTGGAACAGTCCCATGTAAATGTGCACATGGGCAACAAAGGCATCTTCAAGAACAGCAGATCCCCAATAGCTAATAAAGAACTGAATATGCACCAACAGAAAAAAATAATTCTATTCACAAATCTATTACAGTCCCAAAGTTGTGCCTTTTAACCTAATATTAACATAAATATTTATACTAAAGTATTTATTTTATGTTAGCACTTTACTCAAGGCATACTGTCCTGTCTAATTGTCTTGGTTTCTCATTGGAATTAGAAAACTCTCCCATTGATCTTTGGTAATAGAGTGTTTCTATCCCCTAAACAGCAACTGTGAATTTTTTACTCATATTGAAACAGGTAAGAGAGGTAATAGAAAATACATTAAATAATACACTATCTAATAAACTAATACAACAGGATCACACGACCCTGTGTCTGTGCATGCAAATTGAAATGCTGGAAAGCTCAAAAAGCAAATAAAAATCTAATCCTGTCTTGCAATGGAGGCTGCAATGGAGGTCTCTATTACATGTATTTGTAAAACAGATATTTTTCCCCCTCAGGATTATGATCTGTTGGGGGTTTGTGGGGAAAGAGTCCATAGAGAAATAGAGACTTTACACTGAGTAACAGTGTTTTTGAGAACTAAACTTCACAAACTCCAATTGCATGAGTAATCCTTTCTAAAGATTTCCAGATGCTGTCTGGGAATAATTAGGCTGAACGTGGCACTTAGAAAAGTAGACTTGGTATAATTTATCTGTACATGTGATCACTCCTTGCCATACCCCCTTTGACAATCTGGACCATCCTTGTGCATTTCAAGCACACATATAACCAAAGGGGACTGAGCAAAATATCCCTCACTGATGCCCCCACCCAATTTTCCCAAAAGCTGACAGAAATACCAGGCTTAATTCTGGTATCATCTGAACCTTGACACGAGATCCAGCAGAGGTTTCTCCCAGGTTGCTGCACTCAGCACTTTCCATTGATGTGCCCATGCAGCTGAGAAAGGCTGAGCAGAACCTGTCCACTGACACACAACCAGGTGCATAAGCCCTTTCTCTCTCTCCCTGCTCCCCAAAACGCCCTCAGAGGAGGATGAATGATAATCAGAACTAGCTGAATGTGCTGAATAAAAACTTCAGGGACTCATGGGAAACTCTGGCTTTATTATTAATGGCAGTGTCAGGAAATCAATGAAGATTGCATGTTTCACCCTACAATATCCTGGACTACATTCCTGACTGGCAGTTTTACATGTTACTCAATGCAACTGGCCTCTACTTGGGTACCATGCCAGCAAAACCAGAAAAACCCTTCAAAGCCACAAAAGAACATATTAACAGATGCATCATGCCCTGCCATAGTCTAGAGGGGTTGAAAAAGCAGCATTCATTTTATGTGATCCCCTGCCAGCTCCCACATACACTCATGAATACCCCAGAAAACAATCCAAGACGTTTTTTCCTCTTTCCTTTTTTTTTTTTTTTTTTTTTTTAATTGATGGATTAGCCACCAATAAATTGGAGGAAGAAAATCTGCCTTTCTCATTTTCTTCCCACATGCACTTGTTACTTTAGATTAAAAAAGGAAATGAGCAATAACAAGACGTTTATCTACTGGCTTTATATAATTAATACAGGGAAATTCCTCGACAATGTAATTGCTATAATGAGAAATATCAGAGCAGGATTACATGTTGACATTGGTTCTTGAATGCACCAGTTTGTGATACTCTTGCTCACCAATATACAGAAGGTTTGACAGAAATGCCTGGCCTATTAACTCACCCTTGGAGGGAAGTGTCTTACACTTCCCATCCTGCTTGTCAAGAGGCATTTGCAAGTCTTACAATGCGTTTAATGAATTCTCTAGTGCTTGCACATTCAATTTCCATCCTTTCTTTTTAATCTTTAGTGATTTTAGCAGTAATGTCCTGGGAACCATTTTGGTACAAAAACTCTAATAAGGAAAAAAGCAGGGTGACATTTAATTAACAAAATTAATTAGTGCTAAATAGTGAAAGAGCATTCTCTAGCCATTTATGAGACAACAGCTGAGAATGGAGGAATGCTGGGGATGACAGCTGGAAATTGCACTCAATTAAAAATTTAAACACATTCTGAGACTATGAAGGGAAAAAATAATTTACACACTCAAATTTTTCATGATCTAAAATTTCTGTGATCCTGATATCATAATGGAGATTATCAACTCTTTTTGGAGTGCCACCCTGACATTTTTCCACTGCAGACATGACACCCTATATAGAGAATTTAAGGTTGCTAATAATAATCTTACTTTTGTTTTGTGGCCCTGTAGAATATATCTGCAGCACCTCCCCTCCACCAAGGGTTTTTTGGAATGGGTTTTGATATTCTCATAATGTAATTGAATATGAAGTTCAATGAAAGTAAGAGCCAAAAAGAATCAGTTACATCCTCCATTCCCACTAATTAAATATTGTGTAGTTCTTGACCATTTTAGTTTTATGAGCCAACAAAAAATATGTTCTTAAATGGTAAAATATGTTTTATAGTAGAGATTTTTTTATTGTTATTTTTAACTCACTCCTGTTTATTGCTCTAAACTCTCTGTGACATAAAATCAGGGAATAAATCCCAGCTATTTAATCTTAGCTTATTTTTCTTTTTTATATTTTTAGCTATGATGTCTAGCACTTAACAATCTAAAGCCAATGTATTGTAAATTAAGATAAAACTGCAGTCAAACAATATATTGCCTGTAGGAAGTGGTGATAAATGATCCTAACATACATACCAGGTTCTTCAAAGGCAAAGGGCTACAAAGCTGTAGGTGGAGTGTCTGCTCATGCCAAACTGTTTGTGCCTGTTTCTGGAAACCAGGCAAGGCAGGTTACTCAGCTGCCCTTGAGCATTCATACAGTTCATACAGGCTTATCTCTTTCGAGGCAGACTCTCATTTTCTCCAAAAGATTTTCTCTTTCACAGGAAGGGATGTCCTGCCTGGCTGCATTTTTATCCCTCTGAAACAGAGGTCTCTGAGCTCTTGTCCTTGGGAGGTAAAGCTGCACACAGCCTGGACAGTCAGTCTGTTCTTGAGAACTGACATATTCTTGATGTGTCCTACCAATTATTCCATAAGTTAAACCCCAATTTTCATCAGTTTTCTTCGCCTGCTTCTGTTCAGAAAAGTCCACGTCACCATGGAGCTCCTTCTCCTTAAAACACCTGCATCCAAAACTGCCATGCAAATTCTTGAGTATGCCTTTTACTTTTTTCTATAATCAAGATGGATAATTATTTTAAAACTCACAATCTAATTATTTTTAATTTTTTAAGCTCTGTTCTACAAAAAGTCTTTTTAAATAATACTGATTTTAGTTGAAGCCTGAAGGAATTATGAATATATTCTCTAAAGAGAGGGCACACAGTAGAACGTCTAAGCAAAACTCCAGTGTATTAGTAGTTGGCAAAACTATTTACAAAAGGATTACTGAATTTATAAACCAAGGGAAAAAACACAGAGATGAGGAGTTGAAGATTTCAGTTAGTCATGTGAAATACACATGCAATATTCCCAAGTGTGAGCTCTCACCTGTTGCTGATGTGCTTTCCACAGGACAAAAGAATCAGGGATGGGGTACACTCAAGTTAATGGAGAGTAACATTCCAAAAGGAAAATACATGTAGTTTATGATCCAGATGACATGGAAAAATCATGGTCCAGACTAAAAGAAAGGTAATCTGAAGATTCTGAGCCCAATAGTTTAAATCACATCATACTAGCTGCCTTATTTTTTCCCCCCTTTTTAAAAATTCTTCTTTAATGTAGGATTTAAAAATATGTTCAGGACTTATATTTCTTTTACGACTGAAATGTTGTACTTGAACTTGCACAAATTTATAAACCTGCAAAACCAGATACTTTTAGTGCAGTTGAATAATTTTACTGTTTGCAGGACAAGCTCTGTATGTACATTTAGATTCTTAGGGAGAGAAGTTCCTGTGACTTTCTTTGTCTTCAGTGGAAAGTATCCCAAACTGAAAATATTAGTACAGCTTAAATAATTGTCAAAGTCAATAAAATTATATTGTTCAAGTACATATGTTCTATGTCTATACTCTTTTACAACTCTGAGTTGTTCAAATCCTCTAAGGGGACATAAAGTCAAAATCAAATAATTACTGAAATCATTGGGGGTCTTTCCACTGCCCTCAGGAATGGACACAAAATTCAGAACACAGGAACAGTTCTTTTGATTTGTCTTCAGATGAATAGCCTTTACTAATGTTAATAGTACACTACTTGGATTCCTTCACAGATACTCTCACTTTTCAAATGTCTTCTGTTCTGATACTGAGAAATTACATAAAAGCTATTTTCCAGCAAAAAGAAAATAATGTGAGTAGCTGTTCAGTTATCTACTGAACAGTGAATCTCAGTGTTGCTACACATTCTCTGGAGAGCATTTCTTCAGAAAACAGAAGGGAAATTTTCTTAGTAAATGCCCATTTGTTATTAAGTCCACACTGGAAGACTCATTAATGAATATTTGAGAAATGTTAATAATGTATCTTCCATACCTCTTTTATCTGGAAAGAATATTTTCTTTTATCTGGAAAGAAATGTTTTCTAATTAGCTATATGAGCCACCATATAGTCTCCAAAGTGCTATCAAAATAATTTGGGATTTAATGCATTTTCAAAGACATAAGAGTACTGTTTCTAAGGAAAAAAAAAAAAAAAAAAAAAGAAACAACCAAACAAAAACAAACAAACAAAAACCAAAACAAAACCAAAAACAAAACAAAAAAACACCAAAAACCTCAAAAGATCAAGACCTGTGCTAAGGATGTGCTTGTGATTGCCTTGAGCACTGTGCTAAGGGAGGGATTTGTTCACCACCCAGGGCTGGTTTATGAGTGCAGCTGATTAAACTATTTCATATAGGTACCTGGAAACCCTCATGGAGCAGAGCAATCCCACTGGGAATGCAGCAGTAGGGTAGTAAAAGAATATTCATTCTTTGAATTGTAGACTAGATTCTACATGTTTAAGGCTGATAAGGAAGACTGCCATCAAGCAGTATATGAACATGTTTAGTTCATGAACATTCCTAGGAATGATATCACACTTGAACAATGGGTAAAAAGGTTAAGCACTTGTGTTTAAACTTAAAAGTAGCAATCAATTTACCATACAATAAACTATTCCCATAAAAACAACAGAAATAAATAAGTCCTGTCCCAGACTTAGATCAAATACCTAAATTCATACAAATCTTAATGAAAATGTAGTTTGTCTGAGAAATACTGAAATTTAAAGTCACCAAAATCGTATATGTACCCATCAGTCTTTGCCTGCAAGATGGTAAACCCCTGTCATGACAAACGTCGATTAAAAATGATAAATAATTCTGCTTGGCTTCCCCACCAGAGATGTGAGATGGAGAAATGTGACATAAAATAAGGTCTTGGGCTTACTTTCTTTTGTCAAACATAAGAAACAACATTTTGTGAGGTACCCTCTGTAAGATCCTGACATGTACTTAGTCGGACATTTCATGACAATAATGAATTGGTTTCCATTGCTGAAAATAAATGGCAATGGGACTTACACCCCAAAGGGCCTTTTCTTCCTCTCCACAGTAACCAAAGTGCTCTAAAGTCTGACTCCAGCAGACTGCTTTTTTAATGAATCCTAAGTCAGCCATCTCTAATTCAGAGTTATTAGAGCTGGAAGTATTAACCTGATTTCTCCTGAATTACCAATCAGTAAGTGACTGAATACCCATTTAGCAGCTGTGTCTCTCGGCGCCCATCAAAGGGTTCAAAGTCGCTTTGATGGTGTCATCTCTGCAGCCTGCACCTTTATCAGACAGGTTTGCAGTGGGCACAGTCTGCCACCAAAACGTATTAACCCTACCTTCTTAACCACTTAATTACACTGGCTTAAGGCTACCTCTTGATTCTTTTGTCAAAGCTAAATTTAGCAAAATTTGGAACGTGAATATACTTTACTTTTGTTCTGTTTATTTGAATAACTCTGACTGCTCCCTTAGAGACTTATCTGAGAAGCTTTCCATCCTTCTCTGCCTTTGATCAAAGGCTGTCAGAATTTGCTTCATTTACATTTCAGACCCCCTGATTAAACCATGTCCTTTGGGTTACAAAGTATTGATGGATGACAGAACTAAGACAAACTGTTCTTAACTTCCTCATTGCATTGTCTTCCTTCAAGATTTTCATCACACTGTTATTATGCCTCTCCTGTATCTGCATGTCTGTCTGGCAAAGGAGTTCTCTTGCTGCAGAAGTACAGATAATCTCCGGGTTTTAGGCCAATAAATGACTCTCAGTCCTATGGATATCATTACTGTTAAGAATATTATTGTAAAGATAACCTTCTGACTACCGGGAGCATAATTCTTTTCCCAATGTTCTTCTTTGTGCACAGTATCCTATGAACAGCACACACCACCAATGACAGGTTTAATTTAGAAGGGATCAGCTCTCTGCAATTGATAGCTACAATGCCATTCAGACCAAATAAAATCAGTAACAAGAAGATTTCTTTGCTTGGTCCTACAGCATGTTCTTTGTTTCATGCTGTTAACAATGAGCAAGGTTCATGACATGACATTTCATCAACTAAATCTGTGTCCCTTGATAACCTCTTAAAATCCTGGGCTTTCAACAGAATTCCCTTTCTCTGAGAAGGATTCAGTTAAGCTCTTATTAAACTCATACAGTGTCACAGACCACTGACAGAATAAACCTCTGAAGCCTAATTTGGCTTTGTTCTTTTCCTTTCTCTGTCTTCTGGAGCAAGTGCCTTCCACTAAGAGCCTTACAGTTTTGCTGGCTTTGACAACCAATACCTTGGTACAAGATAAGCACAAGGGTGGGAAAAACACCTAAGTGCAGGCTGTTCTACAGCACTGGGCACACCAACTGGACTGTGGAGTGCTTGGCTAGTGTTTCATGGAATTGCTAGAAAAAAACAGACATGAAATTTTGCTGCCATGACTTGTGGTGCCATGCACTGTAACTTGGTTTCTAAGACTGACTTTTTCAGGGGTCACTTAGGCACTCTTTCTTTGTTTTCCTTCTACCTCTGCATGAAGTTTAAGGTTACTGCAGCCAGAAAACTGACCTGCTTCTTTTTTGCCTATTGTCAAAATCTGCTCAAGGATAAATATTTACAGAGGAATGAGACTCAGATCTCTCTGATACCAGCATGTTCTATATTTTTCTGGTCTTTTTTGTGTGTGTGTTTGTGTGAATTTTTTCCCTTCTAGATTTTTTTATCTTCCTGCTAGTAGTCATTTTTGATAGTAAAATTTTAAAATGGTTTACTTCATGTATGGAAAGTGAATACTGAAACAGTTTTTTAAGTTAAGAGAAAATAATCCTTTCAATCACATGTCAAGAGACAGTGACTGATTGTCAGATTACTGTTGATTTTTCAAGACTTTTTAATGCTTTTAGCTCTTAAATAATGCTTATAAAAGTCATTAGGGTTCTCCATAATGCACACTGCAGGTGCAGATATAAGCAACTGAATACAACTTTTGATTTTGCTTTTCTTGGTACTTACAAAAAGGAGAAAATGTGAAAATGCTTTTACTACCTTTTTTGTTTAGTTTGTTGATTTTTGGGAAGAGTTCTATGCTTTGGAGCCATTGAAAGGCCATGTTTTTCATTCCTTCTTTACTTAAAATTTGTGTTTCTAAATTAGATATGAGCAAAAGAAGCACATAAATAAATATATAATCATAATAACTATGGATAAACCATTCTGGGATAATATTTTCATAATGATTTAAGAATTCATAAGGAAGACAATGCAAAACATTATACTATGAGGCTAAGGTGCTGTCTCCAATAAGATATGCACAATTATATACCTAACTAGTTACATCATTAGCATCATCTGATACTTACAATGACAGGGGGCTGTTAACAATGAATGCAAATGAGGAATGAAAATAATTATATAATTATTGCACTGTAGGCTCTACACAGATTAGTTTTGCTTAAATTTATTGAGCAGTAAAGGAGAATGCACTAATAAAGTTGCACTAAAGATGTAATGTAGCCATGTCACGCTAACAGTATGCATGTATTTGTCTCAGAACCCTATGGCATAAATCACTGTTCAGCTTCCAAAGTGAGGAAAGGCTCCTCTCAAGTTCAGAGCAAAGACTGTGGTTCTGTTCAGAGATCATCGTGGGTACTCTCTGGGCTGAACAGAGGTTTGGACCCTTTCGTGTGGGAGAGCATTTCATAATTCTTGCTCCTTCCATTTCACTTCCATATTCACCTGGAATATTTCACTCCAATACACAGATACATACATTATTATGGTTCCTAGATGAAATTATAAAAGAGGGCTCTGCACAAAACTGTAAGTATATGTGTATGAACACTAAGGATACCACCTCATCCTTTCTTCATAGGCAGGGGAACAATGAACAAGGTGAAAAAAACCACCCAAGAGTAAGAAATAACAGCAGCTCACAAAATGGATAAAAGCTCAGTTAACTGAGAACATTTAAGCAGCAATGAATGCTATCATAAAACTCTACCAGACTAACATGGTTATAAGTGGCACCCAAACTGCAGGCAGAGTGCAGAGGATCCTGTCAGAAGTGACCTGGATTTGGTGAGAAAGCCTCACTGCTTTTTCTCCTGAATGGGTCAGGTGGATGTGTCAAGTACAAGCAGCAGGGTATGAGGATAGCTGGTTGCACATTTTGATCACAGACAGTGAACCATTAATAATTTTTCCATTATTTTCATCTAAATTAATTTGAAAAATGACCAATGGAGTATGTCCACAGTACAGAACAGTACACAGAAATGGACTTTAATAAAGCAGTGAAAAGATAGATGCACTCTAATTTATAGATTAGACCACTAAATGAGATAAATATTTACACAGCATGAGCTGGCATTCTGTCTCAGTGCATACAAGTACAAAGTAAAAGGATGTCACTACTGGAATACAGACAGATAATTTCATTTCTTGTAGTCTCACAGCTTCACTGACCAATCAAAATTAAAATTATACTTAATAGCCAATAATGCACAGTAACACTGACATGTAAAAAATATGTTTCTCACTTTCATTTAAAACCCTTTTTCATTTTTCTTGCTATTATATTGAAAAGAAATTTAGTTAAAATTAAATCCCTGAGAACAACAATATGCTCTCTGTCTTAGAAATATCAGTTGGAAAGGGTGAGGGTCTCTTGTGACTGAGTAAAGAAATGGCATTTTTTGCCTACCTCCTCACCCTGAGAATAAATTCTTATTTTTTTAAAGTGTTACAGAGTTTGTCTGCTTTAAAATAGCTGCTTTAAGCAGGTGATGTGTGTCAGTTCAAGAAGAAGCAAGTGAACCAAAAATCCCTGGGCACTGCAGATATTCAAGAACATGAGTAACAAACTCAATTCATATAAGCTGTGTCAAACAGAAGGAAAGGTTTCTTGAGTTTAAAGATCTTTTCCAAAACTCTTTTTCTTCTATTTTTCAGAAAATGATCCCCTTCTCCTTTTAATATGGTAACTAAAAAATGTAATTTTGTTTATATTATTTAAACTGTCCTTGAGTTCCAATACAGCTCAAGCAGTTACCGGAACATTCCAAAGAACTTCAAAGACTTCCAAGAGCCTTGCTCAATTTTCTCCTAGTAAGCCTTAAGGCACAACAAAGAGTAGGGAGAATTCAAGAAAAGGATGGCATTCCTGCTATCCTGCAGATCTGGGATACAGATCTAGACCTAGGGAACAGATCTCTGTTCCCTCTATTTGAGGACCAGGTTGACATTCACATGCACTTGTGCATCCTTATGTGCAGAGCAGACTCCTTTTGGGTGAGGACAGTGATAGTGGGGATGAGAAGGAGAGGAAATTACATTAGCCTCTCTGGAACCAGAATGGTCAAAGTTGTCACAAAATAAAAGGTTTCTCCTTCTGATGAAGTTTCCTTGGCAACAGCTGAACAATTTTTTTTTCTTCATTATGTGGACTGAATGAAGTAAAGGTACTCCTACACCTGAAGTTCTACGATGGTTAAGGATTAATTCTCAGCAGTAATTAACACATTCCCTTAGGTTTTGGGAACAAGGAGAGACACTTGGAGAATCTCTATCTGCATCTATCATCTGCATCTATCATCTACTTAGAGATCTTAGTTCCTGATTAGACTGATGGCTTTTGGCAACCCCAGTTATGAACTGCATGGCAAGAGTCTTGTACCCATGCGTTCAACATGATGTATGATGCAGAAACTACTTGAGAAAACAAATTTCTGGCTTGCAAACCTGTCACTGTTTCACATATTGCTGGAATTAAATAAATGACTTCTCCTGGGATTTCCTTAATGTGCTATAAACTCCTTCCTTCAAAGAAGTTGGCAAAATAATTTTAATGGCAACTTTTGAAGATTATTTTTAATGTTAAGACTAGAAAAAGTAGGCCATCTTTTATTCTGTAAAAAATTAGCAGTGTACCTCAAGTGCAAATACACCTGGTTATATGATTTAATTTCTAGTAATACTTTCTTCAGTCTCACTTGTTCAAGAACAAACACACTATTTACAATTGAGCTGTAATGGTGAAGAGATGTGCCCACCATGCCTTCCGATGTACACACATGTTATAAAAATAAGATTCTAACCTTAAGCTGATAACAATTAGAATGAAAGCAATTTGCTTTAAAAATGTGTGAAAAAATAATGCAGTGAATATAGATAAAAGAATCAGAAATAATACATTTGCTTCTATTATAAATTATTTTTCTTCAGGATGTTTGAAAAGTGCTCTCCATTAAATCCCTCTATTACAGAATTTTCTCAAATTTTCATTTTGTTTGTAATGCACCCTGGTAGACCGGATGTTTGGCTTTTTTTTTTCCACAGTAAGGTACATGGAGGATTGCCTCAGCTCTTAGCAAAGCTTGCTCCAAGAATCTAGTGAGGCAGAGGAATGTTTTCTTTGTTAGCAGGTCTTTACTTACAGCATTTTTTGTCTGTGAGGAGAGGTTTGGGTTGAATGAAAGGAAATTTGGAAAATTGGTTTGTTCAGTCTTGAAAATAAAAATGAAGACACATATGTAATCACACTCATAAAAGGTTACTCAGACAAAAATGGTTATAAATTTCCTCCTATATTCACTGGGAAATAAAATGAAAGGGATGTGCATAAAATACAGCAATGGAGGTAGGTTTAACCTAGATGTTATGAAAGACTTAGCACTGAAAGAAGGAATTAAAAAAGTGTAGGAACACAGATTTTTAAGGGTTGGTTAGGATAATATCAGTCAAAAATTGTTCAGCTATAACTGTTCTTGTTGTAAGGGAAATACAGTAAAAGACAAGATAGGGTGCTTTCAGCCTTATTTTCTTACAGTCTTCCTGAAATCAAAATATTTTCATTTGAACATTTGTTAGGTTCAATGTGTTAGAAAAATATAAATAAAACATTTTATTTTTTTGAGAGAGATTTCAAAATAATCAGATAGCCACATAAAAGAACCCTAATCAAGCTTTCAGCAAAGGTTTTTGGTGTGGATGAACCCTCATTTTTCACACAAACAATTTTGGTTTCAGCTAGATCTGAAACCAAGTTAACTGCTCATTAATTCTTTCCCAGACAGTTTCTAAAGTCTGCATGACAAGTTTCCTTGGTAACAGCAGCCAGCATATTCCATGACACCTAGCCATTAAACCAGACAAAAGCACGGATCCTGAACCTCCTGCCTCCATCCTGGAGAATAAGGAGAGGCCCAAGGCAAACACAATCCCTGGCCTGTACATGATCCCAACCAAGCACACAGCTCATGCAGCTGATGTGTCCTACAACACCCTGGACACGTGTACAGCAGCTCTTGGATCACCTGACACTTGCCACTGCATTTTCTCCTTGCTATGAATTTGCAGAAAATTGTTTCGGAATACTGGACAAACAGCTCTAACTTCTGAAGTAAAAAATTTGCCCCAACTGCTTTGCACTCCTGCAAACTATTAATCCAGCCAGAATTTATAAGATAAAAATGCTTTACTGCTTTTATTTTTAAACTCGATGATCCCATTGTTATTTTTGATTAAGGAACAACCCAAATATTTCAGCCATAGCAACTGCATTGTGCTAAATGGTGTTTAACAGAGATCCAAGAACAGAGACAATCTAACTGTATTCACTTCAATCCCAGATCTGGTTCTCCATTTGCTTCATCCACTCACAGTGAGAACTGACTTATTTCTTACTCAACTAAACCACTGTAACAGGTATTCATGACCTGTTAGTAGAGACCACAGCTAGAAACAGATGGAAATCAGTTTCCTGAAAGTGAAGGAATTCAATACCCACCATGCTGAGAAATTTTCTGAGAAAGAGTGCTGAACCAGCACACCCCTGCAGCTGAAGGTGATTCTCAGGTGATGGGCAAGGGCAATGCCCTCATCAATTTTAGGTAAGAACATTGGGGTGATGTAGCACAGCAAGAACAATGGAAGCTGAACTCTGCTCAACAATAAGGGCAGTCTTTATTATTGATAAACAGCTACATCAGCTGAGAGAACCAACTGCCTCTGTAACTTCGTCCCAGAGTTAATCAAAGAAATGCAAATACTCTCTTCCCAAGATACTAGGACCAATACTGGGAAGTATCTCAGCTCAGTGAAAGGGTATGAAAACTGAAAAAGGAACCAATAAATATATTTTGCATTATACATTTAACTCTCCTCATGGAAAATATCGAAAAGAACATGGTCAGAGTGCACTGGACTCAGAATGAGAGAAGGTCATCTTACCATGAAAGCATGGTGACCTGAAAATGAAAGAAACTTACTCAGTTTGTTCTTCCTGCCCTGCTTATGGAGCTTTGGAAATATTCGATATCAGACATCAACTCCTCTACCACACGGCTAAAAAGTTCTTGTTAAATGTTTCTTAAAACTGAAATCTTGCTGGTTTTTCTACAGAAATGTTAATTCTTAGGCAAATCTGCCCCTCTAAGACTCTTTTTTGCTATGAAGCAGAACATCCTGGGATATGAAGAATGGTGTCTCCTTACTCTGATTCTTTCTGCCCTACTGATTTCAACAGCGATATGCATGGCATTTCAACACTGTGCTTGGCAATGAAGCCAAGAAAGATTAAAAGGAATCTTCCTGATCTCCAATTACCTATATTTAAATATACACTTGACACAGTGTATTAACAGGCAAATACCTGGAATTGTCAACAGCTGAAAAGCCTGATCATCAGAAAAATGCATTTCAAATTTCTTTTATGCATTTTCTGTGGGGAAAATCAGACTTCAAAGAGCAAATGAGAACTGGTGCTGGATTTTATCTCTTTTTTTTTTTTTTTTTCTCAGATTCCTTTCACAGATATGGCCTCTTTCATATTCAAGTTTGCACAATGAATAGCAATTTTGACTCATTATTATCTCAGTTGCTGGGGCCCATATTATTCCTTAACTTCAAAATTATATTACCTTCTTTTCAATGCCTTTCCTAACCATGGAGACAGAATATGTCAAACTGATTTATGCCTGGACACTTACCTCAAGAGTGAGTTATTTTCCCAAGCAAACATGCCAGTATAACATGCAATCTTTTAAAATGTAGAAGCAAAAATAAAATTATATAATTGAAATTTTTTATGGTGTAAATAACATATGTTTCATATTCACATACATCCCCCAATTATGTGATCTTCACCAATATCCTCAAAGATGAAAGAGTATCAAAGAAAAGCCAAAGTCAGAAGGTTGGGTTTTTTTGGGTTTTTTTTTTTTTTTTTTGAGTATATGCCCATCACATCTCAGTAAATTGCATCAAACTAATAGTAGAGGCAAACATTACTCAAATTACACCAGTAATCCTGTACAAAAATGGGTTTACTCTCTGTGCTTAATTGACAAGAGATTCACGGAGAGGTATTACTGATGAGAAATAAAAACAAAGATCTTAGGAGAGAAGAACTAAGGAAGACTGGAGACAGAGTGTGTTCCCTGAAAAGGGGAATTAGGAGTGGATGCAGTGAAAGAAAGGGACCTTTGCCTTTCTTGTCACAACTGGTGACATTCTTGTCACATTCCAGGACTAAAGGCATGGAAGGATCGTTGTGCTCATGAGAAAACAGGGAAGAAAACCATTCCTCAGTTTCCTTGGTTAGCAGGAGGGGGTGGCTGGCTCCAGGAAGATATCAAACTTTGCCCTCCCTACTTCTCCTGGATAAAACTAGTCCCCAGTCACACAGATCACCCCTCCCGCCCTTGCTTTGCACCTTCACCAGTAGCTGTCCAGAAAATAATAAAATATAAACCTGACATAGGATATTCAACAATATTTTTTGGACCAGTCTTGTCGAGCTTAGAGTTAAGACCTGAGAAGAAACTTAGCACAAATGTTAGCCCAGCTTAGTTACTAATGTAGCATTTTGTTTTGTTGCAAAGTGTATTTAAGGTAAAACTCTCATAAAGAATTCCTCTTAAAAGGGATTTTAAAATACTGGTGAGTAGGTGAGGGCAGCTGTCAGATATGACAGGACAAGGAAGGTCTGCACTTCTATTTGCAGGTGTGGAAAAGAGGTACTGCTGTTTAAACAATCAATTGTGGTGGCCTTTTTTGATGCCTTCAAAATTAATGTACTGCAGCTGGCAGGAGACAGCTCCCTGCACTACGAAAATGGCAGATGTGAAGTTTTCAGAAGAAGCAACGTCCTTGACATTGAATTACTCTGAAGTTATCCAAACTGTGAAAAGGCCTAGGAGGAATGAACAGAAAGCTCAGCTAGCTGACAAAACTGTCTAAAATTCTTTTCTCTTTGTGAAGAACTAGGAGGTGGGAACATGGCAACTGTCTAACCATGTATTTTATTTTTGCTTCAACAGCAAAATGGTACTAACTTGGTCAGACCTTAAGCAAAGATTCACCTCCTGTAGTGACAGGGAGAGCCTATGCAAGAAGTGGAATTTATTGTCTGCTTCTGTCCATCTCATCGTGAGGGTCCTGAGGAAGTCTATGAGTGCTAGAAAATTGCTGCCTTTGTGGCAGCATATCATTGTGTATTACAGACATGTTGGCTAATGTCTGGAATTGTTTCTGACATTTAAACAGATAGGTAACTAGTTCAATAAGCAGATAAAGCCCAGGCTGTGCTTTATCCTGTAGTTATTATTTTATGAAAGCACCTTATTTATATGGTCTTCCATACTTGCTGATGGGAAGTGTGCAATGACTGGAGGAAGACGATGGACAAAACAAACCCGAGTGCCCTCGTGTCACTGTGAGACTCACAGGATACAGAGACATCCATCAGCACTGATTGAAAGCAGCAATGCAGTGATTTGAAATAATTATCAAAGTCCATGAAAGGGAACTCTTGAACCACCTGGAAAGGAAGGGACTGAGGGCATTGGGAAGTACAAGGCAGCACTATTCACAATGGAAGAAGAGAGTTACTGTTTTCCCAGTGCACCCTGTCAGAGCTTTCCAGAAGAGATGAAGTGGTGTGTCCAGCATGGAATGACAGCACTAGTTAAAGAACCACAAAGACAGCACTAGTTAAGGAACCATTAAAAAAAAAAAAAAAAATTGAGAGAAACCATGCAAGCAACTGATGGGAGTTTCTAGCATTCCAAGCAAGCCAGTTTCAGTCATTGTCCAACACAGATAAAAAAAGGAAAGAAGAACAAAGTTCTTGGATAAACCAATGGAGTTAAGGGGTCTATACATGTTAATAATTATATTAGGGGAGATTTTTGATTTCATTTATGTAACATTTAATCTATTTAGTATTTATGTGAAACAAGTAGGTATGAAATTCCATTATTCTGCATTTATAGAAGTACTATTTACAGCATTTACTACATTTCAGTGTCCCTTAGGTTTGTCTTTGTGTCCTGAAAAATTATAACAGGAAGATTAGTTACATATGCATGGTTTGATAATGAATCTGAATGTGTTAAGTTTTATGATCTCTACCCTTTCACCATTAGCAGCTGTGTTTTCTGCAGCTAGATTATGTTCCCCACTATGCTGCAATGGTAATCATACAACACACCTTTTCATACAATTTCATACCATAAAAGTTTTCATTTTCATTTGTTTCCATCTGCTCATCCACTTTCCCTGAAACTCCCCAGAATCCCAAAGCTCAAAATATCATTCAGGTGAATTCATCCTGCCCTCCAGCTGGCAGTGCCACTATGACTATTTATATTAAAGTACATTGAGTAGATAGAGGTTCTGCCCAGATATTTTCTGCTTTTGTAACTCACATCTGCTGTCTCGCTTGCTTACTCATGACAATAAAATTGCAATACACTTCTTCACTGAATTTACATCAGGTTTAAGCCATCTCCTCTTCCCCCAGTGAAGAAGCTTCTAAATGTAAATGTCTCCTTTAAATCACAGTTTATTGATCCACATCTATCTTTGGGCACAAATATGTAATAATATCTGAAGTAAATGTTTTTGTTTGGACCAGTTAAAACTTCACAGCAATCTCTTTTGTCTCTACAGTCTCTCTCCTACAGCAATCTCTTTTTGTCCTACAGTTTGTACAAAGTAAAAGGGCACCTAGTCACAGATTTGAACTGACTACAGGCATAGTAGTTAATGACTAATATTCCTACTTGCCACAGATATACCGGATGACTATTACCCTTCCTTTCACTCCACTATTAATGGCCTGATTAGGAATGCAAATCAATGTCCACTATGTAAAATGGAAAACACAAAAATCAATTCATGTCCTGTTGCATATGGCATAGATGTAGACTTTTTCTTCATAGTGTCACAGGTCCAAACCAAACCTTGAATACTAAATTAACTTTAGATGTTTAGCTTTCTTATATGTTTTCCCTGTTTATTTTCTATATTCAATTCTAGTGTATTTTTGTTTTAAAAGTACAGACCAGAATGAAAATAATAGGTCTGTAAAAGAGGCTCATAAATGCTATTTGTAAATACAGAGCACACCATTCAGAAGCAAATCAAGGGCTAGGTTGTAGAAAAAACATGATGATCCTGGTTTTTAATTTATTATTTCAGTCAAAATTATAAGCCCATGTGCAAAATTCTAAAGCTACTTTGTTTTTCCTGTTGATTCATCAGGATCAAAGTTGCTGTTGTGTCCACTGACACTTGCAGTCACTGGAGAATTGCTTTTATTTCTCATAAATGGTCCTGAGACCTTTGCAGTTGTAACTCTTCCAGAACAGGTCCCTTTTATTTTCTTTTGATACATTTTTTTAATCACTGGGAATCACTTGAGATTAGAACCCCTTAGTAAATGATCCATAATCAAAGGGGGTAAAAATATTGAACTAAACTAATGGTCAAGATAGAGAGCTCATATCTTCTTCCAGACTTCTTTTAGAGAATTATATTTTTCCATATTTTATCAGCTTTTCCTTTCTTTATTTTTTTTTCAGATAAAAGTCATTGGATTTTTATATAACCATAAAATCCTTGCTGAAAATTAACTGCAATATAAATTGCATATAAATCTATAAATATATGTAAATATGTGTAAATATGTGTATGTATGTTTTGTTCCCATTTATTTTGCTCCTAAATAGTATAGAGAACTCTTAGGGCTAAATAAACCCTTATCCATGAGTAAAATGCGGTGGCAGCTGAAATGTGGAAGTGCAAGTTATCACAACATTGATCTTTTTATTTCGTTTTCTTACTGGTAGTATAAAGGAGAAAAAGAGAGAAGAGACACAAGAACAGACAAAGAGAGAAAAATGGAAGAAATTACGAAGTCTCTGTGAATTACCCTGTTACGCTTTGCAATCATTAATGGCAGTAAAATCACAGAGGAAGTCTAAGCCACAGCTATGGAATATATCCTGTGTACCTAATGCATCCATTGCTTATCCATAGCAGTATCATTTAACAGCATACAAAATGAGGGGCTTAAAGTATGGATTTCTGATATAAGTATTCAATTCCCTTTTGCCCTAATTTTAATAAAATCATCAGTATTATCAGTCAAAAAAGCCAAATCACTGGTAGATCTTGGTGGATATTTTATGAAGATCTGAATAAAGGATCAATCACCAAATCCAGTAGGAAAGAAATTTCATAACTGCTCTTTACTGAATAGTTAAACAAAAGAAAGCCTAATATTTAAACACAGCAAGGACAGAATGATTGCAGTCTTCACATGAACATGGGAGTTGTTTTCCCACACTTGCAGACTGACGGGAGCTGCTCCTTTGGATCATATTTTAGAGATGGCAGCTGGATCACATTTTTCTCCTTTTCTCATTCTTCCCTACATGTACCATTTTTCATTTCCCTTTTGCTTACTTTTCTGATAGCCGAGTGTGTATTGATACAATCGCTACTTCACATATTAGTTTTTCAGTTGTGGAAAAAGTATTGTACATTACTGTTTATTTTGCTTGAATAGCTTGTTCCTGGCAGTCTCACAGCCAACCAAAAAAGATATAGAGAATTCCTTCCTAACTACTTGGAGATCAGGGGAAATTCCAGTGGGAATCATACTGTATTTAGGAACAAACAAAATTTGCAAAGGCTTTTTACTAGCTTAGCTTCATTCAGTTGCTGAAAGTAGAGTCATTCCTGGCTCCCCACTGCAAGAGGAAAATTATGTCACTTGTCTAAATTCTTCGTTCCTAAAAATTAGCATTCAGGTTCTCTGTATAAGCTGTTGAGTGTACTGCAACACAACCCCTTTATTTCATGGGCTATAAAGCTTAGGAAATACAGACATCCACAAGCTATGAAGCAAAGGCTCATAAAAATGCCATGAAATGTGCAATTATCCACTAGGATGAGTCTTCAAACTATGCCTGGAATGAACTGAACTGGGGGATTTAGTTGAAAAGCCAAACTCTTCACAGATCACATTGACAGTAGACAAAAATGAAAAGATACATGAAAATCAGAGTCAGCAGAGCTCTCTGAATTTAATAAAGTAACCATACACACTCAAGTAATTCCACGCAACTGCCTTTGAAAAAAGTAGTTATCTTGAAACTTTCTGCTGCGTGCCAATGACTCCATAAACAATGGATTTAATTAACAAAAATTACCCCTACCAAAAATGTGAAAATATATGCTTGTCACTTCTAGCACTCCCTGATTTCCTCCCTAAAGCTAACCAAAAATATTGCTTGGAGGACATGAGTGCAGTACACAATGACCTGTAAGATCATTTTCTTTTGTGTCAGAGAGCAGGTATATCATCACAGCATTTTCAAAGAGTAGAAGCTACTCATTAACTTTAAACTTTTCACAGCACTAAGACACATAGTTTTAGTATTTTTTATTACTATTCAACTGCATATTTAACAAAAGTAGTAAAGCTTGCTTTTAAGGATTTCAATCCCCAATAGAATTTCTGTCTCTTCTACTCCATTCACCTTAATGTTCTCCCACTGTACTGTTAACTAAATAGATCCCAAAGACATGACTGTCTAGAAATTTATCTTCTTTTATCTACTCTGGATAGACCTGTCAGAATTTATCTCCACACTATTACCTATTTCTAAATTTCTCTTGGAAATAATGACTATACAAACTTCTCTGACATTACATTATTCTGTCAGTATGTCCCTTTATAACTCACACCTTGGAAACCTCCTGTTCAACTGGAAGTAGTATATGAATGTCTCACAGAATTTCTTACATACAGTTTTCATGTCCTCTTCATATTTTCAAGGCTGTTCCTGAAGGCTCATCTAATTAGAGGCATATAAAGCAGCATTGATAAAAGCTCTATCAGGCAACTCTGCATCCAACTGGTAACAATGAACAGAATTTTCAGCCTTTAACAAGTGATAAAATTTCTAGAGCTGAGCAGCAGGTAGTGGGTGCCCTGTTTTCTTTTATGATAGCAATTAGTAACTCAGAGTATGTATCTAAAGCACAAAATTCAGAATTACTTTTGAATGTAACATAGTGAAATGTCCTAGGAAACACGAGCTGGCTAAATGAGGTAAACTTTACTCCCTCACTGACCTACATTAGTTATCCAATCAGAAAATCTAATATCACAGAAGGTATAGTTCAAAATATACCTTACAGTGCAAAGTGGCAGTTTTTCTATGCACATATTTGTCTGAGTAGTACAGGTACCTTATAAATAAATATGGAATTCTGTATCCATCCAAGTCCTTGTGCAACACAAGATTCTCCATGTGTGGGAATTTATATTAATTAGACTGTTCTGATAAATATTCCCACCTGCATATTTTACCAGAGGCTCTCACAATGACAACAGTGATGTACTGAAGTAATTGATTCATGCAGCCCAGTGCCAGCCTCATTGCCTTACCTCCACATTCTCACCTTATTACCAGCAAGCACTGCCAGCTGTTAAAAAAATGTGGATTTTATAGCACAGCAGATAATAGTGAGAGAGAACAGGACCAATGTAAAATTCACAGAAATCAGGAAATACAAATGTACAGTTCTAGTTAACCTATATCACATAACACAGAGCTCAGAAGCACAGCCAATGCTGCATACAACTCATACTACCAGTGTCTGACTGTGACTTCAGCTCAAGGACAATGACAAAACTGAGCAGGTCTTTTTGTGGGAACACACAGGACCACATCCATGCATAGGGACAGACAGCTCCAGCCTAAGTGCCTTCCCCTCAAAAGAAAGTGGATGCATCTCCTGGATTAAAGGCAATCACAGATGCAAAATAAGATAACCCAGCACATCATGTCACTCCAATTCCTGTCCAATGGAGCATAATCTGATTTGCAGTATTTTAAACTACATCCTGATTGGATTACTAATGAAGGCTGGCAATTCTGAGGAGTTTACCAATTGCTGACAGTTTCTGTGAAGCAGCTGGGCAACTACTTTTAAATTGAGAAAGACTGTAAAATATATTTACAGCCTTTCTACAAAGATGGGCCAGATGGTCCCATAGAAATTGGAAAATGAAGGAAGCATTAATGAATCATCCAAGAAACCAGAAATCTTTTAGTGGGTGGTACAGTCCATTAAAAAGAAAAATCACCCCAAACCCAACACTACCCAACTCCTCATAAAGTGCTGTTTTGCTTACCGTAATTTAAATGCATTTATAGGCATATTGCATTTCTAAATAATTGCAGTGAAGCATGATTTTATAACAAATGAAGTTTGCTTTTGTCATGTTAATAGCATATTCCATTACCAAATGAGATTTAAAGTTGAACATTTTTTTAAAGCCAGGGAATCTGAAAGGGAGAGAGATTCTCAAACAGAGAGAGGTTTCTAGAAAGAGTTCTGGACTTAGTAGAAACCCTTTCTGATAATAACTAAAAGACTTCTTAGTTGTCACTGAGATACAAGCAAACCAGTATTCAAAGTTCTTTTAAACTGAATGGCAGAGAAAAATCTCTTGTGATTTCCTAGTCCATGCAGCTCAATAATGCATGTTTGCTTTCTTAAAGGATCTTCTTATCCAAGACATTTTTCAAGAACTGATCCCTCTAGTGCAAAGTGAAATCTCTGTAATACTTCACTGCTGCACAACTAATTGTAGCTTGTTATTCATTTCTCCATTCTTAATTGTTTTCCATCCTTTTGTTTTTCCTTTCACTCCAGGGAAAAGAATGAAATGCCTCTTTTAATTTATTAAGCTATCAATAAACCAGCTTGACAAAAGCAGCATCCTATTGAATAAGAATTGTACAAGTTTGAAAACAAGCTAATGAAATGAGCAGTTACCCTTGATAACACACTTACCATTACTGAAGCTCGTGATGTCTCCTTAAATTAAGTGCTAATGATCAAGCCCTATGGTGCTGTTGGATTTGGTAAAAATCAAACACAAACAATTCCTATACTTGCAGATTACAGGAGTAAAGGCTATCGCTTGTAGAGCTGTAATTGCAGTTCACATGTTATTAGAATGATACAATTGTCATGCCTGTTTGAGACACAGCCTTAGTTTGATATTTAACTGTTGAAAGAAAGTTGATCTGTTGCTTCATGTCTAAGGGAAAAGATGGAGAGCTTTTATTTGTTTGGGTTTTCCATCTGGGGGCTTCGATTATGTGTCAAATGAGCTTTTGAGCTGAATCCAGCCTTCAGGTACAACTCAGCACAGCTCATTCCTGGACATCTGTACAACACCTTCACAGGAAACCTCTAAGTGGCTACAGCTGAGACAGGGAGTGTGTGATCCTTCCTAGCTCTGTGCCATTTTGTGCCATGACTGCCTCTTCCATCCATCTGGAACACCTGCCCTTTGCTCTAACTCTTATACCCCATCTAAGACCAAAATTGTTCAAGGCTCATTTTAAATAACCACTAAGCCATTGTTTGATGCTCCTTTCCATTTGTTGCCAAATGGAAATATTACTTTTTTTAATGTGTGTTAGATCAACAGCTAATTGTTGGAACAGAATAAGGTCTGAATATCATATTAGCTTCACTATTTTTATTCCAATTATAGATATGTGTTTTGGAATGTGTACTGCATAGTCTTTATAGAAAGATATTTGTTTTGGTCTCTTTAAAAGTATTTTTGTTTTGATGCATAATGTATTTTTTTACAGAGTTCATTGTGCCCTTTAAATTTTAGCATCTCTATGACATTATTTAAAATTTTAGTATATCTTATTTTCCTTTTTTTTTCTTTAATAGTGCTTAAGAATCTGATATTAATTTCTAAACAAATGAATTTTGTTATAGATGAAGAAGTAGAAAAAAACCTAGCAGCTGTTTTTTTTTTAAGAAACTCAGCTGATGAGAAACTGTTTTCAGGCTCTGTTAGTGAAAAAGGCAACCTTCCTAACAATGGAAAGATTTTTTTCAGGATTGACAGAACCGCATGATGGATCCCTCAGATGATTGTAGAAGTTGGTCTTTATTGATAAGGTGAGCTTAATCTGTAATCAATATTCTGCATGCATTGATTCCATCTGTATTGTGGAAACCTAATGCTCACACTCCATATTTTGAACATATTTCTGAACTGCCTTATCCCTGGAATATTTTCAAGAGTAGTTTCATTATATTCATTTTTTTCCTCCAAGTTGTTTATGTTTTTCTTTCTCTCGAGTTGCCAGTCATCATCTCGAGAGTCTAGGTTTTCTACTTGAAATATGCAGCGTATGAAATGTGAAAACAGGACATGTCATATTGCATCCTAATTAGAAATGGTGAGTCCTGGAGAAAAACAACCTAAGCACGAGCCTTTATTTGAATTTTGAAATTAATGTAGACTGATTTTACCCCTTGTGCTCCCTTTCCATTAATATTCCAGCAAAGGAATTTAGTGGCAGGTATAAGTGCTTAAACAGCTAAAGTTTAAGTGAACATTGAGGTTTACACAAAGAAAATTTGAAACTTATAACAACAGCCTCGGATTTTTTTTTCCTAGTAATGGCTGTGGAGCATCATGGTAGAGCCTTTGTGTCTGGAGGGGACACCCAAGCTATCAAGAAGTGAGATCTCACAGCAGAGTCAGAGCTGGCAGCTGCCTTTTACAGTGGTGTGGAGTTTCTAGCCCTGTATATTCTGTTTTGCAGAAGTTTTAGGGTAAAAAAACTGTTCCTGCCATAAAATGAAGAATGAACACAGGTTGCATTTAGGTCAAGAGAAGCTTTACCTCTGACACTTCAGGAAAATTGGGTGGGATGAAATTCTGACTAACTCCATTTTCTTTAGTAGTAATGGAAGAAATCTATATATTATATTATATAAATCAAATGAGTATACATGCATCTGAGAACCCGTGATGAGTGTAGTCATTCAGATTTCAATAAAAATATATTACCTGTAATTAGTCTACTTCATCATTGTTGGATGCATTAAAAATGTCCCCTGTTTTAAAGGAAATTATTATTCATTGAATTTCAAAGGAAATTGAACAGCAAACAATATCTAGTGTGATTTGTCTCATAATTAATACACTTATTCACTGTGAAATACAGCTATATTGCCCGTTATGTTTAAATAAAGCATAATATGCTGAATCTAAAGGCACTGGGCTATTATCCAGAACAAAATATTTCTAGCAGATCAGAGTGACATTTAGCTTTAGCACTATAAGTACCTGCCCTGGGTAAATAAAGAAAACAATTTTTGAACAAAATTGAGCATTTATTTGGCAGCAGAAAATCATAAATACATTTCATAGCCAACAAGCCTCAAACTATTCTTACTGCACTTAGGTAAAGGGTATGGATGCATAAAGAAAATTCATCTCAACAATATGCTTTCAGGCATAGAGAAATCTTGCCTCTTGTCTCAACCCAGTGCTTGCCCTCCTTTCCCAGTGGATTTTTTTATTTTGTAACACCAGTGCTAAAAAAATTTCTTAGTTTATGTCTTATGCTGTTATTGCTTTGCTTTTAGTTTGCTTGCCCTCCCTTTCCCCCCACTCCCTTGCTTTTCCCCCCCCTGTTTCTGTTTCATAAGCTTTTACTGGAACACATCTCCCTTCTCTGTCTCTTTCCCTCCCTGTCAAATCTTTCCTCACCATCACTCTGCAGGATTTGTGGGAGCTCTGCTTCCTACTCGGGGCCCCTGTGCCAGCACCTGTGGCACTGGGAGGGGGCTGAGGAGCTGGGCAGGGGTGGTTCCAGGCACTGTCACCTGTGTCACAGCCCCTTTGCTCCTCCACCACTGCCTTTCATCCCCTGTGTTTTCTCTTCCATTAACTCCGGACCGTGTTTGTCTCCCCCCACACAAAAATCTGGGCTCGCACACTCTCCCAAATCCCCAGGCAGAGGCAGCCTGGCAGTGCTGAGCTGGAGCTGCTCCTGCCAGGGGCCTGACCTCAGGAGAGCACAGGCCCTCCAGGCTGGCAACTGGCCCCTGCAGCTCCTTCTGTCTGGCATAATTATACCTGGGAGGAACAACTTTGCCTGAGGAACTTTCCGCAAGGAATTTGTGGTGATTACTGGCACAAAAGTATGCAGAAGAAAACTTTATTTTTTTTTTTTAAACTGTAGTATCTTTCCCAGAATTTTAAATGTCTGAAAGTCTATCAACTTACACTCTCTATCACAACAAATTCCTGTTGCCCTCCATTTTTTTCATGTACATAGGGTAATGGCATTTTATGCTAAGAACTCCTCCAGTAACTTTAGCACTTGAAAATGTGCATTTAAAATGCATTTGGAATAAAGTAGGAGTTGCCATTCTGTATCACATTTAACAGGTTGAGAAAGGGAAAATGCAGAACTAGGATTAAATTCTGCATTAGCAGTTGAATGCTGCGAGCTGCACTTATCAGAGGCTGAAAAAACCAGGCATTTGGGCTTTCCTTTCCTTTGAATCACAGGGCACCCATGGCTTTTCCCTTTTGTATTCTCTATCATAAACCCATAAAATACAGTTTCTTTAAAAATTACTGGAAAATAATAAATTAAGCTTATACAGTGCCCAGGCAGTACAATATATACTGATATCAGCAGCTCAAACATTTACAAATGCAATAGTCTTGCATCCAGCACTGTAATGTGTTTGTCACTTGTGGAATAAAGCAGAATACACAACAGGAAAGAATTCCTGCCACAACATATCTCAGGCATTTTCCCATGTTTTTGAAATGCCAAGACTGCACATTTTGCAACTTTAAGTAATTTGAGAAGAAAGAATAGTGACTGACTTCCCCATTTCAAACTGATAAAAATTAAGGTGCTTCCCATGCATCCTCTGGTCACTACAAATTATTTGAATAATTGACCTCACCTGTTTTGGGCACAATTAGAAAGATGCAGGTCTCCAAGCAACGGAGTTCCTTAGTATCTATAAACAAAAAGAATAAAAATATTGAAATCCTCAGTGCCAGACAGCTTCCAGAAGAAAACAATATTATATTCAGGTGTTTGCATTTGCATGAGGCTGTCATTCATATTTGTCCCAGGTCAATGGGACTGGAATTTCTTGCAATTGCTTGACCACTTACTGACTGAGGTGATGTCAGGGCAGCTCTCAATAGAGAAATGACCCTAAAAAAGACCCCTGACACCCCTGTCACATACTGACACAAACAAGCCAAAGGGGAAAGTCATGGCCACTCACTGTCCTGCAGCAGTGCTACAAAGAGAGGACTGGACACTTCAGAAGTACTGATTCAGCTCTGTGGAGGAGAAACAGTGACAAAACCTCTGTGGCCCTGAATGAATTTTTGACTGAAATGAGCAATATCAGCCTCCTTTAATCCACCACCTGGGCAAGGCAGGCTCAGCAGGGCAAAACACACCGTGTCCCTCTCGATTAGCAGCAAACAGCCATTCCACTTTGCTCTGCCCACTGCCAACACAGGTATTTTTAACCTGCAATTTATTTCTGTCTGTCAAAGGTGAAAAGCATTAAGCAATTAATTATTTGAAGTGATTTAAGAGACAGCTGGAAGCCAGGGAGACTTCAAAAAGTAGCCGATTATTATTAATTCATGTGGTATTCATTAGTGTGTCATTAATGATGCTGCTTTCATTGATATTTGATATAGAATGCAACACTATTGGAATTTCTCTGCAATTTAACAACTGCTTAAGAATATTTCCTGAAATATGAGAGTAGTACTGATGATTTCAAGCTAGCATTTAACACTTTATGCAATGCCAGGGGTATTCTGCACCAGAGTACTCAGCACACATGGAAAAATCCAGTCTCCAGCTTTGACCTGACAAAAGGCTTCCCTACCCTGTACAACAAAATATCAAATACTACATCACTAACCAAAGGCTTTGCCTATAAAACTCAGATCAGGAAACACCCTTCTGTTCCAGCCCATAAAACTTGTGGATGCTGACATCCAACATACCAACAAATTCCCTGGGCAAGCAAACGGTGATCCCAAGAGGATCCTTCAGCTGCAGATGTCTACAATAAAGGTACTATTACCTTCCTGCACTATACACTGTCAGCATTAACTTTGCATCTCAGGCTTTTGTGAGATATTTATGCATCCACTTCATGTTGGAGCCTTTTAACAATTCACTCTTCACAGTCCCACGGGCATACATTTACTGTATAATCTGCAATCCCCTTCCCACCAATATATTGTGTTCAATGAAGTTGAAGTTCATATACTCACTAATAGAAACCAGATTTTTTAATCTAAATACCATGAATGCATAGTACAATTCCTGGCAGAATCTTAAAACATTAGAGAAATACAGCTCTATTTTAAAATGAAAGGGCTCCAAAGATAATTTCCTGCTCTGGGGTCTGATCCTGTGAAAGGCACCATACCAGACCTGAAAGCTCTCAGTCCCTCCCAGTACCAGGTTATTGTTGACTGACCCAAACAGAGAGTTCTGCAGGCAGCACCCACAACACGTCCATGCAGAGAAGCCATTGTCCAACATGCCTGCCTGACCACAGAGTATTGGGCACTGATAAACAGCACCTCATTATCATAGACCACATTATCAGACCAAGCAATGGATAAAGAGCTCCTCCAGGACAAAGGACACACAGTTACACATCATAGGGGAGTTCACAGTTTGAAGTGCACAGGAGCTTTATGTTTCCTGGAAAGGAGACAAAAGTTGAATAAAAAGCACCGTCTAAGAGAAAAGTGCTGCATTATGGCAGAGTGGGATCATCTGAAAATAATAAGTCTCTTGATTTTCAAAGGCCCTAAATAGACTCCAAAATGCTCCCCCAATGTAACTTGGACCTATCCTTGCCAAAGAAATTACAAAGATGCCTGCAGAAATCTCCCACACATCCTCACCAAAGTGAAAAAACCTCTGCAGTCTCTCTACATTTCCCAGCTGATTATGGAGAACAGAAGCATCCAAGTTCAGAGATCACATTCCTGATGTATTTCTAGCTAATCAAACCCCCAAAGTTCTTGGGAATCACACAAGCACATTACATTCCACTTTAAAATATTTAGACCAGTTGAAAAGTTCCCATTCCCTATATGCCTTCCTATTGCCTGCAGACCGAAGAGGAACTGGTTTAAGTACAGTGTAAGATGCACCTTTGAGAACACCACCACATTTCTTCTGAAATGCATTAATACCCTCACCAGTCCAACTGTATGAAAGACTTTGTGGAATTTTTTTCTTTTTTTGGGGTAGAGGGGGGGAAATAGCTGGTTGACAAATTGTGAAATGACAGGATCAACAAAATATTTAACAAAATACATTTCGTGTCCAAAGTGGAGTTTTTGAGTGGTATTTTTAGAAAGCGACCTACCAAGCCCATATTTAAGTCTCACAATAAAATTAGGATGAGCAAAAATTATTTATAGAAGTAAAATAAGCAGGGGTTTTTTTGAATCTGTTGTGTCTTTCATTATACTAGTGGCTTCCATTTGAAAACCTGCTGGATGAACTTAGAAATCTTAAGATCAAATATGTTTTTCTTTTTCACATTCCAAATAGTTTTAGAGAGAAAATAGTTTTTCCACTTCCAATCATTAAGTGGACCATTAAACAAGAAGAGGATACAGGTGTACAAAATTATCACTAGTACCATTCTTATTCAAACTTATTTTCTCTGGCTCACAGATCACAGAACTGTATCAATGCAGGCCCTGATCCTTCTCCCAAAGGTCTTGCTATTGAATTTCAAGTAGGACAAAACTAAGCAGAGGGTGGAAGAAAGCAGAAATGGGAGTAGAAAGAAGATAGGCAGCAACTGCGGTAGAGATAAGAATAGACGGTCACAGGCTAACATGGTGCATAATTTAATGGCTTTCTTGAAATGCTGAATTCCTTTTGGGGGCACATCAAGTACCTGCATAATAACTTTCTGTGATGTTGGAAGTGACAAGCACCTTAAAATATGTATGGAATATTGGAAGAATGAAGAAAAAGGGGGAAAAAAGTGAGTCTGCTTATTATGCCTCAGTAGTTTTTCTTTTCTTTCAAGCAGACTGTATCTGACTGAATTCTTACAGTCTGAAGGCAAAAGGAATAGTCCCACCCTGACCACATTTCACTTTTAGTACCACTAGATCTGGGTAGCCTAAATCTTAAGGCTTCACAAACATTTCAGATTGTACATATTACCTGTGGTACAGTTCATAAAGCACAAAAATCACTGGTGGTGTGCTAGAGTACATCAGATTTTTTTCCATGACACAAATATGGTGCACTGCTTAACCAAGATTAAGGAGCATGTAGTTAAATGCCCACTCATCAGGTCTGCTGTTCCAAATGCTTGCCTTACTTAGACAAAGGGGTTTTTTTGCCTCTTTGAAATTAGTTAATTTTTGATCATTTCCTCCCATGAATAAATCAGTCAGCTGTAGTTCTAAAATGTATGCTACAAAATCTAACTCTGAAGGCAGATGAGGACCTACAAAATTCTACCCAGCAGATTATAAGGCTTTAAAATATAAGGCATCAATTAAATCTGGATCAGTCCTCCAGACCTAAATTAAATCATGTCTGCTGCCCTTATATTCCCTCTTAAACAACCCTGCACAACAAGAGGGCACACAGTTTGGCAAGTGTTCAGAAATGGCATGGTAAGCACTCTATGAATGGCCAAAGGAAATTTTTTAGCCCTTAGGATATAGCCCAAACTGTGCAGTGGAACCTCAGTCTGATGAAGGACTCGAGAGTATGTCTATGTGTGGGTTTGTATTTGTTTTTTGGATAAAAGAGAGTCACATGCTTCAAAATATTGGAACACATGCTTAAGTAATGCAGAATAGAAACCTCATTAGTTCTATACTTATATTGTCTCTACATGAACTGGCATTGCTTTTGAAAATCATCTCTCAGTCTTCTGTGCTGCACTGTCATGGTTTAGTCCTTCAAACTCATTACTCCTCTGTTTTCTTTAGGATATCATTTTGAGATCCTCATATAGCCCTGAAGCATATTAATATGATATAAAGTTGCTTATAATAACTGCAGACCATCCTATTTCAATTCCCAGAATGGTAAAACAGAAGGAAGCTCAAATTGTATCACAGGTTAATAGATTGGAAATTCAGAGAAAATAAAATGCTTGTCGTTTTATCTCATGGAATATCTTTCCAGGAACATTTTTTTGCAGCTTAAGTACTCTTAAGTTCATTATTATTTACCATTGTATCATAAATTAGCGTGGTGGGATGCTCAACAGATACCTGCACAGAGAGGTAGCTGGGATTTCATATCACTAAATAAAGTTTATTAAATAAAGAACTAAAATATGGGCATCCACCTGCTCCACTGTGGCCCTGCACAGGCTGCAGGGGCACAGCTGCCCCACCGTGGTCTGCACACTGAGCTGCACCAGTGCCTGTGCAAATTCCACCTAAAGCATTTCTGCTTTCCAAATATGTGAAGTGCTTAATAGCAGAAACTCTTAATTAGGAGACAAATGTTTACTTTACCCTCAGAAGTGGATTTGCTCCTCTGTGACCTACCAAGTCCTTCTTTAATGTGCAAAGCACATGAGGGATTATTTTGTGAACTGCATGCACTGAGTGTTCTTTTCTCTTCAACCCCACTATGACTCCACTTTCCCCTTACAGTGGAATATATTTCTTTGTTCAAATTCCAGATTAAGAATTACCAGTACAATAACAGATAAACTCAGACTATCAATGGAGTTATGTTGGAGTGCAGAGGTAAAATCAAAATCTGTCCTATTTTCTGAACCCATATAGTATAATCATTTATCTTGTCTTTGTGTAATCAGGTTGCTAGTGGGTACAGTATTGTAAAGCAGATGGGTAATAAAACTGTCCACAGTGTCCCTCTGGAATTTCCTATTTGCGTTTGGAAAAGGGAATTCTTTAACCTGCCACTTCAAGCTTGGGAGAAAAGCTCTTTCTCAGTTCCAAGTATTGAGGATTGTATTTACCACCTGGGACTTTTCAGTTCCAATGCTGTCACAGAATTGTGGGTGGGAGGAATGCTAGTGGTGGAGCTTCGTCTAAAAAAATGGACCTTACAGTGCTGATGGATGAAATTTAAACTTTTAACTTTCAGTTCTGGTTTTATATTGCCTATTTTGAAGATAATACAAATCTTCCTGCCCTTAGTCCTTTAGGATCCCATCCTTCATACTCATAGCCATGCATGCTGCAGCATTTCAGTCTTATGAAAGAAGTGCTAATGGAGAATTTTCCCACCTTCCCATTTATTGCAATTTTAACAGGAAAAATAACCAATGTCAAGTAACAAGTGAAGGGACGAGAGGAAAAGGCCTAAATCTGTGCCAAGGGAAGTTTTACATTGGGTATTAGAAAAAATTATTTTGCTGAAGGGGTTGTCACTGAAACAGGCTGCCCAGGGCAGCAGTGGAGTCGCTGTGCCTGGAGGAATTAAAGAGATGTGCATGTGGCACTTAGGGACAGGTTTAGTGGTGGACTCACTCAGAGAAGCTGGGCAAACAGTCAGACTCAATGATCTTAAGGGTCTTTTCCAACCAAAGTGATTCTGTACTTCTATGATCAAGTTTTGCCAAGATCTGCAATTTTTCCTGAGATATTTTTCCCCCTGCGTGGTATTGAGGCTCATTTCATTTTTGCAAAGCAGGCCTCAGGCTCCTTACCTTGTCTGGTGGGTGATGGCAAGCCCAGAAGATAAATTAGCCACCGCTAAGGAGACAGTGCCAGGATCCTTCAGGGACATGAAGGGGAACAGACCCTGGCCCCAGCAAAACAAACATCTGCAATAAGAAATGGCTCTTGACAAAATTGGTCATGCACTGAAGAAGAGAGAAGAAATATCTTTTTATCTTTGAGTTTGGCAGAAGGGAAGTAAGTAACCACTCCTAGAGAGTAAGGGCCCCTGGGGAGCTGCTCCAGTAGCCTGGGAGGAAGGTGATACTGGCCTTGAGCTTAGGTTGTTTGCCATAGCATTTATAAAATCTCCTGGCAAATGTTAGTGGAGTGCTGACTTTGCTGTAATGCCTTTGGCTGCTTGGTCTCACAAACAGTCTAAATGGTCTGGGGTTTGTGACAAGACATACTTATTAAACAAACAGGATAAAGATGTGTGTGTTTCCTCTCATTTGAATTACTAGGAATTTCCATGAAAACATTTCTGGTTTAGTGTCTGTTTTCTGTTTAGCAGTTCTTAGTGACACTATAAATGTGTGTTTAATGCATCTGTATAACTTGCTAGAAGTTTCCATCAGCCTTGGAGCACCCTTTCAACCCTTTCTGCAACTATGTATTTTCAGAATATTTCCAATGAATTCTAAACAAAAACTTACTTCTTACATGTGTATTACACAAAATCTAATGTATTATGGACAAATTCTTAGCCATAATGACTGACTATTCTCATCCACAAAAATGGAATAATGATAATTTATAACAGCTTAAGATGAGACAATGAATTTTGGATGTATGCTTGAATTTTAGGTGTACATAATAGCAGTAGTTTTACAATAAATTTTGAATGTCATCTGTATGTAGGAGTCTCAAAATATATAGGAAGGTTTGGAATAGGATGAACACTTAAGAATATTTTCATTTGAGATCTACTGATTGAGAAACTGCCTGTTATTTGCCTGGCTATTTATACAGAACTTGAAGGGGAAGTGAATTTACTTTTGGATAGCTGAAACATCTCTGCAAACCCTTCTGCTGAAAAATTCTGGTTTAATTTTGTAAGAAAAGAAATGTCACCTTTTTCATTAGCCAGACCTGTATAGATGGGTTAGAGATACCCAAAATACAAAGTCACCGCCCTGATCTTCCCTGGACAAGGCAAATTAGAGCAGATTGGTGTCACCCACTGGAACAGATGTTTACAGCAACTGAGCCTGAAGATGCAGACAGACCAGCCCTGCTCCAAGATTTTGTAAGGCAGTCAAAGGTACTGCTGCTGCTTTGAGACCTCTTTGGTTCTTTTGTAGTCTCTCTAAGCTGTTTCAGCAGTCATACCTTATCAAATCAAGTAATTCCTTGCTTTCAAAGCCTTCCTGGCTACCTTGGAGGAAATTCTTTATGATTTTAACCCGATTCTTTGGTGCCTTATGCAGTATATTTCCTGGGAGCATGTTCCAGATGGATGACAGACTTGCCAGATAGGATTCTGGAGAATTTGATAATTTGCATTGACTTGTACCAAGAATTCTGAAGTTCAAAGAGGCAATATCGTTTACTGTGCTAATACTGCATCTGTGCATACTAACAGGATATTTTCTAGGACACAAACAGATGAACAGGTCCGGCAGATTTAGGCTTATGAAAACCAAATTGTTCTAAAATGTGCCCAATCTTTGCCTAAAGGTTTATTTCTTGGATAAAAATTTCAGACTTTCAGTGGTTCTCATGATTGAGATTTTTTTTTTTTTGTCATTTGTGATAAATTTGGTTATTTTTGTTTCTTTATTTTTATTTTGATGTAATTGTTCAGAAGTTAATCCCTTACTAACTACTGTCTGAAATAATTGAATGTTTCTTAGATAAATCTCTTTTTTTCTTAATTCCATCAGTATGAAAACTATTTATTTCTGCTTGGCCCTTCCCAAGGCAGAAAACCTGATAAGCCCAGATAACCAATCATTGACAAACAGCAAATATTAAATAAATGCTTACTCAGTTGCTTTATCACAGTAATTCCTTAATAGTGATGATATTTCTTATTGCTTTAGTGGATCATATAATTGTTTAATGATATGGGATTTATCCCTTGTTCATTATCCCTTATTTATTTACTATGAATTTTTTTACTACACTAGAAAATGCTTTCACTGAGAAATGAAGAGACTGTCTGGGTTAGAAAGGATATGAAGACTCAATCTCCTGAACCCCAGGCCAGACAAACACAGCTGATGGAGTGGCTGCAGGGGAACAAAGCTAAGAGGAAGAGGAGATGTCCCACCCACAGAAGGAAGTGGAGCAGCGCAACGGTGATGAGCTACATGGAACTAATGAGGATGAGCTCAGCAGCGCCAAACAGAGGCAGCTGAATGGCAATGGCACTGCCTGAAGGGAGCTCTGGAGCAGAGGGAGGTGGCTTAGGAAAAAGAGAGAGAAAAATCTTCGGCAAATAAGAGGGGATAAAAGGTGCATTTTAGACCTGTGATGGGGGAAAATGGAAAAGACAGACGTGGGTGTGGCCTGATTACAGACTAAGGCCATCAGCTGGCAAGGGTGTGGAGAAATGCCTGTGAGACAGGTGACAGAGTCACTCCTGGGACAAATGAGTAGGTCAAATGTAGCTACAAACACCTACCATGCCCTGCTTTCCTGTCTGTTCCCTCCTGACAGAAACTTAAACACAAGGCAAGAGGTATTCAGTGTTTGCTGAGAAATGGATGAAAACAGAAATGTCTGGTTTTCCAATCAATTCTTTGCTTGCTTTGTGTGGATTTCCTAGTGTATAACTATTAATGAACTTATAATTATTAATAAACTTAAGTTATTTGAAACTTAAGAAAAGCTCCAAATTTTCACAAGGAAAGGTTTTTTTAAGATTGAGAAAAAGCCTGAAAAAAATATTTCAGACAGTTTGAAAGACAACGAGGAATAGGTACAGAAACACAAGAGTCACATAGTTCTTCAGAGCAATTTTGCTGCTTTCTTTGGCACTGGCAAGAGGAGGGTTTTCACCCCTGGCTGAAACATTTTTAAATTGATTTTTCCCAAGGAGGAGAGTAGGAAGAGTTCCCTGGCATGTACTCAGCTGACAACATTTAAATGGCTCACATGGGTCTAAGCCTTGTAGTCCTGTAAGCAATTCTCATCCTTTTGACTCTTCACAGCCTTAAATTCCCAATTTTAACCTACTTCCTGGGGGCTCCAGATTAGGAAATCTTGGAGGGAATTTTGTTCTGGTTACACTATCCCACTTTGTCTTTTGTGATCAGATGTGACCATCATTCAGAAGACAATACATCAGGATTTCCCCTCTACTCAACCACAGTAAATCCTATTTCTGATGTCAGGTACAGCTTGCATAACAATAGCACAGAATTATCCACTATCGTTTCTATTGCCTGACTTCAAGTACAAAGAAACATTTTTCCCAGATTATTTTCAGTTTACAGTCATTTGCAGCTTAGTTATTCATGCTAGGCGAGACTGAATTATTTACCTTTTTTCCAGGATTTCATCTTTTTTTTTTTTTTTTTTTTTTTTTTTTATTAGTCTCACCTGAAATAATTAGAAAATAGCATAGGAGAATTGTAAAAACAGTATTTAAAATGAGGTGAATTCAATTTATGCCTTGTTCTAGAATAGTGTGTATTATTGTAACGTGCAATTATATTGGTTAAAAAAGACCTCAACTCCCCCCAGGTTACAGATTGATTTCATGGTTGTTTTGTAAGCTATTGCTCTGCTTCCTGGGGTATCTCTCAGGCTCCCTTCAGCACGGAATCCATTATAAACTACACATTCAGATAGATGAAAGGTATTATAGCAAGCTTAACTTTGCTGCTATTGAGTGAATAACGATTTATAATTATTCCTTTTATGATGTTGAAGGTAGCTGGGCATGTGCCTACCAACCCATTTCCTTTTGTTCCTGGAGGTGTTGCTTTTTAGCAGCAGTGGTTCCTGACATCTCTCAGACAGTAGATTTAAATGAGAGCTGCAAGCACACCCTTGCTGGTCACAGCTCTCATCTACAGATTTTTACATATGATTTACAGTCTGTTGTACCCTATTTATTGTCTGAGTTAAAGTGAAATCATCAACACAAAGAGACAGTCACAAGTTACTCTCTATTCCTTGCTGGGGCACTCAAATGAGAATGAAGAACAAAGAAAAGGAAAGCAGTGTAAAGGTGAGAAATTTATAGAAATAAACTAGAAAGTTAAAATAAAAAACACAAGAAACATAAAGAAAATAAACAAGAAGTCTAAAGAAAAATCAAAAGAAATTAACATAAAAGTTACTCATTATCTTCCTTTTTTTTCAATATTACTGAATCACTTTACAGTTTAAAAGACAGATCCCCAGCAGATGTGAAGCAGCATTGCCTTTTATCTCTAGAACATCACCTGGTCCATTCTAAGTGATGGGAAGTAAAAGATATATGAGCACAAACAAATATGCAGATAGTGGCAGAACTTTGGTGAGCTTTAGCAAAGGCTTCTCCCTGATCTCTGGCTTTCCTTGTTTCACCTCTCCCCTACCTTCTGTGAATCATTGTCCAATTTCTCTCTAAAGTATTTTTATCTCTTGTCAGTAGTAATTTCTGCAATTGTCAGAGACTTGCTACTCCTCTCTTCCTTCTGTTCTTGGTGTTCCTCAAAATGTCCTTCCACATGTCTGCTTTTCTGCTGGGTGTACATCAGTTTGGTCCCTGCAGGAGAAAGGTTTTGCCATAGGACACACGGTCCTGGCCTTACTAAGAAGTCATCTATTTTATCTTTTTCTTGCTTCCATTAATAATGAGTGGAGAAAAATGAATGAACAGCCATAGATGGGCAAGATTATATTTTCATGAAAACGCTGATATAATTACACAGAGATTTCAGACTGAAAACAGTGACTTTGTGCAGTTCTCAGCTGCTACTAATACAAAGCCAAACTGCTTTCTTCAGGAAACAAAGGTCATAACTTCATCAAGCAAAAGCAGAGTTTAATGATAAATTCAGGATTATTAGTTCTTGCTCTGGAATCCTGGCTCCATCTAGTCTGAGCTCTTCCTGAAAGCCTTTTCAAAGATGAGAAGATATCTAAGAATAGCTCCCCTCATGAGAGACAATACCCTAAAATTATGCTGAGTTTTCCAAGGTATACTCCACATTGTGGAAATAATGAGGGGGGGGAGAATAGTGATGAAAAGATGGGAAGAATATTCCTAAAAATCTTCCATTCAAGAAATTAATATTATTCTACAGAGGAGGGAAGTATTGTAACTTATGAAGCAATGAGGCAGAGAGGTGAACCCCTCTCTCCACACAACCCAACACAGCAAAAGAGCTCTGGAGTGTGAAAGGCAGAGTGTGCTGCTGGAGCCACGACTGCATTTCCATGCTGGGAGTAGCAAACGCCTCTCTGAGGCGAGGGTGAGCTAATAGAGTGTGAGGAGGAAAAGCCCTGGTGACTCTGAGTGGATGTGACTGCTTCTCTGTGCATTCCTGTTAAAGTGCCAGTTGTTTGTTTTGACTGTGCTTTCTTATTTCAAACAAAGGATATCAACAGTTTTAGATTCCAAAGCTTTGCCCTGCTTTGTGAACAAATAAATTGTACTACACTTAGCACATTGAAAATTCATAGAATTTGTGAAGGCAAAGGCTTAAGGCATGCTTGCCATTACTCACTGCATATTTATACAAGTTCTCTAAGCCTGGTTACAGCCGCTGGCTGCACTCAGGTCAACAGCATCACATAATAATGTTGAACTGTATTAACTGCATAAATAAGAGATTTTAACAGTGGGCTCCATTTGAAGAAGGGGTCAGCAGCGTTAAGCTAAGGGCAAAATTATTCTCAGACCTTCACTGTACATCTACATTTCTGTAATCCGGCTTCCTAATGTACTAAGAGAAAAACAAAAGTGCTGTGCTGATATGAAACAAGTAATGAACAAATCTACCTTGAAAATAGATCTGATTAATTTTTTCCTTCCTAGAGAAAACAAAACCTTTTCTTTTTGAGAAAAACTGAATTTCAACTCATGTTTTTTGTTCTAAATCCATTCTCCTGTGCTGATAATATTGTATGCATTATTAATTCTGAGTGAGATACTCCAGGCAGTCTAGAATGACATGAAAAAACAGCTGTGAAGCTATAACTGAATTATAGCTACTCTAAGACAAATGTCCAACTATTTTTATTCATCCCACCAAGAATGCTGATTTAGAAGTAAGGCCCTTTTAAGGCCCTGGAAACACCTTTAAGCACAACTCTTTCAAGCTATTTTTTTCTGTACTGAGAAACCTTCTCATTTCAAAGTGGAACGTGGCACATTTTTATTCATTGCCTAGTGGTTTCAGGAAAGAAATAATAATTGATAATATTACCTCAAATATTGTGTGCACAGTCAGCCTGAGAATTTCTATCCAAATAATTCATAATATAAAAGACTATGGAGATGTTGGAAAAAAAGAGAAGTGCTCCTAAAATCAGAATCTCTGAGATTAATGGCACGATTCTGACTAAGATGAAATAAACTGGTTCCACTGACTTTTGAAGAAGGGCAGAGCCTTCTTCAAATGACAAGTGGAAAAAAAGACAAAGACAAGAGAAAAAAAAATAGTGACACAAGTAGACATCTGATGAGATTCTTCAATTCAATACTGGCTCTGATTACAATCAGTCTTTTGATTGCAGAACTCAGCTGCTTACTCTAAGGTGATATACAAAAATAGCGAGCAACACTTTGTGGTCTATATCCTATTTATTCACAATTATTTTAACATTAAATTATGGTGCTTGGATATAAAATACAGGTAAAACAGTCCCAATTCTCTCTCTCTCATTCTTCTTTGTCAGTGTTTAGCCTCTCTGAAACCAAATCTAGTGTGTCAGTGAACTACATAGAAGAGATCCTTCCCTTGATTTTGCTCTCTGGAGACTGAGAAACAAGTTCCTTACATTTTTGAAAATACTTCTTCAGCAAGGTGAGCATGGTCTGAGGAATCACTCGACTGAGCGAGGCTGACTGTCATGTCCCAGGAGAGCCCCTCAGAAGGAAGGAAAGAGACAGGTGTTTTCCATCTTCAGTGAGTGTTAGCTTAACACTTTCCCCTTCACAGGCTGCAAGCTGCAGCCCTTCCTTGCCTCCCTGTGTTCTGGGTAGGAATTTTAGGAGGCAGATGCAGCAGCCTGTTAGTTTGCATTACTGCACTTCCACCCTGCAGCTGTGGGCTCTGAGCTGTGCCCCTGGCACGTGAGGGATTCTTCATGAAGGATGAGCTGGGTGAGTGAGAAATATGTCTGGCTTTGCCAAAGCCACACATCAACTGTGGCTGAGAGACAAGAATGGATGTGAAGTTTCATTTATCAGTGCTGCCGAAACTGAGAAACAGCAAGATCTTTTACTCTTGTATCAAGGGATGGCATGGAAAAAAGTACAAAGTATGTACAAAGTATGCAAGTAATTCCCCTTCCTTAAGGGGTGGGAGGTCATTTACAGCTATTTCCAAGCCTGTAATAAAGCTGTTTATGTTCACCCTCTGGCTAGCACTGCTCTGGAGCTACCCTCAATCCCTCATCATTAGACATTATCCAGTTCTTTAATGAATGATGCTCTCACACCTAGGAAGGTAAGGTATCATGGGCAAGGCACAGGCTGACACAGTTCATACCAAATTGAGTTAAAAGAGACCTGTGAAAACATATTTTATCTTTACAACTGAGCACAATCTGCTGAAGCAAGGGATACCCTTTTAACAGGTATTAATGTGCTAATCTGCTATTGAAATTACATCCACAGTCTCTTCAGAAATTAGGATCTCTTGCTTGTATTAGAATACATATCTGCTGAAGATATAAAACATATGTTTAGTGATGGGGTGTAAAAACCTCTTGGTTTTCAAGCTGTATGAACAGGACTCAGATTATTTACACTTTCACAGGCATGATTTTGTACTGGAGTTAATAGTAGGTTAAAATGGCATTAGTTAACCACCGATTTCTCCAATTTGCTCATGCAGAAAAACACATGGTGAAATTTTATAAATATAAAATCGTTAGTAGTAAATTAGAACCCTTTGAAAAATTCTGGTCCAAACCCATGTTTTACTACTAGTAATTTAGTAATTCACAAAGCTATACACTTTCAAACCACTAATTTGTTTTATGAATCAAGCATAAATAAGGTTCCTTGAGCAGGCCTTTAAATATCAGACTGGAGACACACTTTAAAAGGTCAGAAAATAACTCTCCTAACAGCACTGATCCTGTTTGGAAAGGCAGGTTATTTCCCCTCTCCAATGACCAAGAAGTAGTTTCACGGTAATTTACAGTGTTTCAGGAAGATAGGAAGTAAGGGGAGCCCAAAGGAAAAATTACATCCCTGTGCCCTACTGGTCATCAGCTCCATAACGAGGGGACACTGGCTAAAAAGAAGAGAGCTGAATATGTGGCAGCTACTTAATGGAGAAGGATGAACTTGCCATTTCCTTGCTGTCCCTTTCCATGGCATTAATCACTTGCCTTTGCAGGAATACCATCTCTGGGATTGCTGAGGGCAAGTACATTAGGCAAGGTTTGCTAATTAGAAAGATACTTTTGGTCTGAACTCTTAAAATACTTCCACATCCATGAACGATTTTTCTACATTTGGAAGAGTACCCTCAAATAAAATTTTTAGGTATTTTTGCAGAATTCAGAGGAATATAATTGCTGAAGTAAATACTGAATACAGAAATTGTTTCCCTTATGATTTATTGAAAAGTATGGACACTGAGTTTATTGAGGTCACAGAAGTTTTTTGATAAAGTTGAGCCATATAATGAAGCTTAACTAGGTTTTGCTTTTGTATTATGGGCTTAGCTAACAACTACTAAAGTTCTCCAGATTGGGAGAAGAAGAGGAAAATCCAGGCTGAGACTATGCACACAATTCATAATTACAGCTCACATCAATGAAAATCAGAAAAGAGAAGTGGGAAACAGTACAAAGAATTCAGGCAGACTAATCAGTGGCAGAACAGGAAAATTAGAGAGCAGGGAAATGTATGTATATATTTATTTGCAAACAATAATAAAGAAACGGAAAATTAATTTAAACTAAGTTTAACTATAAATAAAGTGTGATTATCTACAAACAGTGTTAAGTCACCTTTTAATATTTTTTGTGGAGATTATCTCTAAGATTATTCAAATGCATGGGAGTTTTCAGATTTGGATTTAGATTTAGACCTAATCAGAGACAATGAAAAATCTGTGTAGAGGAAATAAAAATGCATCTTCTCTGGAAGATGGAAAATGCTGACTTTTGAAATCTGCTTTGGTTTCATAAAGTCTCTGCTCTCTACCAACACCCCCTTGCCATGTCCTCATGCCCTCAAAATCCACACAGCAAATAAAACACTTAGAGGCAGGATAACCCTGTCTAAGCTTTATCTCCAGAGCTGGACTTGTGCTGCCTGGGGCTGTTGGTTCCATGCAGTAGTGATGATTTTGGCCTGGAACGTGGTCCTGGGCCTCCAGTTCTCCTGACAGACATCAGTTTTCTGAGCTCAGCAAACTCCATATCAAGGCGAGTTCCAACACAGAATTTTTAAAATTGCCTCTTAATTACTGTAGTTATGCTAAGAATAGAGAAGAGCAGCAAAACATCATTGCTAATGAAAAGTCATTGAACTAGCAAGACAGATAGATGCTTTTAATTCAATGACTTGAGATGCCAGAAGATTTTCTCATCTAGGCATCTGGGAATTAAAACCTTACCGAGCATAATTAAAGTGTTTGTCTGCCCTAACCTATAAAAGGTTTATCCACAATGCCAGTTACCATCTAATGAGAAAGGATATCTGCCAAAGAGAACAGCAGTCTATTTTTCTCCTGTATCTCTGCAAAGATGATCATCACAAGTAGTTGGAACAAATGCAAATAATCAAACTCCTATTATTATAATTGTTTGTATAAAAGGGTTGCAGTTAAAGACTCATGATATAAATCAGCAGTCTATTTACGCTGTTAGTTATCAGGTGTGCAATTACGCACATTTATTCCCTTGAGTAATTGACCTTAGCCTTAAGTGGATGCCCTCTCCATCATGTTTACTCTGCTGTTCTTTCCCATCCTCTAAACAAAATAACAGATCTATAAATCAGAGACATTAAAATAGCTCCAGAAAGACGCCAGGCTGTTTGTCAGCCTTCCTGCTCTGCAGACTGCCCGGTTACAGACTGCAGGGTGACGCCTCGAGGGCTATTTATTTACTCCCTTTTGTCTTTGCTGTGCCACCTTCTTTAATTGTTGGGGATGGGCGATTTTTAGGATTAGCTGGCCAAGTCCCAGATGCAGTTTCTGCAATAGGAGATGTAACAGACCTGCTGTGATTATCTAAACCAAGAGAGCTCTATGATATACAGGCAGATCAGCTTTACTACAGCTCAAGTGTCAGCATAGGCTTGCAGTCATTTTACCAACCATTTAAATGGGAAGGCCAGGGTTTGGATAAGTAAGAAAGAATTCATGCTACTTCTTTAACATAGCTTTCATGAGAAATTGAAACTAGAATCCTGCTATAATAACTCTATTTTCCTCATTTATGTAATATTTATATAAATGTTTATTTATGATATCAGCTTGGGAATCCTATTTTCTGGTATTCTCTACACACCAGACAACTTACTTTACAAACTCCTGCTTCCTACCAGTGCTAAAGCATTCCCTTCTTGGTTTCTATTGCATCTGTTGAATTACTCTCTTGAGAAAAGCCACATAAGAATAAAGCAGAAGAACGAAGCATATTCAGCAGATGTGAGATGAGTCTATCCAGGTTGAAAGGATTCACTTCAAAGCCTTAAAAAAATAAAATCTGCCCCATAAGCTAGCGAAGCCTGACCTTAGAAAGCTGATCTTAGCTTAGAAAACATTAAGAAAGGAAAGGAGAAAGAAGAGGAAAAGAAAATACCAGAACTTTTAAAGACCTCATTTCCCATTTTAGGCATAAGCCCCCAAATGAAACAGATTTATCTATTTTCCAGTCTGACAAAAGTTACCCCTCCTAAATCAAAGGTTTATTTCCTACTCAGCGCTGTTCTTCATGAGCACCTAAATTGCAAGAGCCACTACATTTCTACAATTTGCTTTTTTGGGCAAGGCTCTTTCAGTCTTTACAGCAATTATGTACATCCCCAGCAGTCCCTTGATCCATTTTCTACTGGGGCTCGTAATCCCATCTATCAACACCAACCACCTGCACTTGGAAAACAACAGCCCTTGCTTCAGCAGTGGCCTGGCCACTCCTTGTTCTCCTCAACTGCAGCCAGGAAAAGGTAAGATCAGCAGGGCTGCCAAAGACCTGTTGATAATAAACAGTTACGTGCTTCCCACAGAGAGTCCACATGCTTTTGATCTGCCAGAGCCGAAGCAGCCCTGTGCTTCTCTTGCAGCTATTTCACTGCTTTGAGGGTACTATGATTGCAAGAACATCTGTCAAATGAAGTCATGACACAGGACTGTGTTTTATAGCTAATGCCTTCAGGAACAAGCAAACTGACATGGCTGAAACTGAGTTAGACATCTAAAAGTTCCAGTTGTTCCATGTTGAGATTAAAACATATTAAAGACCCACCTAAAATCAAACACAACACTTTGGGGTCAAGTCCAAAAGCTGTGAACCATGCAGGGCTGGCTGTGGAGGGAGCCAGGCCTCACCCTCAATGTTCAGTATTAGCAGTACCTACGTGCACCTCATCCTGCTCATGAGATCTGAGCAGAAGCTCCTCAGTCTGAAAGGTCATAGAGGAGCTCAGATCCATCTTGGGTTTCACCCCATCCAATCTGAAGATGTTTTTTTTCAAGGCTAAACCCTCACAGGGGTCAGATCTCAGGGAATATTCCTGTATAAAGTTGCCATATGAAATTTTGCCAAGCTTAGTTTAGAGAAAATACAAGCTTGTCTGGGTTTGTGTCATGAGGAAACAACTGGAAATTTCTGCTCTCATTTTGTTCTTGCAGTGCATCTAATAGGGCGCCAGTGGGACATAAGTATAATGATTTAATGGCATCAAACCAGGCAGACTGTCTCTTAGTTACCTTGCAACTCCCTCTGAATGTCTATTTTTATGTTATCTTGTGTATTTTACATTTGTTATTAGTTGTAGCATACATGTGACACTCCTATTTTATTAATCCATAGCTCATGTAAAGGTCAGATAAGTAACTTCCTCAACAGCTATAGTGACTACTCCTGCCATCTGGTTTACTGAGTACTCCAGTGCTGGCATGTCCATCTTCCCATTGCATAGCTAGGCATAACTTTAGCTTCATACAATTTTTCCAGGCTGAAGAACATTTAGTTTACTCCTTCAAACTGTTCTTCTAAGCCTCATCTCCTCAAGTCACTCCTACTTTGCATCACTTCCCAATTTAATACATTCAAATGCCTTGATTATTATAAAAGTTTTGTCCTTCAGAAAGTCAGATGGGTTTGGTAATGTTGTTTTACAGAGTGATGCCAAATCCCAAGGGTTCAAGCTTGACTTCTTCAAGGGACAAGGTAATGATGTTGAAAATGATTCCATTGTGCCATCTAAGTATTACCCTTATTAATCAATCCTCAAAGCATGTTAGGAATGCTAAAATCTGCTAATACTTATTCTTTAATTAACATTACTGAATTCATGCATTGCTTTCAAACTAAAATAAATCCAAAGCTTCTCTAATATTGTGGGATTTTTTTGGTTTGAAAATAGTCAGCTTAAAGTAATATTTGCAAATGCACATATTGCTTCATCAAAGATATTATTAATGTCTTTTGAAAGTAAGAATGATACATGACCTCTGTGTATGCCCTGCTTGATGTAAGCATTTCCACTGACATCTGTGGGCACTAGGTAAATCTCTGGCCATTCTGTAAATGTTAATTTTGCATTAAGCAAAAATTAGCACAACTGTTATGTTCCAAAGAGGAGAAACTGATGCTCCCTAAACAAGGCAAAAGTCCAGCTCACAGCACAGGCTGAGTGTCCTTCCCAAGCAAAAAACTACCATATTTTCATCACATCAGAAGTTAAGGCCTTTTCTCTGTCATTGTCAGAAATTGATAGATCATTTCAATGGGAGAGGAAAATAAATACAAAAGAAATGTCCTCAAATAGAAATTGGGAATATAAAATTTCAGTACAAATGATTAATATTTTGCAAAATAATTAGCAAGTGAATCATCATCTTATCATCAGGTGTGTCAGGCAGTCTTAATAGTAACCTGTCAAAACAGCAGTAAAAAATAAGTGAAAAATGAGATCATATTGAAGTTGTTCAGAGAGTGATGCATTACAAAGTCATTATAGTCATCCTAGAAGCTCGTGCTTGCAACTCCAAGATTTCAACACTCAGTTAAAAGAAGAGACTACATATGGAAAGAATCATTCCCTGTGGCATATGATGTCCACAAAAGGACAAGTATTTTAATCACACACACAAGTAACAGCAGATCTATGCTGGTTAAAGTATGCCTTAAGAGATCTTGAAATTTCTCTCCACTCTTTCAGCATCATACCCAGACATGATAGATATACCCTGGAACTGAATATTTGAAGCTGTTCCTCTACATTTCTCCTCACTACTGAAGCTGAAAAAAATCTCTCAGTGCCTTGCAACTTCAAGAAAACAACATTCCCATTACCACTGTGGAAAGTACCCCAGGACTCCTGTTTTTTCAGGAAATTTAGGCATCTGAGAATCACAGAATGAAATCTTCCATGCAAAATCCTTTAGCCCCCCAAACTAAACAATGCCCCTAAGCCAAAGTTCATCACAGGCAATTTTCTGTGGAGTTTAGCTCTAGTAGAGGTGAATTCAATATTGGAATGAAAGTGGAAGGTATTTTCATTAAAAGGTCAGTCTGGAGTTAACACTTGTCCTTCTGTACATGTGAACAGCTATAATTAAGGCTACTTTATTATGTAGCTGTATAACTGTACCCACATATGAGAGATCTCATCGTCCCAGAGACAATAATTGCATCCATATGTATATGTAGCTGCAATCTTCCAGTCAAATTGTGGCCTGCCTAAAATTCATCCCTGGTGAAAATGCAGCAGGCAACTGCCTTCCCTGCTGGGAAAATATTCCTCACCAAAAAGATTTTGTCAAAAAGAAATTATTGTTATGTAAGAATTACTAAAGTCTTTGAGCAGCATCCTGGGGAGGCCACAGGACACGGTGCTGCATTTAAAGTAATTCCTACATAAATACATCCTCTATTATAAACAATTAGAAACCTGTCATTAGTCACACCAGAGGTGTTCTTGCTTCCTGGCTATTGGTTAATGGCTTCAAAGTAGAGCACCTTCTACAGCTCCAGGGAGATTATTCCATGCTATATTGATACACCTTAAAATAGACCAGTTCCTCTAAAGACGGGTGCATGAAAAAGAACTTTGTGGGCTTTTATACTTTTAGAGGCCAGGAAAAAGTTACATAAGTGTTCCATGTGCTAAGACAAGCCCTCTGCAAACTCTGCTACCAGGCTTCCCGTTCTCCTCTTAAAAGGACAATTTCTGCCAGCCCAAATAAATGATAAAAAATACAACACATATTTGGACATATTAATATTATTACCCAAACCATACAACTGAATAAAATTCAATGAGTTTCTGACTTTTTCTACCATTTCCACATTGCTTTAGGCTGATTATCAAAGTATACATGCATAAGGATGCTTGCTTTCATTTCCAGGTCTTCCACCCATCAAACAGGTGCAAGGGAAGAAGCAAAGTTTTTACACCGTTGCCACCATTCAGGGCCTAAGTATATGAATGCAAGAGCACTTCTGATTCTTCAGGACTAAGACTAATGTTCCTCTTCTTTTCTCTGGATTCTGAAATACACCTTTTACACAAAGAAAGTCAGCCCACAGTGAGACGTGGTAAGCAATTGCTGATCTGGAAAACAGCCACTCAAAATGACTCTGCTGCTACCCACTGGCTGAGTCACTGAGGTGGGCGACAATGTAATTTCGAAAACATGGATTATGTTGTGGGCTCGCCATGAACATTTATTTTCCTGCTTTTATGGAATTAGGACACATTGCAAGGACAAAATGTCTCACCGTGTCTAGGAGAAAAAAGAGAAAGTGAGAGAAATCCACAAGTTTTGTAAGACAGAACTGTGAAAATAAACAATCGGAGTCTGAAATAGAAAATATCCCTTTAGATTATAACATAATAATAATGCTTATGGTAAGCCATTACAGATGAAGCAATATTTCCTGAAATAACTGAATAAGAAGAAACAAGAAAAGGTGCTTGTGAAAGGTATGGGGAAAGTCATAACAGTACCCACTTATTTACCTAATTCTGCTGCAATTTTTCAAAGGAATTTCAAGTGGAGAGAAGGAACATCTCCATCTCTTATCTGAGCACTCCTGTGCGTGTTCTCATGCACTTTATACAGATATATTCAGTATGTTTCCAATTTTAAAGAAAAAGAATAAATCTGATTGAAAATATCTGTAGGAAATGAAAAAGGGCTGTATTTCTGATTTAATTGAATACAAAAATGCATTTTTATATTTTTTCAGAAATTCTGCAGTTTTCCACCAACCAGGATTTGGTTCCAAACCACTACAATAGATCAAATATCAACTACATAAATACATAAGCAACAGTAACATAAAATATTTCCTCTGATTTCATTTCCAAGTATCTGATATCTTTGATCAGAATGTTGCCTTCATGCAGCCTATATTTGTTGACTATGTATCTAGTAGGTAATGATTTGCCCAAGCTTCTGAAGGATAAAAGCAAAAAATGTTCTTTCAGCTTAATTTTAGATAAACTTATAATGATGGAACCAATTCCCTGATGAATTCACTTTCATCCTTGACATTATGATCCAGGTTACCTCAGCCCAGCCATATACAGGGCAAAGCAAATCTTTGACCCTTTTGTGAGATGCTGTAATAATTACAGATATGATGGTATTTCATCTTTGTGAGACTTAATTTGCACGTCAATCTTTCTTGATAGTAGATACTACAAATCCAGGAAACACACACAAGATTTTTCTCAACAAATAATGGGATATATCACCCACTTCTGTGAAAGAAAGGGAAAAAAAAGTCTGAAAATAAAAACACTATCAGCTATATGCTGGACAGTATCCAAGGAAACTATATCAAGCTCTTTGTGTGAGTAAGGAAAAAGTCATGCATTAAGGGTCTGGTTTCTTTCATCATTCTCCTCTATTACCCCTCTAACAGCAGATTCACACACAAGCGCCTGACTCACAATTAGGAGACAATACAGCTGTGTTTGGAATGGGGCTGAGAATCAAACATAATGGTCACTAGCAGAGATCACAACTGTGTAACAATTACTGAGATCTAGCTTATTTCTCAGGTTGTACATCTCAAAGCTGATTTACCAAGCATTTCAGACAATAAAAATACAGAATTGGCTTTGTACACTCTTCACAAGTTGGGAATTTCAGGAAAGAGATTACATAAAAGATGGAGGTGTCAAAGCTGGGGTCTCTCACTTCACAGACATTGGATGATATCAAGGTGAAAGAGTTATTTATTTAATTTGGAGGTGTTGATTTAGGTTTTCTTAATGTATTTTCATGCAGCTACATAACACCTGAAAAAATCTGAAGTTCCAAAGCCTGTCAGTTTTATACTAGTGCTGTATTTTGTCACATTGTCAATCTGCAAGTATATTGTAATTGTCAAAATGACATTGTTGAACCTGCCATGTGACACAATAACCTTGGGTTTTGCATATGCTGCTGTCAGTTCAGGAGTGAAGCAGCTGAGCTGATCTGGCTTTAATAAACTTCCAAAGCTCCCACAATTTACTGTTACTCAGCAGCCAGTCCTGCAGGAAGTAATAATCCAGTGACTGAACCCATTCATCTATGAACCTTCCCATGACAGAGCTCATAATTTATATCCATAAGGTGTCCTTCAAAATGGATAAAGATTGATGGTAGAACAAGAACCATGCTTTAACAGCCATTGCATTAAAGACTCCCTCTTTAGGCAAATCCAGGCTTTGATCTCAATTGGGCAGAGGGGATGTAAATCCCCCTCAGCACAAGCACTCACAGATGCAGGAGCTGGGACACTGAACCATGAGTGCCATGGCCAGGCTGGGTTAGGCTCACAGAGGAGGCTGAGAGCAGCTCATGCACTGCATATCCTCAGGGACAGCCAAACTGCCCAGGAATGATTCCTTGTTTCCCTGAAGTTCTGACTTCCGCAGGATTTTAAAATATGGTTTTAAACCTATCAAATTAACTTTGGTGAATGGTAAAATCTATTAATTTCTCCCAGATAACCATCATTAAGGGCAAAAATGCTCTTACTGTACCAATGGCTGCTCAGGGCTAACTGTTTCGGAGGAGTTTATTTTACATCATTGATTTGGAACTAAGGCCATATCCTGGTAGGTAAAAAAGAGTAAACGTTAGCTCAATTTTCCATTTCTTTCCTGGGCTCCCAATAATTCTTTGCACTTACTTGCAATTCTTCTACACTTACAAGATGGCATGTCCCCCAACACAGTTATCTCCAGGGCCTGAATCACACAAACACTAAAATGATCACTGATTTAGTCTGAAAATTCAGTATAGAAACTGATTCAGAGTGAATTGTTTGTAAAAACATCTCTCCACACAGGACAACTGGGGAGTTTTCTATTTTATTTTAGACTCTTTCAAGTTAAGGATTGAGAATAATTACTTTGAATACTTTAAATTTGCCAACGGGACAATGAACCACAAAGATGAAGCAATTTGCTTGGGCTCATTTCTGAGCCATCATCTGAAGTACTAGGAATTTAACTTCCACTTCTTGATGAGCTGGGTTGTAGCCTATAAAACTTGATCATGGCAGGGGACAGTTTCTTACACTTGAGAGCATTTTCTTATCTGTTTTGACAATTTTTAATATGCAATCTCTCACAACAAAGTTGGGAAGAATGCATTTTTCCAAATCACAGGTGCCTGAGGATTAGCAACCTTTATCTCAGAATGATATTCACAATGTTTGGAATATCTTCAGACTGAGTACTGAAAAACACTCCTTTTGGAGTAGCCTGGAACATTCACCTGAGAGCCCAGAAGCTGTAAAACCACCTGATGGCAACATCACCAAAAACATGCAAAATTATTTTTGCACTTTAATGATGCCCTGTTAATAAAAAAAAAAAAAATTAGGAAATGGAAGGGCACACTTGCAGAGGTGCATGTGTTTCTGTTTTCACTTTCTTGATCTTCCTTTCTACCTTAAACATTTTAGGTGTATGTGAAAACAGGAAAGAATAAAACTGGAAGCCCTGGTAAAATTGTCAGGCCTTGCAGTGGAAAGGATGATGGTCAGCTCTTGATTCCTCTGAGCAAATGCTTTGCTGCTCACACAAATCTTGAGTTGAAGTTTCTGAGTGACTCAAGTCCCCTCTTTCTCCACGGGGTTTCATTAAATGGGTAAAAATATGACAGAAAAAAATCTAAGTGCCATTAAGCAAGATTCACTGGAGCTGTTCTTTATATGTGGACTGGTTTTTGGGTACAGTGGCATTTCAGGTAAGCTACTAAAAGAGCCTACAAGTGTAATTGTATGTATGTACCACAGTGGGCACTGAAAAACATCTACAATGCACAATATCCTTCCCTCCTCTTTGCTGTGTCAGCTGACATCTCAACAGGTCTCACAGGGAAAGAGGAGAACTGAGGGCTCCAGAAAGAGCTGTCCTACCTGAAGCACAGCTTCACTGAGAAGCACTCACTTTCATGGTCATCTGCAGGGAAGTAAATTGAATGTTAATGTGACTGATTATAGTCCATGCTTCACTTAAAAAATGGGGCCAGGTCTCAGTTGGGAGAATTTAATTAAAGCAGCCTTCCAGCAAGATAATTATACACCTTTTTTTTCCACTGGGCCTTTCTAGTCCTTAAACTTGAGTTAATAATAGCACAATAAACAAAGATTTCTACATTTTTGGTGAACTAGCAACATGGTGAACTTGAAGAGTATCTGGATGACTTTTCTGACTACTGAAGCTTTCAAAACCTGAAATCAACTTTACTGTTAGATTCATTCCTCATATTGAAAATGAGTTCTACTCCTAGCTGAACTATTATACTACCACCAGGGCAATAACTGCTCACTCTTCTGATGCTTTCACCCACAGGTCTGATTATTTATTTATCTTTTTGACAAAGGTTGCAAGTAGAATTACTGCAATTTACCAAGGAAAAAACAACTGCATGAAAATCAAGGAAGAAGGAAGACTAGTCTTTAATAGGGACAGATATATTTGGAGTCTTCCATTTTCATTCAATATTCTAGGCTGTATATTACTTATCCACGAATTTTGGATATGCAACCTGAAATGTTTTGACTTAATGGGGGACCAAAGTTGGTGGGATATGTTTACATGTGAAATATTAGGGTTGCTTATTCTCTTACTTAGTAGAGGATTTCATTATCCACCTAATAAAAGTCAGATTTGTCACCACCTCACTTAGACATTAAAATTTCACTAGAGATTTTTTTTTCAATTATAAAAAACAAACAGAAAATTATATCTGTACATATATTAATAGGGTAATAATTAGCTTTATTTTTTTATTTATTTTTTTTTTTTTTTTGTGCATCAGATACCTTATGGAATCCATTCCTAATTTATGAAAATGGTTTTGGGAAGGCATAACTAGTCCAGATACCACAGAGAGATATATATCTAATCTAATATCACAGATGTGAGTTCCAAAATATGTCTTAAGAGAATAAATTTCATAATGCCCTTGAGCACAAGACGGTTATTGTCAGAATTATCTCCTATACCAGAGGAAGAGCAATAATGACAGAGTGGTTTAAGACTTGCCTTTATCAGACATGAAGATATACAAATTAGGATTGGCTGGATCTCTAATAAATAAATTATTGCTTGGGGCAATCAACCTTCAATCATCCACACAATCATGAGCATTTCATTTAAACTAAAAAACAACATCAAAGTTCCTCAGGGAAACGATTGCTTTTCTCTGTGGCTGGGCTGCAAACTGTAATGATACCAGAGATAAAACTCACATTTTTCTCTAGTACAGTCATTACTTACCATTTGAGGGAGAAAACCCCACAATGTGTCTGTCCTGTCATCTCTTCAGACTGCTTGGATTCCCATTTTTCTGCTGCTTTGTTTTAGTGGAGTTCTCATCAACAACAGCAACCATCACAGACCTCACCTTGTGAACTATTCCTCCCTCAGCTTTTTATGGATGTTTGTGAGCCTAGTGACATTTGAGGATAACTAAGGGCCACCACATAGCTGAGAGGGAAAAGTACAAAATAAGACAACTTAGACTACTGCACTAACACAGAGCGACTTGCAAAAGCACAGAAATAATAGCAGGGTGTGCACCCAACTTTGTGCACCCTGCATTCAACAGCCTGTATTCAACAGCTTGCCTTCTTTCTCTTTTCAATCAGATACCATGTCTGCATCAGGAAATGGTGTTGAAATAATCTTCAGATATTTTATGTGTCACAACACAATGTTTCTCTTGAAACACACAATTTCCTTATCAAAAAGCATAAAAATCCTCGCTGGTTTTCAGGAAGTATATTATAAAATCTTATTTGATGTGCATCGTTCTATAAACTACAAATGGCTGCTGCTTAAATTACTTTAAAAATATCAAAAAAGAAGATTATAGTACCTGTTAGCCTTACATAAATAGTATTTCTGTTCTTTGTGACACATGAAGGCAATGAAAGAAAAAAAAAAAGATTCATTTTCTAGGCACTCTGTTTTCTTCCTACCATAATGAGCCACAGCACATATTTTTACTAACAGAGGACATAGGTTGTTTCTTAGCATAGCTGTTAGGTTTGGAACCCATTATCCTGATTTTTCTGTGCTGGTTTATAAAAACTTAGCTGTCACTAACCTGGGAATATGTAGCAAATATGTCAACAAAGTTTGGCATGTTGTGAGACAGCTCAGGACACTACAGGCTCTTTTACCACAAATCACAGCTGACACAAAAGACTGGAAATATTGGAAATTGCTTTTCTTCCTATTTGCAATTTTAGGTGAATTTTCATTTCCTTAAAATTTGTAGATACCCTAAGTTAACATAATGGGATTCAGGACTTTTCATGCATCAGGGAGAAAAAACAGTAGATTCACTGCTATTTTGAACCACATGTTTTAATATTCTTTGACACTGGCATCTACAATTTAGTGGTCATTACCACTCAGGAACACAAAGGATAAACTTATATGTGTAAGTATTTCTAAGTCCTGTTCTTTGAGTCTTTTACTGATCAGATCAAATTTTTGACCTTGTTAACTGTACCTCAAAACTGCAGGTAAAAAAATCAGAGATGAGAGCGACCTTACAAGAGGACACTTGCCATGGGCTGTACATATCCTAAGTGGAACCTATTAACAGCTTGGTAAGGGCCAACAATCATCATCAATGATTTAGGGGGACTGATTTAATAGGGTTGCTATCAACATTGAAGCAGACTAATTTTAAGAACATTTTAAAAAATTATGTGAACACCAAAATAGTGCTCATTGATATACATGCTTTTTGTAAAATTAAATCAATGATAATCATGATAAAAATACAGCTTTATAAAATATGCAGTAACATTTAAAATAGCTTTCAAAAGTAAATTTTACTGACAGTCAGTGGTCAATCTGGTAAATAACTTTTCCATCCTTGCACTAAGTGCAGAACAGATTTTACATTTCCTGAGGAGATTTTTCTCTCAAGCCAAAAATAGAGGAATGAGAGTTTGGGATTCACTATTTTGAAACAGACACTCCAGAGCAGAGAGAGTTTCATGAAAGGCAAATGAAATATTAAAATAATCTAAAAGCATACTAGATTAGAACAGCAAGAAACCTCAGAGCTGGTTAGGACCACGCAGCTGAGGCTTGTAAAAACAATTTCGTTCCTGTAGATAGAACATGAGTATAGATATTCTTTCAACATGATTACATAATTATCATCATGTTTTTTTTTACTGTGGTCATTTTTCTTGTTCTTTGACAGATGTGAGACCTTAGTGCTCCATAAACTCAAATGTATTTTTCTCTGCTGCATCAGTTGCACTGCAGATAATTTTATTTAAATAACGAGCCATGCTTTAAATCTGATACGTTTCTACATTGCCTATGAGTCAGCCATTCTGATTTAGACATTTTCACTGGGATTTTCAGAGCTATCTCAGTCTCTTCCAGAGGGACACACACTGCCCACAGCAACCTTATCTTCTGATCTTGACAACCACACAGAATACTTCTCTAACTTGTTCACACCTTCCTCATGCCAGTGAAAGTCGTTCCCTGCTGTACCAGCCTCTCCCAACCCAGCTAGAAATTCAATAAAGGAGGTCTCCCACTGCAGGTTTTGAAACCTGAGTGACCACAGAATAATTTACATGGGAAGAAGCCCCTGAAGGAAATCTTGCTCAGCCCATCACTTAAGGCAAGCCAGACTATCAAGGGCAGCAAACAAGAAAAGAAAGCCTGCAGGACACAGCAGATGAGTTTGAATACACACAGAAAATTCACATAACTCCTGCAATGTTACAAATCCAGTTAAATATAAGTGTCCATGTACTGCTCTTTACCCCAAGAAATGTGACAGGAGATGCAGTAAGAGTACTTAGGAGCCATGCATTTGTCCGCCCTTGCAATAAATATTCTCTCTTGAAAGACATTAAGCCATGTTTGTGGCTGTCTGCAGCCTCCATGGCTACTGCTCATCAACGGCCAGAGATGCCCAAACCCTACTGAAAAATGTAATAGAAGATGTTTAATGCATGGTATGTGTTGGCAACTCTGAAGGCAAAGGTTTATTTGCATCTCCTAAGCCATCTCTTACCATAGCACTTTTCCAAAAGTCTCACACAAATTCTTCTGCACAACACTTTCGTGTTCCCATCCATGGATATTTCCCATATGGATTATCAACCCTTCTCCTTGGAGCAGGTTTGCATAGACATCCCTTGAAGCTCCACAGCCTTTTCAAAAATTACTCCCATGGCTTTCACATGTGCCATTAGAGCAGCAACAAAATCCCCATGCTACAAAAGTTTGAAGGCTTTGCATAAAACCTTTCAAGGTGACTAATACCCAGGCTTCGCTACCCACAGAGAAAGCCTTCGCTTGAAAATTACAGCTGAATTAAGCACACCCAGTTTAGAAGCAATTAAAACAAAAAAATCTCAGAAATCATATGAGAAAAACCTGAAGGGCTGCACTTCACAAACTATTTCTCCTGACAGGGTAGATCAGGCTGGAATAACAGCTGGTTTTTGAACTTTTCCGCTCGCTGCGTTTCCCGCCCACAGGGCCCCTCACGCCGCCATGGTGCCCAGGCCTCACCGGCGCGGCTCTCCTCAGGTGCCGTCTGCTCCCCGACCCTTCCAGCTCCCTGTGCCCACGGACTCCATGGCTTCCCCACTGCTCCATCCTCGCTCCAGCATCCTCCCAGGAGCACAGTGCCAGGACTGCACCCTAATTCCCCACACTGTCCTCCCCAGGGTCCCCGCAGGCGGGAGCGGTGACCGCTGTCCTGCGCTCGGCCCTGAGCTGACCCCTGCTCACCCATGCCCTGGCACTCCCACACCCGCCTTCTACTTGCTGCAAATAAAAGAAATAAAATAAACAGCCAAATTCATTCTTTTCTCACCCCTTCTTGCTGCTTAAGAAGAGACAAAACAGACAACAGAATCCTTCAAATGGAAAATAATATACTTCTTATTCCCTGAATTTACCAAAGGTTGGTTTTTTTAAACTCCATCCTCCAACATTAAAACTCCTTTAAATTTCTTTCTTATTATTTCAATTATGTTAAGGTATTTCTTAGAGAAGTATGGGTTTTATTGCATTATTGCCTTAAAAGTAATAAAAACATTCATCTATTACCCGTTCTGGACAATCACAATTTTATTTTTGGTACAAAATTGGCTTTATTAGGTACATTATAAGGTAAATAGTTTCCTTTTCCTTATTTTCCCTCTTATGAATTACTTTTCCATCTACAGGTTCAAGAGGTTCAAGAATGATAAATTCCATGTATCTACCAATCCAATAATCTGCATTGCAATCTATTTCAATTAAAAAATATGTCTAAAATCTAAACAATTTGCTCCAATCCAGATGAGCTAACATTACTTAGATCCTTTATTCAGATTCCTGTTATTCCAACAATGAGAAGAAAATCTCTATAAGAACAGAATGAGTTAGCCATGCAGTTAAGAGAGAGTCTTATTTTGCTTTCACTGCCAATCTTGCTGCTTCATGCTAAAGCTACAGTTTTAAGATTGCATTTGCTTGTGTGAAAAAAAAATCTTTCTTGCTATGATTTTAAAAAACAGAGCAAGTATTTTGGGAAAACATAGCTGTGTTCATTAGACCTGGCCATTCCCTTTGGATGTCTGACAATTTACTGGTACCCAGATTTATCTGTACATAAAGATCTATATCTTACATGACTATACTTATCTGCTAAATGATAAACATTGAAAATGTAGTAAAAAATTATGAATGTGCAACATAATTTTGAGTAATGCAAAAGAAATAAGTGCATAACATAAATTTCCTATAATTATACTTCTTTCATTTTTATTTGTGTTTCTAAGCATATTTTTCCCAATTGGAATCAAAACAGTTATGCTTCAATTGAACTAACTTTTAAGTAAAATAGGGGGGAAAATAAAACCTCAGAAATCTAATATGCCACATCCGGTACCCTTAATTAAACAAATACAAATAAATTATGAAAGCCAGGTAACAATTCTTACTTGATTTTAGGATTGCTTAACTAAATGCAGTACTGAAAGTCAGCAATTAATTAGCGTTTCATATGTCATATTTGGAATTTTCATAATTCTTAATTCTCTTTCCTTCCTATTTTCCTTTTGCAGACTTTTACTTACAATCATCCTGCAACCTTTCAAGGCTGTGTTGTCAGATTCCTGCTGAGTCCACAAGGACTTTTATTGGACCTGGAGTACTTGCAGGATGCTTAAATGTCTGTTTGCCTTCTCCTACCCTGCGGATGATGGCTGCAACTCCATTAAAGCCTGGTCAATACAGCTCTGCAAATGTCTCTGGGTTGCTCTGAAGTCTTGTTTTCCTAAACTGGCACCTGCTGATCCTTGGAAAGGGCTGTTCATGGAGGTAAAACAGTGCAGGGGAACCCTCACCGGCTACATCACAGGAAACAGGTCCTACCCTCAATCTGTATATTATAAAATTACGGCAAATAAGCTAAACCAGTTTCAACGGGTAATTGTGTGATTTCCACATAAAAGCACTACAGTTTCTCTCTGAATCAACCTCTCTGCTGCTGCCATGTTTTTAACCCTTTCCACTGCACTGGAGGGAAAAGAAAGCTGGTCTGCAGTGCTGTTAAGGCCATACTACCATGGATATCTATATTTAGTGCTCATCAAAAACAAAGAGCTCATTAAAAGGTTTTTTAATTAAGTAAGAAATCTATTAGAATTTCTACATAAATCCTTGATTAGATATTGTCTTCCTTTGTCTTTATTACTCTCAAAGACGACCAATATTCTGTCTAGAGCACTTTAGTCCCAGGAGGAATGTTCCCACACCTCTTGCTTGTATCAGCACATGACATATTGGAAAGGTATTGTTGAGGATAAAATTAAATAGCAGGGTAGTAAAAAGGTTTTATCTCTTGCTAATGAGTTCATTCATTTTTTTTTGCAATGACAGCAGATTAAGACTAGTGTGTTTAAATAACATTAAAACATCCATAACTTTTATAGGTTTTGAATAGCAAAGACATCAGCAGGTATAAAAAAGTGAACATTTCAGAGGATGACTTGCAGGCTGTTATTTTTCAAGTCATCTGTCACAGGCTTATTTCAAGGTTGTGCTGTCAATCAAAACTTACAAGACTTGTTTGAATTAGTTATGGGGTTACAGGTAGGTATTGGAGGATGTGCTATTCTGTCACAAGAGTCCTTTGTCACAGGTACACAAGAGATTAAATTCTAATTAATGCCCTGTTAACAGTTATCTCCAGTTTCCTTAATCCTTCATGAAGATTTGCACCTACACTTGAATGTACTTGCATCATGTGCACATAAAGATTTATCTCCCTGTTGCTTTTCTTTTCTACTCAGTCTCACCAATTTTTTTAATTACTTCCTGATGGAATGCAAGTACAGGAAATACCATTTTTTATTTAAATCCCTGTAAGTAGATAAATTTACACTGAATATCTCATGTTGCTTTGTTGCAATCATCAGACATACTTGTAGAAACAAAAGTGAACGACTTGGAAAAAAGTAGTTAGGAATAATAAAGAACTGAAACATTTTAAAAGTCTGTGTGAAACTTAGAGTCAAAACTTTTCCCATTTTCTAACAATCCCAGTAAGAGCTCCAGTAGACCTGAAGATAACTATTAGACTATGGGCAGAGAGTAGATGTTGGTATTAAATGTACCTGAGATGTTGCTGCTAAAAAGACAAAAGGATTTTTACTGAATTCTTATCAATAAAAGACTGCTTGATACAACTCTGCCAAAACATAGAAGCTCTGATTTTTCCCAGCTCCACCCTGAGGGAGGAAGAAAATTATTATCTCTTACGAGAATAATGAGAAAAGAAGATTAGTATCTCTGTTCTGAGAGTCCTCAAGGAAGATTTTTCCTTCACACAGGACATCTTCATAAATGAACAAAGCACACAGAGATCTGGACAAAGACAGCATGATACTTCTTCCCTCCTCACTCCCATCAGTCAACAAATGTAATGAAGTTAGAAACTACGTTTCCAAGTGCCTTCCTCATGTGACTTTCTCCACTGATGGATTTTCAAGGGCTGAGAAAGGCCTGATGGCTTGGGCTATAGGCAAGGAGTACGAGATAACAATGGCTTCAGCATCCCAGAGTGGGAATGTGGGAAAACACTGGGGCCTTCTGATGAAACCATGGACTGGAAAATTGGGCTTTACCTTTTGAGCACTGAGCTACCAGGGTAAATCAAATTCTTGCCTTTGTTTGAAAGCCTGTAAAGAAAATTCTCCCTGATGTATTTCCTTCCCATGCAGCATTGATACACAACCTTCCCCCAGAAAAAAAAAAATTATTAGGTTTAAGCACTTGTAGAGAAATAGTTTCTTCTTACAGGACATAAACAGAAATGCAAGTTGAGTGGCTTCATAATTTTTAAGCAGTGTTGCCCTTGCTGGAAACCACAAACATTCAATTTGTTTGGCACCTGCTGGAACAGCTGAACATTTGGAGGCTATCCAGTAACTAGGCAGCTCTGGAAATTACATGTCCAAACTGGACAGTCATTCACAAAGACACAAGGGCACCATTTTGATGTGCATTACCTATGGGCTGTGGCAGTTCTTGTAGCACCAGGAGACATCTAGCCAGTGAAAGAAATGCTGTACAGAAAGATTTTACTTCCTAATGCCATGCAAACACCTGGCACGCCAGAAGAACCCCAAGCTGCAATTTATGTCTGTCCAGATGTCATTAATAATGTGTAGATATATATGCACCTTTCTCCCAGACAGTCCAAGCAAGTGTCCAAATGCCATCTAATATTCTGTGCTCACAAAATAAAAACTCTATACATCCACAGCACAAAGTTACTCATTCCTTGAGATGCTAATTCAAAGAAAGAATGTATCTGTTTCTTTAAAAAAAAAACAACTAAAATTACAAGTGGAACCTTTCCAAAGATTCAAAACTTAAAGGCAGTGTTATAGTAAGAGGGACAGTATTCAAATTTAACAGCAGATGTTTCACCATTAATTAATGACTTTAAAAATTACCCTAGAACAGCACAACATGATACTTATGCACCCTTTCTACTCATTAAAAAAAATCAAAACAAAACTAATTTCCAAGTATTTGTAACACATGCAAAACTTAGATTGCTAGAATTAGGTTCTCTAATCAAAACAACCCCAAAACTCCCATGAGCAGGGACAGGAAGCTCATACTGAGTTTATATAATTGCCTCCCCTCCAAAAGGCTTCTTGTGCCCTATTATGAAAATAACAGCTTGATAAAAAACACTTTCAAACCTTGCTCTCCTCAAAGGAAATGGACAGACACTTGGAAAAATCACAAAGAGTGATTCTCCTACTGTACATTGCAGGTCTAAACAGACCATCACACACTGGAACATAAATGCTTGTCTAGAAACACTTCCTAGAGAGGCAATTCCCTGCCAGCAAACAGCCAAGTGAAACCAATCCTTGCTCTTTGGGATACACAGAACACTCAAAACATATATGACTCCTATTTTTAATAGATATTTTTCACCCTCTGTAAGCCTCAAAATCACAAATCATTCTTGCAAACTAAAGAAAATTACCCTGATCTTGTTATGAGCTAGAACAGTATGCCAGAGGAACTAAAGTGAAATTCTGAAAGCAAGTTTCTAAAGGTACTTGCACTCATTTTCCATGAACATTGGCATGATGGCTCCTCCCATGGGGATTTAAAGAAGCAAAGCAAATCCCAGTAACTTCAAAGGAAAGGCCTCAGAGGTGGTGTGTTTCAGGTGCCATCCCACATGGCAGGAGTTGACTGCTCAAACAGAAAGAAATCAAATGAAACAAGGCAGGATGTGATCACCTTTCATATTCAAATCATAGATGCCACACAGACAAGGTTTCTTGTAACAAATAAATAAAGAAATAGCCTTTCTTATCCTCAGTAGAAAATGAAATGTGATTTACGAGAACTGGGTGCTAACACACATTTTTTTTTCCTTGGCAGCCCAGCAGCAGAGGGCTCAGGCTGATCCAGCTACAGATGAGAGTCCTTGTAGAAATAATAATAATTCCTACTGCTTTTTTGGATTTTGAGACAGTAAACACACATTTTGTTTCTATCTGTTCTAGTCAATTAAATTAACCAACTAGCAAAATATGAATTTATATATAATGAAGGCATCATCTAGATAGGAATTAAAAGTAGAAATATGTAAATGTTCTATAACTGTTGCATTAACCTAATTTTGTTATAGTGATGTAAATAACATTTTTTGTATGAAAATTTCCTTTAAATACTGATTTCTTAGAAAAACCCAGGGAAAAGAAAATACTTAGGTTCTGAACCACTATAGGAAACTAATAATGTCAGCTTAATCCATCCATCATTATTGAATCTTCTCTATAATATCATCATTAAAACATATATTTTCAAATAGGTTTCTGTTATTTTCAACATGAAAAGGGAGAGGGAGCAATTTCAGAGCATAAATAAATTGGATTTTTCCATTCTTCTGAAGAAGAATGTATAAACACATACTGATAAATAAATACAGCTAGTGGCAAATTTGTAATAGAGCTCTTCTAATAGATTGCAGTGAGAGTTCAGGTTGTACATACCCCCATACCCACTAACATGTACTGAATCTGTCTGCAAAGGGAACAGCAGAGAACATGATCTCAGGCTTTGAGCATGGATAGAAAACTCTGGATTTCCAGTGGGATGCATTTCAGGCACTCAGAAAAAATGAAGTTATTATGGAGTCATTGGTATGAATATAATGAATAGGTCATTGCTGCCTACTGATGAACAGGGTACAGATAAAGGGCTGCAGATACATAAAAAATCCCTAACAAACAGCAAAACAAAAAAATCCCAAACGCAAAAATCAAATCAACCCCAAACCCATCACCTAAAAAACCCCCATACGTATGCTTACATCCATCCATAAGAAATATGCCAATCATGCTACATAAAGAAAAGCAGGGACTAATTTCAATTCATCTTCTCCCTCCTGGGAATTGTACATAGTTTTTCTATGGTCATTTGCCCCATTCTGTAAGGGGAGAATGCAGCTGTCTGCACAAATTGTCTAGAACAGCAAGAGAGGAAGACTGTTAAGGTACAAGCTCCTGAAATAAGCTTTCAATCCAGAACACAGGAGGTGACATGCCATATCTGTTTTTAGTTTGTCTTTGTTACTCTATATGAAGATTCTCCAGTCATTGCAGTATTCTGAAAACAATTATTTTTTAAAAAATTAGTATAATGGTAGATACAAAACCTTAAAAAGAATCACATTAGATTTGTATTAAGAATTAATAAAACAGAGAGCAATGAAATAAGTTGAGTACAGAAAGTGTTTCTAGAGCAGTTCATAAATCATAGCAGCTGCTGTGGAAAGCCTGAAAGGCCCATCATGCAGTGTAGGGTACAAACCCACACTCAGCAATCCCTCTGACACTTCCCAACTGGGAAAAATGGCCTTTGGCTCAGTGGATACAAAGAATGCTCCTCAAACCTGTTTTGAAGCCACAGTCTGAAGGCAAAAATGGTAGGCTGGGTCTTGGGATGTGGTTTTGAGGGGCTTTTTATGGCTGGCACTGCCTTCAGCCT